>NW_027362768.1:164617179-165217179 GCF_046119375.1 Phyllobates terribilis | reverse complement strand
GTATAGATGGCCTAATAGAATCAGTACTGTACACTGCTACAAGGCCCAAATTATTTTCCAGCCAAGATACAGATAAACATGATTAGTAATTTTAAATCTGGTGGAGTTTAGTATAGATGGCCTAATAGAATCAGTACTGCACACTGCTACAAGGCCCAAATTATTTTCCAGCCAAAATACAGATAAACATGATTAGTAATTTTAAATCTGGTGGAGTTTAGTATAGATGGCCTAATAGAATCAGTACTGCACACTGCTACAATGCCCAAATTATTTTCCAGCCAAGATACAAATAAACATGATTAGTAATTTTAAATCTGGTGGAGTTTAGTATAGATGGCCTAATAGAATCAGTACTGCACACTGCTATAAGGCCCAAATTATCTTCCAACCAAGATACAGATAAACATGATTAGTAATTTTACATCTGGTGGAGTTTAGTATAGATGGCCTAATAGAATCAGTACTGCACACTGCTACAAGGCCCAAATTATTGTCTAGCCAAGATACAGATAAACATTATTAGTAATTTTAAATCTGGTGGAGTTTAGTATAGATGGCCTAATAGAATCAGTACTGCACACTGCTACAATGCCCAAAATATTTTCCAGCCAAGATACAGATAAACATGATTAGTAATTTTAAATCTGGTGGAGTTTAGTATAGATGGCCTAATAGAATCAGTACTGCACACTGCTACAAGGCCCAAATTATTTTCCAGCCAAGATACAGATAAACATGATTAGTAATTTTATATCTGGTGGAGTTTAGTATAGATGGCCTAATAGAATCAGTACTGCACACTGCTACAAGACCCAAATTATTTTCCAGCCAAGATACAGATAAACATGATTAGTAATTTTAAATCTGGTGGAGTTTAGTATAGATGGCCTAATAGAATCAGTACTGCACACTGCTACAATGCCCAAATTATTTTCCAGCCAAAATACAGATAAACATGATTAGTAATTTTAAATCTGGTGGAGTTTAGTATAGATGGCCTAATAGAATCAGTTCTGCACACTGCTACAAGGCCCAAATTATTGTCTAGCCAAGATACAGATAAACATGATTAGTAATTTTAAATCTGGTGGAGTTTAGTATAGATGGCCTAATAGAATCAGAACTGCACACTGCTACAATGCCCAAATTATTAACCGCCAAGATACAGATAAACATGATTAGTCATTTTAAATCTGGTGGAGTTTAGTATAGATGGCCTAATAGAATCAGTACTGCACACTGCTACAATGCCCAAATTATTTTCCAGCCAAAATACAGATAAACATGATTAGTAATTTTAAATCTGGTGGAGTTTAGTATAGATGGCCTAATAGAATCAGTACTGCACACTGCTACAATGCCCAAAATATTTTCCAGCCAAGATACAGATAAACATGATTAGTAATTTTAAATCTGGTGGAGTTTAGTATAGATGGCCTAATAGAATCAGTACTGCACACTGCTACAAGGCCCAAATTATTTTCCAGCCAAGATACAGATAAACATGTTTAATAGTTTTAAATCTGGTGGAGTTTAGTGTAGATGGCCTAATAGAATCAGTACTGCACACTGCTACAAGGCCCAAATTATTTTCCAGCCAAGATACAGATAAACATGATTAGTAATTTTATATCTGGTGGAGTTTAGTATAGATGGCCTAATAGAATCAGTACTGCACACTGCTACAAGGCCCAAATTATTTTCCAGCCAAGATACAGATAAACATGATTAGTAATTTTAAATCTGGTGGAGTTTAGTATAGATGGCCTAATAGAATCAGTACTGCACACTGCTACAAGGCCCAAATTATTTTCCAGCCAAAATACAGATAAACATGATTACTAATTTTAAATCTGGTGGAGTTTAGTATAGATGGCCTAATAGAATCAGTACTGCACACTGCTACAATGCCCAAATTATTTTCCAGCCAAGATACAGATAAACATGATTAGTAATTTTAAATCTGGTGGAGTTTAGTATAGATGGCCTAATAGAATCAGTACTGCACACTCCTACAAGGCCCAAATCATCTTCCAGCCAAGATACAGATAAACATGATTAGTAATTTTACATCTGGTGGAGTTTAGTATAGATGGCCTAATAGAATCAGTACTGCACACTGCTACAAGGCCCAAATTATTTTCCAGCCAAGATACAGATAAACATGATTAGTAATTTTAAATCTGGTGGAGTTTAGTATAGATGGCCTAATAGAATCAGTACTGCACACTGCTACAAGGCCCAAATTATTTTCCAGCCAAGATACAGATAAACATGATTAGTCATTTTAAATCTGGTGGAGTTTAGTATAGATGGCCTAATAGAATCAGTACTGCACACTGCTACAAGGCCCAAATTATTTTCCAACCAAGATACAGCTAAACATGATTAGTAATTTAAATCTGGTGGAGCTTAGTATAGATGGCCTAATAGAATCAGTACTGCACACTGCTACAAGGCCCAAATTATTACCCGCCAAGATACAGATAAACATGATTAGTCATTTTAAATCTGGTGGAGTTTAGTATAGATGGCCTAATAGAATCAGTACTGCACACTGCTACAATGCCCAAATTATTTTCCAGCCAAAATACAGATAAACATGATTAGTAATTTTAAATCTGGAGGAGTTTAGTATAGATGGCCTAATAGAATCAGTACTGCACACTGCTACAATGCCCAAAATATTTTCCAGCCAAGATACAGATAAACATGATTAGTAATTTTAAATCTGGTGGAGTTTAGTATAGATGGCCTAATAGAATCAGTACTGCACACTGCTACAAGGCCCAAATTATTTTCCAGCCAAGATACAGATAAACATGTTTAATAGTTTTAAATCTGGTGGAGTTTAGTGTAGATGGCCTAATAGAATCAGTACTGCACACTGCTACAAGGCCCAAATTATTTTCCAGCCAAGATACAGATAAACATGATTAGTAATTTCATATCTGGTGGAGTTTAGTATAGATGGCCTAATAGAATCAGTACTGCACACTGCTACAAGGCCCAAATTATTTTCCAGCCAAGATACAGATAAACATGATTAGCAATTTTAAATCTGGTGGAGTTTAGTATAGATGGCCTAATAGAATCAGTACTGCACACTGCTACAAGGCCCAAATTATTTTCCAGCCAAAATACAGATAAACATGATTACTAATTTTAAATCTGGTGGAGTTTAGTATAGATGGCCTAATAGAATCAGTACTGCACACTGCTACAATGCCCAAATTATTTTCCAGCCAAGATACCGATAAACATGATTAGTAATTTTAAATCTGGTGGAGTTTAGTATAGATGGCCTAATAGAATCAGTACTGCACACTGCTAGAAGACCCATATTATTTTATAGCAAAGATACAGATAAACATGATTAGTAATTTTAAATCTGGTGGAGTTTAGTATAGATGGCCTAATAGAATCAGTACTGCATACTGATACAATGCCCAAATTATTTTCCAGCCAAGATACAGATAAACATGATTAGTAATTTTAAATCTGGTGGAGTTTAGTATAGATGGCCTAATAGAATCAGTACTGCACACTGCTACAATGCCCAAATTATTTTCCAGCCAAGATACAGATAAACATGATTAGTAATTTTAAAACTGGTGGAGTTTAGTATAGATGGCCTAATAGAATCAGTACTGCACACTGCTACAATGCCCAAATTATTTTCCAGCCAAGATACAGATAAACATGATTAGTAATTTTAAAACTGGTGGAGTTTAGTATAGATGGCCTAATAGAATCAGTACTGCACACTGCTACAAGGCCCAAATTATTTTCCAGCCAAGATACAGATAAACATGATTAGTAATTTTAAATCTGGTGGAGTTTAGTATAGATGGCCTAATAGAATCAGTACTGCACACTGCTACAAGGCCCAAATTATTTTCCAGCCAAGATACAGATAAACATGATTAGTAATTTTAAATCTGGTGAGTTTAGTATAGATGGCCTAATAGAATCAGTACTGCACACTGCTACAAGGCCCAAATTATTTTCCAGCCAAGATACAGATAAACATGATTAGTAATTTTAAATCTGGTGAGTTTAGTATAGATGGCCTAATAGAATCAGTACTGCACACTGCTACAAGGCCCAAATTATTTTCCAGCCAAGATACAGATAAACATGATTAGTAATTTTAAATCTGGTGGAGTTTAGTATATATGGCCTAATAGAATCAGTACTGCACACTGCTTCAAGGCAAAAAATTATTTTCCAGCCAAGATACAGATAAACATGATTAGTAATTTTAAATCTGGTGGAATTTAGTATAGATGGCCTAATAGAATCAGTACTGCACACTGCTACAATGCCTAAATTATTTTCCAGCCAAAATACAGATAAACATGATTAGTAATTTTAAATCTGGTGGAGTTTAGTATAGATGGCCTAATAGAATCAGTACTGCACACTGCTACAATGCCCAAAATATTTTCCAGCCAAGATACAGATAAACATGATTAGTAATTTTAAATCTGGTGGAGTTTAGTATAGATGGCCTAATAGAATCAGTACTGTACACTGCTACAAGGCCCAAATTATTTTCCAGCCAAGATACAGATAAACATGATTAGTAATTTTAAATCTGGTGGAGTTTAGTATAGATGGCCTAATAGAATCAGTACTGCACACTGCTACAAGGCCCAAATTATTTTCCAGCCAAAATACAGATAAACATGATTAGTAATTTTAAATCTGGTGGAGTTTAGTATAGATGGCCTAATAGAATCAGTACTGCACACTGCTACAATGCCCAAATTATTTTCCAGCCAAGATACAAATAAACATGATTAGTAATTTTAAATCTGGTGGAGTTTAGTATAGATGGCCTAATAGAATCAGTACTGCACACTGCTATAAGGCCCAAATTATCTTCCAACCAAGATACAGATAAACATGATTAGTAATTTTACATCTGGTGGAGTTTAGTATAGATGGCCTAATAGAATCAGTACTGCACACTGCTACCATGCCCAAATTATTGTCTAGCCAAGATACAGATAAACATGATTAGTAATTTTAAATCTGGTGGAGTTTAGTATAGATGGCCTAATAGAATCAGAACTGCACACTGCTACAATGCCCAAATTATTACCCGCCAAGATACAGATAAACATGATTAGTCATTTTAAATCTGGTGGAGTTTAGTATAGATGGCCTAATAGAATCAGTACTGCACACTGCTACAATGCCCAAATTATTTTCCAGCCAAAATACAGATAAACATGATTAGTAATTTTAAATCTGGTGGAGTTTAGTATAGATGGCCTAATAGAATCAGTACTGCACACTGCTACAATGCCCAAAATATTTTCCAGCCAAGATACAGATAAACATGATTAGTAATTTTAAATCTGGTGGAGTTTAGTATAGATGGCCTAATAGAATCAGTACTGCACACTGCTACAAGGCCCAAATTATTTTCCAGCCAAGATACAGATAAACATGTTTAATAGTTTTAAATCTGGTGGAGTTTAGTGTAGATGGCCTAATAGAATCAGTACTGCACACTGCTACAAGGCCCAAATTATTTTCCAGCCAAGATACAGATAAACATGATTAGTAATTTTATATCTGGTGGAGTTTAGTATAGATGGCCTAATAGAATCAGTACTGCACACTGCTACAAGGCCCAAATTATTTTCCAGCCAAGATACAGATAAACATGATTAGTAATTTTAAATCTGGTGGAGTTTAGTATAGATGGCCTAATAGAATCAGTACTGCACACTGCTGCAAGGCCCAAATTATTTTCCAGCCAAAATACAGATAAACATGATTACTAATTTTAAATCTGGTGGAGTTTAGTATAGATGGCCTAATAGAATCAGTACTGCACACTGCTACAATGCCCAAATTATTTTCCAGCCAAGATACAGATAAACATGATTAGTAATTTTAAATCTGGTGGAGTTTAGTATAGATGGCCTAATAGAATCAGTACTGCACACTCCTACAAGGCCCAAATCATCTTCCAGCCAAGATACAGATAAACATGATTAGTAATTTTACATCTGGTGGAGTTTAGTATAGATGGCCTAATAGAATCAGTACTGCACACTGCTACAAGGCCCAAATTATTTTCCAGCCAAGATACAGATAAACATGATTAGTAATTTTAAATCTGGTGGAGTTTAGTATAGATGGCCTAATAGAATCAGTACTGCACACTGCTACAAGGCCCAAATTATTTTCCAGCCAAGATACAGATAAACATGATTAGTCATTTTAAATCTGGTGGAGTTTAGTATAGATGGCCTAATAGAATCAGTACTGCACACTGCTACAAGGCCCAAATTATTTTCCAACCAAGATACAGCTAAACATGATTAGTAATTTAAATCTGGTGGAGCTTAGTATAGATGGCCTAATAGAATCAGTACTGCACACTGCTACAAGGCCCAAATTATTTTCCAGCCAAGATACAGATAAACATGATTAGTAATTTTAAATCTGGTGGAGTTTAGTATAGATGGCCTAATAGAATCAGTACTGCACACTGCTACAATGCCCACATTATTTTCCAGCCAAGATACAGATAAACATGATTAGTAATTTTAAATCTGGTGGAGTTTAGTATAGATGGCATAATAGAATCAGTTCTGCACACTGCTACAAGCCCCAAATTATTGTCTAGCCAAGATACAGATAAACATGATTAGTAATTTTAAATCTGGTGGAGTTTAGTATAGATGGCCTAATAGAATCAGAACTGCACACTGCTACAATGCCCAAATTATTATCCCGCCAAGATACAGATAAACATGATTAGTCATTTTAAATCTGGTGGAGTTTAGTATAGATGGCCTAATAGAATCAGTACTGCACACTGCTACAATGCCCAAATTATTTTCCAGCCAAAATACAGATAAACATGATTAGTAATTTTAAATCTGGTGGAGTTTAGTATAGATGGCCTAATAGAATCAGTACTGCTCACTGCTACAATGCCCAAAATATTTTCCAGCCAAGATACAGATAAACATGATTAGTAATTTTAAATCTGGTGGAGTTTAGTATAGATGGCCTAATAGAATCAGTACTGCACACTGCTACAAGGCCCAAATTATTTTCCAGCCAAGATACAGATAAACATGATTAATAGTTTTAAATCTGGTGGAGTTTAGTGTAGATGGCCTAATAGAATCAGTACTGCACACTGCTACAAGGCCCAAATTATTTTCCAGCCAAGATACAGATAAACATGATTAGTAATTTTATATCTGGTGGAGTTTAGTATAGATGGCCTAATAGAATCAGTACTGCACACTGCTACAAGGCCCAAATTATTTTCCAGCCAAAATACAGATAAACATGATTAGTAATTTTAAATCTGGTGGAGTTTAGTATAGATGGCCTAATAGAATCAGTACTGCACACTGCTACAATGCCCAAATTATTTTCCAGCCAAGATACAGATAAACATGATTAGTAATTTTAAATCTGGTGGAGTTTAGTATAGATGGCCTAATAGAATCAGTACTGCACACTCCTACAAGGCCCAAATCATCTTCCAGCCAAGATACAGATAAACATGATTAGTAATTTTACATCTGGTGGAGTTTAGTATAGATGGCCTAATAGAATCAGTACTGCACACTGCTACAAGGCCCAAATTATTTTCCAGCCAAGATACAGATAAACATGATTAGTAATTTTAAATCTAGTGGAGTTTAGTATAGATGGCCTAATAGAATCAGTACTGCACACTGCTACAAGGCCCAAATTATTTTCCAGCCAAGATACAGATAAACATGATTAGTCATTTTAAATCTGGTGGAGTTTAGTATAGATGGCCTAATAGAATCAGTACTGCACACTGCTACAAGGCCCAAATTATTTTCCAACCAAGATACAGCTAAACATGATTAGTAATTTTAAATCTGGTGGAGCTTAGTATAGATGGCCTAATAGAATCAGTACTGCACACTGCTACAATGCCCAAATTATTTTCCAGCCAAGATACAGATAAACATGATTAGTAATTTTAAATCTGGTGGAGTTTAGTGTAGATGGCCTAATAGAATCAGTACTGCACACTGCTACAAGGCCCAATTAATTTTCCAACCAAGATACAGATAAACATGATTAGTAATTTTAAATCTGGTGGAGTTTAGTATAGATGGCCTAATAGAATCAGTACTGCACACTGCTACAATGCCCAAATTATTTTCCAGCCAAAATGCAGATAAACATGATTAGTAATTTTAAATCTGGTGGAGTTTAGTATAGATGGCCTAATAGAATCAGTACTGCACACTGCTACATGGCCCAAATTATTTTCCAGCCAAGATACAGATAAACATGATTAGTAATTTTAAAACTGGTTGAGTTTAGTATAGATGGCCTAATAGAATCAGTACTGCACACTGCTACAAGGCCCAAATTATTTTCCAGCCAAGATACAGATAATCATGATTAGTCATTTTAAATCTGGTGGAGTTTAGTATAGATGGCCTAATAGAATCAGTACTGCACACTGCTACAAGGCCAAAATTATTTTCCAGCCAAGATACAGATAAACATGATTAGTAATTTTAAATCTGGTGGAGTTTAGTATAGATGGCCTAATAGAATCAGTACTGCACACTGCTACAAGGCCCAAATTATTTTCCAGCCAAGATACAGATAAACATGATTAGTAATTTCATATCTGGTGGAGTTTAGTATAGATGGCCTAATAGAATCAGTACTGCACACTGCTACAAGGCCCAAATTATTTTCCAGCCAAGATACAGATAAACATGATTAGCAATTTTAAATCTGGTGGAGTTTAGTATAGATGGCCTAATAGAATCAGTACTGCACACTGCTACAAGGCCCAAATTATTTTCCAGCCAAAATACAGATAAACATGATTACTAATTTTAAATCTGGTGGAGTTTAGTATAGATGGCCTAATAGAATCAGTACTGCACACTGCTACAATGCCCAAATTATTTTCCAGCCAAGATACCGATAAACATGATTAGTAATTTTAAATCTGGTGGAGTTTAGTATAGATGGCCTAATAGAATCAGTACTGCACACTGCTAGAAGACCCATATTATTTTATAGCAAAGATACAGATAAACATGATTAGTAATTTTAAATCTGGTGGAGTTTAGTATAGATGGCCTAATAGAATCAGTACTGCACACTGATACAATGCCCAAATTATTTTCCAGCCAAGATACAGATAAACATGATTAGTAATTTTAAATCTGGTGGAGTTTAGTATAGATGGCCTAATAGAATCAGTACTGCACACTGCTACAATGCCCAAATTATTTTCCAGCCAAGATACAGATAAACATGATTAGTAATTTTAAAACTGGTGGAGTTTAGTATAGATGGCCTAATAGAATCAGTACTGCACACTGCTACAATGCCCAAATTATTTTCCAGCCAAGATACAGATAAACATGATTAGTAATTTTAAAACTGGTGGAGTTTAGTATAGATGGCCTAATAGAATCAGTACTGCACACTGCTACAAGGCCCAAATTATTTTCCAGCCAAGATACAGATAAACATGATTAGTAATTTTAAATCTGGTGGAGTTTAGTATAGATGGCCTAATAGAATCAGTACTGCACACTGCTACAAGGCCCAAATTATTTTCCAGCCAAGATACAGATAAACATGATTAGTAATTTTAAATCTGGTGAGTTTAGTATAGATGGCCTAATAGAATCAGTACTGCACACTGCTACAAGGCCCAAATTATTTTCCAGCCAAGATACAGATAAACATGATTAGTAATTTTAAATCTGGTGAGTTTAGTATAGATGGCCTAATAGAATCAGTACTGCACACTGCTACAAGGCCCAAATTATTTTCCAGCCAAGATACAGATAAACATGATTAGTAATTTTAAATCTGGTGGAGTTTAGTATATATGGCCTAATAGAATCAGTACTGCACACTGCTTCAAGGCAAAAAATTATTTTCCAGCCAAGATACAGATAAACATGATTAGTAATTTTAAATCTGGTGGAATTTAGTATAGATGGCCTAATAGAATCAGTACTGCACACTGCTACAATGCCCAAATTATTTTCCAGCCAAAATACAGATAAACATGATTAGTAATTTTAAATCTGGTGGAGTTTAGTATAGATGGCCTAATAGAATCAGTACTGCACACTGCTACAATGCCCAAAATATTTTCCAGCCAAGATACAGATAAACATGATTAGTAATTTTAAATCTGGTGGAGTTTAGTATAGATGGCCTAATAGAATCAGTACTGTACACTGCTACAAGGCCCAAATTATTTTCCAGCCAAGATACAGATAAACATGATTAGTAATTTTAAATCTGGTGGAGTTTAGTATAGATGGCCTAATAGAATCAGTACTGCACACTGCTACAAGGCCCAAATTATTTTCCAGCCAAAATACAGATAAACATGATTAGTAATTTTAAATCTGGTGGAGTTTAGTATAGATGGCCTAATAGAATCAGTACTGCACACTGCTACAATGCCCAAATTATTTTCCAGCCAAGATACAAATAAACATGATTAGTAATTTTAAATCTGGTGGAGTTTAGTATAGATGGCCTAATAGAATCAGTACTGCACACTGCTATAAGGCCCAAATTATCTTCCAACCAAGATACAGATAAACATGATTAGTAATTTTACATCTGGTGGAGTTTAGTATAGATGGCCTAATAGAATCAGTACTGCACACTGCTACCATGCCCAAATTATTGTCTAGCCAAGATACAGATAAACATGATTAGTAATTTTAAATCTGGTGGAGTTTAGTATAGATGGCCTAATAGAATCAGAACTGCACACTGCTACAATGCCCAAATTATTACCCGCCAAGATACAGATAAACATGATTAGTCATTTTAAATCTGGTGGAGTTTAGTATAGATGGCCTAATAGAATCAGTACTGCACACTGCTACAATGCCCAAATTATTTTCCAGCCAAAATACAGATAAACATGATTAGTAATTTTAAATCTGGTGGAGTTTAGTATAGATGGCCTAATAGAATCAGTACTGCACACTGCTACAATGCCCAAAATATTTTCCAGCCAAGATACAGATAAACATGATTAGTAATTTTAAATCTGGTGGAGTTTAGTATAGATGGCCTAATAGAATCAGTACTGCACACTGCTACAAGGCCCAAATTATTTTCCAGCCAAGATACAGATAAACATGTTTAATAGTTTTAAATCTGGTGGAGTTTAGTGTAGATGGCCTAATAGAATCAGTACTGCACACTGCTACAAGGCCCAAATTATTTTCCAGCCAAGATACAGATAAACATGATTAGTAATTTTATATCTGGTGGAGTTTAGTATAGATGGCCTAATAGAATCAGTACTGCACACTGCTACAAGGCCCAAATTATTTTCCAGCCAAGATACAGATAAACATGATTAGTAATTTTAAATCTGGTGGAGTTTAGTATAGATGGCCTAATAGAATCAGTACTGCACACTGCTGCAAGGCCCAAATTATTTTCCAGCCAAAATACAGATAAACATGATTACTAATTTTAAATCTGGTGGAGTTTAGTATAGATGGCCTAATAGAATCAGTACTGCACACTGCTACAATGCCCAAATTATTTTCCAGCCAAGATACAGATAAACATGATTAGTAATTTTAAATCTGGTGGAGTTTAGTATAGATGGCCTAATAGAATCAGTACTGCACACTCCTACAAGGCCCAAATCATCTTCCAGCCAAGATACAGATAAACATGATTAGTAATTTTACATCTGGTGGAGTTTAGTATAGATGGCCTAATAGAATCAGTACTGCACACTGCTACAAGGCCCAAATTATTTTCCAGCCAAGATACAGATAAACATGATTAGTAATTTTAAATCTGGTGGAGTTTAGTATAGATGGCCTAATAGAATCAGTACTGCACACTGCTACAAGGCCCAAATTATTTTCCAGCCAAGATACAGATAAACATGATTCGTAATTTTAAATCTGGTGGAGTTTAGTATAGATGGCCTAATAGAATCAGTACTGCACACTGCTACAAGGCCCAAATTATTTTCCAACCAAGATACAGCTAAACATGATTAGTAATTTAAATCTGGTGGAGCTTAGTATAGATGGCCTAATAGAATCAGTACTGCACACTGCTACAAGGCCCAAATTATTTTCCAGCCAAGATACAGATAAACATGATTAGTAATTTTAAATCTGGTGGAGTTTAGTATAGATGGCCTAATAGAATCAGTACTGCACACTGCTACAATGCCCACATTATTTTCCAGCCAAGATACAGATAAACATGATTAGTAATTTTAAATCTGGTGGAGTTTAGTATAGATGGCATAATAGAATCAGTTCTGCACACTGCTACAAGCCCCAAATTATTGTCTAGCCAAGATACAGATAAACATGATTAGTAATTTTAAATCTGGTGGAGTTTAGTATAGATGGCCTAATAGAATCAGAACTGCACACTGCTACAATGCCCAAATTATTATCCCGCCAAGATACAGATAAACATGATTAGTCATTTTAAATCTGGTGGAGTTTAGTATAGATGGCCTAATAGAATCAGTACTGCACACTGCTACAATGCCCAAATTATTTTCCAGCCAAAATACAGATAAACATGATTAGTAATTTTAAATCTGGTGGAGTTTAGTATAGATGGCCTAATAGAATCAGTACTGCTCACTGCTACAATGCCCAAAATATTTTCCAGCCAAGATACAGATAAACATGATTAGTAATTTTAAATCTGGTGGAGTTTAGTATAGATGGCCTAATAGAATCAGTACTGCACACTGCTACAAGGCCCAAATTATTTTCCAGCCAAGATACAGATAAACATGATTAATAGTTTTAAATCTGGTGGAGTTTAGTGTAGATGGCCTAATAGAATCAGTACTGCACACTGCTACAAGGCCCAAATTATTTTCCAGCCAAGATACAGATAAACATGATTAGTAATTTTATATCTGGTGGAGTTTAGTATAGATGGCCTAATAGAATCAGTACTGCACACTGCTACAAGGCCCAAATTATTTTCCAGCCAAAATACAGATAAACATGATTAGTAATTTTAAATCTGGTGGAGTTTAGTATAGATGGCCTAATAGAATCAGTACTGCACACTGCTACAATGCCCAAATTATTTTCCAGCCAAGATACAGATAAACATGATTAGTAATTTTAAATCTGGTGGAGTTTAGTATAGATGGCCTAATAGAATCAGTACTGCACACTCCTACAAGGCCCAAATCATCTTCCAGCCAAGATACAGATAAACATGATTAGTAATTTTACATCTGGTGGAGTTTAGTATAGATGGCCTAATAGAATCAGTACTGCACACTGCTACAAGGCCCAAATTATTTTCCAGCCAAGATACAGATAAACATGATTAGTAATTTTAAATCTAGTGGAGTTTAGTATAGATGGCCTAATAGAATCAGTACTGCACACTGCTACAAGGCCCAAATTATTTTCCAGCCAAGATACAGATAAACATGTTTAGTCATTTTAAATCTGGTGGAGTTTAGTATAGATGGCCTAATAGAATCAGTACTGCACACTGCTACAAGGCCCAAATTATTTTCCAACCAAGATACAGCTAAACATGATTAGTAATTTTAAATCTGGTGGAGCTTAGTATAGATGGCCTAATAGAATCAGTACTGCACACTGCTACAATGCCCAAATTATTTTCCAGCCAAGATACAGATAAACATGATTAGTAATTTTAAATCTGGTGGAGTTTAGTGTAGATGGCCTAATAGAATCAGTACTGCACACTGCTACAAGGCCCAATTAATTTTCCAACCAAGATACAGATAAACATGATTAGTAATTTTAAATCTGGTGGAGTTTAGTATAGATGGCCTAATAGAATCAGTACTGCACACTGCTACAATGCCCAAATTATTTTCCAGCCAAAATGCAGATAAACATGATTAGTAATTTTAAATCTGGTGGAGTTTAGTATAGATGGCCTAATAGAATCAGTACTGCACACTGCTACAAGGCCCAAATTATTTTCCAGCCAAGATACAGATAAACATGATTAGTAATTTTAAAACTGGTTGAGTTTAGTATAGATGGCCTAATAGAATCAGTACTGCACACTGCTACAAGGCCCAAATTATTTTCCAGCCAAGATACAGATAATCATGATTAGTCATTTTAAATCTGGTGGAGTTTAGTATAGATGGCCTAATAGAATCAGTACTGCACACTGCTACAAGGCCAAAATTATTTTCCAGCCAAGATACAGATAAACATGATTAGTAATTTTAAATCTGGTGGAGTTTAGTATAGATGGCCTAATAGAATCAGTACTGCACACTGCTACAAGGCCCAAATTATTTTCCAGCCAAGATACAGATAAACATGATTAGTAATTTTAAATCTGGTGAGTTTAGTATAGATGGCCTAATAGAATCAGTACTGCACACTGCTACAAGGCCCAAATTATTTTCCAGCCAAGATACAGATAAACATGATTAGTAATTTTAAATCTGGTGAGTTTAGTATAGATGGCCTAATAGAATCAGTACTGCACACTGCTACAAGGCCCAAATTATTTTCCAGCCAAGATACAGATAAACATGATTAGTAATTTTAAATCTGGTGTAGTTTTGTATATATGGCCTATTAGAATCAGTACTGCACACTGCTACAAGGCAAAAAATTATTTTACAGCCAAGATACAGATAAACATGATTAGTAATTTTAAATCTGGTGGAATTTAGTATAGATGGCCTAATAGAATCAGTACTGCACACTGCTACAATGCCCAAATTATTTTCCAGCCAAAATACAGATAAACATGATTAGTAATTTTAAATCTGGTGGAGTTTAGTATAGATGGCCTAATAGAATCAGTACTGCACACTGCTACAATGCCCAAAATATTTTCCAGCCAAGATACAGATAAACATGATTAGTAATTTTAAATCTGGTGGAGTTTAGTATAGATGGCCTAATAGAATCATTACTGCACACTGCTACAAGGCCCAAATTATTTTCCAGCCAAGATACAGATAAACATGATTAGTAATTTTAAATCTGGTGGAGTTTAGTATAGATGGCCTAATAGAATCAGTACTGCACACTGCTACAAGGCCCAAATTATTTTCCAGCCAAAATACAGATAAACATGATTAGTAATTTTAAATCTGGTGGAGTTTAGTATAGATGGCCTAATAGAATCAGTACTGCACACTGCTACAATGCCCAAATTATTTTCCAGCCAAGATACAGATAAACATGATTAGTAATTTTAAATCTGGTGGAGTTTAGTATAGATGGCCTAATAGAATCAGTACTGCACACTGCTACAAGGCCCAAATTATTTTCCAGCCAAGATACAGATAAACATGATTAGTAATTTTATATCTGGTGGAGTTTAGTATAGATGGCTTAATAGAATCAGTATTGCACACTGCTACAAGTCCCAAATTATTTTCCAGCCAAGAAACAGAGAAACATGATTAGTAATTTTAAATCTGGTGGAGTTTAGTATAGATGGCCTAATAGAATCAGTACTGCACACTGCTACAATGCCCACATTATTTTCCAGCCAAGATACAGATAAACATGATTAGTAATTTTAAATCTGGTGGAGTTTAGTATAGATGGCCTAATAGAATCAGTACTGCACACTGCTACAAGGCCCAAATTATTTTCCAGCCAAGATACAGATAAACATGATTAGTAATTTTATATCTGGTGGAGTTTAGTATAGATGGCCTAATAGAATCAGTACTGCACACTGCTACAAGTCCCAAATTATTTTCCAGCCAAGAAACAGATAAACATGATTAGTAATTTTAAATCTGGTGGAGTTTAGTATAGATGGCCTTATAGAATCAGTACTGCACACTGCTACAAGGCCCAAATTATTTTCCAGCCAAAATACAGATAAACATGATTAGTAATTTTAAATCTGGTGGAGTTTAGTATAGATGGCCTAATAGAATCAGTACTGCACACTGCTACAATGCCCAAATTATTTTCCAGCCAAGATACAGATAAACATGATTAGTAATTTTAAATCTGGTGGAGTTTAGTATAGATGGCCTAATAGAATCAGTACTGCACACAGCAATAAGGCCCAAATTATCTTCCAACAAAGATACAGATAAACATGATTAGTAATTTTACATCTGGTGGAGTTCAGTATAGATGGCCTAATAGAATCAGTACTGCACACTGCTACAAGGCCCAAATTATTTTCCAGCCAAGATACAGATAAACATGATTAGTAATTTTAAATCTGGTGGAGTTTAGTATAGATGGCCTAATAGAATCAGTACTGCACACTGCTACAATGCCCACATTATTTTCCAGCCAAGATACAGATAAACATGATTAGTAATTTTAAATCTGGTGGAGTTTAGTATAGATGGCCTAATAGAATCAGTACTGCACACTGCTACAAGGCCCAAATTATTTTCCAGCCAAGATACAGATAAACATGATTAGTAATTTTATATCTGGTGGAGTTTAGTATAGATGGCCTAATAGAATCAGTACTGCACATTGCTACAAGTCCCAAATTATTTTCCAGCCAAGAAACAGATAAACATGATTAGTAATTTTAAATCTGGTGGAGTTTAGTATAGATGGCCTTATAGAATCAGTACTGCACACTGCTACAAGGCCCAAATTATTTTCCAGCCAAAATACAGATAAACATGATTAGTAATTTTAAATCTGGTGGAGTTTAGTATAGATGGCCTAATAGAATCAGTACTGCACACTGCTACAATGCCCAAAATATTTTCCAGCCAAGATACAGATAAACATGATTAGTAATTTTAAATCTGGTGGAGTTTAGTATAGATGGCCTAATAGAATCATTACTGCACACTGCTACAAGGCCCAAATTATTTTCCAGCCAAGATACAGATAAACATGATTAGTAATTTTAAATCTGGTGAGTTTAGTATAGATGGCCTAATAGAATCAGTACTGCACACTGCTACAAGGCCCAAATTATTTTCCAGCCAAGATACAGATAAACATGATTAGTAATTTTAAATCTGGTGAGTTTAGTATAGATGGCCTAATAGAATCAGTACTGCACACTGCTACAAGGCCCAAATTATTTTCCAGCCAAGATACAGATAAACATGATTAGTAATTTTAAATCTGGTGTAGTTTTGTATATATGGCCTATTAGAATCAGTACTGCACACTGCTACAAGGCAAAAAATTATTTTACAGCCAAGATACAGATAAACATGATTAGTAATTTTAAATCTGGTGGAATTTAGTATAGATGGCCTAATAGAATCAGTACTGCACACTGCTACAATGCCCAAATTATTTTCCAGCCAAAATACAGATAAACATGATTAGTAATTTTAAATCTGGTGGAGTTTAGTATAGATGGCCTAATAGAATCAGTACTGCACACTGCTACAATGCCCAAAATATTTTCCAGCCAAGATACAGATAAACATGATTAGTAATTTTAAATCTGGTGGAGTTTAGTATAGATGGCCTAATAGAATCATTACTGCACACTGCTACAAGGCCCAAATTATTTTCCAGCCAAGATACAGATAAACATGATTAGTAATTTTAAATCTGGTGGAGTTTAGTATAGATGGCCTAATAGAATCAGTACTGCACACTGCTACAAGGCCCAAATTATTTTCCAGCCAAAATACAGATAAACATGATTAGTAATTTTAAATCTGGTGGAGTTTAGTATAGATGGCCTAATAGAATCAGTACTGCACACTGCTACAATGCCCAAATTATTTTCCAGCCAAGATACAGATAAACATGATTAGTAATTTTAAATCTGGTGGAGTTTAGTATAGATGGCCTAATAGAATCAGTACTGCACACTGCTACAAGGCCCAAATTATTTTCCAGCCAAGATACAGATAAACATGATTAGTAATTTTATATCTGGTGGAGTTTAGTATAGATGGCTTAATAGAATCAGTATTGCACACTGCTACAAGTCCCAAATTATTTTCCAGCCAAGAAACAGAGAAACATGATTAGTAATTTTAAATCTGGTGGAGTTTAGTATAGATGGCCTAATAGAATCAGTACTGCACACTGCTACAATGCCCACATTATTTTCCAGCCAAGATACAGATAAACATGATTAGTAATTTTAAATCTGGTGGAGTTTAGTATAGATGGCCTAATAGAATCAGTACTGCACACTGCTACAAGGCCCAAATTATTTTCCAGCCAAGATACAGATAAACATGATTAGTAATTTTATATCTGGTGGAGTTTAGTATAGATGGCCTAATAGAATCAGTACTGCACACTGCTACAAGTCCCAAATTATTTTCCAGCCAAGAAACAGATAAACATGATTAGTAATTTTAAATCTGGTGGAGTTTAGTATAGATGGCCTTATAGAATCAGTACTGCACACTGCTACAAGGCCCAAATTATTTTCCAGCCAAAATACAGATAAACATGATTAGTAATTTTAAATCTGGTGGAGTTTAGTATAGATGGCCTAATAGAATCAGTACTGCACACTGCTACAATGCCCAAATTATTTTCCAGCCAAGATACAGATAAACATGATTAGTAATTTTAAATCTGGTGGAGTTTAGTATAGATGGCCTAATAGAATCAGTACTGCACACAGCAATAAGGCCCAAATTATCTTCCAACAAAGATACAGATAAACATGATTAGTAATTTTACATCTGGTGGAGTTCAGTATAGATGGCCTAATAGAATCAGTACTGCACACTGCTACAAGGCCCAAATTATTTTCCAGCCAAGATACAGATAAACATGATTAGTAATTTTAAATCTGGTGGAGTTTAGTATAGATGGCCTAATAGAATCAGTACTGCACACTGCTACAATGCCCACATTATTTTCCAGCCAAGATACAGATAAACATGATTAGTAATTTTAAATCTGGTGGAGTTTAGTATAGATGGCCTAATAGAATCAGTACTGCACACTGCTACAAGGCCCAAATTATTTTCCAGCCAAGATACAGATAAACATGATTAGTAATTTTATATCTGGTGGAGTTTAGTATAGATGGCCTAATAGAATCAGTACTGCACATTGCTACAAGTCCCAAATTATTTTCCAGCCAAGAAACAGATAAACATGATTAGTAATTTTAAATCTGGTGGAGTTTAGTATAGATGGCCTTATAGAATCAGTACTGCACACTGCTACAAGGCCCAAATTATTTTCCAGCCAAAATACAGATAAACATGATTAGTAATTTTAAATCTGGTGGAGTTTAGTATAGATGGCCTAATAGAATCAGTACTGCACACTGCTACAATGCCCAAAATATTTTCCAGCCAAGATACAGATAAACATGATTAGTAATTTTAAATCTGGTGGAGTTTAGTATAGATGGCCTAATAGAATCATTACTGCACACTGCTACAAGGCCCAAATTATTTTCCAGCCAAGATACAGATAAACATGATTAGTAATTTTAAATCTGGTGGAGTTTAGTATAGATGGCCTAATAGAATCAGTACTGCACACTGCTACAAGGCCCAAATTATTTTCCAGCCAAAATACAGATAAACATGATTAGTAATTTTAAATCTGGTGGAGTTTAGTATAGATGGCCTAATAGAATCAGTACTGCACACTGCTACAATGCCCAAATTATTTTCCAGCCAAGATACAGATAAACATGATTAGTAATTTTAAATCTGGTGGAGTTTAGTATAGATGGCCTAATAGAATCAGTACTGCACACTGCTACAAGGCCCAAATTATTTTCCAGCCAAGATACAGATAAACATGATTAGTAATTTTATATCTGGTGGAGTTTAGTATAGATGGCTTAATAGAATCAGTATTGCACACTGCTACAAGTCCCAAATTATTTTCCAGCCAAGAAACAGAGAAACATGATTAGTAATTTTAAATCTGGTGGAGTTTAGTATAGATGGCCTAATAGAATCAGTACTGCACACTGCTACAATGCCCACATTATTTTCCAGCCAAGATACAGATAAACATGATTAGTAATTTTAAATCTGGTGGAGTTTAGTATAGATGGCCTAATAGAATCAGTACTGCACACTGCTACAAGGCCCAAATTATTTTCCAGCCAAGATACAGATAAACATGATTAGTAATTTTATATCTGGTGGAGTTTAGTATAGATGGCCTAATAGAATCAGTACTGCACACTGCTACAAGTCCCAAATTATTTTCCAGCCAAGAAACAGATAAACATGATTAGTAATTTTAAATCTGGTGGAGTTTAGTATAGATGGCCTTATAGAATCAGTACTGCACACTGCTACAAGGCCCAAATTATTTTCCAGCCAAAATACAGATAAACATGATTAGTAATTTTAAATCTGGTGGAGTTTAGTATAGATGGCCTAATAGAATCAGTACTGCACACTGCTACAATGCCCAAATTATTTTCCAGCCAAGATACAGATAAACATGATTAGTAATTTTAAATCTGGTGGAGTTTAGTATAGATGGCCTAATAGAATCAGTACTGCACACAGCAATAAGGCCCAAATTATCTTCCAACAAAGATACAGATAAACATGATTAGTAATTTTACATCTGGTGGAGTTCAGTATAGATGGCCTAATAGAATCAGTACTGCACACTGCTACAAGGCCCAAATTATTTTCCAGCCAAGATACAGATAAACATGATTAGTAATTTTAAATCTGGTGGAGTTTAGTATAGATGGCCTAATAGAATCAGTACTGCACACTGCTACAATGCCCACATTATTTTCCAGCCAAGATACAGATAAACATGATTAGTAATTTTAAATCTGGTGGAGTTTAGTATAGATGGCCTAATAGAATCAGTACTGCACACTGCTACAAGGCCCAAATTATTTTCCAGCCAAGATACAGATAAACATGATTAGTAATTTTATATCTGGTGGAGTTTAGTATAGATGGCCTAATAGAATCAGTACTGCACATTGCTACAAGTCCCAAATTATTTTCCAGCCAAGAAACAGATAAACATGATTAGTAATTTTAAATCTGGTGGAGTTTAGTATAGATGGCCTTATAGAATCAGTACTGCACACTGCTACAAGGCCCAAATTATTTTCCAGCCAAAATACAGATAAACATGATTAGTAATTTTAAATCTGGTGGAGTTTAGTATAGATGGCCTA
Organism: Phyllobates terribilis; assembly: GCF_046119375.1. Taxonomy (NCBI): domain Eukaryota; kingdom Metazoa; phylum Chordata; class Amphibia; order Anura; family Dendrobatidae; genus Phyllobates; species Phyllobates terribilis. The sequence goes on along the minus strand of NW_027362768.1, from coordinate 165,196,056 downwards.
ATAGAATCAGTACTGCACACTGCTACAATGCCCAAATTATTTTCCAGCCAAGATACAGATAAACATGATTAGTAATTTTAAATCTGGAGGAGTTTAGTATAGATGGCCTAATAGAATCAGTACTGCACACTGCTATAAGGCCCAAATTATCTTCCAACAAAGATACAGATAAACATGATTAGTAATTTTACATCTGGTGGAGTTCAGTATAGATGGCCTAATAGAATCAGTACTGCACACTGCTACAAGGCCCAAATTATTTTCCAGCCAAGATACAGATAAACATGATTAGTAATTTTAAATCTGGTGGAGTTTAGTATAGATGGCCTAATAGAATCAGTACTGCACACTGCTACAATGCCCACATTATTTTCCAGCCAAGATACAGATAAACATGATTAGTAATTTTAAATCTGGTGGAGTTTAGTATAGATGGCCTAATAGAAACAGAACTGCACACTGCTACAATGCCCAAATTATTGTCTAGCCAAGATACAGATAAACATGATTAGTCATTTTAAATCTGGTGGAGTTTAGTATAGATGGCCTAATAGAATCAGTACTGCACACTGCTACAATGCCCAAAATATTTTCCAGCCAAGATACAGATAAACATGATTAGTAATTTTAAATCTGGTGGAGTTTAGTATAGATGGCCTAATAGAATCAGTACTGCACACTGCTACAATGCCCAAAATATTTTCCAGCCAAGATACAGATAAACATGATTAGTAATTTTAAATCTGGTGGAGTTTAGTATAGATGGCCTAATAGAATCAGTACTGCACACTGCTACAAGGCCCAAATTATTTTCCAGCCAAGATACAGATAAACATGATTAATAGTTTTAAATCTGGTGGAGTTTAGTATAGATGGCCTAATAGAATCAGTACTGCACACTGCTACAAGGCCCAAATTATTTTCCAGCCAAGAAACAGATAAACATGATTAGTAATTTTATATCTGGTGGAGTTTAGTATAGATGGCCTAATAGAATCAGTACTGCACACTGCTACAAGGCCCAAATTATTTTCCAGCCAAGATACAGATAAACATGATTAGTAATTTTAAATCTGGTGGAGTTTAGTATAGATGGCCTAATAGAATCAGTACTGCACACTGCTACAATGCCCAAATTATTTTCCAGCCAAGATACAGATAAACATGATTTGTAATTTTAAATCTGGTGGAGTTTAGTATAGATGGCCTAATAGAATCAGTACTGCACACTGCTACAATGCCCAAATTATTTTCCAGCCAAGATACAGATAAACATGATTCGTAATTTTAAATCTGGTGGAGTTTAGTATAGATGGCCTAATAGAATCAGTACTGCACACTGCTACAAGGCCCAAATCATCTTCCAGCCAAGATACAGATAAACATGATTAGTAATTTTACATCTGGTGGAGTTTAGTATAGATGGCCTAATAGAATCAGTACTGCACACTGCTACAAGGCCCAAATTATTTTCCAGCCAAGATACAGATAAACATGATTAGTAATTTTAAATCTGGTGGAGTTTAGTATAGATGGCCTAATAGAATCAGTACTGCACACTGCTACAAGGCCCAAATTATTTTCCAGCCAAGATACAGATAAACATGATTAGTCATTTTAAATCTGGTGGAGTTTAGTATAGATGGCCTAATAGAATCAGTACTGCACACTGCTACAAGGCCCAAATTATTTTCCAACCAAGATACAGCTAAACATGATTAGTAATTTTAAATCTGGTGGAGTTTAGTATAGATGGCCTAATAGAATCAGTACTGCACACTGCTACAATGCCCAAATTATTTTCCAGCCAAGATACAGATAAACATGATTCGTAATTTTAAATCTGGTGGAGTTTAGTATAGATGGCCTAATAGAATCAGTACTGCACACTGCTACAAGGCCCAAATCATCTTCCAGCCAAGATACAGATAAACATGATTAGTAATTTTACATCTGGTGGAGTTTAGTATAGATGGCCTAATAGAATCAGTACTGCACACTGCTACAAGGCCCAAATTATTTTCCAGCCAAGATACAGATAAACATGATTAGTAATTTTAAATCTGGTGGAGTTTAGTATAGATGGCCTAATAGAATCAGTACTGCACACTGCTACAAGGCCCAAATTATTTTCCAGCCAAGATACAGATAAACATGATTAGTCATTTTAAATCTGGTGGAGTTTAGTATAGATGGCCTAATAGAATCAGTACTGCACACTGCTACAAGGCCCAAATTATTTTCCAACCAAGATACAGCTAAACATGATTAGTAATTTTAAATCTGGTGGAGTTTAGTATAGATGGCCTAATAGAATCAGTACTGCACACTGCTACAATGCCCAAATTATTATCCCGCCAAGATACAGATAAACATGATTAGTCATTTTAAATCTGGTGGAGTTTAGTATAGATGGCCTAATAGAATCAGTACTGCACACTGCTACAATGCCCAAATTATTTTCCAGCCAAAATACAGATAAACATGATTAGTAATTTTAAATCTGGTGGAGTTTAGTATAGATGGCCTAATAGAATCAGTACTGCTCACTGCTACAATGCCCAAAATATTTTCCAGCCAAGATACAGATAAACATGATTAGTAATTTTAAATCTGGTGGAGTTTAGTATAGATGGCCTAATAGAATCAGTACTGCACACTGCTACAAGGCCCAAATTATTTTCCAGCCAAGATACAGATAAACATGATTAATAGTTTTAAATCTGGTGGAGTTTAGTGTAGATGGCCTAATAGAATCAGTACTGCACACTGCTACAAGGCCCAAATTATTTTCCAGCCAAGATACAGATAAACATGATTAGTAATTTTATATCTAGTGGAGTTTAGTATAGATGGCCTAGTAGAATCAGTACTGCACACTGCTACAAGGCCCAAATTATTTTCCAGCCAAGATACAGATAAACATGATTAGTAATTTTAAATCTGGTGGAGTTTAGTATAGATGGCCTAATAGAATCAGTACTGCACACTGCTACAAGGCCCAAATTATTTTCCAGCCAAAATACAGATAAACATGATTAGTAATTTTAAATCTGGTGGAGTTTAGTATAGATGGCCTAATAGAATCAGTACTGCACACTGCTACAATGCCCAAATTATTTTCCAGCCAAGATACAGATAAACATGATTAGTAATTTTAAATCTGGTGGAGTTTAGTATAGATGGCCTAATAGAATCAGTACTGCACACTCCTACAAGGCCCAAATCATCTTCCAGCCAAGATACAGATAAACATGATTAGTAATTTTACATCTGGTGGAGTTTAGTATAGATGGCCTAATAGAATCAGTACTGCACACTGCTACAAGGCCCAAATCATCTTCCAGCCAAGATACAGATAAACATGATTAGTAATTTTACATCTGGTGGAGTTTAGTATAGATGGCCTAATAGAATCAGTACTGCACACTGCTACAAGGCCCAAATTATTTTCCAGCCAAGATACAGATAAACATGATTAGTAATTTTAAATCTGGTGGAGTTTAGTATAGATGGCCTAATAGAATCAGTACTGCACACTGCTACAAGGCCCAAATTATTTTCCAGCCAAGATACAGATAAACATGATTAGTCATTTTAAATCTGGTGGAGTTTAGTATAGATGGCCTAATAGAATCAGTACTGCACACTGCTACAAGGCCCAAATTATTTTCCAACCAAGATACAGCTAAACATGATTAGTAATTTTAAATCTGGTGGAGTTTAGTATAGATGGCCTAATAGAATCAGTACTGCACACTGCTACAATGCCCAAATTATTATCCCGCCAAGATACAGATAAACATGATTAGTCATTTTAAATCTGGTGGAGTTTAGTATAGATGGCCTAATAGAATCAGTACTGCACACTGCTACAATGCCCAAATTATTTTCCAGCCAAAATACAGATAAACATGATTAGTAATTTTAAATCTGGTGGAGTTTAGTATAGATGGCCTAATAGAATCAGTACTGCTCACTGCTACAATGCCCAAAATATTTTCCAGCCAAGATACAGATAAACATGATTAGTAATTTTAAATCTGGTGGAGTTTAGTATAGATGGCCTAATAGAATCAGTACTGCACACTGCTACAAGGCCCAAATTATTTTCCAGCCAAGATACAGATAAACATGATTAATAGTTTTAAATCTGGTGGAGTTTAGTGTAGATGGCCTAATAGAATCAGTACTGCACACTGCTACAAGGCCCAAATTATTTTCCAGCCAAGATACAGATAAACATGATTAGTAATTTTATATCTGGTGGAGTTTAGTATAGATGGCCTAATAGAATCAGTACTGCACACTGCTACAAGGCCCAAATTATTTTCCAGCCAAGATACAGATAAACATGATTAGTAATTTTAAATCTGGTGGAGTTTAGTATAGATGGCCTAATAGAATCAGTACTGCACACTGCTACAAGGCCCAAATTATTTTCCAGCCAAAATACAGATAAACATGATTAGTAATTTTAAATCTGGTGGAGTTTAGTATAGATGGCCTAATAGAATCAGTACTGCACACTGCTACAATGCCCAAATTATTTTCCAGCCAAGATACAGATAAACATGATTAGTAATTTTAAATCTGGTGGAGTTTAGTATAGATGGCCTAATAGAATCAGTACTGCACACTCCTACAAGGCCCAAATCATCTTCCAGCCAAGATACAGATAAACATGATTAGTAATTTTACATCTGGTGGAGTTTAGTATAGATGGCCTAATAGAATCAGTACTGCACACTGCTACAAGGCCCAAATTATTTTCCAGCCAAGATACAGATAAACATGATTAGTAATTTTAAATCTGGTGGAGTTTAGTATAGATGGCCTAATAGAATCAGTACTGCACACTGCTACAAGGCCCAAATTATTTTCCAGCCAAGATACAGATAAACATGATTAGTCATTTTAAATCTGGTGGAGTTTAGTATAGATGGCCTAATAGAATCAGTACTGCACACTGCTACAAGGCCCAAATTATTTTCCAACCAAGATACAGCTAAACATGATTAGTAATTTTAAATCTGGTGAGTTTAGTATAGATGGCCTAATAGAATCAGTACTGCACACTGCTACAAGGCCCAAATTATTTTCCAGCCAAGATACAGATAAACATGATTAGTAATTTTAAATCTGGTGGAGTTTAGTATAGATGGCCTAATAGAATCAGTACTGCACACTGCTTCAAAGCCCAAATTATTTTCCAGCCAAGATACAGATAAACATGATTAGTAATTTTAAATCTGGTGGAGTTTAGTATATATGGCCTATTAGAATCAGTACTGCACACTGCTACAAGGCAAAAAATTATTTTACAGCCAAGATACAGATAAACATGATTAGTAATTTTAAATCTGGTGGAATTTAGTATAGATGGCCTAATAGAATCAGTACTGCACACTGCTACAAGGCCCAAATTATTTTCCAGCCAAGATACAGATAAACATGATTAGTAATTTTAAATCTGGTGGAGTTTAGTATAGATGGCCTAATAGAAACAGTAATGCACACTGCTACAAGGCCCAAATTATTTTCCAGCCAAGATACAGATAAACATGATTAGTAATTTTATATCTGGTGGAGTTTAGTATAGATGGCCTAATAGAATCAGTACTGCACACTGCTACAAGGCCCAAATTATTTTCCAGCCAAGATACAGATAAACATGATTAGTAATTTTAAATCTGGTGGAGTTTAGTATAGATGGCCTAATAGAATCAGTACTGCACACTGCTACAAGGCCCAAATTATTTTCCAGCCAAAATACAGATAAACATGATTAGTAATTTTAAATCTGGTGGAGTTTAGTATAGATGGCCTAATAGAATCAGTACTGCACACTGCTACAATGCCCAAATTATTTTCCAGCCAAGAAACAGATAAACATGATTAGTAATTTTAAATCTGGTGGAGTTTAGTATAGATGGCCTTATAGAATCAGTACTGCACACTGCTACAAGGCCCAAATTATTTTCCAGCCAAAATACAGATAAACATGATTAGTAATTTTAAATCTGGTGGAGTTTAGTATAGATGGCCTAATAGAATCAGTACTGCACACTGCTACAATGCCCAAATTATTTTCCAGCCAAGATACAGATAAACATGATTAGTAATTTTAAATCTGGTGGAGTTTAGTATAGATGGCCAATTGAATCAGTACTGCACACTGCTATAAGGCCCAAATTATCTTCCAACAAAGATACAGATAAACATGATTAGTAATTTTACATCTGGTGGAGTTCAGTATAGATGGCCTAATAGAATCAGTACTGCACACTGCTACAAGGCCCAAATTATTTTCCAGCCAAGATACAGATAAACATGATTAGTAATTTTAAATCTGGTGGAGTTTAGTATAGATGGCTTAATAGAATCAGTACTGCACACTGCTACAATGCCCACATTATTTTCCAGCCAAGATACAGATAAACATGATTAGTAATTTTAAATCTGGTGGAGTTTAGTATAGATGGCCTAATAGAATCAGTACTGCACACTGCTACAAGGCCCAAATTATTTTCCAGCCAAGATACAGATAAACATGATTAGTAATTTTATATCTGGTGGAGTTTAGTATAGATGGCCTAATAGAATCAGTACTGCACACTGCTACAAGTCCCAAATTATTTTCCAGCCAAGAAACAGATAAACATGATTAGTAATTTTAAATCTGGTGGAGTTTAGTATAGATGGCCTTATAGAATCAGTACTGCACACTGCTACAAGGCCCAAATTATTTTCCAGCCAAAATACAGATAAACATGATTAGTAATTTTAAATCTGGTGGAGTTTAGTATAGATGGCCTAATAGAATCAGTACTGCACACTGCTACAATGCCCAAATTATTTTCCAGCCAAGATACAGATAAACATGATTAGTAATTTTAAATCTGGTGGAGTTTAGTATAGATGGCCTAATAGAATCAGTACTGCACACTGCTATAAGGCCCAAATTATCTTCCAACAAAGATACAGATAAACATGATTAGTAATTTTACATCTGGTGGAGTTCAGTATAGATGGCCTAATAGAATCAGTACTGCACACTGCTACAAGGCCCAAATTATTTTCCAGCCAAGATACAGATAAACATGATTAGTAATTTTAAATCTGGTGGAGTTTAGTATAGATGGCCTAATAGAATCAGTACTGCACACTGCTACAATGCCCACATTATTTTCCAGCCAAGATACAGATAAACATGATTAGTAATTTTAAATCTGGTGGAGTTTAGTATAGATGGCCTAATAGAATCAGAACTGCACACTGCTAAAATGCCCAAATTATTATCCCGCCAAGATACAGATAAACATGATTAGTCATTTTAAATCTGGTGGAGTTTAGTATAGATGGCCTAATAGAATCAGTACTGCACACTGCTACAATGCCCAAAATATTTTCCAGCCAAGATACAGATAAACATGATTAGTAATTTTAAATCTGGTGGAGTTTAGTATAGATGGCCTAATAGAATCAGTACTGCACACTGCTACAAGGCCCAAATTATTTTCCAGCCAAGATACAGATAAACATGATTAATAGTTTTAAATCTGGTGGAGTTTAGTATAGATGGCCTAATAGAATCAGTACTGCACACTGCTACAAGGCCCAAATTATTTTCCAGCCAAGAAACAGATAAACATGATTAGTAATTTTATATCTGGTGGAGTTTAGTATAGATGGCCTAATAGAATCAGTACTGCACACTGCTACAAGGCCCAAATTATTTTCCAGCCAAGATACAGATAAACATGATTAGTAATTTTAAATCTGGTGGAGTTTAGTATAGATGGCCTAATAGAATCAGTACTGCACACTGCTACAATGCCCAAATTATTTTCCAGCCAAGATACAGATAAACATGATTTGTAATTTTAAATCTGGTGGAGTTTAGTATAGATGGCCTAATAGAATCAGTACTGCACACTGCTACAATGCCCAAATTATTTTCCAGCCAAGATACAGATAAACATGATTCGTAATTTTAAATCTGGTGGAGTTTAGTATAGATGGCCTAATAGAATCAGTACTGCACACTGCTACAAGGCCCCAATCATCTTCCAGCCAAGAAACAGATAAACATGATTAGTAATTTTACATCTGGTGGAGTTTAGTATAGATGGCCTAATAGAATCAGTACTGCACACTGCTACAAGGCCCAAATTATTTTCCAGCCAAGATACAGATAAACATGATTAGCAATTTTAAATCTGGTGGAGTTTAGTATAGATGGCCTAATAGAATCAGTACTGCACACTGCTACAAGGCCCAAATTATTTTCCAGCCAAGATACAGATAAACATGATTAGTCATTTTAAATCTGGTGGAGTTTAGTATAGATGGCCTAATAGAATCAGTACTGCACACTGCTACAAGGCCCAAATTATTTTCCAACCAAGATACAGCTAAACATGATTAGTAATTTTAAATCTGGTGGAGTTTAGTATAGATGGCCTAATAGAATCAGTACTGCACACTGCTACAATGCCCAAATTATTATCCCGCCAAGATACAGATAAACATGATTAGTCATTTTAAATCTGGTGGAGTTTAGTATAGATGGCCTAATAGAATCAGTACTGCACACTGCTACAATGCCCAAATTATTTTCCAGCCAAAATACAGATAAACATGATTAGTAATTTTAAATCTGGTGGAGTTTAGTATAGATGGCCTAATAGAATCAGTACTGCTCACTGCTACAATGCCCAAAATATTTTCCAGCCAAGATACAGATAAACATGATTAGTAATTTTAAATCTGGTGGAGTTTAGTATAGATGGCCTAATAGAATCAGTACTGCACACTGCTACAAGGCCCAAATTATTTTCCAGCCAAGATACAGATAAACATGATTAATAGTTTTAAATCTGGTGGAGTTTAGTGTAGATGGCCTAATAGAATCAGTACTGCACACTGCTACAAGGCCCAAATTATTTTCCAGCCAAGATACAGATAAACATGATTAGTAATTTTATATCTGGTGGAGTTTAGTATAGATGGCCTAATAGAATCAGTACTGCACACTGCTACAAGGCCCAAATTATTTTCCAGCCAAGATACAGATAAACATGATTAGTAATTTTAAATCTGGTGGAGTTTAGTATAGATGGCCTAATAGAATCAGTACTGCACACTGCTACAAGGCCCAAATTATTTTCCAGCCAAAATACAGATAAACATGATTAGTAATTTTAAATCTGGTGGAGTTTAGTATAGATGGCCTAATAGAATCAGTACTGCACACTGCTACAATGCCCAAATTATTTTCCAGCCAAGATACAGATAAACATGATTAGTAATTTTAAATCTGGTGGAGTTTAGTATAGATGGCCTAATAGAATCAGTACTGCACACTCCTACAAGGCCCAAATCATCTTCCAGCCAAGATACAGATAAACATGATTAGTAATTTTACATCTGGTGGAGTTTAGTATAGATGGCCTAATAGAATCAGTACTGCACACTGCTACAAGGCCCAAATTATTTTCCAGCCAAGATACAGATAAACATGATTAGTAATTTTAAATCTGGTGGAGTTTAGTATAGATGGCCTAATAGAATCAGTACTGCACACTGCTACAAGGCCCAAATTATTTTCCAGCCAAGATACAGATAAACATGATTAGTCATTTTAAATCTGGTGGAGTTTAGTATAGATGGCCTAATAGAATCAGTACTGCACACTGCTACAAGGCCCAAATTATTTTCCAACCAAGATACAGCTAAACATGATTAGTAATTTTAAATCTGGTGGAGCTTAGTATAGATGGCCTAATAGAATCAGTACTGCACACTGCTACAATGCCCAAATTATTTTCCAGCCAAGATACAGATAAACATGATTAGTAATTTTAAATCTGGTGGAGTTTAGTGTAGATGGCCTAATAGAATCAGTACTGCACACTGCTACAAGGCCCAATTAATTTTCCAACCAAGATACAGATAAACATGATTAGTAATTTTAAATCTGGTGGAGTTTAGTATAGATGGCCTAATAGAATCAGTACTGCACACTGCTACAATGCCCAAATTATTTTCCAGCCAAAATACAGATAAACATGATTAGTAATTTTAAATCTGGTGGAGTTTAGTATAGATGGCCTAATAGAATCAGTACTGCACACTGCTACAAGGCCCAAATTATTTTCCAGCCAAGATACAGATAAACATGATTAGTAATTTTAAAACTGGTGGAGTTTAGTATAGATGGCCTAATAGAATCAGTACTGCACACTGCTACAAGGCCCAAATTATTTTACAGCCAAGAAACAGATAATCATGATTAGTAATTTTAAATCTGGTGGAGTTTAGTATAGATGGCCTAATAGAATCAGTACTGCACACTGCTACAAGGCCCAAATTATTTTCCAGCCAAGATACAGATAAACATGATTAGTAATTTTAAATCTGGTGGAGTTTAGTATAGATGGCCTAATAGAATCAGTACTGCACACTGCTACAAGGCCCAAATTATTTTCCAGCCAAGATACAGATAAACATGATTAGTAATTTTAAATCTGGTGAGTTTAGTATAGATGGCCTAATAGAATCAGTACTGCACACTGCTACAAGGCCCAAATTATTTTCCAGCCAAGATACAGATAAACATGATTAGTAATTTTAAATCTGGTGAGTTTAGTATAGATGGCCTAATAGAATCAGTACTGCACACTGCTACAAGGCCCAAATTATTTTCCAGCCAAGATACAGATAAACATGATTAGTAATTTTAAATCTGGTGGAGTTTAGTATAGATGGCCTAATAGAATCAGTACTGCACACTGCTTCAAAGCCCAAATTATTTTCCAGCCAAGATACAGATAAACATGATTAGTAATTTTAAATCTGCTGGAGTTTAGTATATATGGCCTATTAGAATCAGTACTGCACACTGCTACAAGGCAAAAAATTATTTTACAGCCAAGATACAGATAAACATGATTAGTAATTTTAAATCTGGTGGAATTTAGTATAGATGGCCTAATAGAATCAGTACTGCACACTGCTACAAGGCCCAAATTATTTTCCAGCCAAGATACAGATAAACATGATTAGTAATTTTAAATCTGGTGGAGTTTAGTATAGATGGCCTAATAGAAACAGTAATGCACACTGCTACAAGGCCCAAATTATTTTCCAGCCAAGATACAGATAAACATGATTAGTAATTTTATATCTGGTGGAGTTTAGTATAGATGGCCTAATAGAATCAGTACTGCACACTGCTACAAGGCCCAAATTATTTTCCAGCCAAGATACAGATAAACATGATTAGTAATTTTAAATCTGGTGGAGTTTAGTATAGATGGCCTAATAGAATCAGTACTGCACACTGCTACAAGGCCCAAATTATTTTCCAGCCAAAATACAGATAAACATGATTAGTAATTTTAAATCTGGTGGAGTTTAGTATAGATGGCCTAATAGAATCAGTACTGCACACTGCTACAATGCCCAAATTATTTTCCAGCCAAGATACAGATAAACATGATTAGTAATTTTAAATCTGGTGGAGTTTAGTATAGATGGCCTAATAGAATCAGTACTGCACACTGCTACAAGGCCCAATTTATTTTCCAACCAAGATACAGATAAACATGATTAGTAATTTTAAATCTGGTGGAGTTTAGTATAGATGGCCTAATAGAAGCAGTACTGCACTGCTACAATGCCCAAATTATTTTCCAGCCAAAATACAGATAAACATGATTAGTAATTTTACATCTGGTGAAGTTTAGTATAGATGGCCTAATAGAATCAGTACTGCACACTGCTACAACACCCAATTATTTTCCAGCCAAGATACAGATAAACATGATTAGTAATTTTAAATCTGGTGGAGTTTAGTATAGATGGCCTAATAGAATCAGTACTGCACACTGCTACAAGGCCCAAATTATTTTCCAGCCAAGATACAGATAAACATGATTAGTCATTTTAAATCTGGTGGAGTTTAGTATAGATGGCCTAATAGAATCAGTACTGCACACTGCTACAAGGCCCAAATTATTTTCCAACCAAGATACAGCTAAACATGATTAGTAATTTTAAATCTGGTGGAGTTTGGTATAGATGGCCTAATAGAATCAGTACTGCACACTGCTACAATGCCCAAATTATTTTCCAGCCAAAATACAGATAAACATGATTAGTAATTTTAAATCTGGTGGAGTTTAGTATAGATGGCCTAATAGAATCAGTAGTGCACACTGCTACAAGGCCCAATTTATTTTCCAACCAAGATACAGATAAACATGATTAGTAATTTTAAATCTGGTGGAGTTTAGTATAGATGGCCTAATAGAATCAGTACTGCACACTGCTACAATGCCCAAATTATTTTCCAGCCAAAATACAGATAAACATGATTAGTAATTTTAAATCTGGTGGAGTTTAATATAGATGGCCTAATAGAATCAGTACTGCACACTGCTACAAGGCCCAAATTATTTTCCAGCCAAGATACAGATAAACATGATTCGTAATTTTAAATCTGGTGGAGTTTATTATAGATGGCCTAATAGAATCAGTACTGCACACTGCTACAAGGCCCAAATTATTTTCCAGCCAAGATACAGATAAACATGATTAGTAATTTTAAATCTGGTGGAGTTTAGTATAAATGGCCTAATAGAATCAGAACAGCACACTGCTACAAAGCCCAAATTATTTTCCAGCCAAGATACAGATAAACATGATTAGTAATTTTTAATATGGTGGAATTTAGTATATATGGCCTAATAGAATCAGTACTGCACACTGCTACAAGGCCCAAATTATTTTCCAGCCAAGATACAGATAAACATGATTAGTAATTTTAAATCTGGTGGAGTTTAGTATAGATGGCCTAATAGAATCAGTACTGCACACTGCAACAATGCCCAAATTATTTTCCAGCCAAAATACAGATAAACATGATTAGTAATTTTAAATCTGGTGGAGTTTAGTATAGATGGCCTAATAGAATCAGTACTGCACACTGCTACAAGGCCCAAATTATTTTCCAGCCAAGATACAGATAAACATGATTAGTAATTTTAAATCTGGTGGAGTTTAGTGTAGATGGCCTAATAGAATCAGTACTGCACACTGCTACAAGGCGCAATTAATTTTCCAACCAAGATACAGATAAACATGATTAGTAATTTTAAATCTGGTGGAGTTTAGTATAGATGGCCTAATAGAATCAGTACTGCACACTGCTACAATGCCCAAATTATTTTCCAGCCAAAATACAGATAAACATGATTAGTAATTTTAAATCTGGTGGAGTTTAGTATAGATGGCCTAATAGAATCAGTACTGCACACTGCTACAAGGCCCAAATTATTTTCCAGCCAAGATACAGATAAACATGATTAGTAATTTTAAATCTGGTGAGTTTAGTATAGATGGCCTAATAGAATCAGTACTGCACACTGCTACAAGGCCCAAATTATTTTCCAGCCAAGATACAGATAAACATGATTAGTAATTTTAAATCTGGTGGAGTTTAGTATAGATGGCCTAATAGAATCAGTACTGCACACTGCTTCAAAGCCCAAATTATTTTCCAGCCAAGATACAGATAAACATGATTAGTAATTTTAAATCTGGTGGAGTTTAGTATATATGGCCTATTAGAATCAGTACTGCACACGGCTACAAGGCAAAAAATTATTTTACAGCCAAGATACAGATAAACATGATTAGTAATTTTAAATCTGGTGGAATTTAGTATAGATGGCCTAATAGAATCAGTACTGCACACTGCTACAAGGCCCAAATTATTTTCCAGCCAAGATACAGATAAACATGATTAGTAATTTTAAATCTGGTGGAGTTTAGTATAGATGGCCTAATAGAAACAGTAATGCACACTGCTACAAGGCCCAAATTATTTTCCAGCCAAGATACAGATAAACATGATTAGTAATTTTATATCTGGTGGAGTTTAGTATAGATGGCCTAATAGAATCAGTACTGCACACTGCTACAAGGCCCAAATTATTTTCCAGCCAAGATACAGATAAACATGATTAGTAATTTTAAATCTGGTGGAGTTTAGTATAGATGGCCTAATAGAATCAGTACTGCACACTGCTACAAGGCCCAAATTATTTTCCAGCCAAAATACAGATAAACATGATTAGTAATTTTAAATCTGGTGGAGTTTAGTATAGATGGCCTAATAGAATCAGTACTGCACACTGCTACAATGCCCAAATTATTTTCCAGCCAAGATACAGATAAACATGATTAGTAATTTTAAATCTGGTGGAGTTTAGTATAGATGGCCTAATAGAATCAGTACTGCACACTGCTACAAGGCCCAAATTATTTTCCAGCCAAGATACAGATAAACATGATTAGTAATTTTATATCTGGTGGAGTTTAGTATAGATGGCCTAATAGAATCAGTACTGCACACTGCTACAAGTCCCAAATTATTTTCCAGCCAAGAAACAGATAAACATGATTAGTAATTTTAAATCTGGTGGAGTTTAGTATAGATGGCCTTATAGAATCAGTACTGCACACTGCTACAAGGCCCAAATTATTTTCCAGCCAAAATACAGATAAACATGATTAGTAATTTTAAATCTGGTGGAGTTTAGTATAGATGGCCTAATAGAATCAGTACTGCACACTGCTACAATGCCCAAATTATTTTCCAGCCAAGATACAGATAAACATGATTAGTAATTTTAAATCTGGTGGAGTTTAGTATAGATGGCCTAATAGAATCAGTACTGCACACTGCTATAAGGCCCAAATTATCTTCCAACAAAGATACAGATAAACATGATTAGTAATTTTACATCTGGTGGAGTTCAGTATAGATGGCCTAATAGAATCAGTACTGCACACTGCTACAAGGCCCAAATTATTTTCCAGCCAAGATACAGATAAACATGATTAGTAATTTTAAATCTGGTGGAGTTTAGTATAGATGGCCTAATAGAATCAGTACTGCACACTGCTACAATGCCCACATTATTTTCCAGCCAAGATACAGATAAACATGATTAGTAATTTTAAATCTGGTGGAGTTTAGTATAGATGGCCTAATAGAATCAGAACTGCACACTGCTAAAATGCCCAAATTATTATCCCGCCAAGATACAGATAAACATGATTAGTCA
The DNA here is from genome assembly GCF_046119375.1 of Phyllobates terribilis. NCBI lineage: Eukaryota > Metazoa > Chordata > Amphibia > Anura > Dendrobatidae > Phyllobates > Phyllobates terribilis. The sequence continues at coordinate 165,180,916 of NW_027362768.1, read as the reverse complement.
TTTTAAATCTGGTGGAGTTTAGTATAGATGGCCTAATAGAATCAGTACTGCACACTGCTACAATGCCCAAAATATTTTCCAGCCAAGATACAGATAAACATGATTAGTAATTTTAAATCTGGTGGAGTTTAGTATAGATGGCCTAATAGAATCAGTACTGCACACTGCTACAAGGCCCAAATTATTTTCCAGCCAAGATACAGATAAACATGATTAATAGTTTTAAATCTGGTGGAGTTTAGTATAGATGGCCTAATAGAATCAGTACTGCACACTGCTACAAGGCCCAAATTATTTTCCAGCCAAGAAACAGATAAACATGATTAGTAATTTTATATCTGGTGGAGTTTAGTATAGATGGCCTAATAGAATCAGTACTGCACACTGCTACAAGGCCCAAATTATTTTCCAGCCAAGATACAGATAAACATGATTAGTAATTTTAAATCTGGTGGAGTTTAGTATAGATGGCCTAATAGAATCAGTACTGCACACTGCTACAATGCCCAAATTATTTTCCAGCCAAGATACAGATAAACATGATTTGTAATTTTAAATCTGGTGGAGTTTAGTATAGATGGCCTAATAGAATCAGTACTGCACACTGCTACAATGCCCAAATTATTTTCCAGCCAAGATACAGATAAACATGATTCGTAATTTTAAATCTGGTGGAGTTTAGTATAGATGGCCTAATAGAATCAGTACTGCACACTGCTACAAGGCCCAAATCATCTTCCAGCCAAGAAACAGATAAACATGATTAGTAATTTTACATCTGGTGGAGTTTAGTATAGATGGCCTAATAGAATCAGTACTGCACACTGCTACAAGGCCCAAATTATTTTCCAGCCAAGATACAGATAAACATGATTAGCAATTTTAAATCTGGTGGAGTTTAGTATAGATGGCCTAATAGAATCAGTACTGCACACTGCTACAAGGCCCAAATTATTTTCCAGCCAAGATACAGATAAACATGATTAGTCATTTTAAATCTGGTGGAGTTTAGTATAGATGGCCTAATAGAATCAGTACTGCACACTGCTACAAGGCCCAAATTATTTTCCAACCAAGATACAGCTAAACATGATTAGTAATTTTAAATCTGGTGGAGTTTAGTATAGATGGCCTAATAGAATCAGTACTGCACACTGCTACAATGCCCAAATTATTATCCCGCCAAGATACAGATAAACATGATTAGTCATTTTAAATCTGGTGGAGTTTAGTATAGATGGCCTAATAGAATCAGTACTGCACACTGCTACAATGCCCAAATTATTTTCCAGCCAAAATACAGATAAACATGATTAGTAATTTTAAATCTGGTGGAGTTTAGTATAGATGGCCTAATAGAATCAGTACTGCTCACTGCTACAATGCCCAAAATATTTTCCAGCCAAGATACAGATAAACATGATTAGTAATTTTAAATCTGGTGGAGTTTAGTATAGATGGCCTAATAGAATCAGTACTGCACACTGCTACAAGGCCCAAATTATTTTCCAGCCAAGATACAGATAAACATGATTAATAGTTTTAAATCTGGTGGAGTTTAGTGTAGATGGCCTAATAGAATCAGTACTGCACACTGCTACAAGGCCCAAATTATTTTCCAGCCAAGATACAGATAAACATGATTAGTAATTTTATATCTGGTGGAGTTTAGTATAGATGGCCTAATAGAATCAGTACTGCACACTGCTACAAGGCCCAAATTATTTTCCAGCCAAGATACAGATAAACATGATTAGTAATTTTAAATCTGGTGGAGTTTAGTATAGATGGCCTAATAGAATCAGTACTGCACACTGCTACAAGGCCCAAATTATTTTCCAGCCAAAATACAGATAAACATGATTAGTAATTTTAAATCTGGTGGAGTTTAGTATAGATGGCCTAATAGAATCAGTACTGCACACTGCTACAATGCCCAAATTATTTTCCAGCCAAGATACAGATAAACATGATTAGTAATTTTAAATCTGGTGGAGTTTAGTATAGATGGCCTAATAGAATCAGTACTGCACACTCCTACAAGGCCCAAATCATCTTCCAGCCAAGATACAGATAAACATGATTAGTAATTTTACATCTGGTGGAGTTTAGTATAGATGGCCTAATAGAATCAGTACTGCACACTGCTACAAGGCCCAAATTATTTTCCAGCCAAGATACAGATAAACATGATTAGTAATTTTAAATCTGGTGGAGTTTAGTATAGATGGCCTAATAGAATCAGTACTGCACACTGCTACAAGGCCCAAATTATTTTCCAGCCAAGATACAGATAAACATGATTAGTCATTTTAAATCTGGTGGAGTTTAGTATAGATGGCCTAATAGAATCAGTACTGCACACTGCTACAAGGCCCAAATTATTTTCCAACCAAGATACAGCTAAACATGATTAGTAATTTTAAATCTGGTGGAGCTTAGTATAGATGGCCTAATAGAATCAGTACTGCACACTGCTACAATGCCCAAATTATTTTCCAGCCAAGATACAGATAAACATGATTAGTAATTTTAAATCTGGTGGAGTTTAGTGTAGATGGCCTAATAGAATCAGTACTGCACACTGCTACAAGGCCCAATTAATTTTCCAACCAAGATACAGATAAACATGATTAGTAATTTTAAATCTGGTGGAGTTTAGTATAGATGGCCTAATAGAATCAGTACTGCACACTGCTACAATGCCCAAATTATTTTCCAGCCAAAATACAGATAAACATGATTAGTAATTTTAAATCTGGTGGAGTTTAGTATAGATGGCCTAATAGAATCAGTACTGCACACTGCTACAAGGCCCAAATTATTTTCCAGCCAAGATACAGATAAACATGATTAGTAATTTTAAAACTGGTGGAGTTTAGTATAGATGGCCTAATAGAATCAGTACTGCACACTGCTACAAGGCCCAAATTATTTTACAGCCAAGAAACAGATAATCATGATTAGTAATTTTAAATCTGGTGGAGTTTAGTATAGATGGCCTAATAGAATCAGTACTGCACACTGCTACAAGGCCCAAATTATTTTCCAGCCAAGATACAGATAAACATGATTAGTAATTTTAAATCTGGTGGAGTTTAGTATAGATGGCCTAATAGAATCAGTACTGCACACTGCTACAAGGCCCAAATTATTTTCCAGCCAAGATACAGATAAACATGATTAGTAATTTTAAATCTGGTGAGTTTAGTATAGATGGCCTAATAGAATCAGTACTGCACACTGCTACAAGGCCCAAATTATTTTCCAGCCAAGATACAGATAAACATGATTAGTAATTTTAAATCTGGTGAGTTTAGTATAGATGGCCTAATAGAATCAGTACTGCACACTGCTACAAGGCCCAAATTATTTTCCAGCCAAGATACAGATAAACATGATTAGTAATTTTAAATCTGGTGGAGTTTAGTATAGATGGCCTAATAGAATCAGTACTGCACACTGCTTCAAAGCCCAAATTATTTTCCAGCCAAGATACAGATAAACATGATTAGTAATTTTAAATCTGCTGGAGTTTAGTATATATGGCCTATTAGAATCAGTACTGCACACTGCTACAAGGCAAAAAATTATTTTACAGCCAAGATACAGATAAACATGATTAGTAATTTTAAATCTGGTGGAATTTAGTATAGATGGCCTAATAGAATCAGTACTGCACACTGCTACAAGGCCCAAATTATTTTCCAGCCAAGATACAGATAAACATGATTAGTAATTTTAAATCTGGTGGAGTTTAGTATAGATGGCCTAATAGAAACAGTAATGCACACTGCTACAAGGCCCAAATTATTTTCCAGCCAAGATACAGATAAACATGATTAGTAATTTTATATCTGGTGGAGTTTAGTATAGATGGCCTAATAGAATCAGTACTGCACACTGCTACAAGGCCCAAATTATTTTCCAGCCAAGATACAGATAAACATGATTAGTAATTTTAAATCTGGTGGAGTTTAGTATAGATGGCCTAATAGAATCAGTACTGCACACTGCTACAAGGCCCAAATTATTTTCCAGCCAAAATACAGATAAACATGATTAGTAATTTTAAATCTGGTGGAGTTTAGTATAGATGGCCTAATAGAATCAGTACTGCACACTGCTACAATGCCCAAATTATTTTCCAGCCAAGATACAGATAAACATGATTAGTAATTTTAAATCTGGTGGAGTTTAGTATAGATGGCCTAATAGAATCAGTACTGCACACTGCTACAAGGCCCAATTTATTTTCCAACCAAGATACAGATAAACATGATTAGTAATTTTAAATCTGGTGGAGTTTAGTATAGATGGCCTAATAGAAGCAGTACTGCACTGCTACAATGCCCAAATTATTTTCCAGCCAAAATACAGATAAACATGATTAGTAATTTTACATCTGGTGAAGTTTAGTATAGATGGCCTAATAGAATCAGTACTGCACACTGCTACAACACCCAATTATTTTCCAGCCAAGATACAGATAAACATGATTAGTAATTTTAAATCTGGTGGAGTTTAGTATAGATGGCCTAATAGAATCAGTACTGCACACTGCTACAAGGCCCAAATTATTTTCCAGCCAAGATACAGATAAACATGATTAGTCATTTTAAATCTGGTGGAGTTTAGTATAGATGGCCTAATAGAATCAGTACTGCACACTGCTACAAGGCCCAAATTATTTTCCAACCAAGATACAGCTAAACATGATTAGTAATTTTAAATCTGGTGGAGTTTGGTATAGATGGCCTAATAGAATCAGTACTGCACACTGCTACAATGCCCAAATTATTTTCCAGCCAAAATACAGATAAACATGATTAGTAATTTTAAATCTGGTGGAGTTTAGTATAGATGGCCTAATAGAATCAGTAGTGCACACTGCTACAAGGCCCAATTTATTTTCCAACCAAGATACAGATAAACATGATTAGTAATTTTAAATCTGGTGGAGTTTAGTATAGATGGCCTAATAGAATCAGTACTGCACACTGCTACAATGCCCAAATTATTTTCCAGCCAAAATACAGATAAACATGATTAGTAATTTTAAATCTGGTGGAGTTTAATATAGATGGCCTAATAGAATCAGTACTGCACACTGCTACAAGGCCCAAATTATTTTCCAGCCAAGATACAGATAAACATGATTCGTAATTTTAAATCTGGTGGAGTTTATTATAGATGGCCTAATAGAATCAGTACTGCACACTGCTACAAGGCCCAAATTATTTTCCAGCCAAGATACAGATAAACATGATTAGTAATTTTAAATCTGGTGGAGTTTAGTATAAATGGCCTAATAGAATCAGAACAGCACACTGCTACAAAGCCCAAATTATTTTCCAGCCAAGATACAGATAAACATGATTAGTAATTTTTAATATGGTGGAATTTAGTATATATGGCCTAATAGAATCAGTACTGCACACTGCTACAAGGCCCAAATTATTTTCCAGCCAAGATACAGATAAACATGATTAGTAATTTTAAATCTGGTGGAGTTTAGTATAGATGGCCTAATAGAATCAGTACTGCACACTGCAACAATGCCCAAATTATTTTCCAGCCAAAATACAGATAAACATGATTAGTAATTTTAAATCTGGTGGAGTTTAGTATAGATGGCCTAATAGAATCAGTACTGCACACTGCTACAAGGCCCAAATTATTTTCCAGCCAAGATACAGATAAACATGATTAGTAATTTTAAATCTGGTGGAGTTTAGTGTAGATGGCCTAATAGAATCAGTACTGCACACTGCTACAAGGCGCAATTAATTTTCCAACCAAGATACAGATAAACATGATTAGTAATTTTAAATCTGGTGGAGTTTAGTATAGATGGCCTAATAGAATCAGTACTGCACACTGCTACAATGCCCAAATTATTTTCCAGCCAAAATACAGATAAACATGATTAGTAATTTTAAATCTGGTGGAGTTTAGTATAGATGGCCTAATAGAATCAGTACTGCACACTGCTACAAGGCCCAAATTATTTTCCAGCCAAGATACAGATAAACATGATTAGTAATTTTAAATCTGGTGAGTTTAGTATAGATGGCCTAATAGAATCAGTACTGCACACTGCTACAAGGCCCAAATTATTTTCCAGCCAAGATACAGATAAACATGATTAGTAATTTTAAATCTGGTGGAGTTTAGTATAGATGGCCTAATAGAATCAGTACTGCACACTGCTTCAAAGCCCAAATTATTTTCCAGCCAAGATACAGATAAACATGATTAGTAATTTTAAATCTGGTGGAGTTTAGTATATATGGCCTATTAGAATCAGTACTGCACACTGCTACAAGGCAAAAAATTATTTTACAGCCAAGATACAGATAAACATGATTAGTAATTTTAAATCTGGTGGAATTTAGTATAGATGGCCTAATAGAATCAGTACTGCACACTGCTACAAGGCCCAAATTATTTTCCAGCCAAGATACAGATAAACATGATTAGTAATTTTAAATCTGGTGGAGTTTAGTATAGATGGCCTAATAGAAACAGTAATGCACACTGCTACAAGGCCCAAATTATTTTCCAGCCAAGATACAGATAAACATGATTAGTAATTTTATATCTGGTGGAGTTTAGTATAGATGGCCTAATAGAATCAGTACTGCACACTGCTACAAGGCCCAAATTATTTTCCAGCCAAGATACAGATAAACATGATTAGTAATTTTAAATCTGGTGGAGTTTAGTATAGATGGCCTAATAGAATCAGTACTGCACACTGCTACAAGGCCCAAATTATTTTCCAGCCAAAATACAGATAAACATGATTAGTAATTTTAAATCTGGTGGAGTTTAGTATAGATGGCCTAATAGAATCAGTACTGCACACTGCTACAATGCCCAAATTATTTTCCAGCCAAGATACAGATAAACATGATTAGTAATTTTAAATCTGGTGGAGTTTAGTATAGATGGCCTAATAGAATCAGTACTGCACACTGCTACAAGGCCCAATTTATTTTCCAACCAAGATACAGATAAACATGATTAGTAATTTTAAATCTGGTGGAGTTTAGTATAGATGGCCTAATAGAAGCAGTACTGCACTGCTACAATGCCCAAATTATTTTCCAGCCAAAATACAGATAAACATGATTAGTAATTTTACATCTGGTGAAGTTTAGTATAGATGGCCTAATAGAATCAGTACTGCACACTGCTACAACACCCAAATTATTTTCCAGCCAAGATACAGATAAACATGATTAGTAATTTTAAATCTGGTGGAGTTTAGTATAGATGGCCTAATAGAATCAGTACTGCACACTGCTACAAGGCCCAAATTATTTTCCAGCCAAGATACAGATAAACATGATTAGTCATTTTAAATCTGGTGGAGTTTAGTATAGATGGCCTAATAGAATCAGTACTGCACACTGCTACAAGGCCCAAATTATTTTCCAACCAAGATACAGCTAAACATGATTAGTAATTTTAAATCTGGTGGAGTTTGGTATAGATGGCCTAATAGAATCAGTACTGCACACTGCTACAATGCCCAAATTATTTTCCAGCCAAAATACAGATAAACATGATTAGTAATTTTAAATCTGGTGGAGTTTAGTATAGATGGCCTAATAGAATCAGTAGTGCACACTGCTACAAGGCCCAATTTATTTTCCAACCAAGATACAGATAAACATGATTAGTAATTTTAAATCTGGTGGAGTTTAGTATAGATGGCCTAATAGAATCAGTACTGCACACTGCTACAATGCCCAAATTATTTTCCAGCCAAAATACAGATAAACATGATTAGTAATTTTAAATCTGGTGGAGTTTAATATAGATGGCCTAATAGAATCAGTACTGCACACTGCTACAAGGCCCAAATTATTTTCCAGCCAAGATACAGATAAACATGATTCGTAATTTTAAATCTGGTGGAGTTTATTATAGATGGCCTAATAGAATCAGTACTGCACACTGCTACAAGGCCCAAATTATTTTCCAGCCAAGATACAGATAAACATGATTAGTAATTTTAAATCTGGTGGAGTTTAGTATAAATGGCCTAATAGAATCAGTACTGCACACTGCTACAAGGCCCAAATTATTTTCCAGCCAAGATACAGATAAACATGATTAGTAATTTTTAATATGGTGGAATTTAGTATATATGGCCTAATAGAATCAGTACTGCACACTGCTACAAGGCCCAAATTATTTTCCAGCGAAGATACAGATAAACATGATTAGTAATTTTAAATCTGGTGGAGTTTAGTATAGATGGCCTAATAGAATCAGTACTGCACACTGCAACAATGCCCAAATTATTTTCCAGCCAAAATACAGATAAACATGATTAGTAATTTTAAATCTGATGGAGTTTAGTATAGATGGCCTAATAGAATCAGTACTGCACACTGCTACAAGGCCCAAATTATTTTCCAGCCAAGATACAGATAAACATGATTAGTAATTTTAAATCTGGTGGAGTTTAGTGTAGATGGCCTAATAGAATCAGTACTGCACACTGCTACAAGGCCCAATTAATTTTCCAACCAAGATACAGATAAACATGATTAGTAATTTTAAATCTGGTGGAGTTTAGTATAGATGGCCTAATAGAATCAGTACTGCACACTGCTACAATGCCCAAATTATTTTCCAGCCAAAATACAGATAAACATGATTAGTAATTTTAAATCTGGTGGAGTTTAGTATAGATGGCCTAATAGAATCAGTACTGCACACTGCTACAAGGCCCAAATTATTTTCCAGCCAAGATACAGATAAACATGATTAGTAATTTTAAATCTGGTGGAGTTTAGTATAGATGGCCTAATAGAATCAGTACTGCACACTGCTACAAGGCAAAAATTATTTTCCAGCCAAGATACAGATAAACATGATTAGTAATTTTAAATCTGGTGAGTTTAGTATAGATGGCCTAATAGAATCAGTACTGCACACTGCTACAAGGCCCAAATTATTTTCCAGCCAAGATACAGATAAACATGATTAGTAATTTTAAATCTGGTGAGTTTAGTATAGATGGCCTAATAGAATCAGTACTGCACACTGCTACAAGGCCCAAATTATTTTCCAGCCAAGATACAGATAAACATGATTAGTAATTTTAAATCTGGTGAGTTTAGTATAGATGGCCTAATAGAATCAGTACTGCACACTGCTACAATGCCCAAATTATTTTCCAGCCAAGATACAGATAAACATGATTAGTAATTTTAAATCTGGTGAGTTTAGTATAGATGGCCTAATAGAATCAGTACTGCACACTGCTACAAGGCCCAAATTATTTTCCAGCCAAGATACAGATAAACATGATTAGTAATTTTAAATCTGGTGGAGTTTAGTATAGATGGCCTAATAGAATCAGTACTGCACACTGCTTCAAAGCCCAAATTATTTTCCAGCCAAGATACAGATAAACATGATTAGTAATTTTAAATCTGGTGGAGTTTAGTATATATGGCCTATTAGAATCAGTACTGCACACTGCTACAAGGCAAAAAATTATTTTACAGCCAAGATACAGATAAACATGATTAGTAATTTTAAATCTGGTGGAATTTAGTATAGATGGCCTAATAGAATCAGTACTGCACACTGCTACAAGGCCCAAATTATTTTCCAGCCAAGATACAGATAAACATGATTAGTAATTTTAAATCTGGTGGAGTTTAGTATAGATGGCCTAATAGAAACAGTAATGCACACTGCTACAAGGCCCAAATTATTTTCCAGCCAAGATACAGATAAACATGATTAGTAATTTTATATCTGGTGGAGTTTAGTATAGATGGCCTAATAGAATCAGTACTGCACACTGCTACAAGGCCCAAATTATTTTCCAGCCAAGATACAGATAATCATGATTAGTAATTTTAAATCTGGTGGAGTTTAGTATAGATGGCCTAATAGAATCAGTACTGCACACTGCTACAAGGCCCAAATTATTTTCCAGCCAAGATACAGATAAACATGATTAGTAATTTTAAATCTGGTGGAGTTTAGTATAGATGGCCTAATAGAATCAGTACTGCACACTGCTACAAGGCCCAAATTAATTTCCAGCCAAGATACAGATAAACATGATTAGTAATTTTAAATCTGGTGAGTTTAGTATAGATGGCCTAATAGAATCAGTACTGCACACTGCTACAAGGCCCAAATTATTTTCCAGCCAAGATACAGATAAACATGATTAGTAATTTTAAATCTGGTGAGTTTAGTATAGATGGCCTAATAGAATCAGTACTGCACACTGCTACAAGGCCCAAATTATTTTCCAGCCAAGATACAGATAAACATGATTAGTAATTTTAAATCTGGTGGAGTTTAGTATAGATGGCCTAATAGAATCAGTACTGCACACTGCTTCAAAGCCCAAATTATTTTCCAGCCAAGATACAGATAAACATGATTAGTAATTTTAAATCTGGTGGAGTTTAGTATATATGGCCTATTAGAATCAGTACTGCACACTGCTACAAGGCAAAAAATTATTTTACAGCCAAGATACAGATAAACATGATTAGTAATTTTAAATCTGGTGGAATTTAGTATAGATGGCCTAATAGAATCAGTACTGCACACTGCTACAAGGCCCAAATTATTTTCCAGCCAAGATACAGATAAACATGATTAGTAATTTTAAATCTGGTGGAGTTTAGTATAGATGGCCTAATAGAAACAGTAATGCACACTGCTACAAGGCCCAAATTATTTTCCAGCCAAGATACAGATAAACATGATTAGTAATTTTATATCTGGTGGAGTTTAGTATAGATGGCCTAATAGAATCAGTACTGCACACTGCTACAAGGCCCAAATTATTTTCCAGCCAAGATACAGATAAACATGATTAGTAATTTTAAATCTGGTGGAGTTTAGTATAGATGGCCTAATAGAATCAGTACTGCACACTGCTACAAGGCCCAAATTATTTTCCAGCCAAAATACAGATAAACATGATTAGTAATTTTAAATCTGGTGGAGTTTAGTATAGATGGCCTAATAGAATCACTACTGCACACTGCTACAATGCCCAAATTATTTTCCAGCCAAGATACAGATAAACATGATTAGTAATTTTAAATCTGGTGGAGTTTAGTATAGATGGCCTAATAGAATCAGTACTGCACACTGCTACAAGGCCCAATTTATTTTCCAACCAAGATACAGATAAACATGATTAGTAATTTTAAATCTGGTGGAGTTTAGTATAGATGGCCTAATAGAAGCAGTACTGCACTGCTACAATGCCCAAATTATTTTCCAGCCAAAATACAGATAAACATGATTAGTAATTTTACATCTGGTGAAGTTTAGTATAGATGGCCTAATAGAATCAGTACTGCACACTGCTACAACGCCCAAATTATTTTCCAGCCAAGATACAGATAAACATGATTAGTAATTTTAAATCTGGTGGAGTTTAGTATAGATGGCCTAATAGAATCAGTACTGCACACTGCTACAAGGCCCAAATTATTTTCCAGCCAAGATACAGATAAACATGATTAGTCATTTTATATCTGGTGGAGTTTAGTATAGATGGCCTAATAGAATCAGTACTGCACACTGCTACAAGGCCCAAATTATTTTCCAACCAAGATACAGCTAAACATGATTAGTAATTTTAAATCTGGTGGAGTTTGGTATAGATGGCCTAATAGAATCAGTACTGCACACTGCTACAATGCCCAAATTATTTTCCAGCCAAAATACAGATAAACATGATTAGTAATTTTAAATCTGGTGGAGTTTAGTATAGATGGCCTAATAGAATCAGTACTGCACACTGCTACAAGGCCCAATTTATTTTCCAACCAAGATACAGATAAACATGATTAGTAATTTTAAATCTGGTGGAGTTTAGTATAGATGGCCTAATAGAATCAGTACTGCACACTGCTACAATGCCCAAATTATTTTCCAGCCAAAATACAGATAAACATGATTAGTAATTTTAAATCTGGTGGAGTTTAATATAGATGGCCTAATAGAATCAGTACTGCACACTGCTACAAGGCCCAAATTATTTTCCAGCCAAGATACAGATAAACATGATTCGTAATTTTAAATCTGGTGGAGTTTATTATAGATGGCCTAATAGAATCAGTACTGCACACTGCTACAAGGCCCAAATTATTTTCCAGCCAAGATACAGATAAACATGATTAGTAATTTTAAATCTGGTGGAGTTTAGTATAAATGGCCTAATAGAATCAGTACTGCACACTGCTACAAGGCCCAAATTATTTTCCAGCCAAGATACAGATAAACATGATTAGTAATTTTTAATATGGTGGAATTTAGTATATATGGCCTAATAGAATCAGTACTGCACACTGCTACAAGGCCCAAATTATTTTCCAGCCAAGATACAGATAAACATGATTAGTAATTTTAAATCTGGTGGAGTTTAGTATAGATGGCCTAATAGAATCAGTACTGCACACTGCAACAATGCCCAAATTATTTTCCAGCCAAAATACAGATAAACATGATTAGTAATTTTAAATCTGATGGAGTTTAGTATAGATGGCCTAATAGAATCAGTACTGCACACTGCTACAAGGCCCAAATTATTTTCCAGCCAAGATACAGATAAACATGATTAGTAATTTTAAATCTGGTGGAGTTTAGTGTAGATGGCCTAATAGAATCAGTACTGCACACTGCTACAAGGCCCAATTAATTTTCCAACCAAGATACAGATAAACATGATTAGTAATTTTAAATCTGGTGGAGTTTAGTATAGATGGCCTAATAGAATCAGTACTGCACACTGCTACAATGCCCAAATTATTTTCCAGCCAAAATACAGATAAACATGATTAGTAATTTTAAATCTGGTGGAGTTTAGTATAGATGGCCTAATAGAATCAGTACTGCACACTGCTACAAGGCCCAAATTATTTTCCAGCCAAGATACAGATAAACATGATTAGTAATTTTAAAACTGGTGGAGTTTAGTATAGATGGCCTAATAGAATCAGTACTGCACACTGCTACAAGGCCCAAATTATTTTCCAGCCAAGATACAGATAATCATGATTAGTCATTTTAAATCTGGTGGAGTTTAGTATAGATGGCCTAATAGAATCAGTACTGCACACTGCTACAAGGCCCAAATTATTTTCCAGCCAAGATACAGATAAACATGATTAGTAATTTTAAATCTGGTGGAGTTTAGTATAGATGGCCTAATAGAATCAGTACTGCACACTGCTACAAGGCCCAAATTATTTTCCAGCCAAGATACAGATAAACATGATTAGTAATTTTAAATCTGGTGAGTTTAGTATAGATGGCCTAATAGAATCAGTACTGCACACTGCTACAAGGCCCAAATTATTTTCCAGCCAAGATACAGATAAACATGATTAGTAATTTTAAATCTGGTGAGTTTAGTATAGATGGCCTAATAGAATCAGTACTGCACACTGCTACAAGGCCCAAATTATTTTCCAGCCAAGATACAGATAAACATGATTAGTAATTTTAAATCTGGTGGAGTTTAGTATAGATGGCCTAATAGAATCAGTACTGCACACTGCTTCAAAGCCCAAATTATTTTCCAGCCAAGATACAGATAAACATGATTAGTAATTTTAAATCTGGTGGAGTTTAGTATAGATGGCCTAATAGAATCAGTACTGCACACTGCTACAAGGCCCAATTTATTTTCCAACCAAGATACAGATAAACATGATTAGTAATTTTAAATCTGGTGGAGTTTAGTATAGATGGCCTAATAGAAGCAGTACTGCACTGCTACAATGCCCAAATTATTTTCCAGCCAAAATACAGATAAACATGATTAGTAATTTTACATCTGGTGGAGTTTAGTATAGATGGCCTAATAGAATCAGTACTGCACACTGCTACAAGGCCCAAATTATTTTCCAGCCAAGATACAGATAAACATGATTAGTAATTTTAAATCTGGTGGAGTTTAGTATAGATGGCCTAATAGAATCAGTACTGCACACTGCTACAAGGCCCAAATTATTTTCCAGCCAAGATACAGATAAACATGATTAGTCATTTTAAATCTGGTGGAGTTTAGTATAGATGGCCTAATAGAATCAGTACTGCACACTGCTACAAGGCCCAAATTATTTTCCAACCAATATACAGCTAAACATGATTAGTAATTTTAAATCTGGTGGAGTTTGGTATAGATGGCCTAATAGAATCAGTACTGCACACTGCTACAATGCCCAAATTATTTTCCAGCCAAAATACAGATAAACATGATTAGTAATTTTAAATCTGGTGGAGTTTAGTATAGATGGCCTAATAGAATCAGTACTGCACACTGCTACAAGGGCCAATTTATTTTCCAACCAAGATACAGATAAACATGATTAGTAATTTTAAATCTGGTGGAGTTTAGTATAGATGGCCTAATAGAATCAGTACTGCACACTGCTACAATGCCCAAATTATTTTCCAGCCAAAATACAGATAAACATGATTAGTAATTTTAAATCTGGTGGAGTTTAATATAGATGGCCTAATAGAATCAGTACTGCACACTGCTACAAGGCCCAAATTATTTTCCAGCCAAGATACAGATAAACATGATTAGTAATTTTTAATATGGTGGAATTTAGTATATATGGCCTAATAGAATCAGTACTGCACACTGCTACAAGGCCCAAATTATTTTCCAGCCAAGATACAGATAAACATGATTAGTAATTTTAAATCTGGTGGAGTTTAGTATAGATGGCCTAATAGAATCAGTACTGCACACTGCAACAATGCCCAAATTATTTTCCAGCCAAAATACAGATAAACATGATTAGTAATTTTAAATCTGATGGAGTTTAGTATAGATGGCCTAATAGAATCAGTACTGCACACTGCTACAAGGCCCAAATTATTTTCCAGCCAAGATACAGATAAACATGATTAGTAATTTTAAATCTGGTGGAGTTTAGTATAGATGGCCTAATAGAATCAGTACTGCACACTGCTACAAGGCCCAAATTATTTTCCAGCCAAGATACAGATAAACATGATTAGTAATTTTAAATCTGGTGGAGTTTAGTATAGATGGCCTAATAGAATCAGTACTGCACACTGCTACAAGGCCCAAATTATTTTCCAGCCAAGATACAGATAAACATGATTAGTAATTTTAAATCTGGTGGAGTTTAGTATAGATGGCCTAATAGAATCAGTACTGCACACTGCTACAAGGTTCAAATTATTTTCCAGCCAAGATACAGATAAACATGATTAGTAATTTTAAATCTGGTGAGTTTAGTATAGATGGCCTAATAGAATCAGTACTGCACACTGCTACAAGGCCCAAATTATTTTCCAGCCAAGATACAGATAAACATGATTAGTAATTTTAAATCTGGTGGAGTTTAGTATAGATGGCCTAATAGAATCAGTACTGCACACTGCTACAAGGCCCAAATTATTTTCCAGCCAAGATACAGATAAACGTGATTAGTAATTTTAAATCTGGTGGAGTTTAGTATAGATGGCCTAATAGAATCAGTACTGCACACTGTTACAAGGCCCAAATTATTTTCCAGCCAAGATACAGATAAACATGATTAGTAATTTTAAATCTGGTGGAGTTTAGTATAGATGACCTAATAGAATGTGTACTGCACACTGCTACAATGCCCAAATTATTTTCCAGCCAAGATACCGATAAACATGATTAGTAATTTTAAATCTGGTGGAGTTTAGTATAGATGGCCTAATAGAATCAGTACTGCACACTGCTACAAGGCCCAAATTATTTTCTAGTCAAGATACAGATAAACATGATTAGTAATTTTAAATCTGGTGGAGTTTAGTATAGATGGCCTAATAGAATCAGTACTGCACACTGCTACAATGCCCAAATTATTTTCCAGCCAAGATACCGATAAACATGATTAGTAATTTTAAATCTGGTGGAGTTTAGTATAGATGGCCTAATAGAATCAGTACTGCACACTGCTACAAGGCCCAAATTATTTTCCAACCAAGATACAGATAAACATGATTAGTAATTTTAAATCTGGTGGAGTTTGGTATAGATGGCCTAATAGAATCAGTACTGCACACTGCTACAATGCCCAAATTATTTTCCAGCCAAAATACAGATAAACATGATTAGTAATTTTAAATCTGGTGGAGTTTAGTATAGATGGCCTAATAGAATCAGTACTGCACACTGCTACAAGGCCCAATTTATTTTCCAACCAAGATACAGATAAACATGATTAGTAATTTTAAATCTGGTGGAGTTTAGTATAGATGGCCTAATAGAATCAGTACTGCACACTGCTACAATGCCCAAATTATTTTCCAGCCAAAATACAGATAAACATGATTAGTAATTTTAAATCTGGTGGAGTTTAATATAGATGGCCTAATAGAATCAGTACTGCACACTGCTACAAGGCCCAAATTATTTTCCAGCCAAGATACAGATAAACATGATTAGTAATTTTTAATATGGTGGAATTTAGTATATATGGCCTAATAGAATCAGTACTGCACACTGCTACAAGGCCCAAATTATTTTCCAGCCAAGATACAGATAAACATGATTAGTAATTTTAAATCTGGTGGAGTTTAGTATAGATGGCCTAATAGAATCAGTACTGCACACTGCTACAAGGCCCAAATTATTTTCCAGCCAAAATACAGATAAACATGATTAGTAATTTTAAATCTGGTGGAGTTTAGTATAGATGGCCTAATAGAATCACTACTGCACACTGCTACAATGCCCAAATTATTTTCCAGCCAAGATACAGATAAACATGATTAGTAATTTTAAATCTGGTGGAGTTTAGTATAGATGGCCTAATAGAATCAGTACTGCACACTGCTACAAGGCCCAATTTATTTTCCAACCAAGATACAGATAAACATGATTAGTAATTTTAAATCTGGTGGAGTTTAGTATAGATGGCCTAATAGAAGCAGTACTGCACTGCTACAATGCCCAAATTATTTTCCAGCCAAAATACAGATAAACATGATTAGTAATTTTACATCTGGTGAAGTTTAGTATAGATGGCCTAATAGAATCAGTACTGCACACTGCTACAACGCCCAAATTATTTTCCAGCCAAGATACAGATAAACATGATTAGTAATTTTAAATCTGGTGGAGTTTAGTATAGATGGCCTAATAGAATCAGTACTGCACACTGCTACAAGGCCCAAATTATTTTCCAGCCAAGATACAGATAAACATGATTAGTCATTTTATATCTGGTGGAGTTTAGTATAGATGGCCTAATAGAATCAGTACTGCACACTGCTACAAGGCCCAAATTATTTTCCAACCAAGATACAGCTAAACATGATTAGTAATTTTAAATCTGGTGGAGTTTGGTATAGATGGCCTAATAGAATCAGTACTGCACACTGCTACAATGCCCAAATTATTTTCCAGCCAAAATACAGATAAACATGATTAGTAATTTTAAATCTGGTGGAGTTTAGTATAGATGGCCTAATAGAATCAGTACTGCACACTGCTACAAGGCCCAATTTATTTTCCAACCAAGATACAGATAAACATGATTAGTAATTTTAAATCTGGTGGAGTTTAGTATAGATGGCCTAATAGAATCAGTACTGCACACTGCTACAATGCCCAAATTATTTTCCAGCCAAAATACAGATAAACATGATTAGTAATTTTAAATCTGGTGGAGTTTAATATAGATGGCCTAATAGAATCAGTACTGCACACTGCTACAAGGCCCAAATTATTTTCCAGCCAAGATACAGATAAACATGATTCGTAATTTTAAATCTGGTGGAGTTTATTATAGATGGCCTAATAGAATCAGTACTGCACACTGCTACAAGGCCCAAATTATTTTCCAGCCAAGATACAGATAAACATGATTAGTAATTTTAAATCTGGTGGAGTTTAGTATAAATGGCCTAATAGAATCAGTACTGCACACTGCTACAAGGCCCAAATTATTTTCCAGCCAAGATACAGATAAACATGATTAGTAATTTTTAATATGGTGGAATTTAGTATATATGGCCTAATAGAATCAGTACTGCACACTGCTACAAGGCCCAAATTATTTTCCAGCCAAGATACAGATAAACATGATTAGTAATTTTAAATCTGGTGGAGTTTAGTATAGATGGCCTAATAGAATCAGTACTGCACACTGCAACAATGCCCAAATTATTTTCCAGCCAAAATACAGATAAACATGATTAGTAATTTTAAATCTGATGGAGTTTAGTATAGATGGCCTAATAGAATCAGTACTGCACACTGCTACAAGGCCCAAATTATTTTCCAGCCAAGATACAGATAAACATGATTAGTAATTTTAAATCTGGTGGAGTTTAGTGTAGATGGCCTAATAGAATCAGTACTGCACACTGCTACAAGGCCCAATTAATTTTCCAACCAAGATACAGATAAACATGATTAGTAATTTTAAATCTGGTGGAGTTTAGTATAGATGGCCTAATAGAATCAGTACTGCACACTGCTACAATGCCCAAATTATTTTCCAGCCAAAATACAGATAAACATGATTAGTAATTTTAAATCTGGTGGAGTTTAGTATAGATGGCCTAATAGAATCAGTACTGCACACTGCTACAAGGCCCAAATTATTTTCCAGCCAAGATACAGATAAACATGATTAGTAATTTTAAAACTGGTGGAGTTTAGTATAGATGGCCTAATAGAATCAGTACTGCACACTGCTACAAGGCCCAAATTATTTTCCAGCCAAGATACAGATAATCATGATTAGTCATTTTAAATCTGGTGGAGTTTAGTATAGATGGCCTAATAGAATCAGTACTGCACACTGCTACAAGGCCCAAATTATTTTCCAGCCAAGATACAGATAAACATGATTAGTAATTTTAAATCTGGTGGAGTTTAGTATAGATGGCCTAATAGAATCAGTACTGCACACTGCTACAAGGCCCAAATTATTTTCCAGCCAAGATACAGATAAACATGATTAGTAATTTTAAATCTGGTGAGTTTAGTATAGATGGCCTAATAGAATCAGTACTGCACACTGCTACAAGGCCCAAATTATTTTCCAGCCAAGATACAGATAAACATGATTAGTAATTTTAAATCTGGTGGAGTTTAATATAGATGGCCTAATAGAATCAGTACTGCACACTGCTACAAGGCCCAAATTATTTTCCAGCCAAGATACAGATAAACATGATTCGTAATTTTAAATCTGGTGGAGTTTATTATAGATGGCCTAATAGAATCAGTACTGCACACTGCTACAAGGCCCAAATTATTTTCCAGCCAAGATACAGATAAACATGATTAGTAATTTTAAATCTGGTGGAGTTTAGTATAAATGGCCTAATAGAATTAGTACTGCACACTGCTACAAGGCCCAAATTATTTTCCAGCCAAGATACAGATAAACATGATTAGTAATTTTTAATATGGTGGAATTTAGTATATATGGCCTAATAGAATCAGTACTGCACACTGCTACAAGGCCCAAATTATTTTCCAGCCAAGATACAGATAAACATGATTAGTAATTTTAAATCTGGTGGAGTTTAGTATAGATGGCCTAATAGAATCAGTACTGCACACTGCAACAATGCCCAAATTATTTTCCAGCCAAAATACAGATAAACATGATTAGTAATTTTAAATCTGATGGAGTTTAGTATAGATGGCCTAATAGAATCAGTACTGCACACTGCTACAAGGCCCAAATTATTTTCCAGCCAAGATACAGATAAACATGATTAGTAATTTTAAATCTGGTGGAGTTTAGTGTAGATGGCCTAATAGAATCAGTACTGCACACTGCTACAAGGCCCAATTAATTTTCCAACCAAGATACAGATAAACATGATTAGTAATTTTAAATCTGGTGGAGTTTAGTATAGATGGCCTAATAGAATCAGTACTGCACACTGCTACAATGCCCAAATTATTTTCCAGCCAAAATACAGATAAACATGATTAGTAATTTTAAATCTGGTGGAGTTTAGTATAGATGGCCTAATAGAATCAGTACTGCACACTGCTACAAGGCCCAAATTATTTTCCAGCCAAGATACAGATAAACATGATTAGTAATTTTAAAACTGGTGGAGTTTAGTATAGATGGCCTAATAGAATCAGTACTGCACACTGCTACAAGGCCCAAATTATTTTCCAGCCAAGATACAGATAATCATGATTAGTCATTTTAAATCTGGTGGAGTTTAGTATAGATGGCCTAATAGAATCAGTACTGCACACTGCTACAAGGCCCAAATTATTTTCCAGCCAAGATACAGATAAACATGATTAGTAATTTTAAATCTGGTGGAGTTTAGTATAGATGGCCTAATAGAATCAGTACTGCACACTGCTACAAGGCCCAAATTATTTTCCAGCCAAGATACAGATAAACATGATTAGTAATTTTAAATCTGGTGAGTTTAGTATAGATGGCCTAATAGAATCAGTACTGCACACTGCTACAAGGCCCAAATTATTTTCCAGCCAAGATACAGATAAACATGATTAGTAATTTTAAATCTGGTGAGTTTAGTATAGATGGCCTAATAGAATCAGTACTGCACACTGCTACAAGGCCCAAATTATTTTCCAGCCAAGATACAGATAAACATGATTAGTAATTTTAAATCTGGTGGAGTTTAGTATAGATGGCCTAATAGAATCAGTACTGCACACTGCTTCAAAGCCCAAATTATTTTCCAGCCAAGATACAGATAAACATGATTAGTAATTTTAAATCTGGTGGAGTTTAGTATATATGGCCTATTAGAATCAGTACTGCACACTGCTACAAGGCAAAAAATTATTTTACAGCCAAGATACAGATAAACATGATTAGTAATTTTAAATCTGGTGGAATTTAGTATAGATGGCCTAATAGAATCAGTACTGCACACTGCTACAAGGCCCAAATTATTTTCCAGCCAAGATACAGATAAACATGATTAGTAATTTTAAATCTGGTGGAGTTTAGTATAGATGGCCTAATAGAAACAGTAATGCACACTGCTACAAGGCCCAAATTATTTTCCAGCCAAGATACAGATAAACATGATTAGTAATTTTATATCTGGTGGAGTTTAGTATAGATGGCCTAATAGAATCAGTACTGCACACTGCTACAAGGCCCAAATTATTTTCCAGCCAAGATACAGATAAACATGATTAGTAATTTTAAATCTGGTGGAGTTTAGTATAGATGGCCTAATAGAATCAGTACTGCACACTGCTACAAGGCCCAAATTATTTTCCAGCCAAAATACAGATAAACATGATTAGTAATTTTAAATCTGGTGGAGTTTAGTATAGATGGCCTAATAGAATCAGTACTGCACACTGCTACAATGCCCAAATTATTTTCCAGCCAAGATACAGATAAACATGATTAGTAATTTTAAATCTGGTGGAGTTTAGTATAGATGGCCTAATAGAATCAGTACTGCACACTGCTACAAGGCCCAATTTATTTTCCAACCAAGATACAGATAAACATGATTAGTAATTTTAAATCTGGTGGAGTTTAGTATAGATGGCCTAATAGAAGCAGTACTGCACTGCTACAATGCCCAAATTATTTTCCAGCCAAAATACAGATAAACATGATTAGTAATTTTACATCTGGTGGAGTTTAGTATAGATGGCCTAATAGAATCAGTACTGCACACTGCTACAAGGCCCAAATTATTTTCCAGCCAAGATACAGATAAACATGATTAGTAATTTTAAATCTGGTGGAGTTTAGTATAGATGGCCTAATAGAATCAGTACTGCACACTGCTACAAGGCCCAAATTATTTTCCAGCCAAGATACAGATAAACATGATTAGTCATTTTAAATCTGGTGGAGTTTAGTATAGATGGCCTAATAGAATCAGTACTGCACACTGCTACAAGGCCCAAATTATTTTCCAACCAATATACAGCTAAACATGATTAGTAATTTTAAATCTGGTGGAGTTTGGTATAGATGGCCTAATAGAATCAGTACTGCACACTGCTACAATGCCCAAATTATTTTCCAGCCAAAATACAGATAAACATGATTAGTAATTTTAAATCTGGTGGAGTTTAGTATAGATGGCCTAATAGAATCAGTACTGCACACTGCTACAAGGGCCAATTTATTTTCCAACCAAGATACAGATAAACATGATTAGTAATTTTAAATCTGGTGGAGTTTAGTATAGATGGCCTAATAGAATCAGTACTGCACACTGCTACAATGCCCAAATTATTTTCCAGCCAAAATACAGATAAACATGATTAGTAATTTTAAATCTGGTGGAGTTTAATATAGATGGCCTAATAGAATCAGTACTGCACACTGCTACAAGGCCCAAATTATTTTCCAGCCAAGATACAGATAAACATGATTAGTAATTTTTAATATGGTGGAATTTAGTATATATGGCCTAATAGAATCAGTACTGCACACTGCTACAAGGCCCAAATTATTTTCCAGCCAAGATACAGATAAACATGATTAGTAATTTTAAATCTGGTGGAGTTTAGTATAGATGGCCTAATAGAATCAGTACTGCACACTGCAACAATGCCCAAATTATTTTCCAGCCAAAATACAGATAAACATGATTAGTAATTTTAAATCTGATGGAGTTTAGTATAGATGGCCTAATAGAATCAGTACTGCACACTGCTACAAGGCCCAAATTATTTTCCAGCCAAGATACAGATAAACATGATTAGTAATTTTAAATCTGGTGGAGTTTAGTATAGATGGCCTAATAGAATCAGTACTGCACACTGCTACAAGGCCCAAATTATTTTCCAGCCAAGATACAGATAAACATGATTAGTAATTTTAAATCTGGTGGAGTTTAGTATAGATGGCCTAATAGAATCAGTACTGCACACTGCTACAAGGCCCAAATTATTTTCCAGCCAAGATACAGATAAACATGATTAGTAATTTTAAATCTGGTGGAGTTTAGTATAGATGGCCTAATAGAATCAGTACTGCACACTGCTACAAGGTTCAAATTATTTTCCAGCCAAGATACAGATAAACATGATTAGTAATTTTAAATCTGGTGAGTTTAGTATAGATGGCCTAATAGAATCAGTACTGCACACTGCTACAAGGCCCAAATTATTTTCCAGCCAAGATACAGATAAACATGATTAGTAATTTAAAATCTGGTGGAGTTTAGTATAGATGGCCTAATAGAATCAGTACTGCACACTGCTACAAGGCCCAAATTATTTTCCAGCCAAGATACAGATAAACGTGATTAGTAATTTTAAATCTGGTGGAGTTTAGTATAGATGGCCTAATAGAATCAGTACTGCACACTGTTACAAGGCCCAAATTATTTTCCAGCCAAGATACAGATAAACATGATTAGTAATTTTAAATCTGGTGGAGTTTAGTATAGATGACCTAATAGAATGTGTACTGCACACTGCTACAATGCCCAAATTATTTTCCAGCCAAGATACCGATAAACATGATTAGTAATTTTAAATCTGGTGGAGTTTAGTATAGATGGCCTAATAGAATCAGTACTGCACACTGCTACAAGGCCCAAATTATTTTCTAGTCAAGATACAGATAAACATGATTAGTAATTTTAAATCTGGTGGAGTTTAGTATAGATGGCCTAATAGAATCAGTACTGCACACTGCTACAATGCCCAAATTATTTTCCAGCCAAGATACCGATAAACATGATTAGTAATTTTAAATCTGGTGGAGTTTAGTATAGATGGCCTAATAGAATCAGTACTGCACACTGCTACAAGGCCCAAATTATTTTCCAACCAAGATACAGATAAACATGATTAGTAATTTTAAATCTGGTGGAGTTTGGTATAGATGGCCTAATAGAATCAGTACTGCACACTGCTACAATGCCCAAATTATTTTCCAGCCAAAATACAGATAAACATGATTAGTAATTTTAAATCTGGTGGAGTTTAGTATAGATGGCCTAATAGAATCAGTACTGCACACTGCTACAAGGCCCAATTTATTTTCCAACCAAGATACAGATAAACATGATTAGTAATTTTAAATCTGGTGGAGTTTAGTATAGATGGCCTAATAGAATCAGTACTGCACACTGCTACAATGCCCAAATTATTTTCCAGCCAAAATACAGATAAACATGATTAGTAATTTTAAATCTGGTGGAGTTTAATATAGATGGCCTAATAGAATCAGTACTGCACACTGCTACAAGGCCCAAATTATTTTCCAGCCAAGATACAGATAAACATGATTAGTAATTTTTAATATGGTGGAATTTAGTATATATGGCCTAATAGAATCAGTACTGCACACTGCTACAAGGCCCAAATTATTTTCCAGCCAAGATACAGATAAACATGATTAGTAATTTTAATTCTGGTGGAGTTTAGTATAGATGGCCTAATAGAATCAGTACTGCACACTGCTACAAGGCCCAAATTATTTTCCAGCCAAAATACAGATAAACATGATTAGTAATTTTAAATCTGGTGGAGTTTAGTATAGATGGCCTAATAGAATCACTACTGCACACTGCTACAATGCCCAAATTATTTTCCAGCCAAGATACAGATAAACATGATTAGTAATTTTAAATCTGGTGGAGTTTAGTATAGATGGCCTAATAGAATCAGTACTGCACACTGCTACAAGGCCCAATTTATTTTCCAACCAAGATACAGATAAACATGATTAGTAATTTTAAATCTGGTGGAGTTTAGTATAGATGGCCTAATAGAAGCAGTACTGCACTGCTACAATGCCCAAATTATTTTCCAGCCAAAATACAGATAAACATGATTAGTAATTTTACATCTGGTGAAGTTTAGTATAGATGGCCTAATAGAATCAGTACTGCACACTGCTACAACGCCCAAATTATTTTCCAGCCAAGATACAGATAAACATGATTAGTAATTTTAAATCTGGTGGAGTTTAGTATAGATGGCCTAATAGAATCAGTACTGCACACTGCTACAAGGCCCAAATTATTTTCCAGCCAAGATACAGATAAACATGATTAGTCATTTTATATCTGGTGGAGTTTAGTATAGATGGCCTAATAGAATCAGTACTGCACACTGCTACAAGGCCCAAATTATTTTCCAACCAAGATACAGCTAAACATGATTAGTAATTTTAAATCTGGTGGAGTTTGGTATAGATGGCCTAATAGAATCAGTACTGCACACTGCTACAATGCCCAAATTATTTTCCAGCCAAAATACAGATAAACATGATTAGTAATTTTAAATCTGGTGGAGTTTAGTATAGATGGCCTAATAGAATCAGTACTGCACACTGCTACAAGGCCCAATTTATTTTCCAACCAAGATACAGATAAACATGATTAGTAATTTTAAATCTGGTGGAGTTTAGTATAGATGGCCTAATAGAATCAGTACTGCACACTGCTACAATGCCCAAATTATTTTCCAGCCAAAATACAGATAAACATGATTAGTAATTTTAAATCTGGTGGAGTTTAATATAGATGGCCTAATAGAATCAGTACTGCACACTGCTACAAGGCCCAAATTATTTTCCAGCCAAGATACAGATAAACATGATTCGTAATTTTAAATCTGGTGGAGTTTATTATAGATGGCCTAATAGAATCAGTACTGCACACTGCTACAAGGCCCAAATTATTTTCCAGCCAAGATACAGATAAACATGATTAGTAATTTTAAATCTGGTGGAGTTTAGTATAAATGGCCTAATAGAATCAGTACTGCACACTGCTACAAGGCCCAAATTATTTTCCAGCCAAGATACAGATAAACATGATTAGTAATTTTTAATATGGTGGAATTTAGTATATATGGCCTAATAGAATCAGTACTGCACACTGCTACAAGGCCCAAATTATTTTCCAGCCAAGATACAGATAAACATGATTAGTAATTTTAAATCTGGTGGAGTTTAGTATAGATGGCCTAATAGAATCAGTACTGCACACTGCAACAATGCCCAAATTATTTTCCAGCCAAAATACAGATAAACATGATTAGTAATTTTAAATCTGATGGAGTTTAGTATAGATGGCCTAATAGAATCAGTACTGCACACTGCTACAAGGCCCAAATTATTTTCCAGCCAAGATACAGATAAACATGATTAGTAATTTTAAATCTGGTGGAGTTTAGTGTAGATGGCCTAATAGAATCAGTACTGCACACTGCTACAAGGCCCAATTAATTTTCCAACCAAGATACAGATAAACATGATTAGTAATTTTAAATCTGGTGGAGTTTAGTATAGATGGCCTAATAGAATCAGTACTGCACACTGCTACAATGCCCAAATTATTTTCCAGCCAAAATACAGATAAACATGATTAGTAATTTTAAATCTGGTGGAGTTTAGTATAGATGGCCTAATAGAATCAGTACTGCACACTGCTACAAGGCCCAAATTATTTTCCAGCCAAGATACAGATAAACATGATTAGTAATTTTAAAACTGGTGGAGTTTAGTATAGATGGCCTAATAGAATCAGTACTGCACACTGCTACAAGGCCCAAATTATTTTCCAGCCAAGATACAGATAATCATGATTAGTCATTTTAAATCTGGTGGAGTTTAGTATAGATGGCCTAATAGAATCAGTACTGCACACTGCTACAAGGCCCAAATTATTTTCCAGCCAAGATACAGATAAACATGATTAGTAATTTTAAATCTGGTGGAGTTTAGTATAGATGGCCTAATAGAATCAGTACTGCACACTGCTACAAGGCCCAAATTATTTTCCAGCCAAGATACAGATAAACATGATTAGTAATTTTAAATCTGGTGAGTTTAGTATAGATGGCCTAATAGAATCAGTACTGCACACTGCTACAAGGCCCAAATTATTTTCCAGCCAAGATACAGATAAACATGATTAGTAATTTTAAATCTGGTGAGTTTAGTATAGATGGCCTAATAGAATCAGTACTGCACACTGCTACAAGGCCCAAATTATTTTCCAGCCAAGATACAGATAAACATGATTAGTAATTTTAAATCTGGTGGAGTTTAGTATAGATGGCCTAATAGAATCAGTACTGCACACTGCTTCAAAGCCCAAATTATTTTCCAGCCAAGATACAGATAAACATGATTAGTAATTTTAAATCTGGTGGAGTTTAGTATATATGGCCTATTAGAATCAGTACTGCACACTGCTACAAGGCAAAAAATTATTTTACAGCCAAGATACAGATAAACATGATTAGTAATTTTAAATCTGGTGGAATTTAGTATAGATGGCCTAATAGAATCAGTACTGCACACTGCTACAAGGCCCAAATTATTTTCCAGCCAAGATACAGATAAACATGATTAGTAATTTTAAATCTGGTGGAGTTTAGTATAGATGGCCTAATAGAAACAGTAATGCACACTGCTACAAGGCCCAAATTATTTTCCAGCCAAGATACAGATAAACATGATTAGTAATTTTATATCTGGTGGAGTTTAGTATAGATGGCCTAATAGAATCAGTACTGCACACTGCTACAAGGCCCAAATTATTTTCCAGCCAAGATACAGATAAACATGATTAGTAATTTTAAATCTGGTGGAGTTTAGTATAGATGGCCTAATAGAATCAGTACTGCACACTGCTACAAGGCCCAAATTATTTTCCAGCCAAAATACAGATAAACATGATTAGTAATTTTAAATCTGGTGGAGTTTAGTATAGATGGCCTAATAGAATCAGTACTGCACACTGCTACAATGCCCAAATTATTTTCCAGCCAAGATACAGATAAACATGATTAGTAATTTTAAATCTGGTGGAGTTTAGTATAGATGGCCTAATAGAATCAGTACTGCACACTGCTACAAGGCCCAATTTATTTTCCAACCAAGATACAGATAAACATGATTAGTAATTTTAAATCTGGTGGAGTTTAGTATAGATGGCCTAATAGAAGCAGTACTGCACTGCTACAATGCCCAAATTATTTTCCAGCCAAAATACAGATAAACATGATTAGTAATTTTACATCTGGTGGAGTTTAGTATAGATGGCCTAATAGAATCAGTACTGCACACTGCTACAAGGCCCAAATTATTTTCCAGCCAAGATACAGATAAACATGATTAGTAATTTTAAATCTGGTGGAGTTTAGTATAGATGGCCTAATAGAATCAGTACTGCACACTGCTACAAGGCCCAAATTATTTTCCAGCCAAGATACAGATAAACATGATTAGTCATTTTAAATCTGGTGGAGTTTAGTATAGATGGCCTAATAGAATCAGTACTGCACACTGCTACAAGGCCCAAATTATTTTCCAACCAATATACAGCTAAACATGATTAGTAATTTTAAATCTGGTGGAGTTTGGTATAGATGGCCTAATAGAATCAGTACTGCACACTGCTACAATGCCCAAATTATTTTCCAGCCAAAATACAGATAAACATGATTAGTAATTTTAAATCTGGTGGAGTTTAGTATAGATGGCCTAATAGAATCAGTACTGCACACTGCTACAAGGGCCAATTTATTTTCCAACCAAGATACAGATAAACATGATTAGTAATTTTAAATCTGGTGGAGTTTAGTATAGATGGCCTAATAGAATCAGTACTGCACACTGCTACAATGCCCAAATTATTTTCCAGCCAAAATACAGATAAACATGATTAGTAATTTTAAATCTGGTGGAGTTTAATATAGATGGCCTAATAGAATCAGTACTGCACACTGCTACAAGGCCCAAATTATTTTCCAGCCAAGATACAGATAAACATGATTAGTAATTTTTAATATGGTGGAATTTAGTATATATGGCCTAATAGAATCAGTACTGCACACTGCTACAAGGCCCAAATTATTTTCCAGCCAAGATACAGATAAACATGATTAGTAATTTTAAATCTGGTGGAGTTTAGTATAGATGGCCTAATAGAATCAGTACTGCACACTGCAACAATGCCCAAATTATTTTCCAGCCAAAATACAGATAAACATGATTAGTAATTTTAAATCTGATGGAGTTTAGTATAGATGGCCTAATAGAATCAGTACTGCACACTGCTACAAGGCCCAAATTATTTTCCAGCCAAGATACAGATAAACATGATTAGTAATTTTAAATCTGGTGGAGTTTAGTATAGATGGCCTAATAGAATCAGTACTGCACACTGCTACAAGGCCCAAATTATTTTCCAGCCAAGATACAGATAAACATGATTAGTAATTTTAAATCTGGTGGAGTTTAGTATAGATGGCCTAATAGAATCAGTACTGCACACTGCTACAAGGCCCAAATTATTTTCCAGCCAAGATACAGATAAACATGATTAGTAATTTTAAATCTGGTGGAGTTTAGTATAGATGGCCTAATAGAATCAGTACTGCACACTGCTACAAGGTTCAAATTATTTTCCAGCCAAGATACAGATAAACATGATTAGTAATTTTAAATCTGGTGAGTTTAGTATAGATGGCCTAATAGAATCAGTACTGCACACTGCTACAAGGCCCAAATTATTTTCCAGCCAAGATACAGATAAACATGATTAGTAATTTTAAATCTGGTGGAGTTTAGTATAGATGGCCTAATAGAATCAGTACTGCACACTGCTACAAGGCCCAAATTATTTTCCAGCCAAGATACAGATAAACGTGATTAGTAATTTTAAATCTGGTGGAGTTTAGTATAGATGGCCTAATAGAATCAGTACTGCACACTGTTACAAGGCCCAAATTATTTTCCAGCCAAGATACAGATAAACATGATTAGTAATTTTAAATCTGGTGGAGTTTAGTATAGATGACCTAATAGAATGTGTACTGCACACTGCTACAATGCCCAAATTATTTTCCAGCCAAGATACCGATAAACATGATTAGTAATTTTAAATCTGGTGGAGTTTAGTATAGATGGCCTAATAGAATCAGTACTGCACACTGCTACAAGGCCCAAATTATTTTCTAGTCAAGATACAGATAAACATGATTAGTAATTTTAAATCTGGTGGAGTTTAGTATAGATGGCCTAATAGAATCAGTACTGCACACTGCTACAATGCCCAAATTATTTTCCAGCCAAGATACCGATAAACATGATTAGTAATTTTAAATCTGGTGGAGTTTAGTATAGATGGCCTAATAGAATCAGTACTGCACACTGCTACAAGGCCCAAATTATTTTCCAACCAAGATACAGATAAACATGATTAGTAATTTTAAATCTGGTGGAGTTTGGTATAGATGGCCTAATAGAATCAGTACTGCACACTGCTACAATGCCCAAATTATTTTCCAGCCAAAATACAGATAAACATGATTAGTAATTTTAAATCTGGTGGAGTTTAGTATAGATGGCCTAATAGAATCAGTACTGCACACTGCTACAAGGCCCAATTTATTTTCCAACCAAGATACAGATAAACATGATTAGTAATTTTAAATCTGGTGGAGTTTAGTATAGATGGCCTAATAGAATCAGTACTGCACACTGCTACAATGCCCAAATTATTTTCCAGCCAAAATACAGATAAACATGATTAGTAATTTTAAATCTGGTGGAGTTTAATATAGATGGCCTAATAGAATCAGTACTGCACACTGCTACAAGGCCCAAATTATTTTCCAGCCAAGATACAGATAAACATGATTAGTAATTTTTAATATGGTGGAATTTAGTATATATGGCCTAATAGAATCAGTACTGCACACTGCTACAAGGCCCAAATTATTTTCCAGCCAAGATACAGATAAACATGATTAGTAATTTTAAATCTGGTGGAGTTTAGTATAGATGGCCTAATAGAATCAGTACTGCACACTGCAACAATGCCCAAATTATTTTCCAGCCAAAATACAGATAAACATGATTAGTAATTTTAAATCTGATGGAGTTTAGTATAGATGGCCTAATAGAATCAGTACTGCACACTGCTACAAGGCCCAAATTATTTTCCAGCCAAGATACAGATAAACATGATTAGTAATTTTAAATCTGGTGGAGTTTAGTATAGATGGCCTAATAGAATCAGTACTGCACACTGCTACAAGGCCCAAATTATTTTCCAGCCAAGATACAGATAAACATGATTAGTAATTTTAAATCTGGTGGAGTTTAGTATAGATGGCCTAATAGAATCAGTACTGCACACTGCTACAAGGCCCAAATTATTTTCCAGCCAAGATACAGATAAACATGATTAGTAATTTTAAATCTGGTGGAGTTTAGTATAGATGGCCTAATAGAATCAGTACTGCACACTGCTACAAGGTTCAAATTATTTTCCAGCCAAGATACAGATAAACATGATTAGTAATTTTAAATCTGGTGAGTTTAGTATAGATGGCCTAATAGAATCAGTACTGCACACTGCTACAAGGCCCAAATTATTTTCCAGCCAAGATACAGATAAACATGATTAGTAATTTTAAATCTGGTGGAGTTTAGTATAGATGGCCTAATAGAATCAGTACTGCACACTGCTACAAGGCCCAAATTATTTTCCAGCCAAGATACAGATAAACGTGATTAGTAATTTTAAATCTGGTGGAGTTTAGTATAGATGGCCTAATAGAATCAGTACTGCACACTGTTACAAGGCCCAAATTATTTTCCAGCCAAGATACAGATAAACATGATTAGTAATTTTAAATCTGGTGGAGTTTAGTATAGATGACCTAATAGAATGTGTACTGCACACTGCTACAATGCCCAAATTATTTTCCAGCCAAGATACCGATAAACATGATTAGTAATTTTAAATCTGGTGGAGTTTAGTATAGATGGCCTAATAGAATCAGTACTGCACACTGCTACAAGGCCCAAATTATTTTCTAGTCAAGATACAGATAAACATGATTAGTAATTTTAAATCTGGTGGAGTTTAGTATAGATGGCCTAATAGAATCAGTACTGCACACTGCTACAATGCCCAAATTATTTTCCAGCCAAGATACCGATAAACATGATTAGTAATTTTAAATCTGGTGGAGTTTAGTATAGATGGCCTAATAGAATCAGTACTGCACACTGCTACAAGGCCCAAATTATTTTCTAGTCAAGATACAGATAAACATGATTAGTAATTTTAAATCTGGTGGAGTTTAGTATAGATGGCCTAATAGAATCAGTACTGCACACTGCTACAAGGCCCAAATTATTTTCCAGCCAAGATACAGATAAACATGATTAGTAATTTTAAATCTGGTGGAGTTTAGTATAGATGGTCTAATAGAATCAGTACTGCACACTGCTACAAGGCCCAAATTATTTTCCAACCAAGATACAGATAAACATGATTTGTAATTTTAAATCTGGTGGAGTTTAGTATAGATGGCCTAATAGAATCAGTACTGCACACTGCTACAAGGCCCAAATTATTTTCCAGCCAAGATACAGATAAACATGATTAGTAATTTTAAATCTGGTGGAGTTTATTATAGATGGCCTAATAGAATCAGTACTGCACACTGCTACAAGGCCCAAATTATTTTCCAGCCAAGATACAGATAAACATGATTAATAGTTTTAAATCTGGTGGAGTTTAGTATATATGGCCTAATAGAATCAGTACTGCACACTGCTACAAGGCCCAAATTATTTTCCAGCCAAGATACAGATAAACATGATTAGTAATTTTATATCTGGTGGAGTTTAGTATAGATGGCCTAATAGAATCAGTACTGCACACTGCTACAAGGCCCAAATTATTTTCCAGCCAAGATACAGATAAACATGATTAGTAATTTTAAATCTGGTGGAGTTTAGTATAGATGGCCTAATAGAATCAGTACTGCACACTGCTACAAGGCCCAAATTATTTTCCAGCCAAAATACAGATAAACATGATTAGTAATTTTAAATCTGGTGGAGTTTAGTATAGATGGCCTAATAGAATCAGTACTGCACACTGCTACAATGCCCAAATTATTTTCCAGCCAAGATACAGATAAACATGCTTAGTAATTTTAAATCTGGTGGAGTTTAGTATAGCTGGCCTAATAGAATCAGTACTGCACACTGCTACAAGGCCCAAATCATCTTCCAGCCAAGATACAGAAAAACATGATTAGTAATTTTACATCTGGTGGAGTTTAGTATAGATGGCCTAATAGAATCAGTACTGCACACTGCTACAATGCCCAAATTATTTTCCAGCCAAGATACAGATAAACATGATTAGTAATTTTAAATCTGGTGGAGTTTAGTATAGATGGCCTAATAGAATCAGTACTGCACACTGCTACAAGGCCCAATTTATTTTCCAACCAAGATACAGATAAACATGATTAGTAATTTTAAATCTGGTGGAGTTTAGTATAGATGGCCTAATAGAATCAGTACTGCACACTGCTACAATGCCCAAATTATTTTCCAGCCAAAATACAGATAAACATGATTAGTAATTTTAAATCTGGTGGAGTTTAATATAGATGGCCTAATAGAATCAGTACTGCACACTGCTACAAGGCCCAAATTATTTTCCAGCCAAGATACAGATAAACATGATTCGTAATTTTAAATCTGGTGGAGTTTATTATAGATGGCCTAATAGAATCAGTACTGCACACTGCTACAAGGCCCAAATTATTTTCCAGCCAAGATACAGATAAACATGATTAGTAATTTTAAATCTGGTGGAGTTTAGTATAAATGGCCTAATAGAATCAGTACTGCACACTGCTACAAGGCCCAAATTATTTTCCAGCCAAGATACAGATAAACATGATTAGTAATTTTTAAAATGGTGGAGTTTAGTATATATGGCCTAATAGAATCAGTACTGCACACTGCTACAAGGCCCAAATTATTTTCCAGCCAAGATACAGATAACATGATTAGTAATTTTAAATCTGGTGGAGTTTAGTATAGATGGCCTAATAGAATCAGTACTGCACACTGCAACAATGCCCAAATTATTTTCCAGCCAAAATACAGATAAACATGATTAGTAATTTTAAATCTGATGGAGTTTAGTATAGATGGCCTAATAGAATCAGAACTGCACACTGCTACAAGGCCCAAATTATTTTCCAGCCAAGATACAGATAAACATGATTAGTAATTTTAAATCTGGTGGAGTTTAGTATAGATGGCCTAATAGAATCAATACTGCACACTGCTACAAGGCCCAAATTATTTTCCAGCCAAGATACAGATAAACATGATTAGTAATTTTAAATCTGGTGGAGTTTAGTATAGATGGCCTAATAGAATCAGTACTGCACACTGCTACAAGGCCCAATTTATTTTCCAACCAAGATACAGATAAACATGATTAGTAATTTTAAATCTGGTGGAGTTTAGTATAGATGGCCTAATAGAATCAGTACTGCACACTGCTACAATGCCCAAATTATTTTCCAGCCAAAATACAGATAAACATGATTAGTAATTTTAAATCTGGTGGAGTTTAATATAGATGGCCTAATAGAATCAGTACTGCACACTGCTACAAGGCCCAAATTATTTTCCAGCCAAGATACAGATAAACATGATTCGTAATTTTAAATCTGGTGGAGTTTATTATAGATGGCCTAATAGAATCAGTACTGCACACTGCTACAAGGCCCAAATTATTTTCCAGCCAAGATACAGATAAACATGATTAGTAATTTTAAATCTGGTGGAGTTTAGTATAAATGGCCTAATAGAATCAGTACTGCACACTGCTACAAGGCCCAAATTATTTTCCAGCCAAGATACAGATAAACATGATTAGTAATTTTTAAAATGGTGGAGTTTAGTATATATGGCCTAATAGAATCAGTACTGCACACTGCTACAAGGCCCAAATTATTTTCCAGCCAAGATACAGATAACATGATTAGTAATTTTAAATCTGGTGGAGTTTAGTATAGATGGCCTAATAGAATCAGTACTGCACACTGCAACAATGCCCAAATTATTTTCCAGCCAAAATACAGATAAACATGATTAGTAATTTTAAATCTGATGGAGTTTAGTATAGATGGCCTAATAGAATCAGAACTGCACACTGCTACAAGGCCCAAATTATTTTCCAGCCAAGATACAGATAAACATGATTAGTAATTTTAAATCTGGTGGAGTTTAGTATAGATGGCCTAATAGAATCAGTACTGCACACTGCTACAAGGCCCAAATTATTTTCCAGCCAAGATACAGATAAACATGATTAGTAATTTTAAATCTGGTGGAGTTTAGTATAGATGGCCTAATAGAATCAGTACTGCACACTGCTACAAGGCCTAAATTATTTTCCAGCCAAGATACAGATAAACATGATTAGTAATTTTAAATCTGGTGGAGTTTAGTATAGATGGCCTAATAGAATCAGTACTGCACACTGCTACAAGGTTCAAATTATTTTCCAGCCAAGATACAGATAAACATGATTAGTAATTTTAAATCTGGTGAGTTTAGTATAGATGGCCTAATAGAATCAGTACTGCACACTGCTACAAGGCCCAAATTATTTTCCAGCCAAGATACAGATAAACATGATTAGTAATTTTAAATCTGGTGGAGTTTAGTATAGATGACCTAATAGAATGTGTACTGCACACTGCAACAATGCCCAAATTATTTTCCAGCCAAGATACCGATAAACATGATTAGTAATTTTAAATCTGGTGGAGTTTAGTATAGATGGCCTAATAGAATCAGTACTGCACACTGCTACAAGGCCCAAATTATTTTCTAGTCAAGATACAGATAAACATGATTAGTAATTTTAAATCTGGTGGAGTTTAGTATAGATGGCCTAATAGAATCAGTACTGCACACTGCTACAAGGCCCAAATTATTTTCCAGCCAAGATACAGATAAACATGATTAGTAATTTTAAATCTGGTGGAGTTTAGTATAGATGGTCTAATAGAATCAGTACTGCACACTGCTACAAGGCCCAAATTATTTTCCAACCAAGATACAGATAAACATGATTTGTAATTTTAAATCTGGTGGAGTTTAGTATAGATGGCCTAATAGAATCAGTACTGCACACTGCTACAAGGCCCAAATTATTTTCCAGCCAAGATACAGATAAACATGATTAGTAATTTTAAATATGGTGGAGTTTATTATAGATGGCCTAATAGAATCAGTACTGCACACTGCTACAAGGCCCAAATTATTTTCCAGCCAAGATACAGATAAACATGATTAATAGTTTTAAATCTGGTGGAGTTTAGTATAGATGGCCTAATAGAATCAGTACTGCACACTGCTACAAGGCCCAAATTATTTTCCAGCCAAGATACAGATAAATATGATTAGTAATTTTATATCTGGTGGAGTTTAGTATAGATGGCCTAATAGAATCAGTACTGCACACTGCTACAAGGCCCAAATTATTTTCCAGCCAAGATACAGATAAACATGATTAGTAATTTTAAATCTGGTGGAGTTTAGTATAGATGGCCTAATAGAATCAGTACTGCACACTGCTACAAGGCCCAAATTATTTTCCAGCCAAAATACAGATAAACATGATTAGTAATTTTAAATCTGGTGGAGTTTAGTATAGATGGCCTAATAGAATCAGTACTGCACACTGCTACAATGCCCAAATTATTTTCCAGCCAAGATACAGATAAACATGATTAGTAATTTTAAATCTGGTGGAGTTTAGTATAGATGGCCTAATAGAATCAGTACTGCACGCTGCTACAAGGCCCAAATTATTTTCCAGCCAAGATACAGATAAACATGATTAGTAATTTTAAATCTGGTGGAGTTTAGTATAGATGGCCTAATAGAATCAGTACTGCACACTGCTACAAGGCCTAAATTATTTTCCAGCCAAGATACAGATAAACATGATTAGTAATTTTAAATCTGGTGGAGTTTAGTATAGATGGCCTAATAGAATCAGTACTGCACACTGCTACAAGGTTCAAATTATTTTCCAGCCAAGATACAGATAAACATGATTAGTAATTTTAAATCTGGTGAGTTTAGTATAGATGGCCTAATAGAATCAGTACTGCACACTGCTACAAGGCCCAAATTATTTTCCAGCCAAGATACAGATAAACATGATTAGTAATTTTAAATCTGGTGGAGTTTAGTATAGATGGCCTAATAGAATCAGTACTGCACACTGCTACAAGGCCCAAATTATTTTCCAGCCAAGATACAGATAAACGTGATTAGTAATTTTAAATCTGGTGGAGTTTAGTATAGATGGCCTAATAGAATCAGTACTGCACACTGTTACAAGGCCCAAATTATTTTCCAGCCAAGATACAGATAAACATGATTAGTAATTTTAAATCTGGTGGAGTTTAGTATAGATGACCTAATAGAATGTGTACTGCACACTGCAACAATGCCCAAATTATTTTCCAGCCAAGATACCGATAAACATGATTAGTAATTTTAAATCTGGTGGAGTTTAGTATAGATGGCCTAATAGAATCAGTACTGCACACTGCTACAAGGCCCAAATTATTTTCTAGTCAAGATACAGATAAACATGATTAGTAATTTTAAATCTGGTGGAGTTTAGTATAGATGGCCTAATAGAATCAGTACTGCACACTGCTACAAGGCCCAAATTATTTTCCAGCCAAGATACAGATAAACATGATTAGTAATTTTAAATCTGGTGGAGTTTATTATAGATGGCCTAATAGAATCAGTACTGCACACTGCTACAAGGCCCAAATTATTTTCCAGCCAAGATACAGATAAACATGATTAATAGTTTTAAATCTGGTGGAGTTTAGTATAGATGGCCTAATAGAATCAGTACTGCACACTGCTACAAGGCCCAAATTATTTTCCAGCCAAGATACAGATAAATATGATTAGTAATTTTATATCTGGTGGAGTTTAGTATAGATGGCCTAATAGAATCAGTACTGCACACTGCTACAAGGCCCAAATTATTTTCCAGCCAAGATACAGATAAACATGATTAGTAATTTTAAATCTGGTGGAGTTTAGTATAGATGGCCTAATAGAATCAGTACTGCACACTGCTACAAGGTTCAAATTATTTTCCAGCCAAGATACAGATAAACATGATTAGTAATTTTAAATCTGGTGAGTTTAGTATAGATGGCCTAATAGAATCAGTACTGCACACTGCTACAAGGCCCAAATTATTTTCCAGCCAAGATACAGATAAACATGATTAGTAATTTTAAATCTGGTGGAGTTTAGTATAGATGACCTAATAGAATGTGTACTGCACACTGCAACAATGCCCAAATTATTTTCCAGCCAAGATACCGATAAACATGATTAGTAATTTTAAATCTGGTGGAGTTTAGTATAGATGGCCTAATAGAATCAGTACTGCACACTGCTACAAGGCCCAAATTATTTTCTAGTCAAGATACAGATAAACATGATTAGTAATTTTAAATCTGGTGGAGTTTAGTATAGATGGCCTAATAGAATCAGTACTGCACACTGCTACAAGGCCCAAATTATTTTCCAGCCAAGATACAGATAAACATGATTAGTAATTTTAAATCTGGTGGAGTTTAGTATAGATGGTCTAATAGAATCAGTACTGCACACTGCTACAAGGCCCAAATTATTTTCCAACCAAGATAAAGATAAACATGATTTGTAATTTTAAATCTGGTGGAGTTTAGTATAGATGGCCTAATAGAATCAGTACTGCACACTGCTACAAGGCCCAAATTATTTTCCAGCCAAGATACAGATAAACATGATTAGTAATTTTAAATATGGTGGAGTTTATTATAGATGGCCTAATAGAATCAGTACTGCACACTGCTACAAGGCCCAAATTATTTTCCAGCCAAGATACAGATAAACATGATTAATAGTTTTAAATCTGGTGGAGTTTAGTATAGATGGCCTAATAGAATCAGTACTGCACACTGCTACAAGGCCCAAATTATTTTCCAGCCAAGATACAGATAAATATGATTAGTAATTTTATATCTGGTGGAGTTTAGTATAGATGGCCTAATAGAATCAGTACTGCACACTGCTACAAGGCCCAAATTATTTTCCAGCCAAGATACAGATAAACATGATTAGTAATTTTAAATCTGGTGGAGTTTAGTATAGATGGCCTAATAGAATCAGTACTGCACACTGCTACAAGGCCCAAATTATTTTCCAGCCAAAATACAGATAAACATGATTAGTAATTTTAAATCTGGTGGAGTTTAGTATAGATGGCCTAATAGAATCAGTACTGCACACTGCTACAATGCCCAAATTATTTTCCAGCCAAGATACAGATAAACATGATTAGTAATTTTAAATCTGGTGGAGTTTAGTATAGATGGCCTAATAGAATCAGTACTGCACACTGCTACAAGGCCCAAATTATTTTCCAGCCAAGATACAGATAAACATGATTAGTAATTTTAAATCTGGTGGAGTTTAGTATAGATGGCCTAATAGAATCAGTACTGCACACTGCTACAAGGCCTAAATTATTTTCCAGCCAAGATACAGATAAACATGATTAGTAATTTTAAATCTGGTGGAGTTTAGTATAGATGGCCTAATAGAATCAGTACTGCACACTGCTACAAGGTTCAAATTATTTTCCAGCCAAGATACAGATAAACATGATTAGTAATTTTAAATCTGGTGAGTTTAGTATAGATGGCCTAATAGAATCAGTACTGCACACTGCTACAAGGCCCAAATTATTTTCCAGCCAAGATACAGATAAACATGATTAGTAATTTTAAATCTGGTGGAGTTTAGTATAGATGGCCTAATAGAATCAGTACTGCACACTGCTACAAGGCCCAAATTATTTTCCAGCCAAGATACAGATAAACGTGATTAGTAATTTTAAATCTGGTGGAGTTTAGTATAGATGGCCTAATAGAATCAGTACTGCACACTGTTACAAGGCCCAAATTATTTTCCAGCCAAGATACAGATAAACATGATTAGTAATTTTAAATCTGGTGGAGTTTAGTATAGATGACCTAATAGAATGTGTACTGCACACTGCAACAATGCCCAAATTATTTTCCAGCCAAGATACCGATAAACATGATTAGTAATTTTAAATCTGGTGGAGTTTAGTATAGATGGCCTAATAGAATCAGTACTGCACACTGCTACAAGGCCCAAATTATTTTCTAGTCAAGATACAGATAAACATGATTAGTAATTTTAAATCTGGTGGAGTTTAGTATAGATGGCCTAATAGAATCAGTACTGCACACTGCTACAAGGCCCAAATTATTTTCCAGCCAAGATACAGATAAACATGATTAGTAATTTTAAATCTGGTGGAGTTTATTATAGATGGCCTAATAGAATCAGTACTGCACACTGCTACAAGGCCCAAATTATTTTCCAGCCAAGATACAGATAAACATGATTAATAGTTTTAAATCTGGTGGAGTTTAGTATAGATGGCCTAATAGAATCAGTACTGCACACTGCTACAAGGCCCAAATTATTTTCCAGCCAAGATACAGATAAATATGATTAGTAATTTTATATCTGGTGGAGTTTAGTATAGATGGCCTAATAGAATCAGTACTGCACACTGCTACAAGGCCCAAATTATTTTCCAGCCAAGATACAGATAAACATGATTAGTAATTTTATATCTGGTGGAGTTTAGTATAGATGGCCTAATAGAATCAGTACTGCACACTGCTACAAGGCCCAAATTATTTTCCAGCCAAAATACAGATAAACATGATTAGTAATTTTAAATCTGGTGGAGTTTAGTATAGATGGCCTAATAGAATCAGTACTGCACACTGCTACAATGCCCAAATTATTTTCCAGCCAAGATACAGATAAACATGATTAGTAATTTTAAATCTGGTGGAGTTTAGTATAGATGGCCTAACAGAATCAGTACTGCACACTGCTACAAGGCCCAAATCATCTTCCAGCCAAGATACAGAAAAACATGATTAGTAATTTTACATCTGGTGGAGTTTAGTATAGATGGCCTAATAGAATCAGTACTGCACACTGCTACAAGGCCCAAATTATTTTCCAGCCAAGATACAGATAAACATGATTAGTAATTTTAAATCTGGTGGAGTTTAGTATAGATGGCCTAATAGAATCAGTACTGCACACTGCTACAAGGCCCAAATTATTTTCCAGCCAAGATACAGATAAACATGATTAGTCATTTTAAATCTGGTGGAGTTTAGTATAGATGGCCTAATAGAATCAGTACTGCACACTGCTACAAGGCCCAAATTATTTTCCAGCCAAGATACAGATAAACATGATTAGTAATTTTAAATCTGGTGGAGTTTAGTATAGATGACCTAATAGAATCAGTACTGCACACTGCTACAAGGCCTAAATTATTTTCCAGCCAAGATACAGATAAACATGATTAGTAATTTTAAATCTGGTGGAGTTTAGTATAGATGGCCTAATAGAATCAGTACTGCACACTGCTACAAGGTTCAAATTATTTTCCAGCCAAGATACAGATAAACATGATTAGTAATTTTAAATCTGGTGAGTTTAGTATAGATGGCCTAATAGAATCAGTACTGCACACTGCTACAAGGCCCAAATTATTTTCCAGCCAAGATACAGATAAACATGATTAGTAATTTTAAATCTGGTGGAGTTTAGTATAGATGACCTAATAGAATGTGTACTGCACACTGCAACAATGCCCAAATTATTTTCCAGCCAAGATACCGATAAACATGATTAGTAATTTTAAATCTGGTGGAGTTTAGTATAGATGGCCTAATAGAATCAGTACTGCACACTGCTACAAGGCCCAAATTATTTTCTAGTCAAGATACAGATAAACATGATTAGTAATTTTAAATCTGGTGGAGTTTAGTATAGATGGCCTAATAGAATCAGTACTGCACACTGCTACAAGGCCCAAATTATTTTCCAGCCAAGATACAGATAAACATGATTAGTAATTTTAAATCTGGTGGAGTTTAGTATAGATGGCCTAATAGAATCAGTACCGCACACTGCTACAAGGCCCAAATTATTTTCCAGCCAAGATACAGATAAACATGATTAGTAATTTTAAATCTGGTGGAGTTTAGTATAGATGACCTAATAGAATGTGTACTGCACACTGCAACAATGCCCAAATTATTTTCCAGCCAAGATACCGATAAACATGATTAGTAATTTTAAATCTGGTGGAGTTTAGTATAGATGGCCTAATAGAATCAGTACTGCACACTGCTACAAGGCCCAAATTATTTTCTAGTCAAGATACAGATAAACATGATTAGTAATTTTAAATCTGGTGGAGTTTAGTATAGATGGCCTAATAGAATCAGTACTGCACACTGCTACAAGGCCCAAATTATTTTCCAGCCAAGATACAGATAAACATGATTAGTAATTTTAAATCTGGTGGAGTTTAGTATAGATGGTCTAATAGAATCAGTACTGCACACTGCTACAAGGCCCAAATTATTTTCCAACCAAGATACAGATAAACATGATTTGTAATTTTAAATCTGGTGGAGTTTAGTATAGATGGCCTAATAGAATCAGTACTGCACACTGCTACAAGGCCCAAATTATTTTCCAGCCAAGATACAGATAAACATGATTAGTAATTTTAAATATGGTGGAGTTTATTATAGATGGCCTAATAGAATCAGTACTGCACACTGCTACAAGGCCCAAATTATTTTCCAGCCAAGATACAGATAAACATGATTAATAGTTTTAAATCTGGTGGAGTTTAGTATAGATGGCCTAATAGAATCAGTACTGCACACTGCTACAAGGCCCAAATTATTTTCCAGCCAAGATACAGATAAATATGATTAGTA
Source organism: Phyllobates terribilis (assembly GCF_046119375.1). Lineage (NCBI taxonomy): Eukaryota > Metazoa > Chordata > Amphibia > Anura > Dendrobatidae > Phyllobates > Phyllobates terribilis. Next base: position 165,138,165 of record NW_027362768.1, on the reverse strand, counting down.
ATTTTATATCTGGTGGAGTTTAGTATAGATGGCCTAATAGAATCAGTACTGCACACTGCTACAAGGCCCAAATTATTTTCCAGCCAAGATACAGATAAACATGATTAGTAATTTTAAATCTGGTGGAGTTTAGTATAGATGGCCTAATAGAATCAGTACTGCACACTGCTACAAGGCCCAAATTATTTTCCAGCCAAAATACAGATAAACATGATTAGTAATTTTAAATCTGGTGGAGTTTAGTATAGATGGCCTAATAGAATCAGTACTGCACACTGCTACAATGCCCAAATTATTTTCCAGCCAAGATACAGATAAACATGATTAGTAATTTTAAATCTGGTGGAGTTTAGTATAGATGGCCTAATAGAATCAGTACTGCACACTGCTACAAGGCCCAAATTATTTTCCAGCCAAGATACAGATAAACATGATTAGTAATTTTAAATCTGGTGGAGTTTAGTATAGATGGCCTAATAGAATCAGTACTGCACACTGCTACAAGGCCTAAATTATTTTCCAGCCAAGATACAGATAAACATGATTAGTAATTTTAAATCTGGTGGAGTTTAGTATAGATGGCCTAATAGAATCAGTACTGCACACTGCTACAAGGTTCAAATTATTTTCCAGCCAAGATACAGATAAACATGATTAGTAATTTTAAATCTGGTGAGTTTAGTATAGATGGCCTAATAGAATCAGTACTGCACACTGCTACAAGGCCCAAATTATTTTCCAGCCAAGATACAGATAAACATGATTAGTAATTTTAAATCTGGTGGAGTTTAGTATAGATGGCCTAATAGAATCAGTACTGCACACTGCTACAAGGCCCAAATTATTTTCCAGCCAAGATACAGATAAACGTGATTAGTAATTTTAAATCTGGTGGAGTTTAGTATAGATGGCCTAATAGAATCAGTACTGCACACTGTTACAAGGCCCAAATTATTTTCCAGCCAAGATACAGAAAAACATGATTAGTAATTTTAAATCTGGTGGAGTTTAGTATAGATGGCCTAATAGAATCAGTACTGCACACTGCTACAAGGCCCAAATTATTTTCCAGCCAAGATACAGATAAACATGATTTGTAATTTTAAATCTGGTGGAGTTTATTATAGATGGCCTAATAGAATCAGTACTGCACACTGCTACAAGGCCCAAATTATTTTCCAGCCAAGATACAGATAAACATGATTAATAGTTTTAAATCTGGTGGAGTTTAGTATAGATGGCCTAATAGAATCAGTACTGCACACTGCTACAAGGCCCAAATTATTTTCCAGCCAAGATACAGATAAACATGATTAGTAATTTTAAATCTGGTGGAGTTTAATATAGATGGCCTAATAGAATCAGTACTGCACACTGCTACAAGGCCCAAATTATTTTCCAGCCAAGATACAGATAAACATGATTCGTAATTTTAAATCTGGTGGAGTTTATTATAGATGGCCTAATAGAATCAGTACTGCACACTGCTACAAGGCCCAAATTATTTTCCAGCCAAGATACAGATAAACATGATTAGTAATTTTAAATCTGGTGGAGTTTAGTATAAATGGCCTAATAGAATCAGTACTGCACACTGCTACAAGGCCCAAATTATTTTCCAGCCAAGATACAGATAAACATGATTAGTAATTTTTAAAATGGTGGAGTTTAGTATATATGGCCTAATAGAATCAGTACTGCACACTGCTACAAGGCCCAAATTATTTTCCAGCCAAGATACAGATAACATGATTAGTAATTTTAAATCTGGTGGAGTTTAGTATAGATGGCCTAATAGAATCAGTACTGCACACTGCAACAATGCCCAAATTATTTTCCAGCCAAAATACAGATAAACATGATTAGTAATTTTAAATCTGATGGAGTTTAGTATAGATGGCCTAATAGAATCAGAACTGCACACTGCTACAAGGCCCAAATTATTTTCCAGCCAAGATACAGATAAACATGATTAGTAATTTTAAATCTGGTGGAGTTTAGTATAGATGGCCTAATAGAATCAGTACTGCACACTGCTACAAGGCCCAAATTATTTTCCAGCCAAGATACAGATAAACATGATTAGTAATTTTAAATCTGGTGGAGTTTAGTATAGATGGCCTAATAGAATCAGTACTGCACACTGCTACAAGGCCCAATTTATTTTCCAACCAAGATACAGATAAACATGATTAGTAATTTTAAATCTGGTGGAGTTTAGTATAGATGGCCTAATAGAATCAGTACTGCACACTGCTACAATGCCCAAATTATTTTCCAGCCAAAATACAGATAAACATGATTAGTAATTTTAAATCTGGTGGAGTTTAATATAGATGGCCTAATAGAATCAGTACTGCACACTGCTACAAGGCCCAAATTATTTTCCAGCCAAGATACAGATAAACATGATTCGTAATTTTAAATCTGGTGGAGTTTATTATAGATGGCCTAATAGAATCAGTACTGCACACTGCTACAAGGCCCAAATTATTTTCCAGCCAAGATACAGATAAACATGATTAGTAATTTTAAATCTGGTGGAGTTTAGTATAAATCGCCTAATAGAATCAGTACTGCACACTGCTACAAGGCCCAAATTATTTTCCAGCCAAGATACAGATAAACATGATTAGTAATTTTTAAAATGGTGGAGTTTAGTATATATGGCCTAATAGAATCAGTACTGCACACTGCTACAAGGCCCAAATTATTTTCCAGCCAAGATACAGATAACATGATTAGTAATTTTAAATCTGGTGGAGTTTAGTATAGATGGCCTAATAGAATCAGTACTGCACACTGCAACAATGCCCAAATTATTTTCCAGCCAAAATACAGATAAACATGATTAGTAATTTTAAATCTGATGGAGTTTAGTATAGATGGCCTAATAGAATCAGAACTGCACACTGCTACAAGGCCCAAATTATTTTCCAGCCAAGATACAGATAAACATGATTAGTAATTTTAAATCTGGTGGAGTTTAGTATAGATGGCCTAATAGAATCAGTACTGCACACTGCTACAAGGCCCAAATTATTTTCCAGCCAAGATACAGATAAACATGATTAGTAATTTTAAATCTGGTGGAGTTTAGTATAGATGGCCTAATAGAATCAGTACTGCACACTGCTACAAGGCCTAAATTATTTTCCAGCCAAGATACAGATAAACATGATTAGTAATTTTAAATCTGGTGGAGTTTAGTATAGATGGCCTAATAGAATCAGTACTGCACACTGCTACAAGGTTCAAATTATTTTCCAGCCAAGATACAGATAAACATGATTAGTAATTTTAAATCTGGTGAGTTTAGTATAGATGGCCTAATAGAATCAGTACTGCACACTGCTACAAGGCCCAAATTATTTTCCAGCCAAGATACAGATAAACATGATTAGTAATTTTAAATCTGGTGGAGTTTAGTATAGATGACCTAATAGAATGTGTACTGCACACTGTAACAATGCCCAAATTATTTTCCAGCCAAGATACCGATAAACATGATTAGTAATTTTAAATCTGGTGGAGTTTAGTATAGATGGCCTAATAGAATCAGTACTGCACACTGCTACAAGGCCCAAATTATTTTCTAGTCAAGATACAGATAAACATGATTAGTAATTTTAAATCTGGTGGAGTTTAGTATAGATGGCCTAATAGAATCAGTACTGCACACTGCTACAAGGCCCAAATTATTTTCCAGCCAAGATACAGATAAACATGATTAGTAATTTTAAATCTGGTGGAGTTTAGTATAGATGGTCTAATAGAATCAGTACTGCACACTGCTACAAGGCCCAAATTATTTTCCAACCAAGATACAGATAAACATGATTTGTAATTTTAAATCTGGTGGAGTTTAGTATAGATGGCCTAATAGAATCAGTACTGCACACTGCTACAAGGCCCAAATTATTTTCCAGCCAAGATACAGATAAACATGATTAGTAATTTTAAATATGGTGGAGTTTATTATAGATGGCCTAATAGAATCAGTACTGCACACTGCTACAAGGCCCAAATTATTTTCCAGCCAAGATACAGATAAACATGATTAATAGTTTTAAATCTGGTGGAGTTTAGTATAGATGGCCTAATAGAATCAGTACTGCACACTGCTACAAGGCCCAAATTATTTTCCAGCCAAGATACAGATAAATATGATTAGTAATTTTATATCTGGTGGAGTTTAGTATAGATGGCCTAATAGAATCAGTACTGCACACTGCTACAAGGCCCAAATTATTTTCCAGCCAAGATACAGATAAACATGATTAGTAATTTTAAATCTGGTGGAGTTTAGTATAGATGGCCTAATAGAATCAGTACTGCACACTGCTACAAGGCCCAAATTATTTTCCAGCCAAAATACAGATAAACATGATTAGTAATTTTAAATCTGGTGGAGTTTAGTATAGATGGCCTAATAGAATCAGTACTGCACACTGCTACAATGCCCAAATTATTTTCCAGCCAAGATACAGATAAACATGATTAGTAATTTTAAATCTGGTGGAGTTTAGTATAGATGGCCTAATAGAATCAGTACTGCACGCTGCTACAAGGCCCAAATTATTTTCCAGCCAAGATACAGATAAACATGATTAGTAATTTTAAATCTGGTGGAGTTTAGTATAGATGGCCTAATAGAATCAGTACTGCACACTGCTACAAGGCCTAAATTATTTTCCAGCCAAGATACAGATAAACATGATTAGTAATTTTAAATCTGGTGGAGTTTAGTATAGATGGCCTAATAGAATCAGTACTGCACACTGCTACAAGGTTCAAATTATTTTCCAGCCAAGATACAGATAAACATGATTAGTAATTTTAAATCTGGTGAGTTTAGTATAGATGGCCTAATAGAATCAGTACTGCACACTGCTACAAGGCCCAAATTATTTTCCAGCCAAGATACAGATAAACATGATTAGTAATTTTAAATCTGGTGGAGTTTAGTATAGATGGCCTAATAGAATCAGTACTGCACACTGCTACAAGGCCCAAATTATTTTCCAGCCAAGATACAGATAAACGTGATTAGTAATTTTAAATCTGGTGGAGTTTAGTATAGATGGCCTAATAGAATCAGTACTGCACACTGTTACAAGGCCCAAATTATTTTCCAGCCAAGATACAGATAAACATGATTAGTAATTTTAAATCTGGTGGAGTTTAGTATAGATGACCTAATAGAATGTGTACTGCACACTGCAACAATGCCCAAATTATTTTCCAGCCAAGATACCGATAAACATGATTAGTAATTTTAAATCTGGTGGAGTTTAGTATAGATGGCCTAATAGAATCAGTACTGCACACTGCTACAAGGCCCAAATTATTTTCTAGTCAAGATACAGATAAACATGATTAGTAATTTTAAATCTGGTGGAGTTTAGTATAGATGGCCTAATAGAATCAGTACTGCACACTGCTACAAGGCCCAAATTATTTTCCAGCCAAGATACAGATAAACATGATTAGTAATTTTAAATCTGGTGGAGTTTATTATAGATGGCCTAATAGAATCAGTACTGCACACTGCTACAAGGCCCAAATTATTTTCCAGCCAAGATACAGATAAACATGATTAATAGTTTTAAATCTGGTGGAGTTTAGTATAGATGGCCTAATAGAATCAGTACTGCACACTGCTACAAGGCCCAAATTATTTTCCAGCCAAGATACAGATAAATATGATTAGTAATTTTATATCTGGTGGAGTTTAGTATAGATGGCCTAATAGAATCAGTACTGCACACTGCTACAAGGCCCAAATTATTTTCCAGCCAAGATACAGATAAACATGATTAGTAATTTTAAATCTGGTGGAGTTTAGTATAGATGGCCTAATAGAATCAGTACTGCACACTGCTACAAGGTTCAAATTATTTTCCAGCCAAGATACAGATAAACATGATTAGTAATTTTAAATCTGGTGAGTTTAGTATAGATGGCCTAATAGAATCAGTACTGCACACTGCTACAAGGCCCAAATTATTTTCCAGCCAAGATACAGATAAACATGATTAGTAATTTTAAATCTGGTGGAGTTTAGTATAGATGACCTAATAGAATGTGTACTGCACACTGCAACAATGCCCAAATTATTTTCCAGCCAAGATACCGATAAACATGATTAGTAATTTTAAATCTGGTGGAGTTTAGTATAGATGGCCTAATAGAATCAGTACTGCACACTGCTACAAGGCCCAAATTATTTTCTAGTCAAGATACAGATAAACATGATTAGTAATTTTAAATCTGGTGGAGTTTAGTATAGATGGCCTAATAGAATCAGTACTGCACACTGCTACAAGGCCCAAATTATTTTCCAGCCAAGATACAGATAAACATGATTAGTAATTTTAAATCTGGTGGAGTTTAGTATAGATGGTCTAATAGAATCAGTACTGCACACTGCTACAAGGCCCAAATTATTTTCCAACCAAGATACAGATAAACATGATTTGTAATTTTAAATCTGGTGGAGTTTAGTATAGATGGCCTAATAGAATCAGTACTGCACACTGCTACAAGGCCCAAATTATTTTCCAGCCAAGATACAGATAAACATGATTAGTAATTTTAAATATGGTGGAGTTTATTATAGATGGCCTAATAGAATCAGTACTGCACACTGCTACAAGGCCCAAATTATTTTCCAGCCAAGATACAGATAAACATGATTAATAGTTTTAAATCTGGTGGAGTTTAGTATAGATGGCCTAATAGAATCAGTACTGCACACTGCTACAAGGCCCAAATTATTTTCCAGCCAAGATACAGATAAATATGATTAGTAATTTTATATCTGGTGGAGTTTAGTATAGATGGCCTAATAGAATCAGTACTGCACACTGCTACAAGGCCCAAATTATTTTCCAGCCAAGATACAGATAAACATGATTAGTAATTTTAAATCTGGTGGAGTTTAGTATAGATGGCCTAATAGAATCAGTACTGCACACTGCTACAAGGCCCAAATTATTTTCCAGCCAAAATACAGATAAACATGATTAGTAATTTTAAATCTGGTGGAGTTTAGTATAGATGGCCTAATAGAATCAGTACTGCACACTGCTACAATGCCCAAATTATTTTCCAGCCAAGATACAGATAAACATGATTAGTAATTTTAAATCTGGTGGAGTTTAGTATAGATGGCCTAATAGAATCAGTACTGCACACTGCTACAAGGCCCAAAGTATTTTCCAGCCAAGATACAGATAAACATGATTAGTAATTTTAAATCTGGTGGAGTTTAGTATAGATGGCCTAATAGAATCAGTACTGCACACTGCTACAAGGCCTAAATTATTTTCCAGCCAAGATACAGATAAACATGATTAGTAATTTTAAATCTGGTGGAGTTTAGTATAGATGGCCTAATAGAATCAGTACTGCACACTGCTACAAGGTTCAAATTATTTTCCAGCCAAGATACAGATAAACATGATTAGTAATTTTAAATCTGGTGAGTTTAGTATAGATGGCCTAATAGAATCAGTACTGCACACTGCTACAAGGCCCAAATTATTTTCCAGCCAAGATACAGATAAACATGATTAGTAATTTTAAATCTGGTGGAGTTTAGTATAGATGGCCTAATAGAATCAGTACTGCACACTGCTACAAGGCCCAAATTATTTTCCAGCCAAGATACAGATAAACGTGATTAGTAATTTTAAATCTGGTGGAGTTTAGTATAGATGGCCTAATAGAATCAGTACTGCACACTGTTACAAGGCCCAAATTATTTTCCAGCCAAGATACAGATAAACATGATTAGTAATTTTAAATCTGGTGGAGTTTAGTATAGATGACCTAATAGAATGTGTACTGCACACTGCAACAATGCCCAAATTATTTTCCAGCCAAGATACCGATAAACATGATTAGTAATTTTAAATCTGGTGGAGTTTAGTATAGATGGCCTAATAGAATCAGTACTGCACACTGCTACAAGGCCCAAATTATTTTCTAGTCAAGATACAGATAAACATGATTAGTAATTTTAAATCTGGTGGAGTTTAGTATAGATGGCCTAATAGAATCAGTACTGCACACTGCTACAAGGCCCAAATTATTTTCCAGCCAAGATACAGATAAACATGATTAGTAATTTTAAATCTGGTGGAGTTTATTATAGATGGCCTAATAGAATCAGTACTGCACACTGCTACAAGGCCCAAATTATTTTCCAGCCAAGATACAGATAAACATGATTAATAGTTTTAAATCTGGTGGAGTTTAGTATAGATGGCCTAATAGAATCAGTACTGCACACTGCTACAAGGCCCAAATTATTTTCCAGCCAAGATACAGATAAATATGATTAGTAATTTTATATCTGGTGGAGTTTAGTATAGATGGCCTAATAGAATCAGTACTGCACACTGCTACAAGGCCCAAATTATTTTCCAGCCAAGATACAGATAAACATGATTAGTAATTTTATATCTGGTGGAGTTTAGTATAGATGGCCTAATAGAATCAGTACTGCACACTGCTACAAGGCCCAAATTATTTTCCAGCCAAAATACAGATAAACATGATTAGTAATTTTAAATCTGGTGGAGTTTAGTATAGATGGCCTAATAGAATCAGTACTGCACACTGCTACAATGCCCAAATTATTTTCCAGCCAAGATACAGATAAACATGATTAGTAATTTTAAATCTGGTGGAGTTTAGTATAGATGGCCTAACAGAATCAGTACTGCACACTGCTACAAGGCCCAAATCATCTTCCAGCCAAGATACAGAAAAACATGATTAGTAATTTTACATCTGGTGGAGTTTAGTATAGATGGCCTAATAGAATCAGTACTGCACACTGCTACAAGGCCCAAATTATTTTCCAGCCAAGATACAGATAAACATGATTAGTAATTTTAAATCTGGTGGAGTTTAGTATAGATGGCCTAATAGAATCAGTACTGCACACTGCTACAAGGCCCAAATTATTTTCCAGCCAAGATACAGATAAACATGATTAGTCATTTTAAATCTGGTGGAGTTTAGTATAGATGGCCTAATAGAATCAGTACTGCACACTGCTACAAGGCCCAAATTATTTTCCAGCCAAGATACAGATAAACATGATTAGTCATTTTAAATCTGGTGGAGTTTAGTATAGATGGCCTAATAGAATCAGTACTGCACACTGCTACAAGGCCTAAATTATTTTCCAGCCAAGATACAGATAAACATGATTAGTAATTTTAAATCTGGTGGAGTTTAGTATAGATGGCCTAATAGAATCAGTACTGCACACTGCTACAAGGTTCAAATTATTTTCCAGCCAAGATACAGATAAACATGATTAGTAATTTTAAATCTGGTGAGTTTAGTATAGATGGCCTAATAGAATCAGTACTGCACACTGCTACAAGGCCCAAATTATTTTCCAGCCAAGATACAGATAAACATGATTAGTAATTTTAAATCTGGTGGAGTTTAGTATAGATGACCTAATAGAATGTGTACTGCACACTGCAACAATGCCCAAATTATTTTCCAGCCAAGATACCGATAAACATGATTAGTAATTTTAAATCTGGTGGAGTTTAGTATAGATGGCCTAATAGAATCAGTACTGCACACTGCTACAAGGCCCAAATTATTTTCTAGTCAAGATACAGATAAACATGATTAGTAATTTTAAATCTGGTGGAGTTTAGTATAGATGGCCTAATAGAATCAGTACTGCACACTGCTACAAGGCCCAAATTATTTTCCAGCCAAGATACAGATAAACATGATTAGTAATTTTAAATCTGGTGGAGTTTAGTATAGATGGCCTAATAGAATCAGTACTGCACACTGCTACAAGGCCCAAATTATTTTCCAGCCAAGATACAGATAAACATGATTAGTAATTTTAAATCTGGTGGAGTTTAGTATAGATGACCTAATAGAATGTGTACTGCACACTGCAACAATGCCCAAATTATTTTCCAGCCAAGATACCGATAAACATGATTAGTAATTTTAAATCTGGTGGAGTTTAGTATAGATGGCCTAATAGAATCAGTACTGCACACTGCTACAAGGCCCAAATTATTTTCTAGTCAAGATACAGATAAACATGATTAGTAATTTTAAATCTGGTGGAGTTTAGTATAGATGGCCTAATAGAATCAGTACTGCACACTGCTACAAGGCCCAAATTATTTTCCAGCCAAGATACAGATAAACATGATTAGTAATTTTAAATCTGGTGGAGTTTAGTATAGATGGTCTAATAGAATCAGTACTGCACACTGCTACAAGGCCCAAATTATTTTCCAACCAAGATACAGATAAACATGATTTGTAATTTTAAATCTGGTGGAGTTTAGTATAGATGGCCTAATAGAATCAGTACTGCACACTGCTACAAGGCCCAAATTATTTTCCAGCCAAGATACAGATAAACATGATTAGTAATTTTAAATATGGTGGAGTTTATTATAGATGGCCTAATAGAATCAGTACTGCACACTGCTACAAGGCCCAAATTATTTTCCAGCCAAGATACAGATAAACATGATTAATAGTTTTAAATCTGGTGGAGTTTAGTATAGATGGCCTAATAGAATCAGTACTGCACACTGCTACAAGGCCCAAATTATTTTCCAGCCAAGATACAGATAAATATGATTAGTAATTTTATATCTGGTGGAGTTTAGTATAGATGGCCTAATAGAATCAGTACTGCACACTGCTACAAGGCCCAAATTATTTTCCAGCCAAGATACAGATAAACATGATTAGTAATTTTAAATCTGGTGGAGTTTAGTATAGATGGCCTAATAGAATCAGTACTGCACACTGCTACAAGGCCCAAATTATTTTCCAGCCAAAATACAGATAAACATGATTAGTAATTTTAAATCTGGTGGAGTTTAGTATAGATGGCCTAATAGAATCAGTACTGCACACTGCTACAATGCCCAAATTATTTTCCAGCCAAGATACAGATAAACATGATTAGTAATTTTAAATCTGGTGGAGTTTAGTATAGATGGCCTAATAGAATCAGTACTGCACACTGCTACAAGGCCCAAATTATTTTCCAGCCAAGATACAGATAAACATGATTAGTAATTTTAAATCTGGTGGAGTTTAGTATAGATGGCCTAATAGAATCAGTACTGCACACTGCTACAAGGCCTAAATTATTTTCCAGCCAAGATACAGATAAACATGATTAGTAATTTTAAATCTGGTGGAGTTTAGTATAGATGGCCTAATAGAATCAGTACTGCACACTGCTACAAGGTTCAAATTATTTTCCAGCCAAGATACAGATAAACATGATTAGTAATTTTAAATCTGGTGAGTTTAGTATAGATGGCCTAATAGAATCAGTACTGCACACTGCTACAAGGCCCAAATTATTTTCCAGCCAAGATACAGATAAACATGATTAGTAATTTTAAATCTGGTGGAGTTTAGTATAGATGGCCTAATAGAATCAGTACTGCACACTGCTACAAGGCCCAAATTATTTTCCAGCCAAGATACAGATAAACGTGATTAGTAATTTTAAATCTGGTGGAGTTTAGTATAGATGGCCTAATAGAATCAGTACTGCACACTGTTACAAGGCCCAAATTATTTTCCAGCCAAGATACAGAAAAACATGATTAGTAATTTTAAATCTGGTGGAGTTTAGTATAGATGGCCTAATAGAATCAGTACTGCACACTGCTACAAGGCCCAAATTATTTTCCAGCCAAGATACAGATAAACATGATTTGTAATTTTAAATCTGGTGGAGTTTATTATAGATGGCCTAATAGAATCAGTACTGCACACTGCTACAAGGCCCAAATTATTTTCCAGCCAAGATACAGATAAACATGATTAATAGTTTTAAATCTGGTGGAGTTTAGTATAGATGGCCTAATAGAATCAGTACTGCACACTGCTACAAGGCCCAAATTATTTTCCAGCCAAGATACAGATAAATATGATTAGTAATTTTATATCTGGTGGAGTTTAGTATAGATGGCCTAATAGAATCAGTACTGCACACTGCTACAAGGCCCAAATTATTTTCCAGCCAAGATACAGATAAACATGATTAGTAATTTTAAATCTGGTGGAGTTTAGTATAGATGGCCTAATAGAATCAGTACTGCACACTGCTACAAGGCCCAAATTATTTTCCAGCCAAAATACAGATAAACATGATTAGTAATTTTAAATCTGGTGGAGTTTAGTATAGATGGCCTAATAGAATCAGTACTGCACACTGCTACAATGCCCAAATTATTTTCCAGCCAAGATACAGATAAACATGATTAGTAATTTTAAATCTGGTGGAGTTTAGTATAGATGGCCTAACAGAATCAGTACTGCACACTGCTACAAGGCCCAAATCATCTTCCAGCCAAGATACAGAAAAACATGATTAGTAATTTTACATCTGGTGGAGTTTAGTATAGATGGCCTAATAGAATCAGTACTGCACACTGCTACAAGGCCCAAATTATTTTCCAGCCAAGATACAGATAAACATGATTAGTAATTTTAAATCTGGTGGAGTTTAGTATAGATGGCCTAATAGAATCAGTACTGCACACTGCTACAAGGCCCAAATTATTTTCCAGCCAAGATACAGATAAACATGATTAGTCATTTTAAATCTGGTGGAGTTTAGTATAGATGGCCTAATAGAATCAGTACTGCACACTGCTACAAGGCCCAAATTATTTTCCAACCAAGATACAGCTAAACATGATTAGTAATTTTAAATCTGGTGGAGTTTAGTATAGATGGCCTAATAGAATCAGTACTGCACACTGCTACAATGCCCAAATTATTTTCCAGCCAAGATACAGATAAACATGATTAGTAATTTTAAATCTGGTGGAGTTTAGTATAGATGGCCTAATAGAATCAGTACTGCACACTGCTACAAGGCCCAATTTATTTTCCAACCATGATACAGATAAACATGATTAGTAATTTTAAATCTGGTGGAGTTTAGTATAGATGGCCTAATAGAATCAGTACTGCACACTGCTACAATGCCCAAATTATTTTCCAGCCAAAATACAGATAAACATGATTAGTAATTTTACATCTGGTGGAGTTTAGTATAGATGGCCTAATAGAATCAGTACTGCACACTGCTACAAGGCCCAAATTATTTTCCAGCCAAGATACAGATAAACATGATTAGTAATTTTAAATCTGGTGGAGTTTAGTATAGATGGCCTAATAGAATCAGTACTGCACACTGCTACAAGGCCCAAATTATTTTCCAGCCAAGATACAGATAAACATGATTAGTCATTTTAAATCTGGTGGAGTTTAGTATAGATGGCCTAATAGAATCAGTACTGCACACTGCTACAAGGCCCAAATTATTTTCCAACCAAGATACAGCTAAACATGATTAGTAATTTTAAATCTGGTGGAGTTTAGTATAGATGGCCTAATAGAATCAGTATTGCACACTGCTACAATGCCCAAATTATTTTCCAGCCAAGATACAGATAAACATGATTAGTAATTTTAAATCTGGTGGAGTTTAGTATAGATGGCCTAATAGAATCAGTACTGCACACTGCTACAAGGCCCAATTTATTTTCCAACCAAGATACAGATAAACATGATTAGTAATTTTAAATCTGGTGGAGTTTAGTATAGATGGCCTAATAGAATCAGTACTGCACACTGCTACAATGCCCAAATTATTTTCCAGCCAAAATACAGATAAACATGATTAGTAATTTTAAATCTGGTGGAGTTTAATATAGATGGCCTAATAGAATCAGTACTGCACACTGCTACAAGGCCCAAATTATTTTCCAGCCAAGATACAGATAAACATGATTCGTAATTTTAAATCTGGTGGAGTTTATTATAGATGGCCTAATAGAATCAGTACTGCACACTGCTACAAGGCCCAAATTATTTTCCAGCCAAGATACAGATAAACATGATTAGTAATTTTAAATCTGGTGGAGTTTAGTATAAATGGCCTAATAGAATCAGTACTGCACACTGCTACAAGGCCCAAATTATTTTCCAGCCAAGATACAGATAAACATGATTATTAATTTTAAATCTGGTGGAGTTTAGTATAGATGGCCTAATAGAATCAGTACTGCACACTGCAACAATGCCCAAATTATTTTCCAGCCAAAATACAGATAAACATGATTAGTAATTTTAAATCTGATGGAGTTTAGTATAGATGGCCTAATAGAATCAGTACTGCACACTGCTACAAGGCCCAAATTATTTTCCAGCCAAGATACAGATAAACATGATTAGTAATTTTAAATCTGGTGGAGTTTAGTATAGATGGCCTAATAGAATCAGTACTGCACACTGCTACAAGGCCCAAATTATTTTCCAGCCAAGATACAGATAAACATGATTAGTAATTTTAAATCTGGTGGAGTTTAGTATAGATGGCCTAATAGAATCAGTACTGCACACTGCTACAATGCCCAAATTATTTTCCAGCCAAGATACAGATAAACATGATTAGTAATTTTAAATCTGGTGGAGTTTAGTATAGATGGCCTAATAGAATCAGTACTGCACACTGCTACAAGGCCCAAATTATTTTCCAGCCAAGATACAGATAAACATGATTAGTAATTTTAAATCTGGTGGAGTTTAGTATAGATGACCTAATAGAATGTGTACTGCACACTGCTACAATGCCCAAATTATTTTCCAGCCAAGATACCGATAAACATGATTAGTAATTTTAAATCTGGTGGAGTTTAGTATAGATGGCTTAATAGAATCAGTACTGCACACTGCTACAAGGCCCAAATTATTTTCTAGTCAAGATACAGATAAACATGATTAGTAATTTTAAATCTGGTGGAGTTTAGTATAGATGGCCTAATAGAATCAGTACTGCACACTGCTACAAGGCCCAAATTATTTTCCAGCCAAGATACAGATAAACATGATTAGTAATTTTAAATCTGGTGGAGTTTAGTATAGATGGCCTAATAGAATCAGTACTGCACACTGCTACAAGGCCCAAATTATTTTCCAGCCAAGATACAGATAAACATGATTAGTAATTTTAAATCTGGTGGAGTTTAGTATATATGGCCTAATAGAATCAGTACTGCACACTGCTACAAGGCCCAAATTATTTTCCAGCCAAGATACATATAAACATGATTAGTAATTTTAAATCTGGTTTAGTTTAGTATAGATGACCTAATAGAATGTGTACTGCACACTGCTACAATGCCCAAATTATTTTCCAGCCAAGATACCGATAAACATGATTAGTAATTTTAAATCTGGTGGAGTTTAGTATAGATGGCCTAATAGAATCAGTACTGCACACTGCTACAAGGCCCAAATTATTTTCTAGTCAAGATACAGATAAACATGATTAGTAATTTTAAATCTGGTGGAGTTTAGTATAGATGGCCTAATAGAATCAGTACTGCACACTGCTACAAGGCCCAAATTATTTTCCAGCCAAGATACAGATAAACATGATTAGTAATTTTAAATCTGGTGGAGTTTAGTATAGATGGCCTAATAGAATCAGTACTGCACACTGCTACAAGGCCCAAATTATTTTCCAACCAAGATACAGATAAACATGATTTGTAATTTTAAATCTGGTGGAGTTTAGTATAGATGGCCTAATAGAATCAGTACTGCACACTGCTACAAGGCCCAAATTATTTTCCAGCCAAGATACAGATAAACATGATTAGTAATTTTAAATCTGGTGGAGTTTATTATAGATGGCCTAATAGAATCAGTACTGCACACTGCTACAAGGCCCAAATTATTTTCCAGCCAAGATACAGATAAACATGATTAGTAATTTTAAATCTGGTGGAGTTTAGTATAGATGGCCTAATAGAATCAGTACTGCACACTGCTACAAGGCCCAAATTATTTTCCAGCCAAGATACAGATAAACATGATTAGTAATTTTAAATCTGGTGGAGTTTAGTATTGATGGCCTAATAGAATCAGTACTGCACACTGCTACAAGGCCCAAATTATTTTCCAGCCAAGATACAGATAAACATGATTAGTAATTTTAAATCTGGTGGAGTTTAGTATAGATGGCCTAATAGAATCAGTACTGCACACTGCTACAATGCCCAAATTATTTTCCAGCCAAAATACAGATAAACATGATTAGTAATTTTAAATCTGGTGGAGTTTAGTATAGATGGCCTAATAGAATCAGTACTGCACACTGCTACAAGGCCCAAATTATTTTCCAGCCAAGATACAGATAAACATGATTAGTAATTTTAAATCTGGTGGAGTTTAGTATAGATGGCCTAATAGAATCAGTACTGCACACTGCTACAAGGCCCAAATTATTTTCCAGCCAAGATACAGATAAACATGATTAGTAATTTTAAATCTGGTGGAGTTTAGTATATATGGCCTAATAGAATCAGTACTTCACACTGCTACAAGGCCCAAATTATTTTCCAGCCAACATACAGATAAACATGATTAGTAATTTTAAATCTGGTGGAGTTTAGTATAGATGGCCTAATAGAATCAGTACTGCACACTGCTACAATGCCCAAATTATTTTCCAGCCAAGATACAGATAAACATGATTAGTAATTTTAAATCTGGTGGAGTTTAGTATAGATGGCCTAATAGAATCAGTACTGCACACTGCTACAAGGCCCAAATTATTTTGCAGCCAAGATACAGATAAACATGATTAGTAATTTTAAATCTGGTGGAGTTTAGTATAGATGGCCTCATAAAATCAGTACTGCACGCTGCTACAAGGCCCAAATTATTTTCCAGCCAAGATACTGATAAACATGATTAGTAATTTGAAAGCTTAAAAACGTTGGTGAGGTGATTTTAACAAATCATCAAGCTTTTACTCTCCCCAGGATGACACAGGGGTAGAAAAGTAATTTCGGATCCATGATTTGTTCATCTTTATGAACGTGAGTCTGTCTACATTATCAGTGTAGAGCTGCGTGCGCTTATCTGTCAGAACACCACCAGCAGCGCTGAACACCCGTTCAGACAGAACACTGGCTGCGGGGCATGACATGATCTCCAAGGTGTAAGTGGCGAGCTCCGGCCATTTCTCCAGATTGGAAGCCCAAAAAGAGCAAGGGTCCAGTGACACAGTCATGGCTTCAATGTTTACTTGGAGATACTCCTGTACCATCGTCTCTAGGCGTTGACTATGTGTCAGACTTCTTGTCTCCTGTGGCATTGCAAAGGATGGGTTAAAAAAGTGGTGAAATGATTCCGCAAAATTGATGTTACCAGCAGATACTGTGTTTCTGTTACGTTTTGAGTGCTGAACACTTGACGGTCCCACGGTTGGCAAATTGAAACTGTAAAATTCACTACGTGCACCGCTAGTGTTTTGTGGAAAAGCACATGTAAGATACTGCAACAGTCTCTGCTGATACTCCTGCATGTGTGGATCTCTTTCTATAGCAGGAATAATTTCTGCAAATTTACTTTTGTACCGGGGATCTAACCGTGTGGCAACCCAGTAGTCAGGATTATTTCTAATTCTCACAATTTGAGGGTCATGTTGCAGGTAGTGCAGCAAGAAGGCACTCATGTGTCTTGCGCATCCAGAAGCACCAAGTCCCTGTTGTGTTGGTGGCGAGGTAACAATCATGCTTCCTTCCTCTGCCCTCTCCCCCCAACCTCGCACAACAGAAATGTGATCAAGGTCTCCCTCATCTGATGAGTCTTCCATCAGTTCGTCCTCCACTTCTTCCTGGGCTCCTGCACCTTCCTCACTAGTTTGGCTGCTACCATGTGCCCTGGTAAAACCATCTCCCCCACCCTCACATGCCTGCCGCCTTGGTGCTGCCGACTGTCTGGACTTTGCAGATGTTAGCCTTTCCGCATACAACTCCTCCTCCTCTACTTCCTCCACCTCCTCTTGTGCCACCACCTGACTCCGAATTCTGTTTAACATGTGCTCCAGCATGTAAATCACTGGAATAGTCATGCTGATAATGGCATCGTCAGCACTAAACATCTTCGTCGCCATTTAAAAACTGCGCAGAAGGGTGCTTAGGTCCCTGATCTGAGACCACTCCTCCAGCGTGATTTGCCCCGCCTCTAGATCTCGTTGGCCCAGGCTATACGTCAGAACGTATTCCACCAGGGCTTGTCGGTGCTGCCACAGTCGCTGCAACATGTGAAGAGTTGAATTCCACCGGGTAGGCACATCGCATTTTAGCCGGTGAAGTGACAGGCCCAACGACTTCTGTAGAGATGTAAGTCACTGAGCTGCGGGATGCGAACGGCGGAAGTGAGCACACAGCGACCGTGCCCTCTGCAGAAGGCCATCTAGTCCGGGATAGTGGTCTAAAAATTGCTGGACAACCAGGTTCAACACGTGAGCCATACAAGGCACGTGTGTAACATTGCCCCGGCGAAGGGCCGCACCCAGGTTTGCAGCATTGTCGCACACGGCCTTCCCTGGTTTCAGGTCCAAAGGAGACAACCATTTATGAAACTGGTTCTCCAGAGCTGACCACAACTCCTCAGCTGTGTGACTCACATTTCCCAGACATTTCAAAGTAAAAACTGCCTGATGACATTGAGCCCTGCTGCCAGCATAGTAAGGAGGTGTGCAGGATCCCTTCTGCGCAGTTACAAAGCTTGTGGCATGACCAGACAGGCTTTGGGTGCAGGTGGAAGACCGAGAGGAGATTGAGGAGGCAGAAGCAGTGGAGGAACTTCGAGATAAAGAGGATTGATGCACAACTCGTGGGGATGGCAAAACTTGGACAGCAGCCCCTTGTCCTGCTGTCACCATAGTTACCCAGTGCCCAGTCAGCGACATGTAACGCCCCTGTCCATGCCTACTTGTCCAAGTGTCTGTGGTGAAATGCACCCTGTCACACACAGAGTTTCTCAAAGAAGCGGCGATGTTTTGTGCGACATGCTGGTGGAGCGCAGGCACACCTTTCTTTGAGAAGTAGTGCAGACTGGGCATCTGGTACTGGGGCACTGCGACGGACATAAGGTCTCGAAAATCCTCTGTGTCCACCAGGCGGAAAGGCAGCATTTCTGTAGCCAAGAGCTTGCAGATGGTGAAATTCAACCTCTTAGCTTTCTCATGGCTAGGAGGAAATGGTCTTTAAATTGTCCACATCTGAGGGACCGAGGGCTGGCTGTTGTGCTTAGACCGGGTTGAGAAGGGTGTCCCCGGCAAACTGCCGGTCTGTGAGGAAGATGCCGGCGGACATGTTAGGTTGCCTTGATCCAAAGGTGGTGCTATCGATGTCGGACAGCGCTAAACACCAGCTGGTGTTTCCACCTCCAAAGAAAATGATGACCTGCCAATCACGCTGGCTGTTGCGGGTAAAGAGGTGGCAGGTCTGCGTCCCAAAAGAGGTGTGAGTGCTGTCCCCCCAGTCACAGAGGATGAATAGGCCGCGGATGCACAAGATGGGGCAGACGGTGGTTGGCCCGGCAGGCTAGGCCGCATTGTAGCACAGTGAGCTTCCCACTGCAACTTATGCTTCATATCCATGTGCCGGTTCATGCATGAAGTACTCAAACTATGTATTTTTTGGCCTCTACTTAGCTTTTGCTGACAAATATTACAGATAGCACGAGTTGGGTCATCTTTATCGATATGAAAAAATGCCCAGGCTATGCAAGGCTTAGCACCCATGCGACTTGAAGAGCCACCAGGACTTGTGGTCAGAGGCAGAGATGTGTTTGAGGATGGAGTTGTTGACGTGCTTCCAGTACTACGTCTCTGTCCAGGAAGGCGCAACCTGACCTCGTCGTCATTAGCATCCTCCTCCACCTCCTCTGCTGACCTCATCGACTTGCTGACTGTGGGTTGACAGTAAGTGGGATCTCCAACCTCGCCATCATCACCCTGTGTGTTATCACAGCCGTCGTCCTCAGAGCCAACCTCTTCCTGCCCTGACAAAAAACTCAAGTTGTCGCTCCAATCAGGTATTTGTGTCTCATCATCGTCTTCCTCATTGTCTCCACCAACAGGAGTTACAGTTTGGGAACTTGGGTCTACATTATGGTCAGAACCTTCTGCGTCTGGTCCTGGATCCGACTCATAAAGATTCTGGGCATCAGTGCAGATCATTTTCTCGTCTGGATTCACAGAAGCTCTGGAGCCGACCTCTGATTCCCAGGCTATAGTATGAGTAAACAGCTCTGCAGACTCAACCATCTGTTCTACCCCATACTCAGACGGGCAGCTGGAGACTTGGGAGCTGTGAGGAAGCAAATGCGATTGGGGTGACACCTCTGAGGACTGGAGTATTTGTGATGTTGAAGTTGAGGTGGAGGAGAGCCCACTAAAAGGAGCACTTGATATCCGTTGAAGCACCTGCTGTTTTTGTGCCTCATCTGGAATTTGTAGCGATTGGCGTGGCCATAAGAAAGGGATCTTATCACATTGTCCGCTAAAAGAAGTAGACATCTTAGTTTGGCTGGAAGGCGGTCTTTCTTCTGCAGATGATACTGGTGCTTTAACACCTACCCCACGGACACAACCTTTTTTTCCCTTCCCAACACGCCTATTCCCCTTTCCACCAGCAGCAGGCCTTTTTCCACTCATTTTGGTGGTTAACTAATTCACAACTCTGGAGTTGTTGGCACAAAAACAATGGATGGGAACCGAGCAGAGCTGAGTGGCCAAACTGTGGTATTAGCCTAAAAGTATTGGCTGGATTAGATGCAGATAAAAATTATTTTGAATTTGTAACCTGGTGGAGGTTAGTATAGATGGACTAATAGAACATGTCCCACACACTGCTACAAGCCTAAATATTTTTTCAGAGCTAGATGCAGAAAAAAATTATATTGAATTTGCAACCTGGTGGAGGTTAGTATAGATGGACTAATAGAACAAGTCCCACACATTGCTACAAGCCGAAATATTTTTTCAGAGCTAGATGCTAAATTAAATTATATTGAATTTGCAACCTGGTGGAGGTTAGTATTGATGGACTAATAGAACAAGTCCCACATACTGCTACAAGCCGAAATATTTTTTCAGAGCTAGATGCAGATAAAAATTATATTGAATTTGCAAACTGGTGGAGGTTAGTATAGATGGACTAATAGAACAAGTCCCACACACTGCTACAAGCCCAAGCCCAAATATTTTTTCAGAGCTACATGCAGATAAAAATTATTTTGAATTTGCAACCTGGTGGAGGTTAGTATAGATGGACTAATAGAACAAGTCCCACATACTGCTACAAGCTGAAATATTTTTTCAGAGCTAGATGCAGAAAAAAATTATATTGATTTTGCAACCTGGTGGAGGTTAGTATAGATGGACTAATAGAACAAGTCCCACACACTGCTACAAGCCAAAATATTTTTTCAGAGCTAGATGCAGAAAAAAATTATATTGAATTTGCAACCTGGTGGAGGTTAGTATAGATGGACTAATAGAACAAGTTCCACACACTGCTACAAGCATACATATTTTTTCAGAACTAGATGCAGATAAAAATTATTTTGAATTTGCAACCTGGTGGAGGTTAGTATAGATGGACTAATAGAACAAGTCCCACACACTGCTACAAGCCAAAATATTTTTTCAGAGCTAGGTGCAGAAAAAAATTATATTGAATTTGGAACCTGGTGGAGGTTAGTATAGATGGACTAATAGAACCAGTCCCATACACTGCTACAAGCCGAAATATTTTTTCAGAGCTAGATGCAGAAAAAAATTATTTTGAATTTGCAACCTGGTGGAGGTTAGTATAGATGGACTAATAGAACAAGTCCCACACACTGCTACAAGCCTAAATATTTTTTCAGAGCTAGATGCAGATAAAATTTATTTTGAATTTGCAAACTGGTGGAGGTTAGTATAGATGGACTTCTAGAACAAGTCCCACACACTGCTGCAAGCCCGAGCCCAAATATTTTTTCAGAGCCAGATGCAGATAAAAATTATTTTGAATTTGCAACCTGGTGGAGGTTAGTATAGATCGACTAATAGAACAAGTCCCACACACTGCTACAAGCCAAAATATTTTTTCAGAGCTAGGTGCAGAAAAAAATTATATTGAATTTGGAACCTGGTGGAGGTTAGTATAGATGGACTAATAGAACAAGTCCCACACACTGCTATAAGCCTAAATATTTTTTCAGAGCTAGATGCAGAAAAAAATTATTTTGAATTTGCAACCTGGTGGAGGTTAGTATAGATGGACTAATAGAACAAGTCCCACACACTGCTACAAGCCTAAATATTTTTTCAGAGCTAGATGCAGATAAAATTTATTTTGAATTTGCAACTTGGTGGAGGTTAGTATAGATGGACTTCTAGAACAAGTCCCACACACTGCTACAATTCCAAGCCCAAATATTTTTTCAGAGCTAGATGCAGATAAAAATGATTTTGAATTTGCAACCTGGTGGAGGTTAGTATAGATGGACTAATAGAATGATGCTATGCCCAAAAGGTTTTACTTCACTAGCTGCAGTAAAAAAATGTGTATTCTATACACAGGTGGTGTAGTTTGCAACACAGATAGGCTACTCCACTGACTAACACACACTGCTAGAGGCCAAAAAGGATTTGCTTTGCTAGATTCAGCCAAATGCTGTGAAAAAAACTTGCACAGCACTGGCACAGACCTGCCTGGCAAAAAGTGATAGGAACTGATGTAAGCTAGCCCTGAAAAGGACTGCAATTACAATTAGTCTTTACTCCCAACCTATCTATTTAAGAGCAAAGATCTGCCTGATAAAAGTGATAGGAACTGATGTAACCTAGCCCTGAAAAGGACTGCAATTACAATTAGTCTTTACTCCCAACCTATCTATTTAAGAGCACAGACCTGCCTGATAAAAGTCGTATGAAATGATGTAACCTAGTCCTTAAAAGGACTGCAATCACAACTCTTCCCTACTCCCAAGCTATCTGTAGATTTGTGCGAAAATTGGCTTGAAATTAACAAAGTATAGCGCACACAGCAACAGCGGTGCCGTCTAACACGCAGCTGCAGCAGTGAGAAAATGGTGGCGATGGGGAAAATGGCTGGGTCTTATAGGGCAAGGACATGTGACATACACTGCCAATGACACATGCCCTTGCTTGTGTGAAAAAAAGCAGTTCGCTCCGCGTGTGCGCTGCTGATAGGCTGACAGACTGCACCTCCCCACTGTAAATGCAGGAAAGAGAAAAAAAAATGGAGATCTTCATTATTTCTGCAGAGATCCATCCCCTGCCCCTCCCCCCGCCCTGCTGTACACTCAAACTGCGTATTAATATTAATTTTCAGCATTACTGAGAAAAAATCCAGTTATGATTTTGGTGCACGAACAGTTATCGAACATAACCTTGAACAGCCGAATTCTTTTCAAATTGTTCGTCTTCGCCGAACGGCTCGAACACCGACCAAAACAGCTCGAATTTGAGATTGGCGAACAGTTTGAGTCGAACACCGCTCATCTCTAGTAACAAGGTATGACATGTTCCCATTAGAAAGGAAAGAATCTGTTATACAGTTATAGGGTATGCAGTGAGTCCAATGGCTGACCAATTTTAGGAAAAAACCCACTAAGAATTAAAAGACACACGGAGGAGGAACACAGTAACAAGTTACGACATGTTCCCGATAGAAAGGAGAGAGTCTGCTATACTGTTATAGGGTATGCAGTGAGTCCAACGGCTGACCAATTTTAGGAAAAACCCCACTAAGAATTTAAAGACACACAGAGCAGGGCCACAGTAACAAGGTACGACATGTTCCCATTAGAAAGGAGAGGGTCTGCTATACAGTTATAGGGTATGCAGTGAGTCCAACGGCGGACCAATTTTAGGAAAAACCCCACTAAGAATTTAAAGACACACGAAGCAGGGCCACAGTAACAAGGTATGACATGTTCCCATTAGAAAGGAGAGTCTGCTATACAGTTATAGGGTATGCAGTGAGTCCAATGACTGACTAATTTTAGGAAAAACCCCACTAAGAATTTAAAGACACAGGGAGCAGGGCCACAGTAACAAGGTACGACATGTTCCCATTAGAAAGGAGAGAGTCTGCTATACAGTTATAGGGTATGCAGTGAGTCCAACGGCTGACCAATTTTAGGAAAAACCCCACTAAGAATTTAAATACATATACATCAGGGCCACAGTAACGACAAATTCCCATTAGAAAGGAGAGAGTCTCCCATAGTGTTGGCCTATACAGTGAATGCAAGGGCTGCCAAAAATTTGGAGGCACTTCAATGACCCTTGGAAAAGACGTGTAAGAGAGCCTCATAAAAAAAATCTACCCATTAGAAAAGAGTGGGCCTCCTATACTTGTAATTAGAGATGAGCAGTGTTCGACTCGAACTGTTCGCCAATCTCAAATTCGAGCTGTTTTGGGCGGTGTTCGAGCCGTTCTGCGAACACGAACGATTTGAAAAAAATTCGGCTGCTCGAGGTTATGTTCGATAACTGTTCGTGCACCAAAATCATAACTGGATTTTTTCTCAGTAATGCTGAAAATTAATATTAATACGCAGTTTGAGTGTACAGCAGGGCGGGGGGAGGGGCAGGGGATGGATCTCTGCAGAAATAATGAAGATCTCCATTTTTTTTTCTCTTTCCCGCATTTATAGTGGGGAGGTGCAGTCTGTCAGCCTATCAGCAGTGCACACACGGAGCGAACTGCTTTTTTTCACACAAGCAAGGACATGTGTCATTGGCAGTGTATGTCACATGTCCTTGCCCTATAAGACCCAGCCATTTTCCCCGTTGCCACCATTTTCTCACTGCTGCAGCTGCGTGTTAGACGGCACCGCTGTTGCTGTGTGCGCTATACTTTGTTCATTTCAAGCCAATTTTCGCACAAATCTACAGATAGCTTGGGAGTAGGGAAGAGTTGTGATTGCAGTCCTTTTAAGGACTAGGTTACATGATTTCCTATGACTTTTATCAGGCAGGTCTGTGCTCTTAAATAGATAGGTTGGGAGTAAAGACTAATTGTAATTGCAGTCCTTTTCAGGGCTAGGTTACATCAGTTCCTATCACTTTTTGCCAGGCAGGTCTGTGCCAGTGCTGTGCAAGTTTTTTTCACAGCATTTGGGTAAAACTAGCAAAGCAAATCCTTTTTGGCCTATTGCAGAGTGTGTTAGTCAGTGGACTAGCCTATCTGTTTTGCAAGCTACACCACCTGTGTATAGAATTGAAATTTTTTTTCTGCACCTAGTGAAGTAAAACAGTTTGGGCATAGCATCATTCTATTAGTCCATCTATACTGACCTCCATCAGGTTACAAATTCAATACAAAATTTTTCTGCATCTAACTCTGAAAAAATATTTCGGCTTCTAGCAGTGTTTGGGACTTGTTCTGTAAGTTCATCTATACTGACCTCCATCAGGTTGCATATTCAATATAATTTTTTTCTGCATCTAGCTCTGAAAAAATATTTCGGCTTCTAGCAGTGTGTGGGACTTGTTCTATTAGTCCATCTATACTGACCTCCACCAGGTTGCAAATTCAATATAATTTTTTCTGCATCTAGCTCTGTAAAAATATTTAGGCTTCTAGCAGTGTGTGGGACTTGGTCTATTAGTCCATCTATACTGACCTCCATCAGGTTGCAAATTCAATATAATTTTTTTCTGCATCTAGCTCTGAAAAAATATTTAGGCTTCTAGCAGTGTGTGGGACTTGTTCTATTAGTCCATCTATACTAACCTCCACCAGGTTGCAAATTAAAAATATTTTTTTTCTGTATCGAGCTCTGAAAAAATATTTAGGCTTCTAGCAGTGTGTGGGACTTGTTCTATTAGTCCATCTATACTGACCTCCACCAGGTTGAAATTTTAAAAGAATTTTTTTCTGCATCTAGCTCTGTAAAAATATTTAGGCTTCTAGCAGTGTGTGGGACTTGGTCTATTAGTCCATCTATACTAACCTCCACCAGGTTGCAAATTAAAAATATTTTTTTTGTGTATCGAGCTCTGAAAAAATATTTAGGCTTCAAGCAGTGTGTGGGACTTGGTCTATTAGTCCATCTATACTAACCTCCACCAGGTTGCAATTTTAAAATAATTTTTTTCTGCATCTAGCTCTGAAAAAATATTTAGGCTTCTAGCAGTGTGTGGGACTTGGTCTATTAGTCCATCTATACTGACCTCCATCAGGTTGCAAATTCAATATAATTTTTTTCTGCATCTAGCTCTGAAAAAAGTATTTAGGCTTCTAGCAGTGTGTGGGACTTGGTCTATTAGTCCATCTATACTGACCTCCATCAGGTTGCAAATTCAATATAATTTTTTTCTGCATCTAGCTCTGAAAAAATATTTAGGCTTCTAGCAGTGTGTGGGACTTGTTCTATTAGTCCATCTATACTAACCTCCACCAGGTTGCAAATTAAAAATATTTTTTTTCTGTATCGAGCTCTGAAAAAATATTTAGGCTTCTAGCAGTGTGTGGGACTTGTTCTATTAGTCCATCTATACTAACCTCCACCAGGTTGCAAATTAAAAATATTTTTTTTCTGTATCGAGCTCTGAAAAAATATTTAGGCTTCAAGCAGTGTGTGGGACTTGTTCTATTAGTCCATCTATACTAACCTCCACCAGGTTGCAAATTAAAAATATTTTTTTTCTGTATCGAGCTCTGAAAAAATATTTAGGCTTCAAGCAGTGTGTGGGACTTGGTCTATTAGTCCATCTATACTAACCTCCACCAGGTTGCAATTTTAAAATAATTTTTTTCTGCATCTAGCTCTGAAAAAATATTTAGGCTTCTAGCAGTGTGTGGGACTTGTTCTATTAGTCCATCTATACTAACCTCCACCAGGTTGCAAATTAAAAATATTTTTTTTCTGTATCGAGCTCTGAAAAAATATTTAGGCTTCTAGCAGTGTGTGGGACTTGGTCTATTAGTCCATCTATACTGACCTCCATCAGGTTGCAAATTCAATATAATTTTTTTCTGCATCTAGCTCTGAAAAAATATTTAGGCTTCTAGCAGTGTGTGGGACTTGTTCTATTAGTCCATCTATACTAACCTCCACCAGGTTGCAAATTAAAAATATTTTTTTTCTGTATCGAGCTCTGAAAAAATATTTAGGCTTCTAGCAGTGTGTGGGACTTGTTCTATTAGTCCATCTATACTAACCTCCACCAGGTTGCAAATTAAAAATATTTTTTTTCTGTATCGAGCTCTGAAAAAATATTTAGGCTTCAAGCAGTGTGTGGGACTTGTTCTATTAGTCCATCTATACTAACCTCCACCAGGTTGCAAATTAAAAATATTTTTTTTCTGTATCGAGCTCTGAAAAAATATTTAGGCTTCAAGCAGTGTGTGGGACTTGGTCTATTAGTCCATCTATACTAACCTCCACCAGGTTGCAATTTTAAAATAATTTTTTTCTGCATCTAGCTCTGAAAAAATATTTAGGCTTCTAGCAGTGTGTGGGACTTGTTCTATTAGTCCATCTATACTAACCTCCACCAGGTTGCAAATTAAAAATATTTTTTTTCTGTATCGAGCTCTGAAAAAATATTTAGGCTTCTAGCAGTGTGTGGGACTTGGTCTATTAGTCCATCTATACTGACCTCCATCAGGTTGCAAATTCAATATAATTTTTTTCTGCATCTAGCTCTGAAAAAGGTATTTAGGCTTCTAGCAGTGTGTGGGACTTGGTCTATTAGTCCATCTATACTGACCTCCATCAGGTTGCAAATTCAATATAATTTTTTTCTGCATCTAGCTCTGAAAAAATATTTAGGCTTCTAGCAGTGTGTGGGACTTGTTCTATTAGTCCATCTATACTAACCTCCACCAGGTTGCAAATTAAAAATATTTTTTTTCTGTATCGAGCTCTGAAAAAATATTTAGGCTTCAAGCAGAGTGTGGGACTTGGTCTATTAGTCCATCTATACTAACCTCCACCAGGTTGCAATTTTAAAATAATTTTTTTCTGCATCTAGCTTTGAAAAAATATTTAGGCTTCTAGCAGTGTGTGGGACTTGGTCTATTAGTCCATCTATACTGACCTCCATCAGGTTGCAAATTCAATATAATTTTTTTCTGCATCTAGCTCTGAAAAAATATTTAGGCTTCTAGCAGTGTGTGGGACTTGTTCTATTAGTCCATCTATACAGACCTCCACCAGGTTGCAAATTAAAAATATTTTTTTTCTGTATCGAGCTCTGAAAAAATATTTAGGCTTCTAGCAGTGTGTGGGACTTGGTCTATAAGTCCATCTATACTAACCTCCACCAGGTTGCAATTTTAAAATATTTTTTTTCTGCATCTAGCTCTGAAAAAATATTTAGGCTTCTAGCAGTGTGTGGGACTTGGTCTATTAGTCCATCTATACTGACCTCCATCAGGTTGCAAATTCAATATAATTTTTTTCTGCATCTAGCTCTGTAAAAATATTTAGGCTTCTAGCAGTGTGTGGGACTTGTTATATTAGTCCATCTATACTAACCTCCACCAGGTTGCAAATTTAAAATAATTTTTTTCTACATCGAGCTCTGAAAAAATATTTAGGCTTCTAGCAGTGTGTGGGACTTGTTCTATTAGTCCATCTATACTGACCTCCACCAGGTTGCAATTTTAAAATAATTTTTTTCTGCATCTAGCTCTGTAAAAATATTTAGGCTTCTAGCAGTGTGTGGGACTTGGTCTATTAGTCCATCTATACTGACCTCCATCAGGTTGCAAATTCAATATAATTTTTTTCTGCATCTAGCTCTGAAAAAATATTTAGGCTTCTAGCCGTGTGTGGGACTTGTTCTATTAGTCCATCTATACTAACCTCCACCAGGTTGCAAATTAAAAATATTTTTTTTCTGTATCGAGCTCTGAAAAAATATTTAGGCTTCAAGCAGTGTGTGGGACTTGGTCTATTAGTCCATCTATACTAACCTCCACCAGGTTGCAATTTTAAAATAATTTTTTTCTGCATCTAGCTCTGAAAAAATATTTAGGCTTCTAGCAGTGTGTGGGACTTGGTCTATTAGTCCATCTATACTGACCTCCATCAGGTTGCAAATTCAATATAATTTTTTTCTGCATCTAGCTCTGAAAAAAGTATTTAGGCTTCTAGCAGTGTGTGGGACTTGGTCTATTAGTCCATCTATACTGACCTCCATCAGGTTGCAAATTCAATATAATTTTTTTCTGCATCTAGCTCTGAAAAAATATTTAGGCTTCTAGCAGTGTGTGGGACTTGTTCTATTAGTCCATCTATACTAACCTCCACCAGGTTGCAAATTAAAAATATTTTTTTTCTGTATCGAGCTCTGAAAAAATATTTAGGCTTCTAGCAGTGTGTGGGACTTGTTCTATTAGTCCATCTATACTAACCTATACCAGGTTGCAAATTAAAAATATTTTTTTTCTGTATCGAGCTCTGAAAAAATATTTAGGCTTCAAGCAGTGTGTGGGACTTGTTCTATTAGTCCATCTATACTAACCTCCACCAGGTTGCAAATTAAAAATATTTTTTTCTGTATCGAGCTCTGAAAAAATATTTAGGCTTCAAGCAGTGTGTGGGACTTGGTCTATTAGTCCATCTATACTAACCTCCACCAGGTTGCAATTTTAAAATATTTTTTTTCTGCATCTAGCTCTGAAAAAATATTTAGGCTTCTAGCAGTGTGTGGGACTTGGTCTATTAGTCCATCTATACTGACCTCCATCAGGTTGCAAATTCAATATAATTTTTTTCTACATCTAGCTCTGAAAAAAGTATTTAGGCTTCTAGCAGTGTGTGGGACTTGTTCTATTAGTCCATCTATACTAACCTCCACCAGGTTGCAAATTAAAAATATTTTTTTTCTGTATCGAGCTCTGAAAAAATATTTAGGCTTCAAGCAGAGTGTGGGACTTGGTCTATTAGTCCATCTATACTAACCTCCACCAGGTTGCAATTTTAAAATAATTTTTTTCTGCATCTAGCTCTGAAAAAATATTTAGGCTTCTAGCAGTGTGTGGGACTTGTTCTATTAGTCCATCTATACTAACCTCCACCAGGTTGCAAATTAAAAATATTTTTTTTCTTGTATCGAGCTCTGAAAAAATATTTAGGCTTCTAGCAGTGTGTGGGACTTGTTCTATTAGTCCATCTATACTAACCTCCACCAGGTTGCAAATTAAAAATATTTTTTTTCTGTATCGAGCTCTGAAAAAATATTTAGGCTTCAAGCAGTGTGTGGGACTTGTTCTATTAGTCCATCTATACTAACCTCCACCAGGTTGCAAATTAAAAATATGTTTTTTCTGTATCGAGCTCTGAAAAAATATTTAGGCTTCAAGCAGTGTGTGGGACTTGGTCTATTAGTCCATCTATACTAACCTCCACCAGGTTGCAATTTTAAAATAATTTTTTTCTGCATCTAGCTCTGAAAAAATATTTAGGCTTCTAGCAGTGTGTGGGACTTGGTCTATTAGTCCATCTATACTGACCTCCATCAGGTTGCAAATTCAATATAATTTTTTTCTGCATCTAGCTCTGAAAAAAGTATTTAGGCTTCTAGCAGTGTGTGGGACTTGGTCTATTAGTCCATCTATACTGACCTCCATCAGGTTGCAAATTCAATATAATTTTTTTCTGCATCTAGCTCTGAAAAAATATTTAGGCTTCTAGCAGTGTGTGGGACTTGTTCTATTAGTCCATCTATACTAACCTCCACCAGGTTGCAAATTAAAAATATTTTTTTTCTGTATCGAGCTCTGAAAAAATATTTAGGCTTCAAGCAGAGTGTGGGACTTGGTCTATTAGTCCATCTATACTGACCTCCATCAGGTTGCAAATTCAATATAATTTTTTTCTGCATCTAGCTCTGAAAAATTATTTAGGCTTCTAGCAGTGTGTGGGACTTGTTCTATTAGTCCATCTATACAGACCTCCACCAGGTTGCAAATTAAAAATATTTTTTTTCTGTATCGAGCTCTGAAAAAATATTTAGGCTTCTAGCAGTGTGTGGGACTTGGTCTATAAGTCCATCTATACTAACCTCCACCAGGTTGCAATTTTAAAATATTTTTTTTCTGCATCTAGCTCTGAAAAAATATTTAGGCTTCTAGCAGTGTGTGGGACTTGGTCTATTAGTCCATCTATACTGACCTCCATCAGGTTGCAAATTCAATATAATTTTTTTCTGCATCTAGCTCTGAAAAAATATTTAGGCTTCTAGCAGTGTGTGGGACTTGTTCTATTAGTCCATCTATACTAACCTCCACCAGGTTGCAATTTTAAAATAATTTTTTTCTGCATCTAGCTTTGAAAAAATATTTAGGCTTCTAGCAGTGTGTGGGACTTGGTCTATTAGTCCATCTATACTGACCTCCATCAGGTTGCAAATTCAATATAATTTTTTTCTGCATCTAGCTCTGAAAAAATATTTAGGCTTCTAGCAGTGTGTGGGACTTGTTCTATTAGTCCATCTATACAGACCTCCACCAGGTTGCAAATTAAAAATATTTTTTTTCTGTATCGAGCTCTGAAAAAATATTTAGGCTTCTAGCAGTGTGTGGGACTTGGTCTATAAGTCCATCTATACTAACCTCCACCAGGTTGCAATTTTAAAATATTTTTTTTCTGCATCTAGCTCTGAAAAAATATTTAGGCTTCTAGCAGTGTGTGGGACTTGGTCTATTAGTCCATCTATACTGACCTCCATCAGGTTGCAAATTCAATATAATTTTTTTCTGCATCTAGCTCTGTAAAAATATTTAGGCTTCTAGCAGTGTGTGGGACTTGTTATATTAGTCCATCTATACTAACCTCCACCAGGTTGCAAATTTAAAATAATTTTTTTCTACATCGAGCTCTGAAAAAATATTTAGGCTTCTAGCAGTGTGTGGGACTTGTTCTATTAGTCCATCTATACTGACCTCCACCAGGTTGCAATTTTAAAATAATTTTTTTCTGCATCTAGCTCTGTAAAAATATTTAGGCTTCTAGCAGTGTGTGGGACTTGGTCTATTAGTCCATCTATACTGACCTCCATCAGGTTGCAAATTCAATATAATTTTTTTCTGCATCTAGCTCTGAAAAAATATTTAGGCTTCTAGCCGTGTGTGGGACTTGTTCTATTAGTCCATCTATACTAACCTCCACCAGGTTGCAAATTAAAAATATTTTTTTTCTGTATCGAGCTCTGAAAAAATATTTAGGCTTCAAGCAGTGTGTGGGACTTGGTCTATTAGTCCATCTATACTAACCTCCACCAGGTTGCAATTTTAAAATAATTTTTTTCTGCATCTAGCTCTGAAAAAATATTTAGGCTTCTAGCAGTGTGTGGGACTTGGTCTATTAGTCCATCTATACTGACCTCCATCAGGTTGCAAATTCAATATAATTTTTTTCTGCATCTAGCTCTGAAAAAAGTATTTAGGCTTCTAGCAGTGTGTGGGACTTGGTCTATTAGTCCATCTATACTGACCTCCATCAGGTTGCAAATTCAATATAATTTTTTTCTGCATCTAGCTCTGAAAAAATATTTAGGCTTCTAGCAGTGTGTGGGACTTGTTCTATTAGTCCATCTATACTAACCTATACCAGGTTGCAAATTAAAAATATTTTTTTTCTGTATCGAGCTCTGAAAAAATATTTAGGCTTCAAGCAGTGTGTGGGACTTGTTCTATTAGTCCATCTATACTAACCTCCACCAGGTTGCAAATTAAAAATATTTTTTTCTGTATCGAGCTCTGAAAAAATATTTAGGCTTCAAGCAGTGTGTGGGACTTGGTCTATTAGTCCATCTATACTAACCTCCACCAGGTTGCAATTTTAAAATATTTTTTTTCTGCATCTAGCTCTGAAAAAATATTTAGGCTTCTAGCAGTGTGTGGGACTTGGTCTATTAGTCCATCTATACTGACCTCCATCAGGTTGCAAATTCAATATAATTTTTTTCTGCATCTAGCTCTGAAAAAAGTATTTAGGCTTCTATCAGTGTGTGGGACTTGTTCTATTAGTCCATCTATACTAACCTCCACCAGGTTGCAAATTAAAAATATTTTTTTTCTGTATCGAGCTCTGAAAAAATATTTAGGCTTCAAGCAGAGTGTGGGACTTGGTCTATTAGTCCATCTATACTAACCTCCACCAGGTTGCAATTTTAAAATAATTTTTTTCTGCATCTAGCTTTGAAAAAATATTTAGGCTTCTAGCAGTGTGTGGGACTTGGTCTATTAGTCCATCTATACTGACCTCCATCAGGTTGCAAATTCAATATAATTTTTTTCTGCATCTAGCTCTGAAAAAAGTATTTAGGCTTCTAGCAGTGTGTGGGACTTGGTCTATTAGTCCATCTATACTGACCTCCATCAGGTTGCAAATTCAATATAATTTTTTTCTGCATCTAGCTCTGAAAAAATATTTAGGCTTCTAGCAGTGTGTGGGACTTGTTCTATTAGTCCATCTATACTAACCTCCACCAGGTTGCAAATTAAAAATATTTTTTTTCTGTATCGAGCTCTGAAAAAATATTTAGGCTTCTAGCAGTGTGTGGGACTTGTTCTATTAGTCCATCTATACTAACCTATACCAGGTTGCAAATTAAAAATATTTTTTTTCTGTATCGAGCTCTGAAAAAATATTTAGGCTTCAAGCAGTGTGTGGGACTTGTTCTATTAGTCCATCTATACTAACCTCCACCAGGTTGCAAATTAAAAATATTTTTTTTCTGTATCGAGCTCTGAAAAAATATTTAGGCTTCAAGCAGTGTGTGGGACTTGGTCTATTAGTCCATCTATACTAACCTCCACCAGGTTGCAATTTTAAAATATTTTTTTTCTGCATCTAGCTCTGAAAAAATATTTAGGCTTCTAGCAGTGTGTGGGACTTGGTCTATTAGTCCATCTATACTGACCTCCATCAGGTTGCAAATTCAATATAATTTTTTTCTGCATCTAGCTCTGAAAAAAGTATTTAGGCTTCTAGCAGTGTGTGGGACTTGTTCTATTAGTCCATCTATACTAACCTCCACCAGGTTGCAAATTAAAAATATTTTTTTTCTGTATCGAGCTCTGAAAAAATATTTAGGCTTCAAGCAGAGTGTGGGACTTGGTCTATTAGTCCATCTATACTAACCTCCACCAGGTTGCAATTTTAAAATAATTTTTTTCTGCATCTAGCTTTGAAAAAATATTTAGGCTTCTAGCAGTGTGTGGGACTTGGTCTATTAGTCCATCTATACTGACCTCCATCAGGTTGCAAATTCAATATAATTTTTTTCTGCATCTAGCTCTGAAAAAATATTTAGGCTTCTAGCAGTGTGTGGGACTTGTTCTATTAGTCCATCTATACAGACCTCCACCAGGTTGCAAATTAAAAATATTTTTTTTCTGTATCGAGCTCTGAAAAAATATTTAGGCTTCTAGCAGTGTGTGGGACTTGGTCTATAAGTCCATCTATACTAACCTCCACCAGGTTGCAATTTTAAAATATTTTTTTTCTGCATCTAGCTCTGAAAAAAGTATTTAGGCTTCTAGCAGTGTGTGGGACTTGGTCTATTAGTCCATCTATACTGACCTCCATCAGGTTGTAAATTCAATATAATTTTTTTCTGCATCTAGCTCTGTAAAAATATTTAGGCTTCTAGCAGTGTGTGGGACTTGTTATATTAGTCCATCTATACTAACCTCCACCAGGTTGCAAATTTAAAATAATTTTTTTCTGCATCGAGCTCTGAAAAAATATTTAGGCTTCTAGCAGTGTGTGGGACTTGTTCTATTAGTCCATCTATACTGACCTCCACCAGGTTGCAATTTTAAAATAATTTTTTTCTGCATCTAGCTCTGTAAAAATATTTAGGCTTCTAGCAGTGTGTGGGACTTGGTCTATTAGTCCATCTATACTGACCTCCATCAGGTTGCAAATTCAATATAATTTTTTTCTGCATCTAGCTCTCAAAAAATATTTAGGCTTCTAGCAGTGTGTGGGACTTGTTCTATTAGTCCATCTATACTAACCTCCACCAGGTTGCAAATTAAAAATATTTTTTTTCTGTATCGAGCTCTGAAAAAATATTTAGGCTTCTAGCAGTGTGTGGGACTTGGTCTATTAGTCCATCTATACTAACCTCCACCAGGTTGCAATTTTAAAATAATTTTTTTCTGCATCTAGCTCTGAAAAAATATTTAGGCTTCTAGCAGTGTGTGGGACTTGGTCTATTAGTCCATCTATACTGACCTCCATCAGGTTGCAAATTCAATATAATTTTTTTCTGCATCTAGCTCTGAAAAAATATTTAGGCTTCTAGCAGTGTGTGGGACTTGTTCTATTAGTCCATCTATACTAACCTCCACCAGGTTGCAAATTAAAAATATTTTTTTTCTGTATCGAGCTCTGAAAAAATATTTAGGCTTCAAGCAGTGTGTGGGACTTGGTCTATTAGTCCATCTATACTAACCTCCACCAGGTTGCAATTTTAAAATAATTTTTTCTGCATCTATCTCTGAAAAAATATTTAGGCTTCTAGCAGTGTGTGGGACTTGGTCTATTAGTCCATCTATACTGACCTCCATCAGGTTGCAAATTCAATATAATTTTTTTCTGCATCTAGCTCTGTAAAAATATTTAGGCTTCTAGCAGTGTGTGGGACTTGGTCTATTAGTCCATCTATACTGACCTCCATCAGGTTGCAAATTCAATATAATTTTTTTCTGCATCTAGCTCTGAAAAAATATTTAGGCTTCTAGCAGTGTGTGGGACTTGTTCTATTAGTCCATCTATACTAACCTCCACCAGGTTGCAAATTAAAAATATTTTTTTTCTGTATCGAGCTCTGAAAAAATATTTAGGCTTCAAGCAGTGTGTGGGACTTGGTCTATTAGTCCATCTATACTAACCTCCACCAGGTTGCAATTTTAAAATAATTTTTTTCTGCATCTAGCTCTGGAAAAATATTTAGGCTTCTAGCAGTGTGTGGGACTTGGTCTATTAGTCCATCTATACTGACCTCCATCAGGTTGCAAATTCAATATAATTTTTTTCTGCATCTAGCTCTGAAAAAATATTTAGGCTTCTAGCAGTGTGTGGGACTTGGTCTATTAGTCCATCTATACTGTCCTCCATCAGGTTGCAAATTCAATATAATTTTTTTCTGCATCTAGCTCTGAAAAAACATTTAGGTCTCTAGCAGTGTGTGGGACTTGGTCTATTAGTCCATCTATACTGACCTCCATCAGGTTGCAAATTCAATATAATTTTTTTCTGCATCTAGCTCTGAAAAAATATTTCGACTTCAAGCAGTGTGTGGGACTTGTTCTATTAGTCCATATATACAGACCTCCACCAGGTTGCAAATTAAAAATAATTTGTTTCTGTATCTAGCTCTGAAAAAATATTTAGGCTTCTAGCAGTGTGTGGGACTTGGTCTATTAGTCCATCTATACTGACCTCCATCAGGTTGCAAATTCAATATAATTTTTTTCTGCATCTAGCTCTGAAAATATATTTAGGCTTCTAGCAGTGTGTGGGACTTGGTCTATTAGTCCATCTATATTGACCTCCATCAGGTTGCATATTCAAAATAGTTTTTTTCTGCATCTAGCTCTGAAAAAATATTTCGGCTTCTAGCAGTCTGTGGGACTTGTTCTATTAGTCCATCTATACTAACCTCCACCAGGTTGTAAATTAAAAATATTTTTTTTCTGTATCTAGCTCTGAAAAAATATTTAGGCTTCTAACAGTGTGTGGGACTTGGTCTATTAGTCCATCTATACTGACCTCCATCAGGTTGCAAATTCAATATAATTTTTTTCTGCATCTAGCTCTGAAAAAATATTTAGGCTTCTAGCAGTGTGTGGGACTTGGTCTATTAGTCCATCTATACTGACCTCCATCAGGTTGCAAATTCAATATAATTTTTTTCTGCATCTAGCTCTGAAAAAACATTTAGGCTTCTAGCAGTGTGTGGGACTTGGTCTATTAGTCCATCTATACTGACCTCCACCAGGTTGCAAATTCAATATAATTTTTTTCTGCATCTAGCTCTGAAAAAATATTTCGGCTTCAAGCAGTGTGTGGGACTTGTTCTATTAGTCCATCTATACAGACCTCCACCAGGTTGCAAATTAAAAATAATTTGTTCCTGGATCTAGCTCTGAAAAAATATTAAGGCTTCTACCAGTGTGTGGGACTTGGTCTATTAGTCCATCTATACTGACCTCCATCAGGTTGCAAATTCAATATAATTTTTTTCTGCATCTAGCTCCGAAAAAATATTTAGGCTTCTAGCAGTTTGTGGGACTTGGTCTATTAGTCTATCTATACTGACCTCCATCAGGTTGCAAATTCAATATAATTTTTTTCTGCATCTAGCTCTGAAAAAATATTTCGGCTTCTAACAGTGTGTGGGACTTGTTCTATTAGTCCATCTATACTAACCTCCACCAGGCTGCAAATTTAAAATAGTTTTTTTCTGCATCTAGCTCTAAAAAAAATATTTAGGCTTCTAGCAGTGTGTGGGACTTGGTCCATTAGTCCATCTATACTGACCTCCATCAGGTTGCAAATTCAATATAATTTTTTTCTGCATCTAGCTCTGAAAAAATATTTAGACTTCTAGCAGTGTGTGGGACTTGGTCTATTAGTCCATCTATACTGACCTCCATCAGGTTGCAAATTCAATAAAAAAATTTCTGCATCTAGCTCTGAAAAAATATTTCGGCTTCTAGCAATGTTTGGGACTTGTTCTATAAGTCCATCTATACTATACTATATCTATATCTATACTATATATCTAATTCCCTTAACCTTCTGGCTATCACAGAAACCTGGATTCAGCAGCCAGACACCACCGCTGCTGCTGCTCTCTCGTTTGGTGGGCTGAAATTTTCACATACCGCCAGACCTGGCAACAGACAGGGTGGACGTGTTGGTCTGCTCCTTTCCTCACAATGTGCTTTCCAGGTCGTCCCCCCGGTTCCCTCACTTATGTTTCCTTCCTTTGAAGTGCACACTATAAGACTCTTTAAACCCTTCTCCCTGCGAGTGGCGGTTGTGTATCGCCCTCCAGGCTCCTCCCACCAGTTCTTGGATCACTTTGCCACCTGGCTTCCTCACTTTCTATCCTGTGACATCCCCACCCTCATCATGGGCGACTTTAACATCCCCATCGACGATCCCCTCTCCCAACCTGCCTCTCGGCTACTTTCTCTAACCTCTTCATTCCGTCTCTCACAGCATACTAATTCTCCTACCCATGAAGACGGGAGTACGTTGGACCTGTTTTTTTCCAGTCTCTGCTTGCTGGATGAATTTACCAATGCCCCTCTCCCACTCTCGGACCACAACCTTCTTTCCTTCTCTGTTAAGAATTGTCTCCTCACCCGGGACACCCCCACTTACCACACTTTTAGGAATACACGTACCATTAATACCCAGCAGCTTATGGACAATCTCCACACATCTTAACCCCCATCTCCTCCTTCTCCTGTC
The DNA here is from genome assembly GCF_046119375.1 of Phyllobates terribilis. Taxonomy (NCBI): domain Eukaryota; kingdom Metazoa; phylum Chordata; class Amphibia; order Anura; family Dendrobatidae; genus Phyllobates; species Phyllobates terribilis. The sequence continues at coordinate 165,099,768 of NW_027362768.1, read as the reverse complement.
CAGACTTAGCATTGTCACACTACAATAATACACTGAAGAGCGCCCTAGATGAAGCAGCTCCTTCTACTCGCAGAAAGACCCGACACAGACAACGGCAGCCCTGGCACACGATGCAAACACGTTTTCTTCAGCGTTGCTCAAGGTGTGCTGAGCGTCAGTGGAGAAAATCTCTTTTAGCAGAGGATTTCATCCACTATAAATTCATGCTCAAAACCTATAACTCTGCCCTTCATCTGGCCAAACAATCCTACTTCACCACCCTCATCACTTCAATGTCCAACAATCCAAAACGACTTTTCGAAACCTTAAACTCCCTCCTGAGACCTAAATCACAAGCCCCCACCACCAACCTCAGCGGTGAGGATCTGGCCACTTATTTCCTAGAAAAAATCAACCACATCCATCAGGACATCTCAGCCCAATCTCCTCAGTGCCTGGATCCCCTTCCCTGCCGCACTTCAAGCTCACTAACCATCTTTGAGCCTGTTACAGAAGAAGAAGTTACCCAGCTCCTCGCTTCTTCTCGGCCTACAACCTGCAACAGTGACCCCATTCCTTCACATCTCCTGCAGTCCCTCTCACCGGTGGTCACCACTCACCTGACTAAAATATTTAACTTCTCTCTTTCTTCAGGTATCTTTCCCTCCTCATTTAAACATGCCATCATAACTCCTTTACTTAAGAAGCCATCCCTGGACCAGAACTGCACTGCTAACTACAGACCCATCTCTAACCTACCTTTCATCTCTAAACTCCTGGAACGCTTGGTCCACTCCCGTCTAATCCGCTATCTCTCAGATAACTCTCTCCTCGACCCTCTACAATCTGGTTTCCGCTCCTTACTAGTGTTGAGCCACCCCCGTAGTGTTCGAGTTCGGTTCGGTTCGTCGAACACCCGTGTGTTCGCCGAACTGTTCGTCGAACTGTTCGTCGAACACCTTCGAACACCATTAAAACCAATGGCAGGCAAACAAAAACACATAGAAACACATAGAAAACACCTTCAAAGGTGTCCAAAAGCTGACAAACTGCTCAGAAGACACATCTAGCACATGGAAAAGTGACAAGTACATATAGTCATGAGAAAAGAAAAGAGGTGGAGGAGTAAAAGGAGGGGGAGACACAGATATAGGCATGTCATGCCCTTCTAAAATCCAAAAAGTGAGAAGCCGACACGTTCAGTCCGCTCCTGCCCGTGCCACCTCCGTGTCGCCGGGTTTGTGCCAGAGCCGCGGTGAACCCTGACGGCCAGCCCCCCTCTCCCAATACTGGTGCCTGTCCGCTGGTGGGTCGAGCGAGCCCCACTGTGGTGGAGGCAGCTCTAAGCTTTTTAATTTAAATTGTCTCTCTAATTTGAATGAATACACTTTAAATCCATTTACAAGGATCTATTGGAGGGCAAGTCTCATGCCAGCAGCCGCGTAATTCCAGCTCCAGTAGCGTCCACTAAAGCTGCTGCAGTTAAAAAGCTTTTATAAGGATCGAGCTTGGCTGTCCACCACAAGGCATCCTACTTCCAGTCCCAGCCCCTCTGCCTTGGGGTGCCTCCTGATGCTCTTCACTGAGTATCCCGTGGTCCCGAAGCATTTCGTTTGAAAAAATTAAGTGTCCAAACTACAGGTGGTGTAGCTTGCTTAACAGCCGGGATAATCCGCTGACTAGCAGACACTGCTACTAGGCACAAAGTATTTCCTGGGCTAGATGCAGTTAAAAATTTGTAATTAGATACTCTCGTTGGATGCTGAGAAAGCATTCCATAGAGTCTTCTGGCACGCCATATATGATTCTCTTAAAAAGCTTGGGGTAGGGGTCTAGGGGACCCTTTTATAGCCAAAATCACGGCCCTGTATCGCAATACGTCACCTAGGCTGAAGATAAATGGAACTGTAGCACCCTGAGGGCTCGGTTGCTACAGAGGTATTGCACCTCACCCAGAGGTGTGATATCTCACTCTCAGGTAAGGATGGAGTGTGGATCAGGACCCGACACCTGCATGCATTACACCACATTGCCGTGGGGCAGGGCGACCAATATGCCCCTGAGATGGGCACGACAGTCCCTGTCCCTGGCTGGAGTGGGGGGAGGGAACACTGAGGAAGGGGAACCCTGTAGTGCAGGAGCAGGGAGGAAGCAGTTCCTGGGTGCATTGAGAAGGGAGTATAAAAGGTGGGCACCATCTTAGTTCAGTGCAGAGAAGTCTGAGCAGAAGTGGCAGGGAGCAGGGGCTCTGCATGAGCTCTGCTCCGGAGGCGGGCCTAGTAACAGAGGCCCAGGCCTGGAAGAGGGAGAAGGAAGGAAGAGGAGCGGAGAAGGCTCCAGGAACGAGAAACGAAGGGATCCCAGGGGTGCGGACGGGCGAGTCGCCACCGCACGCCCGAATCCACCTGCATGGAGGGGTCAGGCCAAAGGGGGAGACCGGTCCCCGAAACTAGTGGAGGCAGGAAACGACCCTCAGCTAGAAACCGGAGGCTGTGACATTTTATGTGGCGCAGCCCCTCGCTACACCCGCTAGGAGGGCAGCACATAGGGTCAGGGAAACTGGCGCCAAGTTTACCAAGAGGAGGCCCGAGGCAGCCGGACAGAAGGGTTGGTAAGAAAGGCCAGACAAAGGACACACAAAGGGGGTCCTGTGAAGCGCTCCAAAGTTATCTGGGAGTTGTCTGAGCCCCTCACCTGGTGAGCACAGTACGACGTGGGCAGCCATTACCTGCAGACGTGGTCTGGATAATAAGAACTGTGAGTAAAGGCCCTGGACTGCATCACTGACTCCGTGTCGTTACTGCTGCTCACCTGCACCATCACCCCCATCCTCCGCATACACTGCCCTGAGGCTATACTCCTCCCATGGGGAGTTATGCTACGCTCTGCTGCACCCACAACACCAGCCTCAGCGGTCTGCCCTGCAGCGGCGGTTCACTCTGACCGCAATCCACGGGTGGCGTAGTCGGACATTTAAACATCAAAACCACATAAATAGTTCCGCCACTGGTTTGACCACCCTGAGCCACGGAACCGAGTCGCCGCCACGAAGACTACAACCACCAGCATCCACCAAAAAGGGTCCGGCTCCGGGTGTCCCAAGGCCCAGGGGGTGCATCAGAACATTTTCATCACCTTTCACAATCACCAATGGGACAAGGCAGGGATGTCCTCTGTCCCCTCTCTTATACATCCTAGTGACGGAGCACCTGCTCTCATCAATTCGCCATAACCCCAATATTAGGTGGATTGAGGTGGGAGGCATCGAGTACAAGTGCTCTCTATTTGCTGATGATGTACTAGTATATATCACTCAATCACATATATCCATCCATGCTGTTATGGCTGAAATAGATCACTTTGTTACATGGTCAAATTTTAAAATCAATGCAGCGAAGTCTGAGGCCCTCGATGTCTCCCTCCCCAAATCCATATAGGATTCCATCTAGTCCAACTTTCCCTTTGCCTGGCCCTCACAGGGTATCAAATACTTAGGAATTCCTATTCATAGAGACCTCTCCCATCTATGTTATCTTAATTTTGGGCCCTTTATTGAACAACTCCATACAGACCACGGTTGGCAAGTTAGAACTGTAAGATTCACTACGTGAACCATTGGTGTTTTGTGGAAAAGCACATGTACACTGTGTTCCAAATTATTATGCAAAAAGTGTTTAGGAGTGATAAGGGAAGAATTTGTTTGTTTGTCAGTTAAACTCATTGATGGTGATGTGTGTCAGGGCTCTTTATATCACTATAAGCAATTGCAGACACCTGTGCTAATTAGTTTGGCAGGTGTGTCCAATGAAAGGCAAGACTACTTAAGAAGGCTGTCTCACATTATTAAGCAGCCTACATTTTCTGCCAAAATGGGAAAGAAAAAGGATGTGTCGGCTGCTGAGAAGCAACAAATTGTGGAGTGTTTAGGTCAAGGCATGACTACAATCAACATTGTGCGATGATCAGGATGAAGTGTCTTGGCAATCAAGAAGTATGTAGCTGATTCACAGTACACACGTGTGCGTGCTGATAAGGGCAAATTGAGGACTCTTTCCTACAGGCAATTACGTCAGGTTAAAAGAGCAGCGGCAAAAAAGCCTTGTCATAGCAGCAGACAAGTTTTTGAAGCTGCTGGTGCCTCCAACGTCCCCCGAACAACAAGATGCAGGGTCCTTCAGAGGTTTGCAGCTGTGCATATGCCATCCTGTCGACCTCCTCTATCCACTTCACACAAGCAGAAACGGCTCCAGTGGGCCAAACATTACATGAAGACTGATTTCAAAACTGTTTTGTTCACGGATGAGTGCTGTGCAGCGCTCGATGGTCCAGATGGATGGAGTGGAGGATGGCTGGTTGATGGACACCCCACGCAAACACGGCTACAGCTCCAACAAGGAGGAGGTGGAGTAATGTTTTGGGCTGGAATCATGGGGAGAGAGATTGTCGGCCCCTTTAGGATCCCTGAAGGCGCTAAAGATGAACTCCATAATGTATGTGGATTTTCTCAAACAGCACTTCCTGCCATGGTTCAAGAAGAAGAACCGTGTATTTCACAGCAAGATCATTTTTTTGCATGATAATGCACCATCTCATGCTGCACATAAAACATCTGCATCTCTGGCTGATATGGGCATAAAATGGGACAAACTTATGGTGTGACCCTCATGCTCCCCTGACCTCTACCCCATTCAGAACCTCTGGAGCATCATCAAAAGGAGTGTCTATGATGGCGGGAGGCAGTTCACATCTAAGCAACAGCTCTGGGAGGGTATTCTGTCCTCATGCAAAACAATTGAAGCAGAAACCATCCAAAACCTGACAAATTCAATGGACGAGAGAGTTCAGAAGCTCCTTTCGAACAAGGGGTCCTATGTGAAAATATAACATCACCTAGAATAAAGTTTTGAGTTGAAAACTGTTTGATTTCAGTTTCTAATAACCTGCTAATGCTTATAATTTCAAAAATGACCATTTTTTTGGTCTTTATTAAAATGAAAAGGTTGATCGAAAAGTTTGGGGGATCTAAGAGTGTGGCAACCCAGTAGTCATGATTACTTCGAATTCTGACAATATGAGGGTCATGTTGCAGGTAGTGCAGCAAGAAGGCACTTATGTGTCTTGCGCATCTCGGAGCCCCAAAATTATTTTCCGGGCTAGATGCAGCTAAAAATTATTATTAATTTTAAATCTGGTGGAGCTTAGTATAGATGGGCTAATAGGATCAGTGCTGCACACTGCTACAAAGCCCAAATTATTTTCCAGTCAAGATACAGATAAACATGATTAGTAATTTGAAAGCTTAAAACGGTTGGTAGGGTGATTTTAACCAATCATCAAGCTTTTACTCTCCCCAGGATGACACAGGGGTAGAAAAGTCGTTTCGGATCCATGATTTGTTCATCTTTATGAACGTGAGTCTGTCTACATTATCAGTGGAGAGCCGCGTGCGCTTATCTGTCAGCACACCACCAGCAGCGCTGAACACACGTTCAGACAGAACGCTGGCTGCGGGGCATGACAAGATCTCCAAGGCGTAAGTGGCTAGCTCCGGCCATTTATCCAGATTGGAAGCCCAAAAAGAGCAAGGGTCCAGTGACACAGTCATGGCTTCAATGTTTACTTGGAGATACTCCTGTACCATTGTCTCTAGGCGTTGACTATGTGTCAGACTTCTTGTCTCCTGTGGCCTTGCAAAGGATGGGCTAAAAAAGTGGTGAAATGATTCCGCAAAATTGATGTTACCAGCAGATACTGTGGTTCTGTTACGGTTTGAGTGCTGAACACTTGACGGTCCCACGGTTGGCAAGTTGGAACTGTGAGATTCACTACGTGCACCACTGGTGTTTTGTGGAAAAGCACATGTAAGATTCTGCAACAGTCTCTGCTGATACTCCTGCATGCGTGCATCCCTTTCTATGGCAGGAATAATTTCTGCAAATTTACTTTTGTACCGGGGATCTAACAGTGTGGCAACCCAGTAGTCAGGATTATTTCTAATTCTCACAATTCGAGGGTCATGTTGCAGGTAGTGCAGCAAGAAGGCACTCATGTGTGTTGCGCATCCAGGAGCACCAAGTCCCTGTTGTGTTGGTGGCGAGGTAACAATCATGCTTCCTTCCTCTGTCCTCTCCCCCCAGCCTCGCACAACAGAAATGTGATCAAGGTCTCCCTCATCTGATGAGTCTTCCATCAGTTCGTCCTCCACCTCTTCCTGGGCTCCTGCACCTTCCTCACTAGTTTGGCTGCTACCATGCGCCCTGGTAAAACCATCTCCCCCACCCTCACATGCCTGCCGCCTTGGTGCTGCCGACCGTCTGGACCTTGCAGATGTTAGCCCTTCCGCATACAACTCCTCCTCCTCTACTTCCTCCACCTCCTCTTGTGCCACCACCTGACTCCGAATTCTGTTTAACATGTGCTCCAGCATGTAAATCACCGGAATAGTCATGCTGATAATGGCATCGTCAGCACTAAACATCTTCGTCGCCATTTCAAAACTGTGCAGAAGGGTGCATAGGTCCCTGATCGGAGACCACTCCTCCAGCGTGATTTGCCCCACCTCCGGATCTCGTTGGCCCAGGCTATACATCAGAACGTATTGCACCAGGGCTTGTCGGTGCTGCCACAGTCGCTGCAACATGTGCAGAGTTGAATTCCACCGGGTAGGCACATCGCATTTTAGCCGGTGAAGTGGCAGGCCCAACGACTTCTGTAGAGATGTAAGTCGCTGAGCTGCGGGATGCGAACGGCGGAAGTGAGCACACAGCGACCGTGCCCTCTGCAGAAGGCCATCTAGTCTGGGATAGTGGGCTAAAAATTGCTGGACAACCAAGTTCAACACGTGAGCCATACAAGGCACGTGTGTGACATTGCCCCGGCGAAGGGCCGCACCCAGGTTTGCAGCATTGTCGCAGGTCCAGTGGAGACAACCATTCATGAAATTGGTTCTCCAGAGCTGACCACAACTCCTCAGCTGTGTGACTCACATTTCCCAGACATTTCAAAGTAAAAACCGCCTGATGACGTTGAGCCTTACTGCCAGCATAGTAAGGAGGTGTGCAGGATCCCTTCTGCGCAGTTAGAAAGCTTGTGGCAAGACCAGACAGGCTTTGGGTGCAGGTGGAAGACCGAGAGGAGGTTGAGGAGGCAGAAGCAGTGGAGGAACTTTGACATAAAGAGGATTGACGCACAACTCGTGGGGACGGCAAGACTTGGACAGCAGCCCCTTGTCCTGCTGTTACCATAGTTACCCAGTGCCCAGTCAGTGACATGTAACGCCCCTGTCCATGCCTACTCGTCCAAGTGTCTGTGGTCAAATGCACCCTGTCACACAAAGAGTTTCTCAAAGAAGCGGTGATGTTGTGTGCGACATGCTGGTGGAGCGCAGGCACACCTTTCTTTGAGAAGTAGTGCCGACTGGGCATCTGGTACTGGGGCACTGCGACGGACATAAGGTCTCGAAAATCCTCTGTGTCCACCAGGCGGAAAGGTAGCATTTCTGTAGCCAAGAGCTTGCAGATGGTGAAATTCAACCTCTTAGCTTTCTCATGGCTAGGAGGAAATGGTCTTTTACTTGTCCACATCTGAGGGACCGAGGGCTGGCTATTGTGCTTAGACGGGGTTGATAAGGGTGTCCCCGGCAAACTGCCGGTCTGTGAGGAAGATGCAGGCGGACATGTTAGGTTGCCTTGATCCAAAGGTGGTGCTATCGATGTCGGACAGCGCTCAACACCAGCTGGTGTTACCACCTCCAAAGAAAATGATGACCTGCCAATCACGCTGGCTGTTGCGGGTAAAGAGGTGGCAGGTCTGCGCCCCAAAACAGGTGTGACTGCTGTCCCCCCAGTCACAGAGGATGAAGAGGCCGCGGATGCACAAGATATGGCAGACGGTGGTTGGCCCGGCCGGCTAGACCGCATTGTAGCACACTGAGCTTCCCACTGCAACTTATGCTTCATGTCCATGTGCCGGTTCATGCATGAAGTACTCAAACTATGTATTTTTTGGCCTCTACTTAGCTTTTGCTGACAAATGTTACAGATAACACGAGTTGGGTCATCTTTATCGATCTGAAAAAATGCCCAGGCTATGCAAGGCTTAGCACCCATGCGACCTGAAGAGCCACCACGACTTGTGGTGAGAGGCAGAGTTGTGTTTGAGGATGCAGTTGTTGACGTGCTTCCAGTACTACGTCTCTGTCCAGGAAGGCGCAACCTGACCTCGTCGTCACTAGCATCTTCCTCCACCTCCTCTGCTGACCTCATCTCTTGGCTGACTGTGGGTTGACAGTAAGTGGGATCTCCAACCTCATCATCATCACCCTGTGCGTTATCACACCCGTCGTCCTCAGAGCCAACCTGTTCCTGCCCTGACAAAAAACTAAAGTTGTCGCTCCAATCAGGTGTTTGAGTCTCATCATCGTCTTCCTCATTGTCTCCACCAACAGGAGTTACAGTTTGGGAATGAGGGTCTACATTATGGTCAGAACCTTCTGCGTCTGGTCCTGGATTCGATTCATAAAGATTCTGGGCATCAGTGCAGATCATTTCCTCGTCTGGATTCACAGAAGCGCTGGAGTCGACCTCTGATTCCCAGGCTATAGTATGAGTAAACAGCTCTGCAGACTCAACCATCTGTTCTACCTCATACTCAGACGGGCAGCTGGAGATTTGGGAGCTGTGAGGAAGCAAGTGCGATTGGGGTGACACCTTTGAGGACTGGAATATTTGTGATGTTGAAGTTGATGTGGAGGAGAGCCCACTTAAAGGAGCACTTGATATCCGTTGAAGCACCTGCTGTTTTTGTGCCTCATCTGGAATTTGTAGCGATTGGCGTGGCCGTAAGAAAGGGATCTTATCACATTGTCCACTAAAAGAAGTAGACATTTTAGTTTGGCTGGAAGATGGTCTTTCTTCTGCAGATGTTACTGTTGCTTTAACACCTACCCCACGGACACAACCTTTTTTCCCCTTCCCAACACGCCTATTCCCCTTTCCACCAGCAGCAGGCCTTTTTCCACTCATTTTGGTGGTTAACTAATTCACAACTCTGGAGTTGTTTGCACAAAAAAACAATGGATGGGAACCGAGCAGAGCTGAGTGGCCAAACTGTGGTATTAGGCCAAAACTATTGGCTGGGTTAGATGCAGAAAAAAATTATATTCAATTTGAAACCTGATGGAGGTCAGTATAGATGGACTAATAGAGAAAGTCCCACACACAGCTAGAAGCCCAAATATTTTTTCAGAGGTAGATGCAGAAAAAAAATATATTCAGTTTGCAACCTGATGGAGGTCAGTATAGATGGACTAATAGAGAAAGTCCCACACACTGCTAGAAGGCCAAATATTTTTTCAGAGCTAGATGCAGACAAAAAATTATTTTTAATTTGCAACCTGATGGAGGTCAGTATAGATGGACTAATAGAGAAAGTCCCACACACTGCTAGAAGGCCAAATATTTTTTCAGAGCTGGATGCAGATAAAAATTATTTTTAATTTGCAACCTGATGGAGGTCAGTATAGATGGACTAATAGAGAAAGTCCCACACACTGCTAGAAGGCCAAATATTTTTTCAGAGCTAGATGCATAAAAAAATTATATTCAGTTTGCAACCTGATGGAGGTCAGTATAGATGGACTAATAGAACAAGTCCCACACACAGCTAGAAGCCCAAATATTTTTTCAGAGGTAGATGCAGATAAAAATTATTTTTAATTTGCAACCTGATGGAGGTTAGTATAGATGGACTAATAGAGAAAGTCCCACACACTGCTAGAAGGCCAAATATTTTTTCAGAGCTAGATGCAGACAAAAAATTATTTTCAGTTTGCAACCTGATGGAGGTCAGTATAGATGGACTAATAGAACAAGTCCCACACACAGCTAGAAGCCCAAATATTTTTTTCAGAGGTAGATGCAGGAAAAAATTATATTCAGTTTGCAACCTGATGGAGGTCTGTATAGATGGATTAATAGAACAAGTCCCACACACAGCTAGAAGCCCAATATTTTTTCAGAGGTAGATGCAGAAAAAAAATATATTCAGTTTGCAACCTGATGGAGGTCAGTATAGATGGACTAATAGAACAAGTCCCACACACAGCTAGAAGCCCAAATACTTTTTCAGAGGTAGATGCAGATAAAAATTATTTTTAATTTGCAACCTGATGGAGGTCAGTATAGATGGACTAATAGAGAAAGTCCCACACACTGCTAGAAGGCCAAATATTTTTTCAGAGCTAGATGCAGACAAAAAATTATTTTCAGTTTGCAACCTGATGGAGGTCAGTATAGATGGACTAATAGAACAAGCCCCACACACAGCTAGAAGCCCAAATATTTTTTCAGAGGTAGATGCAGAAAAAAATTATATTCAGTTTGCAACCTGATGGAGGTCTGTATAGATGGATTAATAGAACAAGTCCCACACACAGCTAGAAGCCCAATATTTTTTCAGAGGTAGATGCAGAAAAAAAATATATTCAGTTTGCAACCTGATGGAGGTCAGTATAGATGGACTAATAGAGAAAGTCCCACACACAGCTAGAAGCCCAAATATTTTTTCAGAGCTAGATGCAGACAAAAAATTATTTTTAATTTGCAACCTGATGGAGGTCAGTATAGATGGACTAATAGAGAAAGTCCCACACACTGCTAGAAGGCCAAATATTTTTTCAGAGCTAGATGCAGACAAAAAATTATTTTCAGTTTGCAACCTGATGGAGGTCAGTATAGATGGACTAATAAAACAAGTCCCACACACAGCTAGAAGCCCAAATATTTTTTCAGAGGTAAATGCAGAAAAAAATTATATTCAGTTTGCAACCTGATGGAGGTCTGTATAGATAGATTAATAGAACAAGTCCCACACACAGCTAGAAGCCCAATATTTTTTCAGAGGTAGATGCAGAAAAAAAATATATTCAGTTTGCAACCTGATGGAGGTCAGTATAGATGGACTAATAGAACAAGTCCCACACACTGCTAGAAGCCCAAATATTTTTTCAGAGGTAGATGCAGAAAAAATATATATTCAGTTTGCAACCTGATGGAGGTCAGTATAGATGGACTAATAGAGAAAGTCCCACACACTGCTAGAAGGCCAAATATTATTTCAGAGCTAGATGCAGAAAAAAATTATATTCAGTTTGCAACCTGATGGAGGTCAGTATAGATGGACTAATAGAACAAGTCCCACACACTGCTAGAAGCCCAAATATTTTTTCAGAGCTAGATGCAGAAAAAAATTATATTCAATTTGCAACCTGATGGAGGTCAGTATAGATGGACTAATAGAATGATGCTATGCCCAAAAGATTTTACTTCACTAGGTGCAGTAAAAAAATTGGTATTCTATACACAGGTGGTATATCTTGCAACACAGATAGGCTACTCCACTGACTAACACACTCTGAAATAGGCCAAAAGGGATTAGCTTTGCTAGATTCAGCCAAATGCTGTGAAAAAAACTTGCACAGCACTGGCACAGACCTGCCTGGCAAAAACTGATAGGAACTGATGTAACCTAGTCCTGAAAAGGACTGCAATTACAATTAGTCTTTACTCCCACAATCTATCTATTTAAGAGCACAGACCTGCCTGATAAAAGTCATAGGAAATGCTGTAACCTAGTCCTTAAAAGGACTGCAATCACAACTATTCCCTACTCCCAAGCTATCTGTAGATTTGTGCGAAAATTGGCTTGAAATTAACAAGGTATAGCGCACACAGCAACAGCGGTGCCGTCTAACACGCAGCTGCAGCAGTGAGAAAATGGTGGCGACGGGGAAAATGGCTTGGTCTTATAGGGCAAGGACATGTGACATACACTGCCAATGACACATGCCCTTGCTTGTGTGAAAAAAGCACTTCGCTCCGTGTGTGCGCTGCTGATAGGCTGACAGATTGCACCTCCCCACTGTAAATGCGGGAAAGAGAAAAAAAAAATGGAGATCCATCCCCTGCCCCTCCCCCCATCCCGCTGTACACTCAAACTGCGTATTAACATTAATTTTCATCATTACTGAGAAAAAATCCAGTTATGATTTTGGTGCACGAACAGTTATCGAACATAACCTCGATCAGCCGAATTTTTCTCAAATCGTTCGTGTTCGCCGAACGGCTCGAACACCGCCCAAAACAGCTCGAATTTGAGATTGGCGAACAGTTTGAGTAGAACAACGCTCATCTCTACTCCTTACACTCCACTGAAACTGCCCTCACTAAAGTCTCTAATGATCTACTAACAGCCAAATCCAAATCCAAATCCCTGCTGATTCTCCTGGATCTCTCTGCAGCATTTGACACTGTGGATCACCAGCTCCTCCTCACTATGCTCCGCTCTATAGGCCTCAAGGACACTGTTCTCTCCTGGTTCTCCTCTTACCTCTCTGACTACTCTTTCACTGTATCTTTTGCTGGCTCCCCCTCCTCTCCTCGTCCCCTTTCTATCGGGGTTCCGCAGGGCTCAGTCCTAGGTCCCCTCCTCTTCTCTCTATATACTACCCCTATTGGACAAACAATCAGCAGATTTGGGTTCCAGTATCATCTCTATGCTGACGACACCCAATTATACACTTCTTCCTCTGACATCACCCCTACTATAATACAAAATACCAAGGATTGTTTGTCTGCTGTGTCCAGCATCATGTCCTCCCTCTATCTTAAACTGAACCTCTCCAAAACTGAACTTCTTGTGTTTCCCCCCTCTACTAACCTAACTCTACCTAACATCGAAATTACCTTGGAGGGTTCAACCATAACTCCCAAGCAGCACGCCCGCTGCCTTGGGGTCATATTCGACACCAACCTTTCCTTTACTCCCTATATCCGATCACTCACTCGCTCTTGTCACCTGCATCTTAAAAACATCTCCAGAATCCGATCTTTTCTCACTTTTGAAACTGCTAAAACTCTTACTGTTGCTCTTATTCACTCTCGCCTGGACTACTGCAACTCTCTCCTGATCGGTCTCCCTCTTACCAAAATTTCCCCTCTCCAATCTGTCCTGAATGCGGCAGCCAGGGTTGTATTTCTGTCCAGCCGTTTCACCAATGCCTCCACCTTGTGCCAGTCATTACACTGGTTACCCATTCGCTACAGGGTCCAATATAAACTCATTGCTCTCATCCACAAAGCTCTCCACAATTCTGCACCACCTTATATCTCCTCTCTCATCTCAGTCTATCATCCTACCCGTGCCCTCCGTTCCACAAATGACCTAAGACTAACATCCCCCATAATCCGAACCTCGCACCTCCGTCTCCAAGACTTCTCTCGTGCTGCGCCAGTTCTCTGGAATGCTCTACCCCAGACTATCCGATTGATGCCTAGCCCTGATGTCTTCAAGCGTGCTTTAAAAACCCATCTCTTTATACAAGCCTACCACCTCAAATACCCAGTAAACTAACTTTCCCCTGTTCCCTCCTAAATACTATTCAGAATCTGCCCCCCACTTGTCATCCTTCTCTATACCCTCCATGCACATAACTGCACCCGGTAATTGAGTACCGCACTTAAACATACAGGCTGATGACCAGATCATACAGCTTTATATGACAATCCCGACTTATTATAATTGCCCGACCTGACATAACAAGCACTCTCCACCTATTGTGTCCCCCCATTTCCTTGTAGAATGTAAGCTTGCGAGCAGGGACCTCACTCCTGATGTTACTGTTAAAGTGTCTCACCTGTATTGAATTTATTGTTTGTACATGTCCCCGCTTAATTGTAAAGTGCTGCGGAATATGCTGGCGCTATATAAATAAAAATTATTATTATTAATATTATTATTACTAACCTCCACCAGGTTGCAAATTCAATATAATTTTTTTCTGCATCTAGCTCTGAAAAAATATTTCGGCTTCTGGCAGTGTGTGGGACTTGTTCTATTAGTCCATCTATACTGACCTCCATCAGGTTGCAAATTCAATATAATTTTTTTCTGCATCTAGCTCTGAAAAAATATTTCGGCTTCTAGCAGTGTGTGGGACTTGTTCTATTAGTCCATCTATACTGACCTCCATCAGGTTGCAAATTCAATATAATTTTTTTCTGCATCTAGCTCTGAAAAAATATTTAGGCTTCTAGCAGTGTGTGGGACTTGTTCTATTAGTCCATCTATACTAACCTCCACCAGGTTGCAAATTAAAAATATTTTTTTTCTGCATCTAGCTCTGAAAAAATATTTAGGCTTCTAGCAGTGTGTGGGACGTGTTCTATTAGTCCATCTATACTAACCTCCACCAGGTTGCAAATTAAAAACAATTTTTTTCTGCATCTAGCTCTGAAAAAATATTTAGGCTTCTAGCAGTGTGTGGGACTTGGTCTATTAGTCCATCTATACTGACCTCCATCAGGTTGAAAATTCAATATAATTTTTTTCTGCATCTAGCTGTGAAAAAATATTTAGGCTTCTAGAAGTGTGTGGGACTTGGTCTATTAGTCCATCTATACTGACCTCCATCAGGTTGCAAATTCAATATAATTTTTTCTGCATCTAGCTCTGAAAAAACATTTCGGTTTCTAGCAGTGTGTGGGACTTGTTCTATTAGTCCATCTATACTAACCTCCACCAGGTTGCAAATTAAAAATTATTTTTTTCTGCATCTAGCTCTGAAAAAATATTTAGGTTTCTAGCAGTGTGTGGGACTTGGTCTATTAGTCCATCTATACTGACCTCCATCAGGCTGCAAATTCAATATAATTTTTTTCTGCATCTTACCCAGCCAATACTTTTGGCCTAATACCACAGTTTGGCCACTCAGCTCTGCTCGGTTCCCATCCATTGTTTTTTTGTGCAAACAACTCCAAAGTTGTGAATTAGTTAACCACCAAAATGAGTGGAAAAAGGCCTGCTGCTGGTGGAAAGGGTAATAGACGTGTTGGGAAGGGGAAAAAAGGTTGAGTCCATGGAGTAAGTGTTAAAGCAACAGTAGCATCTGCAGAAGAAAGACCATCTTCCAGCCAAACTAAAATGTCTACTTCTTTTAGCGGACAATGTGATAAGATCCCTTTCTTACGGCCGCGCCAATCGCTACAAATTCCAGATGAGGCACAAAAACAGCAGGTGCTTCAACGGATATCAAGTGCTCCTTTAAGTGGGCTCTCCCACCTCAACTTCAACATCACAAATACTCCAGTCCTCAGAGGTGTCACCCCAATCGCACTTGCTTCCTCACAGCTCCCAAGTCTCCAGCTGCCCGTCTGAGTATGGCGTAGAACAGATGGTTGAGTCTGCAGAGCTGTTTACTCATACTATAGCCTGGGAATCAGAGGTCGGCTCCAGAGCTTCTGTGAATCCAGACGAGGAAATGATCTGCACTGATGCCCAGAATCTTTATGAGTCGGATCCAGGACCAGACGCAGAAGGTTCTGACCATAATGTAGACCCAAGTACCCAAACTGTAACTCCTGTTGGTGGAGACAATGATGAAGACGATAATGAGACTCAATTACCTGATTGGAGTGACAACTTGAGTTTTTTGTCAGGGCAGGAACAGTTTGGCTCTGAGGACGATGGGTGTGATAACACACAGGGTGATGATGATGAGGTTGGAGATCCCACTTACTGTCAACCCACAGTCAGCCAAGAGATGAGGTCAGCAGAGGAGGTGGAGAAGGATGCTAGTGACGACGAGGTCAGGTTGCGCCTTCCTGGACAGAGACGTAGTACTGGAAGCACGTCAACAACTGCATCCTCAAACACAACTCTGCCTCTGACCACAAGTCGTGGTGGCTATTCAGATCGCATGGGTGCTAAGCCTTGCACAGCCTGGGCATTTATTCAGATCGATAAAGATGACCTAACTCGTGTTATCTGTAACATTTGTCAGCAAAAGCTAAGTAGAGGCCAAAAAATACATAGTTTGAGTACTTCATGTATGAACCGGCACATGGACATGAAGCATAAGTTGCAGTGGGAAGCTCTTCTTCGTCCACATCATGGCTTGGGGCAACTGTGACAGGACCCTCTCTAGAATCAGGTGATTCTTCTCCATTCTCATCATCTTTAGACAGACAGGGTCGCAGCATACTACGATGAACCACTCTGGTAGGGGCTCCTTCAGCCCCCTCGGGTTGAACTTCATACACAGGTCCTTCAGCACCAATCCTGCGCTTCACTCGGTGCTGGGTCCGTTCCCACCGCCTACTCAATTTGCCCTGGAGCCGCCTGTCCCGAACCAACACCAACTCACCATCTGCAAGCTCTTGGCTACAGAAATACTTCCTTTCCGCCTGGTGGACACAGTGGATTTTCGAGACCTTTTGTCCGTCGCAGTGCACCAGGACGGGATGCCCAGTCGGCAATACTTCTCAAAGAAAGGTGTGCCTGTGCTCCACCAGCATGTCGCACACAACATCACCGCTTCTTTGAGAAACTATGTGTGTGACAGGGTGCATTTCACCACAGACACTTGGACGAGTAGGCATGGACAGGGGGGTTGCATGTCACTGACTGGGCACTGGGTAACTATGGTGACAGCAGGACAAGGGGCTGCTGTCCAAGTCTTGCCGTCCCTACGAGTTGTGCGTCAATCCTCTTTATCTCAAAGTTCCTCCACTGCTTCTGCCTCCTAAACCTCCTCTCGGTCCTCCACCTGCACCCAAAGCCGGTCTGGTCATGCCACAAGCTTTCTAACTGCGCAGAAGGGATCCTGCACACCACCTTACTATGCTGGCAGCAGGGCTCAACGTCATCAGGCGGTTTTTACTTTGAAATGTCTGGGAAATGTGAGTCACACAGCTGAGGAGTTGTGGTCAGCTCTGGAGAACCAGTTTCATAAATGGTTGTCTCCACTGGACCTGAAACCAGGGAAGGCCGTGTGCGACAATGCTGCAAACCTGGGTGCGGCCCTTCGCCGGGGCAATGTCACACACGTGCCTTGTATGGCTCACGTGTTGAACCTGGTTGTCCAGCAATTTTTCGCCCACTATCCCGGACTAGATGGCCTTCTGCAGAGGGCACGGTCGCTGTGTGCTCACTACCGCCGTTCGCATCCCGCAGCTCAGCGACTTGCATCTCTACAGAAGTCGTTGGGCCTGCCACTTCACCGGCTAAAATGCGATGTGCCTACCCGGTGGAATTCAACTCTGCACATGTTGCAGTGACTGTGGCAGCACCGACAAGCCCTGGTGCAATACGTTCTGACATATAGCCTGGGCCAACGAGATCCAGAGGTGGGGCAAATCACGCTGGAGGAGTGGTCTCAGATCAGGGACCTATGCACCCTTCTGCACAGTTTTGACATGGTGACGAAGATGTTTAGTGCTGACGATGCCATTATCAGCATGACTATTCCGATGATTTACATGCTGGAGCACATGTTAAACAGAATTCGGAGTCAGGTGGTGGCACAAGAGGAGGTGGAGGAAGTAGAGGAGGAGGAGTTGTATGCGGAAGGGCTGACATCTGCAAGATCCAGACAGTCGGCAGCACCAAGGCGGCAGGCATGTGAGGGTGGGGGAGATGGTTTTACCAGTGCGCATGGTAGCAGCCAAACTAGTGAGTAAGGTGCAGGAGCCCAGGACGAACTGATGGAAGACTCATCAGATGAGGGAGACCTTGATCACATTTCTGTTGTGTGAGGTTGGGGGGAGAGGACAGAGGAAGGAAGCATGATTATTACCTCGCCACCAACAGAACAGGGACTTGGTGCTCCTGCATGCGCAAGACACATGAGTGCCTTCTTGCTGCACTACCTGCAACATGACCCTCGAATTGTGAGAATTAGAAATAATCCTGACTACTGAGTTGCCACACTGTTAGATCCCCGGTACAAAAGTAAATTTTCAGAAATTATTCCTGCCATAGAAAGGGATGCACGCATGCAGGAGTATCAGCAGAGACTGTTGCAGAATCTTAAATGTGCTTTTCCACAAAACACCAGTGGTGCACGTAGTGAATCTCACAGTTCCAATTTGCCAACCGTGGGACCGTCGAGTGTTCAGCACTCAAACCGTAACAGAAACACAATATCTGCTGGTAACATTAATTTTGCGGAATCATTTCACCACTTTTTTAGCCCATCCTTTGCAAGGCCACAGGAGACTAGTGTTGAGCCACCCCCGTAGTGTTCGAGTTCGGTTCGGTTCGTCGAACACCCGTGTGTTCGCCGAACTGTTCGTCGAACTGTTCGTCGAACATCTTCGAACACCGTTAAAACCAATGGCAGGCAAACAAAAACACATAGAAACACATAGAAAACACCTTCAAAGGTGTCCAAAAGCTGAAAAACTGCTCAGAAGACACAACTAACACATGGAAAAGTGACAAGTACATATAGTCATGCGAAAAGAAAAGAGGTGGAGGAGTAAAAGGAGGGGGAGACACAGATATAGGCATGTCATGCCCTTCTAAAATCCAAAAAGTGAGAAGCCGAGACGGCCAGTCCGCTCCTGCCCGTGCCACCTCCGTGTCGCCGGGTTTGTGCCAGAGCCGCGGTGAACCCTGACGGCCAGCCCCCCTCTCCCAATACTGGTGCCTGTCCGCTGGTGGGTCGAGAGAGCCCCCCTGTGGTGGAGGCAGCTCTAAGCTTTTTAATTTAAATTGTCCCTCTAATTTGAATGAATACACTTTAAATCCATTTACAAGGATCTATTGGAGGGCAAGTCTCATGCCAGCAGCCGCGTAATTCCAGCTCCAGTAGCGTCCACTAAAGCTGCTGCAGTTAAAAAGCTTTTATAAGGATCGAGCTCGGCTGTCCACCGCAAGGCATCCTAGTGCCAGTCCCAGCCCCTATGCCTTTTGGTGCCTCCTGATGCTCTTCACTAAGTATCCCGTGGTCCCGAAGCATTTCCTTTGAAAAAATTAAGTGTCCAAACTACAGGTGGTGTAGCTTGCTTAACAGCCGGGATAATCCGCTGACTAGCAGACACTGCTACTAGGCACAAAGTATTTCCTGGGCTAGATGCAGTTAAAAATTTGTAAGTAGATACTCTCGTTGGATGCTGAGAAAGCATTCCATAGAGTCTCCTGGCACGCCATATATGATTCTCTTAAAAAGCTTGGGGTAGGGGTCTAGGGGACCCTTTTATAGCCAAAATCACGGCCCTGTATCACAATACGTCACCTAGGCTGAAGATAAATGGAACTGTAGCACCGAGGGCTCGGTTGCTACAGACGTATTGCACCTCACCCAGAGGTGTGATATCTCACTCTCAGATAAGGATGGAGTGTGGATCAGGACCCGACACCTGCATGCATTACACCACATTGCCGTGGGGCAGGGCGACCAATATGCCCCTGAGATGGGCACGACAGTCCCTGTCCCTGGCTGGAGTGGGGGGAGGGAACACTGAGGAAGGGGAACCCTGCAGTGCAGGAGCAGGGAGGAAGCAGTTCCTGGGTGCATTGAGAAGGGAGTATAAAAGGTGGGCACCATCTTAGTTCAGTGCAGAGAAGTCTGAGCAGAAGTGGCAGGGAGCAGGGGCTCTGCATGAGCTCTGCTCCGGAGGCGGGCCTAGTAACAGAGGCCCAGGCCTGCAAGAGGGAGAAGGAAGGAAGAGGAGCGGAGAAGGCTCCAGGAACGAGGAATGAAGGGATCCCAGGGGTGCGGACGGGCGAGTCGCCACCGCACGCCCGAATCCACCTGCGTGGAGGGGTCAGGCCAAAGGGGGAGACCGGTCCCCGAACTAGTGGAGGCAGGAAACGACCCTCAGCTAGAAACCGGAGGCTCTGACATTTTATGTGGCGCAGCCCCTTGCTCCACCCGCTAGGAAGGCACCACATAGGGTCAGGGAAACTGGCGCCAAGTTTACCAAGAGGAGGCCCGAGGCAGCCGGACAGAAGTGTTGGTAAGAAAGGCCAGACAAAGGACACACAAAGGGGGTCTTGTGAAGCGCTCCAAAGTTATCTGGGAGTTGTCTGAGCCCCTCACCTGGTGAGCACAGTACGACGTGGGCAGCCGTTACCTGCAGACGTGGTCTGGATAATAAGAACTGTGAGTAAAGGCCCTGAACTGCATCACTGACTCCGTGTCGTTACTGCTGCTGCCCTGCACCATCACCCCCATCCTCCGCATACACTGCCCTGAGGCTATACTCCTCCTGTGGGGAGTTATGCTACGCTCTGCTGCACCCACAACACCAGCCTTAGCGGTCTGCCCTGTAGCGGCGGTTCACTCTGACCGCAATCCACGGGTGGCGTAGTCGGACATTTAAACATCAAAACCACATAAATAGTTCCGCCACTGGTTTGACCGCCCTGAGCCACGGAACCGGATCGCCGCCACGAAGACTACAACCACCAGCATCCACCAAAAAGGGTCCGGCTCCGGGTGTCCCAAGGCCCAGGGGGTGCGTCAGAACATTTTCATCACCTTTCACAATCACCAATGGGACAAGGCAGGGATGTCCTCTGTCCCCTCTCTTATACATCCTAGTGACGGAGCACCTGCTCTCATCAATTCGCCATAACCCCAATATTAGGTGGATTGAGGTGGGAGGCACCGAGTACAAGTGCTCTCTATTTGCTGATGATGTCCTAGTATATATCACTCAATCACATATATCCATCCCTGCTGTTATGGCTGAAATAGATCACTTTGTTACATGGTAAAATTTTAAAATCAATGCAGCGAAGTCTGAGGCCCTCGATGTCTCCCTCCCCAAATCCATATAGGATTCCATCCAGTCCAACTTTCCCTTTGCCTGGCCCTCACAGGGTATCAAATACTTAGGAATTCCTATTCATAGAGACCTCTCCCATCTATGTTATCTTAATTTTGGGCCCTTTATTGAACAATTCCATACAGACCACGGTTGGCAAGTTAGAACTGTAAGATTCACTACGTGAACCACTGGTGTTTTGTGGAAAAGCACATGTACACCGCGTTCCAAATTATTATGCAAAAAGTGTTTAAGAGTGATAAGGGAAGAATTTGTTTGTCAGTTAAACTCATTGATGGTGATGTGTGTCAGGGCTCTTTATATCACTGTAAGCAATTGCAGACACCTGTGCTAATTAGTTTGGCAGGTGTGTCCAATGAAAGGCAAGACTACTTAAGAAGGCTCTCTCACATTATTAAGCAGCCTACATTTTCTGCCAAAATGGGAAAGAAAAAGGATGTGTCGGCTGCTGAGAAGCAACAAATTGTGGAGTGTTTAGGTCAAGGCATGACTACAATCAACATTGTGCGATGATCAGGATGAAGTGTCTTGGCAATCAAGAAGTATGTAGCTGATTCACAGTACACACGTGTGCGTGCTGATAAGGGCAAATTGAGGACTCTTTCCTACAGGCAATTACGTCAGGTTGAAAGAGCAGCGGCAAAAAAGCCTTGTCATAGCAGCAGACAAGTTTTTGAAGCTGCTTGTGCCTCCAACGTCCCCCGAACAACAAGATGCAGGGTCCTTCAGAGGTTTGCAGCTGTGCATACGCCATCCTGTCGACCTCCTCTATCCACTTCACACAAGCAGAAACAGCTCCAGTGGGCCAAACATTACATGAAGACTGATTTCAAAACTGTTTTGTTCACGGATGAGTGCCGTGCAGCGCTCGATGGTCCAGATGAATGGAGTGGAGGATGGCTGGTTGATGGACACCCCACGCAAACACGGCTACAGCGCCAACAAGGAGGAGGTGGAGTAATGTTTTGGGCTGGAATCATGGGGAGAGAGATTGTCGGCCCCTTTAGGATCCCTGAAGGCGCTAAAGATGAACTCCATAATGTATGTGGATTTTCTCAAACAGCACTTCCTGCCATGGTTCAAGAAGAAGAACCGTGTATTTCACAGCAAGATCATTTTTCTGCATGATAATGCACCATCTCATGCTGCACATAAAACATCTGCATCTCTGGCTGATATGGGCATAAAAGGGGACAAACTTATGGTGTGACCCCCATGCTCCCCTGACCTCTACCCCATTCAGAACCTTTGGAGCATCATTAAAAGGAGTGTCTATGATGGCGGGAGGCAGTTCACATCTAAGCAACAGCTCTGGGAGGGTATTCTGTCCTCATGCAAAACAATTGAAGCAGAAACCATCCAAAACCTGACAAATTCAATGGACGAGAGAGTTCAGAAGCTCCTTTCGAACAAGGGGTCCTATGTGAAAATGTAACATCACCTAGAATAAAGTTTTGAGTTGAAAACTGTTTGATTTCAGTTTCTAACAACCTGCTAATGCTTATAATTTCAAAAATGACCATTTTTTTGGTCTTTATTAAAATGAAAAGGTTGATCGAAAAGTTTGGGGGATCTAAGAGTGTGGCAACCCAGTAGTCATGATTACTTTGAATTCTGACAATATGAGGGTCATGCTGCAGGTAGTGCAGCAAGAAGGCACTTATGTGTCTTGCGCATCTCGGAGCCCCAAAATTATTTTCCGGGCTAGATGCAGCTAAAAATTATTTTTAATTTTAAATCTGGTGAAGCTTATTATAGATGGCCTAATAGGATCAGTGCTGCACACTGCTACAAAGCCCAAATTATTTTCCAGTCAAGATACAGATAAACATGATTAGTAATTTGAAAGCTTAAAATGGTTGGTAGGGTGATTTTAACCAATCATCAAGCTTTTACTCTCCCCAGGATGACACAGGGGTAGAAAAGTCGTTTCGGATCCATGATTTGTTCATCTTTATGAACGTGAGTCTGTCTACATTATCAGTGGAGAGCCGCGTGCGCTTATCTGTCAGCACACCACCAGCAGCGCTGAACACACGTTCAGACAGAACGCTGGCTGCGGGGCATGACAAGATCTCCAAGGCGTAAGTGGCTAGCTCCGGCCATTTATCCAGATTGGAAGCCCAAAAAGAGCAAGGGTCCAGTGACACAGTCGTGGCTTCAATGTTTACTTGGAGATACTCCTGTACCATCGTCTCTAGGCGTTGACTATGTGTCAGACTTCTTGTCTCCTGTGGCCTTGCAAAGGATGGGCTAAAAAAGTGGTGAAATGATTCCGCAAAATTGATGTTACCAGCAGATACTGTGGTTCTGTTACGGTTTGAGTGCTGAACACTTGACGGTCCCACGGTTGGCAAGTTGGAACTGTGAGATTCACTACGTGCACCACTGGTATTTTGTGGAAAAGCACATGTAAGATTCTGCAACAGTCTCTGCTGATACTCCTGCATGCGTGCATCCCTTTCTATGGCAGGAATAATTTCTGCAAATTTACTTTTGTACCGGGGATCTAACAGTGTGGCAACCCAGTAGTCAGGATTATTTCTAATTCTCACAATTCGAGGGTCATGTTGCAGGTAGTGCAGCAAGAAGGCACTCATGTATGTTGCGCATCCAGGAGCACCAAGTCCCTGTTGTGTTGGTGGCGAGGTAACAATCATGCTTCCTTCCTCTGTCCTCTCCCCCCAACCTCGCACAACAGAAATGTGATCAAGGTCTCCCTCATCTGATGAGTCTTCCATCAGTTCGTCCTCCACTTCTTCCTGGGCTCCTGCACCTTCCTCACTAGTTTGGCTGCTACCATGCGCCCTGGTAAAATCATCTCCCCCACCCTCACATGCCTGCCGCCCTGGTGCTGCCGACCGTCTGGACCTTGCAGATGTTAGCCCTTCCGCATACAACTCCTCCTCCTCTACTTCCTCCACCTCCTCTTGTGCCACCACCTGACTCCGAATTCTGTTTAACATGTGCTCCAGCATGTAAATCACCGGAATAGTCATGCTGATAATGGCATCGTCAGCACTAAACATCTTCGTCGCCATTTCAAAACTGTGCAGAAGGGTGCATAGGTCCCTGATCTGAGACCACTCCTCCAGCGTGATTTGCCCCACCTCTGAATCTCGTTGGCCCAGGCTATACGTCAGAACGTATTGCACCAGGGCTTGTCGGTGCTGCCACAGTCGCTGCAACATGTGCAGAGTTGAATTCCACCGGGTAGGCACATCGCATTTTAGCCGGTGAAGTGGCAGGCCCAACGACTTCTGTAGAGATGTAAGTCGCTGAGCTGCGGGATGCGAATGGCGGAAGTGAGCACACAGCGACCGTGCCCTCTGCAGAAGGCCATCTAGTCTGGGATAGTGGGCTAAAAATTGCTGGACAATTAGGTTCAACACGTGAGCCATACAAGGCACGTGTGTAACATTGCCCCCGCGAAGGGCCGCACCCAGGTTTGCAGCATTGTCGCACACGGCCTTCCCTGGTTTCAGGTCCAGTGGAGACAACCATTCATGAAATTGGTTCTCCAGAGCTGACCACAACTCCTCAGCTGTGTGACTCACATTTCCCAGACATTTCAATGTAAAAACCGCCTGATGACGTTGAGCCCTACTGCCAGCATAGTAAGGAGGTGGGCAGGATCCCTTCTGCGCAGTTAGAAAGCTTGTGGCATGACCAGACAGGCTTTGGGTGCAGGTGGAAGACCGAGAGGAGGTTGAGGAGGCAGAAGCAGTGGAGGAAAAATGACATAAAGAGGATTGACGCACAACTCGTGGGGACGGCAAGACTTGGACAGCAGCCCCTTGTCCTGCTGTCACCATAGTTACCCAGTGCCCAGTCAGCGACATGTAACGCCCCTGTCCATGCCTACTCGTCCAAGTGTCTGTGGTGAAATGCACCCTGTCACACAAAGAGTTTCTCAAAGAAGCGGTGATGTTGTGTGCGACATGCTGGTGGAGCGCAGGCACACCTTTCTTTGAGAAGTAGTGCCGACTGGGCATCTGGTACTGGGGCACTGCGACGGACAAAAGGTCTCGAAAATCCTCTGTGTCCACCAGGCGGAAAGGCAGCATTTCTGTAGCCAAGAGCTTGCAGATGGTGAAATTCAACCTCTTAGCTTTCTCATGGCTAGGAGGAAATGGTCTTTTACTTGTCCACATCTGAGGGACCGAGGGCTGGCTATTGTGCTTAGACGGGGTTGATAAGGGTGTCCCCGGCAAACTGCCGGTCTGTGAGGAAGATGCAGGCGGACATGTTAGGTTGCCTTGATCCAAAGGTGGTGCTATCGATGTCGGACAGCGCTCAAGACCAGCTGGTGTTCCCACCTCCAAAGAAAATGATGACCTGACAATCACGCTGGCTGTTGCGGGTAAAGAGGTGGCAGGTCTGCGCCCCAAAACAGGTGTGACTGCTGTCCCCCCAGTCACAGAGGATGAAGAGGCCGCGGATGCACAAGATATGGCAGACGGTGGTTGGCCCGGCCGGCTAGACCGCATTGTAGCACACTGAGCTTCCCACTGCAACTTATGCTTCATGTCCATGTGCCGGTTCATGCATGAAGTACTCAAACTATGTATTTTTTGGCCTCTACTTAGCTTTTGCTGACAAATGTTACAGATAACACGAGTTGGGTCATCTTTATCGATCTGAAAAAATGCCCAGGCTATGCAAGGCTTAGCACCCATGCGACCTGAAGAGCCACCACGACTTGTGGTGAGAGGCAGAGTTGTGTTTGAGGATGCAGTTGTTGACGTGCTTCCAGTACTACGTCTCTGTCCAGGAAGGCGCAACCTGACCTCGTCGTCACTAGCATCTTCCTCCACCTCCTCTGCTGACCTCATCTCTTGGCTGACTGTGGGTTGACAGTAAGTGGGATCTCCGACCTCATCATCATCACCCTGTGCGTTATCACACCCGTCGTCCTCAGAGCCAACCTGTTCCTGCCCTGACAAAAAACTAAAGTTGTCGCTCCAATCAGGTATTTGAGTCTTATCATCGTCTTCCTCATTGTCTCCACCAACAGGAGTTACAGTTTGGGAATGAGGGTCTACATTATGGTCAGAACCTTCTGCGTCTGGTCCTGGATCCGACTCATAAAGATTCTGGGCATCAGTGCAGATCATTTCCTCGTCTGGATTCACAGAAGCGCTGGAGTCGACCTCTGATTCCCAGGCTATAGTATGAGTAAACAGCTCTGCAGACTCAACCATCTGTTCTACCTCATACTCAGACGGGCAGCTGGAGATTTGGGAGCTGTGAGGAAGCAAGTGCGATTTGGGTGACACCTTTGAGGACTGGAGTATTTGTGATGTTGAAGTTGATGTGGAGGAGAGCCCACTTAAAGGAGCACTTGATATCCGTTGAAGCACCTGCTGTTTTTGTGCCTCATCTGGAATTTGTAGCGATTGGCGTGGCCGTAAGAAAGGGATCTTATCACATTGTCCGCTAAAAGAAGTAGACATTTTAGTTTGGCTGGAAGATGGTCTTTCTTCTGCACCTACCCCACGGACACAACCTTTTTTCCCCTTCCCAACACGCCTATTCCGCTTTCCACCAGCAGCAGGCCTTTTTCCACTCATTTTGGTGGTTAACTAATTCACAACTCTGGAGTTGTTTGCACAAAAAAACAATGGATGGTAACCGAGCAGAGCTGAGTGGCCAAACTGTGGTATTAGGCCAAAACTATTGGCTGGGTTAGATGCAGAAAAAAATTATTTTTAATTTGCAACCTGATGGAGGTCAGTATAGATGGACTAATAGACCAAGTCCCACACACCGCTAGAAGCCCAAATATTTTTTCAGAGCTAGATGCAGAAATTTTTTTTATTCAATTTGCAACCTGATGGAGGTCAGTATAGATGGACTAATAGACCAAGTCCCACACACTGCTAGAAGCCCAAATATTTTTTCAGAGCTAGATGCAGAAAAAAATTATTTTTAATTTGCAACCTGATGGAGGTCAGTATAGATGGACTAATAGACCAAGTCCCACACACCGCTAGAAGCCCAAATATTTTTTCAGAGCTAGATGCAGAAAAAAATTATATTCAATTTGCAACCTGCTGGAGGTCAGTATAGAAGGACTAATATAACAAGTCCCACACACTGCTAGAAGCCCAAATATTTTTTCAGAGCTAAATGAAGAAAAAAATTATTTTTAATTTGCAACCTGATGGAGGTCAGTATAGATGGACTAATAGACCAAGTCCCACACACTGCTAGAAGCCCAAATATTTTTTCAGAGCTAGATGCAGAAAAAAAATATTTTTAATTTGCAACCTGATGGAGGTCAGTATAGATGGACTAATAGCCCAAGTCCCACACACTGCTAGAAGCCCAAATATTTTTTCAGAGCTAGATGCAGAAAAAAATTATATTCAGTTTGCAACCTGATGGAGGTCAGTATAGATGGACTAATAGAATGATGCTATGCCCAAAAGATTTTACTTCACTAGGTGCAGTAAAAAAATTGGTATTCTATACACAGGTGGTATATCTTGCAACACAGATAGGCTACTCCACTGACTAACACACTCTGCAATAGGCCAAAAAGGATTAGCTTTGCTAGATTCAGCCAAATGCTGTGAAAAAAACTTGCACAGCACTGGCACAGACCTGCCTGGCAAAAACTGATAGGAACTGATGTAACCTAGTCCTGAAAAGGACTCCAATTACAATTAGTCTTTACTCCCACAATCTATCTATTTAAGAGCACAGACCTGCCTGATAAAAGTCGTAGGAAATGCTGTAACCTAGTCCTTAAAAGGACTGCAATCACAACTATTCCCTACTCCCAAGCTATCTGTATATTTGTGCGAAAATTGGCTTGAAATTAACAAGGTATAGCGCACACAGCAACAGCGGTGCCGTCTAACACGCAGCTGCAGCAGTGAGAAAATGGTGGCGACGGGGAAAATGGCTTGGTCTTATAGGGCAAGGACATGTGACATACACTGCCAATCACACATGCCCTTGCTTGTGTGAAAAAAAGCACTTCGCTCCGTGTGTGCGCTGCTGATAGGCTGACAGATTGCACCTCCCCACTGCAAATGCGGGAAAGAGAAAAAAAAATGGAGATCTTCATTGTTCCTGCAGAGATCCATCCCCTGCCCCTCCACCCGCCCCGCTGTACACTCAAACTGCGTATTAACATTAATTTTCATCATTACTGAGAAAAAATCCAGTTATGATTTTGGTGCACGAACAGTTATCGAACATAACCTCGAACAGCCGAATTTTTCTCAAATTGTTCGTGTTCGCCGACCGGCTCGAACACCGCCCAAAACAGCTCGAATTTGAGATTGGCGAACAGTTCGAGTAGAACAGCGCTCATCTCTACAGGAGACAAGAAGTCTGACACAGGGGCGGAACTACCGCCCGTGCAGCCGGTTCATTGAACGGGGGCCCCGAGGGAGAGGGGGCCCCTCCAGCCTCCAGCAGGGCCGCCATCAGGGCATGACTGCCCTGACTCCAGTATGGGGCCCGGCCGGTAGGGGCCCCCTCGGGGGCCCCCCTCTTGTGCGTCTCTCTCCTCATGGGGCCCCCGGCCCCATGCTATGCGCCGGGTCCGGGACATTTCAGCGCTGAGCTGCGCTGTTGCAGCAGCGCCTTCATGATTCCCCTGACTTCCGGTCATGTGACGGTGCCGTCACATGGCCGGAAGTCAGGAGAACCTGCTGTCAGCGATTTGGACGAGCGCCAGGATTCTGCAGGGATCGCATGGGGGTAAGTATAACAAGTTTTATTTTTTTTAAAATACAATTAACTAGGAGTGGAGAGATGGGAGATGCACATGTGTGTGTGTGTGTGTGTGTGTGTGTGTGTGTGTGTGGGGGGGAAAGGGGGGGGGAGATGGGAGATGCACATGTGTGTGTGTGGGGGGGGAGATGGGAGATGCACATGTGTGTGGGGGGGGATGGGAGATGCACATGTGTGTGGGGGGGGGAGATGGGAGATGCACATGTGTGTGTGTGGGGGGGATGGGAGATGCACATGTGTGTGGGGGGGGAGATGGGAGATGCACATGTGTGTGGGGGGGGATGGGAGATGCACATGTGTGTGTGGGGGGAGATGGGAGATGGGAGATGCACATGTGTGGGGGGGATGGGAGATGCACATGTGGTGGGGGGGAGATGGGAGATGCACATGTGTGGGGGGGGAGATGGGAGATGCACATGTGGGGGGGGATGAGAGAGGTGCACATGTGGTGGAGGGGGATGAGAGAGGTGCACATGTGGTGGAAGGGGATGAGAGAGGGGCACATGTGGTGGAGGGGGATGAGAGAGGGGCACATGTGGGGGAGGGGGACGAGAGGGGCACATGTGGTGGAGGGGGATGAGAGAGGGGCACATGTGGGGGAGGGGGATGAGAGAGGGGCACATGTGGGGGAGGGGGACGAGAGGGGCACATGTGGGGGAGGGGGATGAGAGAGGGGCACATGTGGGGGAGGGGGTGAGAGATGTGCACATGGGGGGGGGGTGAGAGCTGCACATGGGGGGGTTTGAGAGCTGCACATGGGGGAATTGGGAGTAGGGGGATAATGAGCTGCACATAACGAATGTGGGGTGGGGGAGAGTAAATGATAAATGATGATGGGTGGGGAGAGCACGGACATGATATAATGAATTGGGACAGGGGGTGCATGTAAATATTGAATGCGGGGAGCAGGAAGTATAGAGTAGGGGGCGTTGCGGATGCAGGAGTGTGACTGGTAACAAATTGGCGGAAAGAGTAGAGGTTCTAATTAAATTATATATTAAGTGCCTATTTACAGTTAATGGGGGCACAGTGGTGGATTACAATTTATATTTGGAATGGTAGGTTGCATAATAACTAACCATATATTGATGGTGGATGCACGTCTGTATTCAGCTGCATAATGTAGAAGTTGGGGAATGTGCTCTAGATAACTGTGTTATTTTATGCAGAGACGAGTCCTGGCTGGAAGACGTGATGGCGGTCTGTGCTGGATGAAGGAGAAAAGCGAAGATGAAGGACTTCACCTAGAGACGTCACCGGTGAGTCAGTCTATTACATGTACACTGTGTATAATGTCACTGGTGATCACTGTATTACCTGTACACTGACACTATATACAGAGCTCCTGTGTATAATGTCACTGGTGATCACTGTATTACCTGTACACTGACACTATATACAGAGCTCCTGTGTATAATTTCACTGGTGATCACTGTATTACCTGTACACTGACACTATATACAGAGCTCCTGTGTATAATGTCACTGGTGATCCCTGTATTACCTGTACACTGACACTATATACAGAGCTCCTGTGTATAATGTCACTGATGATCACTGTATTACCTGTACACTATATACAGAGCTCCTGTGTATAATGTCACTGGTGATCACTGTATTACCTGTACACTAACACTATATACAGAGCTCCTGTGTATAATTTCACTGGTGATCACTAGATTACCTGGACACTTACGTTATACATACCATGTATAGAGCTCCCGTGTATAATGACACTTATGGTAATATTAGTAATGTGGTGGTAATATTAGTAATGTAGTGGTAATATGTGGTCTGGTCATGGTGTGGCAGTTTTTCTCCCTTCTGTGTGGTATTATTCGGTCACTATGTTGTGGTAATATGTGGTCTGGCCATGGTGTGGCGGTATTCCCTGTATGTGGTATTATTGGTCATTTAAAAAAAAAAATGTATATGACACATTCCCTTAAAGAAAACTAAATAAAAATATATCTAAAAAGAGTATTGGATATTTTAAGAAAATTTTAATAGGTTAGAGTAGGGCCCGGCCAGAAGAGTCTACCTTATCGTGGTGGCGGCTTTAAAAATCTTTTGGCCAAAACAAAAGCTGATGGCTATGTATGTGGCGCCGTCACATGGCCGAACGTCAGGAGAACCTGGTGGCAGTGACGTGGACGAGCGCCAGGATTCTGCAGGGATTGCATGGGGGTAAGTATAACAAGTTTTATTTTTTTTAAATACAATTAATTAACTAGGAGTGGGGGGAATCAGAGATGCACGGGGGGGATGAGAGATGCACATGGGGGGGTGAGAGATGCACATGGGGGGGTGAGAGATGCACATGGGGGGGTGAGAGATGCACATGGGGAGGTGAGAGATGCAAATGGGGGGGTGAGAGATGCACATGGGGGGATGAGAGATGCACATGGGGGGATGAGAGATGCACATGGGGGGATGAGAGATGCACGGGGGGTGAGAGATGCACATGGGTGGGATGAGAGCTGCACATGGGGGGGTGAGAGATGCACATGGGGGGTTATGTTTACATAACTTTGTTGCCTTATGAAGGGCAGGGGGGGCCCCCCAAAATTTCTTGCACAGGGGCCCACTACAGTCTGTGTCCGCCCCTGGTCTGACACATAGTCAACGCCTAGAGACGATGGTACAGGAGTATCTTCAAGTAAACATTGAAGCCATGACTGTGTCACTAGACCATTGCTCTTTTTGGGCTTCCAATCTGGATAAATGGCCGGAGCTCACCACTTACGCCTTGGAGATTTTGTCATGCCCCGCAGCCCGCGTTCTGTCTGAACGTGTGATCAGCGTTGCTGGTGGTGTGCTGACAGATAAGCGCACGCGGCTCTCCACTGATAATGTAGAAAGACTCACATTCATAAAGATGAACAAATCATGGATCCTAAACGACTTTTCTACCCCTGTGTCATCCTGGGGAGAGTAAAAGCTTGATGATTTGTTAAAATCACCTCACCAACCGTTTTAAGCTTTAAAATTACTAATCATGTTTATCTGTATCTTGGCTGGAAAATAATTTGGGCTTTGTAGCAGTGTGCAGTACTGATTCTATTAGGCCATCTATACTAATCTCCACCAGATTTAAAATTAATAATAATTTTTAGCTGCATCTAGCCCGGAAAATAATTTTGGGGCTCCTAGATTCGCAAGACACATGAGTGCCTTCTTGCTGCACTACCTGCAACATGACCCTCAGATTGTCAGAATTTGAAGTAATCCTGACTACTGGGTTGCCACACTCTTAGATCCCCCACACTCTTCGATCAACCTTTTCATTTTAATAAAGAACAAAAAAATGGTCATTTTTGAAATTATAAGCATTAGCAGGTTATTAGAAACTGAAATCAAACAGTTTTCAACTCAAAACTTTATTCTAGGTGATGTTACATTTGCACATAGGACCCCTTGTTAGAAAGGAGCTTCTGAACTGTCTCGTCCACTGAATTTGTCAGGTTTTGGATGGTTTCTGCTTCAATTGTTTTGCATGAGGACAGAATACCCTCCCAGAGCTGTTGCTTAGATGTGAACTGCCTCCCACCATCATAGACACTCCTTTTGATGATGCTCCAGAGGTTCTCAATGGGGTTGAGGTCAGGGGAGCATGGGGCTCACACCATAAGTTTTATGCCCATATCAGCCAGAGATGCAGATGTGTTATGTGTTATGTGCAGCATGAGATGGTGCATTATCATGCATGAAAATGATCTTACTGTGGAATACACGGTTCTTCTTCTTGAACCATGGCAGGAAGTGCTGTTTGAGAAACTCCACATACATTATGGAGTTCATCTTTACCCCTTCAGGGATCCTAAAGGGGCCGAAAATCTCTCTCCCCATGATTCCAGCCCAAAACATTACTCCACCTCCTCCTTGTTGGCACCGTAGCCGTATTTGCAAGCTACAACACCTGTAGTTTGGACACTTAATTTTTTCAAAGGAAATGCTTCGGGCCCCCGGGATACTCAGTGAAGAGCATCGGGAGGCACCCCAAGGCATAGGGGCTGGGATTGGCGGTAGGACGCCTTGCGGTGGACCGCCGAGCTCGATCCTTATAAAAGCTTTTTAACTGCAGCAGCTTTAGTGGACGCTACTGGAGCTGGAATTACGTGGCTGCTGGCATGAGACTTGCCCTCCAATAGATCCTTGTAAAAGGATTTAAAGTGCATTCATTCAAATTAGAGAGACAATTTAAATTAAAAAGCTTAGACCTGCCTCCACCACAGGGGGGCTTGCTCGACCCACCAGCAGATAGGCACCAGTATTGGGAGAGGGGGGCTGGCCGTCAGGGTCCCCCGCAGCTCTGGCACACACCCGGCGACACGGAGGTCGCACAGGCAGGAACGGACTGGCCATATCGGCTTTGCACTTTTTTTGTTTTAGAAGCGCATTACATGCCTATATCTGTGTCTCCCCCTCCTTTTACTCCTCCACCTCTTTTCTTTTCGCATAACTATATGTACTTGTCACTTTCCCATGTGTTAGTTGTGTCTTCTGAGCAGTTTGTCAGGTTTTGGACACATTTGAAGGTGTTTTCTATGTGTTTCTGTGTTTTAGTTAGCCTGCAATTGGTTTTAACGGTGTTCGAAGGTGTTTGATGAAGAGTTCGACGAACAGTTCGGCCAACATACGGGTGTTCGACGAACCGAACCAAACTCGAACACTACGGGGGTGGCTCAACATGTGTGGGTATGAAAAGGTGCGTGGGAATACACCTCCCAAGAAAAGACACTGGATTTGAGTTTATATTACGCTGCTATCATTCGGTGGTGTTGAAAAGTCTGGCCGAATCCAGCCCTTGTTCATTTTTATAAGAATCAGCCTGTCAGCATTTTCAGTTGACAGGCGGATGCGCTTATCAGTTGTAATTCCACCAACGGCACTAAAAACCCGCTCTGATAAAACGCTGGCGGCAGGGCAGGCCAGGACCTCCAAGGCATAGAGAGCCAGTTCATTCCACGTATCCAGCTTGGATACCCAATAATTATAAGGCACAGCGGAATCATGGAGGACGTTGGTACGGTTGGCAAGGTACTCCCTCAGCATCTTCCCAAACTTTGCACTCCTTGTGAGAGTACCCCGCGCCTCAGGGCCTGTGCGATGGGAGGGTCTGAGAAAACTCTCCCAGAACATTGACAGTGTTCCCCTGCCTCTGCTGGATTGAAGTTGTGTCTCTCTCGCCTGTATTCCTTGGTTGTCCAACGAAGTGTGCCCTCTGCCGCCAGCGTTTTCAGATGGGAATTTTTTTAATAGTTCCGCAACAAGGGACTTCTTGTACAGCCCCATTTTTGTACACCTGTCCACCTCAGGAATAAGAGATATAAAGTTCTCCTTGTAGCGTGGGTCTAGAAGTGTCACCAACCAGTAATGACTGTCACACAAAATGTTGAGAACGCGAGGGTCATGGGAAAGGCAGTGAAACATAATCTCAGCCATGCATGCCAGACTACTAGCAGGCAAGACTTCCGTGTCCTCACCAAGAGAATGACTGACCATACTTTCCTCCTCCTCCTCTCTGTCCTCTGGCCATGCACGCTGAACAGATGGTATGACAGCTGTGCAGGTAGTACCGCCTATAGTGCATGAAACTAGCTCCTCTCCTTCCTCCTCCTCCTCCTCTTCCTCATCGTCACGTAATCCACGTTGGGATGAGATGAGGCTTGGCTGTGTGTAATCACCCTGTATGGTTCCTTGCTTCATCTCATCGTGCTCTGCCTGCAATGCATCCTCTTGGATTGTGAGCAGAGAACGTTTCAGAAGACAGAGAAGTGGGATGGTGATGCTAATTATGGCGTCATCATCGCTCACCATCTTGGTGGAGTCCTCAAAGTTTTGGAGGATGGTACACATGTCTAACATCCATGTCCACTCCTAAGGTCTTATGTGTGGAGTCTGAACTGAATACCAACGGCCTTGTTGATGCTGGTACTCAACAACTGCCCTCTTCTGCTAACAAATCCTTCCCAACATTTGCAGTGTAGAGTTCCAACGCGTAGGGACATCGCACACCAGTCTGTGAGCCGGAAGCTGCAAATGCTGCTGAAACATTGCAAGGGCTGCAGGAGCTGTAGCTTACTCTCTAATTTGGGTACACAGGCGGTGTACTTTAACAAGCAGATCCGGCAGCTCCAGGTAGGATTTGAGAAACCGCTGAACCACGAGGTTAAGCACATGGGCCAGGCATGGTACGTGTGTGAGCTCTCCTCACCTCAGACCCGCCACCAGGTTCCAGCCATTGTCACACACGACCATGCCTGGCTGTAGGTTCAGCGGTGTGAGCCACAGATCTACCTACTCTTTCAGAGCTGTCCACAACTCTTCAGCATTGTGCGGTTTTTCACTTAAGCATATTAGCTTCAGCACAGCCTGTTGCCGCTTGGCCGAGGCAGTGCTGCAGTGCTTCCAGCTTGTTACTGATGTGGTCATTTTGGAGATGGAAGCTGAAGAGGAGGAGGAGGCTGAGGAGGATGAAGTGCAGGAGCTGTAGACCGTGGGGGCAACCCTGATTGACCTAGGGCCCGCAATCCTTGGCGTCGGGAGGACGTGTTCCGTCCCAAGGTCCGACTGGGTCCCGGCTTCCACTATGTTAACCCAGTGTGCCGTCAGCGAGATGTACCGTCCCTGCCCACAAGCACTTGTCCACGTGTCCTTGATTAGGTGGACTTTACCGGTAACTGCATTGTTGAGAGCACGGCTAATGTTTTGGGACACGTGCTTGTGTAATGCGGGGACGGCACACCGCGAGAAATAGTGTCGGCTGGGGACCGAGTACCGAGGGACAGCCACCGCCATCAGGTTGCGGAATGCTTTCGTATCCATGAGCCTAAAAGGCAACATTTGGAGCGCAAGCAGTCGTGAAATATGAGAATTTAGTAGTGTGGCCTGTGGGGCGTTGGCTGCATATTTGCGCTTGCGTTCCAAGGACTGGGGTATGGACAACTGAACGCTGCGCTGGGACAAGGACATGGATGTGCTTCCTGATGCTGCTACTTGAGAGTGTACAATGACATGTGCAGGGCAGGAGACATCTTCGCATGCACCATGGACAGGGGATTGGCTTGCATGCACAACAGCGGAAGAAGCAATGGTGCCACCAGCAGACACTGTTCCTGGACCCTGAGGTTTGGTCCACAAAGTCGGGTGCTTTGCTGCCATGTGCCTGATCATGCTGGTGGTGGTCAGGCTGGTCGTTTTGCCACCCCTGCTGATGCTGGACTGGCAGGTGGTGAAAATGGCCTTTTTGGAGTTATCGGCAGAGTCTTTAAAAAACAACCATGTAAAAAAAGAGAACATGGCGCAATGGGTGACTCAGTAATACAATTTGTAGGGGGGTATGGGAATGGCTACTAACCTTATGGAGTTGTGCACCTCTGCACAACCCCAGTGTAAAGCTCCACAAGCTCTGCTCCATTCGTGGCTGTTATCTGCTTTCAGCGGCGTTCACAGATCCTGATCTCGCGGTGGTGGGTCACATGATCAGGTTAGTTGCTCTTACTGCCGAGATGGACGCCCAGCTTTACCACCACTCACGGCAGCATTCTGGAGGGGTTACGGCAGTGCAGCTTGGAAACCAGTGTAGTAACTACTTGATGAATGTGGCCTTGTCCACCGAAACGCGTTGTGCGTGTTAATAAATCAGTTATTTTAATTTACTATTTGCCCTGTTATTGGCGCTCTGATACCGCTATTCACACTCACTGTTTAAAAAACAACCAGATTCGGGAAGACCTAACAGTTGTACTGGCAACTTTCCCTGTGTTGGTGTTAAGGTGGAACAGTTGCCTGCCTTCTGTATGCGGAAACCATACTGCTTCTTCCTGCTTGTTGGGGTGCTCTGCCTCTCTCCCCCTGTGTGCTGCTCTCCTCACTCTGCATGTCCTCCTGCCAGGTTGGGTCAGTTGCTATATCATCCACCAACTCATCTTCCACTTCCGCACCCTGGTCCTCCTCCTGACTTTCTGACAATTGTGTCTCATCATCGTCCACCTCTTGTGACACTTTCCCACCGTCACCTTCATATGACCGTGGCTGCTCAAATATTCGGGCATCGCTACACGCGATCTCCTCTTGCCCCGCTTCAAATGAACCGGGCGAGATGCCGAATCTATAAATGGAAAAGTGAACAGCTCTTCAGAGTGTCCAAGTGTGGGATCAGTTGTCTCTGGGTACTCGGCATGGTGGGAGGAAGGAAGATCA
This sequence comes from Phyllobates terribilis, assembly GCF_046119375.1. Taxonomy (NCBI): domain Eukaryota; kingdom Metazoa; phylum Chordata; class Amphibia; order Anura; family Dendrobatidae; genus Phyllobates; species Phyllobates terribilis. The sequence goes on along the minus strand of NW_027362768.1, from coordinate 165,063,200 downwards.
GGGTGAGGAATATGCGGTCCAGGCTCATGGCTATTGAGACTTGACCGTGTGGAAGACAGGGTGGTGGTGGCTAAGTGACTGGAAGCATTATCCGCTATCCAACCAACAACCTTTTGATACTGATCTGGATTCAATAGTGGTGTGCTGCGGTCCCCTAGAAATTGGGACAGGAAGGTCAGACGAGAATATATGGGGGTTTGTTGTGGCACAATTTCGGCTTGCCCACCGCCTTGTCCTCGGCCTCTGCATGCACCATTACCATCACGTCCAGTTCCCCATCCCTTGCCACGTGCCTTGCCAATTTTAAATGGAGGACAGTATCTTCCACGCTCACTACAAATGAGTGAGTTTGGAGCGAACTTACATATGATCCGTGTGATGGAGAAAACAGAGTTTTAAATACCTGGCCTGTAGGTCAATAGTTTGACCAGCAAACTGCGGTGAAATGCTTTACTGACACACTGAAAGTAATTTTTAATGGAGGCCAGAAATGGCAGTATTTTCTGACAACGTATATGAGATCCGTGTGATGGAGAAAGCAAAGTTTTAAATACCTTGCCTGTAGGTAAGTAGTTTGAACAGCAAACTGCGGTGAATTGCTTCACTGACACTAAAGGAAATTTTTAATGGAGGCCAGAAATGACAGTATTTTCTGACAACGTATATGTGATCCGTGCGACGGAGAAAACAGAGTTTTAAATACCTGGCCTGTAGGTAAGTAGTTTGAACAGCAAACTGCCTTGAATTGCTTCACTGACACACTAAAGAAAATTTTTAATGGAGGCCAGAAATGGCAGTATTTTCTGACAACGTATATGTGATCTGTGCGACGGAGAAAACAGAGTTTTAAATGCCTGGCCTGTAGGTAAGTAGTTTGAACAGCAAACTGCGGTGAATTGCTTCACTGACACACTAAAGAAAATTTTTAATGGAGGCCAGAAATGGCAGTATTTTCTGACAACATATACAGTTATATGAAAAAGTTTGGGAACCCCTATTAATCTTAACCTTAATGTTTTATAAAAATTGGTGTTTTTGCAACAGCTATTTCAGTTTGATATATGTAATAACTGTTGGACACAGTAATGTTTCTGCCTTGAAATGAGGTTTATTGTACTAACAGAAAATGTGCAATCTGCATTCAAACAAAATTTGACAGGTGCATAAGTATGGGCACCTCACCAGAAAAGTGACATTAATATTTAGTAGATCCCCTTTTTGTAAAAATAACAGCCTCTAGTCGCTTCCTGTAGCTTTTAATGAGTTCCTGGATCCTGGATGAAGGTATTTTTGACCATTCCTCTTTACAAAACAATTCCAGTTCAGTTAAGTTTGATGGTCACCGAGCATGGACAGCCCTCTTCAAATGATCCCACAGATGTTCAATGATATTCAGGTCTGGGGACTGGGATGGCCATTCCAGAACATTGTAATTATTCCTCTGCATGAATGCCTGAGTAGATTTGGAGCGGTGTTTTGGATCATTGTCTTGCTGAAAGATCCATCCCCTGCGTAACTTCAACTTTATCACTGATTCTTGAACATTATTGTGAAGAATCTGCTGATACTGAGTGGAATCCATGCATCCCTCAACTTTAACAAGATTCCCGTTGCCGGCATTGGCCACACAGCCCCAAAGCATGATGGAACCTCCACCAAATTTTACTGTGGGTAGCAAGTGTTTTTCTTGGAATGCTGTGTTTTTTTGCCGCCATGCATAACGCCTTTTTGTATGACCAAACAACTCAATCTTGGTTTCATCAGTCCACAGGACCTTCTTCCAAAAAGAAATTGGCTTCTCCAAATGTGCTTTTGCATACCTCAGCCGACTGTTTGTGGCGTGCTTGCAGAAACGGCTTCTTTCGCATCACTCTCCCATACAGCTTCTCCTTGTGCAAAGTGCGTTGTATAGTTGACCGATGCACAGTGACACCATCTGCAGCAAGTTGATGCTGCAGCTCTCTGGAGGTGGTCTGAGGATTGTCCTTGACTGATCTCACCATTCTTCTTCTCTGCCTTTCTGATGTTTTTCTTGGCCTGCCACTTCTGGCCATAACAAGAACTGTCCCTGTGTTCTTCCATTTCCTTACTATGTTCCTCACAGTGGAAACTGACAGGTTAAATCTCTGAGACAGCTTTTTGTATCCTTCCCCTGAACAACTATGTTAAATAATCTTTGTTTTCAGATCATTTGACAGTTGTTTTGAGGAGCCCATGATGCCACTCTTCAGAGGAGATTCAAACAGGAGAACAACTTGCAAGTGGCCACTTTAAGTAGCTTTTCTCATGATTGCATACACCTGGCTATGAAGTTCAAAGCTCAATGAGGTTACAAATCCAAAAAAAGTGCTTTAGTAAGTCAGTAAAAAGTAGGTAGGAGAATTTAAAACAAGAAAATGATAAGGGTGTCCATACTTATGCACCTGTCAAATTTAGTTTGAATGCAGATTGCACATTTTCTGTTAGTACAATAAACCTCATTTCAAGGCAGAAACATTACTGTGTCCAACAGTTATTACATATATCAAACTGAAATAGCTGTTGCAAAAACACCAATTTTAAGAAAACACTAAGCTTAAGATTAATAGGGGTGCCCAAACTTTTTCATATAACTGTATGTGATCCGCGTGACGTAGAAAACAGAGTTTTAAATACCTGGCTTGTAGGTAAGTAGTTTGAACAGCAAACTGCCTTGAATTGCTTCACTTTAATGGAGGCCAGAAATGGCAGTATTTTCTGACAATGTATATTTGATCCGTGCGATGGAGAAAACAGAGTTTTAAATACCTGGCTTGTAGGTAAGTAGTTTGAACAGCAAACTGCGGTGAATTGCTTCACTGACACACTAAAGGAAATTTTTAATGGAGGCCAGAAATGGCAGTATTTTCTGACGACGTATATGTGATCCGTGTGACGGAGAAAACAGGGTTTTAAATACCTGGCCTGTAGGTAAGTAGTTTGAACAGCAAACTGCGGTGAATTGCTTCACTTATACACTAAAGAAAATTTGGAATGGAGGCCAGAAATGGCAGTATTTTCTGACAACGTATATGTGATCCGTGTGACGGAGAAAACAGTGTTTTAAATACCTGGCCTGTAGGTAAGTAGTTTGAACAGCAAACTGCAGTGAATTGCTTCACTGACACACTAAAGGAAATTTTTAATGGAAGCCAGAAATGGCAGTATTTTCTGACAACATATATGTGATCTGTGCGACGGAGAAAACAGAGTTTTAAATACCTGGCCTGTAGGTAAGTAGTTTGAACAGCAAACTGCGGTGAATTGCTTCACTGACACATTAAAGGAAATTTTTAATGGAGGCCAGAAATGGCAGTATTTTCTGACAACGTATATGTGATCCGTGTGACGGAGAAAACAGTGTTTTAAATACCTGGCCTGTAGGTAAGCAGTTTGAACAGCAAACTGCTATGAATTGCTTCATTGACACACTAAAGAAAATTTTTAATGGAGGCCAGAAATGGCAGTATTTTCTGACAAAGTGTATGTGATCCATTTGATGGAGAAAACACAGTTATAAATAGCTGGATTTCTAGCTCTCTAATATGAAAAGGACCTGGCTGTATTCTGCAGTGCCAACAAGCAAATAGCGCAGAAAAAACAGTGTTCTCTGGATTGTTTTTTAAGCAAATAATGAGGATTAAGATCCAAAGAAAAGTATTTCTGGCCCCTGAGACCTGGGCCTTTGTCTAGAAATATCTAACAGCAGCAGAAGGCAGAATTGGAATGGCGCCTCTTGTGCTATATGCACTGCAGTCTGCTATATACACTGCCTGCCTATATACACTGCCTGCCTGATATCTCTGCAGCTGGATTAGTCCTCAGAAGGACTGTTTGTTAAGATGGATATGTGTAATGTACGGTTTTTCTCCCTACACTGCCTAATACACAATCAAATCTCCCCAGAATGCAGCAGCAGCTCTCCCTACACTGTCTGATCCAGAGTAACTGTGACAAGCATGGCGTTGCCAGGTCTGATATAGACCTGATGACGCTGTATTGCCAGCCAATCACTGTAATGCCCACAACCAAGATGGCTACGGCATTACAGTGCATGGCAGGCAATCCCTGCATGTTCATTGGCTCTCTAAAGAGCGGCAAACATGCAGGGAGGGGACCCGAGTTCCCGCCCGAGCAACCTGGAAATTCTCGGCGAGCGCTGAGCATCTCGAGCAGTGAGATGCTCGGGCGAGTACTGAGCAGTGTCGAGCATGCTCTCTCAACACTAGTAAACATGCATTATGAACATGGCTGTTTGGCCTGTGCTCCCCAAGTACTGCCCTGTTGAGTCTCTGTGGTTCACATTTAACCTAAGAGCTTTATGAGCACCAACTCTTCTATCTCAGTAATGGGAAAACCGAGTATCACGGTGAGCTCGTCCTGAGCTTCGAGCACCCGAGCATTTTAGTGCTCGCTCAACACTAATGTTTACCACAATAGATATCCACTCAATAACCATGAATCAGCCAAAAGGTCTGAATCAGAAAGATTCCTATGGTTATGTTGCTGTATGTTTTTCAGTATTCAGTTTTCTTGCATACATTGTATACCAGAACATAAAATGGCAATCATTAGGCTCTATTATTGATAATTGATCTGTTATTATGTTGTTATAAATGGCTATTATGTGTTATTATGCTCTATGTGAAATAACAAAGGAGGTTACTCCAGGACAGAGCCAAGTATTATGTAACAAGAACTCTTCCTGCAGCATTCGTATGAGGTTACATGGTTTCCAAATACTCACATATTAAACTATGCAAATATAGCGGTTATACTTTACACATTCAGTCCTGTAGAGGGGGCTACAGAGCTTAGAGTTATGATGACCTGAATTTTGTCTTAAAGGGATATAGTCTTCTTGTTACATCAGTCAGTCTTCCCCAACTTATGACTGCAAAACTACAACTCCCAGCATATTGGGGGCTGACCACTAACACTACAAAACATCTTCTACACACTCTACAGATACCATGTGGGAAAGGCCTGGAACTTGGCTAAGAGTTTTTTGAGGACTGACATAGCATATGCTCCTCTGTGATGTTGTTTTGTAGCGGTGGTGGGAGAATGACTATGGCCCCTAGTTCTAGCAGCAATCATGGGTATCTTATTAGCCAAAGTGCTCACCAATATAATATTTGTCATCTATTCAGTAGCTAGGGGGGAAAAGTTTTGGCTGGTATGTCCCTTTAAAACATACCCAAACTGCACCTCTTCAGTCTTTATTATATTGGACATTGTTCACATTATCTCTATTTTATTAAAGTTGGTCATGATTTTGTGGCACTTACTAGTATTAAGCATTATAAGTATTAGAGGTTCTCCTCCTGTACTTGTTGGTGCCGCCTTCCTCACAGACCGCACAGAGCTGCGCTTCTCAAAATGACCAGATCTGTCCATCCCCGTGTGCAGTGTTTCTCCATAGACAGGTCTGCTCACATGTTTCTCCATCAGCATCCATTGTGTGAACAGAAGAGCCACTGAATCAGTGAGTAAGAGGGAGATCATGTAATCCTTATATATTAGTGTCACAAATCATGTCAGCAACATATGGTTGCAATCAAAACTTTCAACCCTCATTGCAAATTAAATGTATTAGTAAAATTTACAAACTTACTGCTGTTTGCAATAAACCAATGAACCAAGAAAAATTTGAGTACCTCGACACAACTAATGTAACAAGTTGTCAGGACAGACAGGGGTGACATCAGGGAGATCACACAATATCCCACCGCTGTCGTCACTTTGTCAGGAGTTGCCTGGGATTAGCACACACACGATCGCACTTACTCACTATGTAGGTATGGGCAAGCGAGCAGAGAGCGTATGGCATACACACCTCCGGATTCCAACGCATGGAATATGTGTATATGCCCGAGTACGGTCACTACCAGTGTCACAATAACCCACTTAATATTATTCGCTGCCACCACCAATCTATTTTAAAATATAATACTGCCTGATCAGATGCCTGCTTTTGGTAGCGTATATGGCTTTGGGGGAGGAACAATTACAGGACAAAAGAAACAGGACTATTAAATTTTATAACCATAAGAAAGAAAAATGAGCTGCACTCACCAGTCCTTAAAAGCAGTATATTTATTCCATAAGAATAAAATGTCCAGCGAGCAGGGAGAGCGGGGAGATCTTTTTTCTTCCCTGCTCTCCCTGCTCGCCGGACTTTTTATTCTTATGGAATAAAGATACTGCTTTTAAGGACTGGTGAGTGCAACTCATTTTTCTTTCTTATGGTTATTTTGGACTTTTTAAACTTTTTTATGAGCTTTTGCACTTGAAATGTTACCAAGTCTTATTTAGGTGTCAGCATTGTACATGTTCAGCTTTGCATTGACTATTGCAGCTCCTTTCAGGTGGTGCAGGTTTTTCACTTTCCTTGCTATTAAATTTTATATTTAATCCAAAAGGGAGGCAGTATTTATGAAAAATATACAAAAGGTTTTACAAAAGGAGACATTACAATAGAGAATATAGTTACATAAATAAAATGCTATCAAAGAACTTACTATAAGGATCGCAGAGACAATTCAGTTTAGCTGGAGGGAAGCACTCCAATGCCCGTTCAGCGAACGTGACCTGTGCAATACATAAATATGTAACTTCCAACATGAGTCCTGACTAGTGTTGAGCGAGCATGCTCGACACTGCTCGGTACTCTCCCGAGCATCTCACTACTCGGGATGTTCGGCGAGCACCGAGCATTTCTGGGTTACTCAGGCGGGAGCTTGGGTCTCCGCCCTGCACGTTTGGCGCTCTTTACAGAGCCAATGAACATGCAGGAATTGTAATGCCGCAGCCATGTTGGTTGTGGGCATTACAGTGATTGGCTGGCCGCACAGCATCATCTCGAGTATTTAAAACCGGGCGCCGCCATCTTGCACACAGTCGCCCGGGATCAGACAGTGTAGGGTCAGTGCGGCTGAGTTAGGGAGAACTATGTAGTGCGAAATAGTTAGTGTAGGGTCTCTAAAGCCTGCCAAATCAAACCAACAGTCATTCTCAGGACTAATATCCATCCCAGATATCAGGCAGGCAGGCAGGCTGTATAGGAGACGGAGTGGTTATACCAACAAACAGTGCATTACAGTCCTGTGTGCTCCTGTTGATCAAATTGCTAGATGTATCCCCCGGTCTTAGGGGCCAGGAAATATCCTTTTTTTTTCATCTAAATCCTGTATTTTTTTTTTCCTCAGTCAGACAATACAAATACGCGTCTAATTAAACTTTTGGTATTTTTTTCCCCTCCAAAAAAAAAATTGAGTGTGTCTGTGACTGTTCAGACACAAATATATCTGTTTAAAAGATTCTGGTGTAGGCCACATAACTATAACTGTGGTTTTGCAGTTCCACGGTTCAAATCTCAGTATTATCCAGCTTTTGGCCTTTTTTCCATAAAAAAACAGTAATGGTGTCTCCCTGACTGTTTAGACACAAATATATCTGATTCTGGTGTAGGCCACATAAATATAGCTCTGGTTTTGCATTTCCACGGTTCAAATCTCTGTATTATCCAGCTTTTGGCCTTTTTTTCCTTAAAAAAAAAACAGTAACAGTGTCTCCCTGACTGTTCAGACACAAATATATCTGTTTAAAAGATTCTGGTGTAGGCCACATAACTATAACTCTGGTTTTGCATTTCCACGGTTCAAATATCTGTATTATCCAGCTTTTGGCCTTTTTTCCGTAATAAAAAACAGTAATAGTGTCTCCCTGACTGTACAGTCATGGCCAAAAGTATTGAGAATGAGACAAATAGTAATTTTTCCAAAGTTTACTGCTTCATTTTTGTAATGGCAATTTGCATATACTCCTTAATGTCAAAGAGTGATCAGCTTAACAGCAATTACTGTACTTGCAAAGTCAATATTTGCCCAGAAAATGAACTTTAACACCCAAAACACATTTCAACATCATTGCAGTCCTGACTTAAAAGGAGCAGCTAACATCGTTTTAGTGATTGATCCATTAACACAGGTGTGGGTGTTGATGAGGACAGGGCTGGCGATCAATCAGTCATGATTAAGTAAGAATGACATCACTGGACACTTTAAAAGGAGGCTGGTTCTTGGTATCATTGTTTCTCTTCAGTTAACCATGGTTATCTCTAAAGAAACACGTGCAGCCATCATTGCACAAAAATGGCCTAACAGGGAAGAGTATCGCAGCTACAAAGATTGCACCTCAGTCAACAATCTATCGCATCATCAAGAACTTCAAGGAGAGAGCTTCCATTGTTGTCAAAAAGGTTCCAGGGCGCCCAAGAAAGACCAGCAAGCGCCAGGACCGTATCTTAAAACTGTTTCAGCTGCGGGATCGGACTACCAGCAGTGCCGAGCTTGCTCAGGAATGGCAGCAGGCTGGTGTGAGTGCTTCTGCACGCACTGTGAGGCGGAGACTCTTTGAGCAAGGGCTGGTTTCAAGGAGGCCAGCAAAGGAGCCACTTCTCTCCAGAAAAAACATCAGGGACCGACTGATATTCTGCAAAAAGTACAGGGAGTGGACTGCTGAGGACTGGGGCAAAGTCATTTTCTCTGATGAATCCCCTTTTCGATTGTTTGGGACATCTGGAAAACAGCTTTTTCGGAGAAGAAGAGGTGAGCGCTACCATCAGTCTTGTCTCATTCCAACTGTAAAGCATCCTGAAACCATTCATGTGTGGGGTTGCTTCTCAGCCAAGGGAATCGGCTCACTCACAGTCTTGCCTAAAAACACAGCCATGAGTAAAGAATGGTACCAGAATGTCCTCCAAGAGCAACTTCTCCCAACCGTTCAAGAGCAGTTTGTCGCCCAAAAATGCCTTTTCCAGCATGATGGAGCACCTTGCCATAAAGCAAAGGTGATAACAAAATGGCTCATGGAACAAAACATAGAGATTTTGGGTCCATGGCCTGGAAACTCCCCAGATCTTAAACCCATTGAGAACTTGTGGTCAATCATCAAGAGACGGGTGGACAGACAAAAACCAACAAATTCTGGCAAAATGCAAGCATTGATTATGCAAGAATGGACTGCTATTAGTCAGGATTTGGTCCAAAAGTTGATTGAGAGCATGCCAGGGAGAATTACAGAGGTATTGAAGAAGAAGGGGCAACACTGCAAATATTGACTTGCTGCATTAACTCATTCTAACTGTCAATATAACCTATTGGTACTCATAATATGATTGCAATTATATTTCTGTATGTGATATAAACATCAGACAAACACTAATAAAAACCAGAGGCCAGCAGATCATGTGAAAATATAATTTTGGTGTCATTCTCAAAACTTTTGGCCATGACTGTACAGACACAAATATATCTGTTTAAAAGATTCTGGTGTAGGCCAGATAACTAGAACTGTGGTTTTGCAGTTCCACGCTTCAAATCTCAGTATTATCCAGCTTTTGGCCTTTTTTACATAAATTAAAAAAAGTAATAGTGTCTCGCTGACTGTTCAGACACAAATATATCTGTTTAATAGATTCTGGTGTAGGCCAGATAACTAGAACTGTGGTTTTGCAGTTCCATGGTTCAAATCTCTGTATTATCCAGCTTTTGACCTTTTTTCTGTAAAAAAAATGGTAATAGTGTCTCCCTGACTGTTCAGACACAAATATATCTGTTTAAAAGATTCTGGTGTAGGCCAGATAGCTAGCACTGTGGCTTTGCAGTTCCACAGTTCAAATCTCTGTATTATGCAGCGTTTGGCTTTTTTTCCGCAAAAAAAAAACAGTAATAGTGTGTTAGACGTTGGTCTGTGGCTGGATTCGAAATGGGTCCAGGACCTTCTGTGGTCTCCCATTTCAGTCCAGCCAGGGCTGATGCTGTTCAGCATCATTATCAGCCCCAACGCCTAGCTGGTCCACGAGACGTACAGATTACCTCACATGTATTGTTACCTAGCAAGGTTAAGCATAGGTTGCAGAGGGAGACAGGGTGCTTGGAGTCTAAGTCCAGGATTCGCCACACTGAGCATGCCTGTGACCTGGCGGATCGTGATTGGTGCTTTGGCATCCACCTGACCCGGTGACCTGGCACCGCCTGATTGGTCCACGGGTGGCGTCACCAATCGCACATCGGTGGGCAGGGCTTAGTCTTTAAAAGGCCCGCCCACAAATATGGCGGCGTGCTCTGATCATTTGAGCAAGTGATGCTGTTGTGTGGACAACTGTGTTCCACGTGCTCCCTAGCTGTTCACTCCGTGACCTGCCGATGCCAGAGTTTGCTCGACTGATTAGCACAGGTCGCTTAGATGTGCTTAGGCAGGTAGCTTCGTCTTGCAGCCTGGCTCAGCCAAAGGGGTCTTCTATCACCCCGAGTAGCCTGCAGACGTCGTGTCCACAGCTATCGGCTGTCAGCCACGTGGAGTAGTACACTTCAGTCCGGTAGCACGCCGGCTGGAGGCACGTGTACCCGTTGGCGTAGTCACACACGCATCCTAGCGCCGCCACTGTATTACCTGTGCTGTAACAGGACTACAGATAGTTTTTCTCCGCCTATCTGTCGTGCTGCTAACGGAGATTTGCTATACCCGTTCCAGTGTGCACAAACACGGAAGGGTTTTACATTTAAGTTGGTTTCTTTCCTTTCCACCAGGAAAGTGTTCGGCAGCAGTCCACCAGGCGGCATCGCGAACCCCGGGGTCAGTTGCGTTCTATTATATTAAAGTTGAATGCAACCGCTCTCTTAAAATAGTGTCTCGCTGACTGTCCAGACACAAATATATCTGTTTAAAAGATTCTGGTGTAGGCCACATAACTAAAACTGTGGTTTTGCAGTTCCATGGTTCAAGTCTCTGTATTATCTAGCTTTTGGCTTTTTTTCCATAAGAAAACAGTAATAGTGTCTCCCTGACTGTTCAGACACAAATATATCTGTTTAAAAGATTGTGGTGTAGGCCAGATAACTAAAACTGTGGTTTTGCAGTTCAACAGTTCAATTCTCGGTATTATCCAGCTTTTGGCCTTTTTTCCATAAAAAAAACAGTAATACTGTCTCTCTGACTGTTCAGACACAAATATATCTACAATATTTAAAAGATTCTGGTGTAGGCCAGATAACTAGAACTGTGGTTTTTCAGTTCCACGATTCAAATCTCTCTATTATCCAGCTTTTGGCCTTTTTTACTTAAAAAAAACAGTAATAGTGTCTCCCTGACTGTTCAGACACAAATATATCTGCTTAAAAGTTTCTGGTATAGGAGAGATAGCTAGAACTGTGGTTTTGCAGTTCCACGGTTCAAATCTCTGTATTATCCAACTTTTGGCCTTTTTTCCGTAAAAAAAAACAGAAATAGTGTCTCCCTGACTGTTCAGACACAAATATATCTGTTTAAAAGATTGTGGTGTAGGCCAGATAACTAAAACTGTGGTTTTGCAGTTCAACAGTTAAAATCGCTGTATTATCCAGATTTTGGCCTTTTTTCCGTAAAAAAAACAGTAATAGTGTCTCGCTGACTGTTCAGACACCAATATATCTGTTTAAAAGATTCTGGTGTAGGCCAGATAGCTAGAATTGTGGTTTTGAAGTTCCACAGTTCAATTCTCGGAATTATCCAGCTTTTGGCCTTTTTTCCGTAAAAAAAAATAGTAATAGTGTCTCCCTGACTGTTCAGACACAAATATATCTATTTAAAAGATTCTGGTGTAGGCCAGATAGCTAGAACTGTGGTTTTGCAGTTCCACGGTTCAAATCTCAGTATTATCCAGCTTTTGGCCTTTTTCCATAAAAAAAAACAGTAATACTGTCTCGCTGACTGTTCAGACACAAATATATCTACAATATTTAAAAGATTCTGGTGTAGGCCAGATAACTAGAACTGTGGTTTTGCAGTTCCACGATTCAAATCTCTCTATTATCCAGCTTTTGGCCTTTTTTACTTAAAAAAAACAGTAATAGTGTCTCCCTGACTGTTCAGACACAAATATATCTGCTTAAAAGTTTCTGGTATAGGAGAGATAGCTAGAACTGTGGTTTTGCAGTTCCAAGGTTCAAATCTCAGTATTATACAGCATTTGGCCGTTTTTCGGTAAAAAAAACAGTAATAGTGTCTCCCTGACTGTCCAGACACAAATATATCTGTTTAAAAGATTCTGGTGTAGGCCACATAACAAAAACTGTGGTTTTGCAGTTCCATGGTTCAAGTCTCTGTATTATCTAGCTTTTGGCTTTTTTTCCATAAAAAAACAGTAATAGTGTCTCCCTGACTGTTCAGACACAAATATATCTGTTTAAAAGATTCTGGTGTAGGCCAGATAACTAGAACTGTGGTTTTGAAGTTCCACAGTTCAATTCTCGGTATTATCCAACTTTTGGCCTTTTTTCCGTAAAAAAAAATAGTAATAGTATCTCCCTGACTGTTCAGACAGAAATATATCTGTTTAAAAGATTCTGGTGTAGGCCAGATAGCTAGAACTGTGGTTTTGCAGTTCCACGGTTCAAATCTCAGTATTATCCAGCTTTTGGCCTTTTTTCCATAAAAAAAAACAGTAATACTGTCTCTCTGACTGTTCAGACACAAATATATCTACAATATTTAAAAGATTCTGGTGTAGGCCAGATAACTACAACTGTGGTTTTTCAGTTCCACGATTCAAATCTCTCTATTATCCAGCTTTTGGCCTTTTTTACTTAAAAAAAACAGTAATAGTGTCTCCCTGACTGTTCAGACACAAATATATCTGCTTAAAAGTTTCTGGTATAGGAGAGATAGCTAGAACTGTGGTTTTGCAGTTCCACGGTTCAAATCTCTGTATTATCCAACTTTTGGCCTTTTTTCCGTAAAAAAAAGCAGAAATAGTGTCTCCCTGACTGTTCAGACACAAATATATCTGTTTAAAAGATTGTGGTGTAGGACAGATAACTAAAACTGTGGTTTTGCAGTTCAACAGTTAAAATCGCTGTATTATCCAGATTTTGGCCTTTTTTCCGTAAAAAAAACAGTAATAGTGTCTCGCTGACTGTTCAGACACCAATATATCTGTTTAAAAGATTCTGGTGTAGGCCAGATAGCTAGAATTGTGGTTTTGCAGTTCCACGGTTACAAATGTCAGTATTATCCAGCTTTTGGCCTTTTTTACGTAGAAAAAACAGTGATAGTATCTCCCTGATTGTTCAGACTCAAATATATCTGTTTAAAAGATTCTGGTGTAGGCCAGATAGCTAGAACTGTGGTTTTGCAGTTCCATGGTTCAAATCTCAGTATTATCCATCTTTTGGCTTTTTTTCCGTTAAAAAAAAAAACACTAATAGTGTCTTGCTGACTGTTCAGACCAAATACACTGTGTGCAGAATTATTAGGCAAGTTGTATTTTAGAGGATTATTTTTATTATTGATCAACAACTATGTTCTCAATCAACCCAAAAGACTCATAAATATCCAAGCTTAATATTTTTGGAAATTGGAGTGGGATTTTTTTATATTTGGTATTTTAGGAGGATATCTGTTTGTGCAGGTAACTATTATTGTGCAGAATTATTAGGCAACTTAATAAAAACCATATATAATCCCATCTCACTTGTTTATTTTCACCAGGTAAACCAATATCAGTGCACAAAATTTAGAAATAAACATTTCTGACATGCAAAAACAAAAACAAAAAAATTAGTGATCAGTATAGCCACCTTTCTTTATGATGACACTCAACAGCCTTCCATTCATGGATTCTGTCGGTTGCTTGATCTGTTTTCGATCAACATTGCATGCAGCAGCCACCACAGCCTCCCAGACACTGTTCCGAGAGGTGTACTGTTTTCCCTCCCTGTAGATCTCACATTTTATGATGGACCACAGGTTCTCTATGGGGTTCAGATCAGGTGAACAAGGGGGCCATGTCATTATTTTTTCTTCTTTTAGACCTCTACTGGCCAGCCACACTGTGGAGTAGTTGGATGCATGTGATGGAGCATTGTCCTGCGTGAAAATCATCTTTTTCTTGAACGATACCGACTTCTTCCTGTACCACTGCTTGAAGAAGTTGTCTTCCAGAAACTGGCAGTAGGTCTGGGAGTTGAGCTTCACTCCATCCTCAACCCGAAAAGGTCCCACAAGTTCATATTTGATGATACCAGCCCATACCAGTACCCCACCTCAACCTTGCTGGCGTCTGAGTCGGAGTGGAGCTCTCTGCCCTTTATTGATCCATCCATTTGACCCATCAAGAGACACTCTCATTTCATCAGTCCATAAAACCTTTGAAAAATCAGTCTTAAGATATTTCTTGGCCCATTCTTGATGTTTTATCTTATGTTTCTTGTTCAAAGGTTGTCGTTTTTCAGCCTGCCTTACCTTGGCCATGTCCCTGAGTATCGCACACTTTGTACTTTTTGATACTCCAGTAACGTTGCAGCTCTGAAATATGGCAAAACTAGTGACGAATGGCATCTTGGCAGCTTCACGCTTGATTTTCCTCAATTCATGGGCAGTTATTTTGCGCCTTTTTTGCCAATACGCTTCTTGCGACCCTGTTGGCTATTTGCCATGAAACGCTTGACTGTTCGGTGATCACGCTTCAAAAGTTTGGAAATTTCAAGACTGCTGCATCCCTCTGCAAGACATCTCACAATTTTGGACTTTTCAGAGCCTGTCAAATCTCTCTTCTGACCCATTTTGCCAAAGGAAAGGAAGTTGCCGAATAATTAAGCACACCTTATATAGGGTGTTAATGTCATTAGACAACACCCCTCCTCATTACAGAGATGCACATCACCAGATTTACTTAAATGGCAGTTGGCTCTCAAGCCTGTGCAGCTTGGAGTAGGACAACATGTATAAAAAGTATCGAAGTGATCAAAATACGCATTTGCCTAATAATTCTGCACGCGGTGTATATCTGTTTAAAAGATTCTGGTGTAGGCCAGATAGCTAGAACTGTGATTTTGAAGTTCCACTGTTCAAATCTCTGTATTATCCAGATTTTGGCCTTTTTTTCATAAAAAAAAAACAAAATAGTGTCTCCCTGACTGTTCAGACACAAATATATCTTTTTAAAATATTCTGGTGTAGGCCACATAACTAAAACTGTGGTTTTGCAGTTCCATGGTTCAAATCTCTGTATTATCCAGCTTTTGGCCTTTTTCCGTAAGAAAAAACAGTAATAGTTTCTCCCTGACTGTTCAGACACAAATATAACTGTTTAAAAGATTCTGGTGTAGGCCACATAACTATAATTGTGGTGTTGCAGTTCCATGGTTCAAATCGCTGTATTATCCAGCTTTTGGCATTTTTTCCGTAAAAAAAACAGTAAAGCTGTCTCTCTGACTGTTCAGACACAAATATATCTATTTAAAAGATACTGGTGTAGGCCAGATAACTAGAACTGTGGTTTTGCAGGTCCACGGATCAAATCCCTGTATTATCCAGCTTTTGGCCATTATTACTGTTTTTTTAATGCAAAAGTGTCTCGCTGACTGTTCAGACACAAATATATCTGTTTAAAAATTTCTTGTGTAGGCTAGATAGCTAGAACTGTGGTTTTGCAGTTCCAGGGTTCAAATCTCTGTATTATCCAGCTTTTGGCCTTTTTTCCGTAAAAAAACAGTAATAGTGTCTCCCTGACTGTTCAGACACAAATATATCTGTTTAAAAGATTCTGGTGTAGGCCAGATAACTATAGCTGTGGTTTTGCAGTTCCACAGTTCAAATCTCTGTAAAATCCAGCTTTTGGCCTTTTTGCCATAAGAAAAAAACAGTAATAGTTTCTCCCTGACTGTTCAGACACAAATGTAACTGTTTAACATATTCTGCAGTAGGCCACATAACTATAACTGTGGTTTTGCAGTTCCATGGTTGAAATCTCTGTAAAATCCAGCTTTTAGCCTTTTTTCCATAAAAAAACCAGTAATAGTATCTCCCTGACTGTTCAGACACAAATATATCTGCTTAAAAGGTTCTGGTGTAGGCCACATAACTATAACTGTGGTTTTGCAGTTCCACAGTTGAAATCTCAGTATTATCCAGCTTTTGGCCTTTTTTCCGTAAAAAAAAAATAATAGTGTCTCCCTGACTGTTCAGACACAAATATGTCTGTTTAAAAGATTCTGGTATAGGCCAGATAACTAGAACTGTCATTTTGCAGTTCCATGGTTAAAATCTCTGTATTATCCAGCTTTTGGACTTTTTTTCCATAAAAAAAACAGTAATAGTGTCTCACTTACTGTTCAGACACAAATATATCTGTTTAAAAGATTCTGGTGTAGGCCAGATAACTAGAAATGTGGTTTTGCAGTTCCACAGTTCAAATCTCTGTATTATCCAGCTTTTGGGCTTTTTTCCGTAAAAAAAACAGTAAGTGTCTCCCTGACTGTTCATACACAAATATATCTGTTTAAAAGATTCTGGTGTAGGCCAGATAGCTAAAATGGTGGTTTTGCAGTTCCACGGTTCAAATCTCTGTATTATCCAGCTTTTGGCCTTTTTTCCATAAAAAAAACAGTAATAGTGTCTCGCTGACTGTTCGCACACAAATATATCTGTTTAAAAGTTTCTGGTGTAGACCACATAACTAAAACTGTGGTTTTGCAGTTCCACGGTTCAATTCTCTGTATTATCCAGCTTTTAGCCTCTTTTCCACAAAAAAAAACAGTAATAGTGTCTCGCTGACTGTTCAGACACAAATATATCTGTTTAAAAGATTCAGGTGTAGACCACATAACTAAAACTGTGGTTTTGCAGTTCCACGGTTCAATTCTCTGTATTATCCAGCTTTTGGCCTTTTTTCTGTTAAAAAAAACAGTAATAGTGTCTCGCTGACTGTTCAGACACAAATATATATATTTAAAAGATTCTGGTGTAGGCCAGAAAACTAGAACAGTGGATTTGCAGTTCCACGGTTCAAATCTCTGTATTATCCAGCTTTTGGCCTTTTTGTGTATTAAATACTGTAATAGTGTCTCCCTGACTGTTCAGACACAAATATATCTGTTTAAAAGATCTGGTGTAGGCCAGATAACTAGAACTATGGTTTTGCAGTTCCACGGTTCAAATCTCTGTAAAATCCAGCTTTTGGCCTTTTTTCTGTAAAAAAAAAACAATAATAGTATCTCCCTGACTGTTCAGACACAAATACATCTGTTTAAAAGATACTAGTATAGGCCACATAACTATAACTGTGGTTTTGCAGTTCCACAGTTGAAATCTCAGTATTATCCAGCTTTTGGCCTTTTTTCCGTAAAAAAAACAGTAATAGTGTCTCCCTTACTGTTCAGACACAAATATATCTGTTTAAAAGATTCTGGTGTAGGCCAGATAACTAGAACTGTGGTTTTGCAGTTCCACGGTTCAAATCTCAGTATTATCCAGCTTTTGGCCTTTTTTCCTCAAAAAAAAAACAGTAATATCGCTCCCTTACTGTTCAGACACAAATATATCTGTTTAAAAGATTCTGTTGTAGGCTAGATAACTAAAACTGTGGTTTTGTAGTTCCACCGTTCAAATCTCAGTAGAGATGAGCGTTGTTCTACTCGAACTGTTCGCCAATCTCAAATTCGAGCTGTTTTGGGCGGTGTTCGAGCCGTTCGGCGAACACGAACGATTTTAGAAAAATTCGGCTGTTCGAGGTTATGTTCGATAACTGTTTGTGCACCAAAATCATAACCCGATTTTTTCTCAGTAATGATGAAAATTAATGTTAATACGCAGTTTGAGTGTACAGCGGGGTGGGGGGAGGGGCAGGAGATGGATCTCTGCAGGAATAATGAAGAACTCCATTTTTTTTTCTCTTTCCCGCATTTACAGTGGGGAGGTGCAATCTGTCAGCCTATCAGCAGCGCACACACGGAGCGAAGTGCTTTTTTTCACACAAGCAAGGGCATATGTCATTGGCAGTGTATGTCACATGTCCTTGCCCTATAAGACCCAGCCATTTTCCCTGTCGCCACCATTTTCTCACTGCTGCAGCTGCGTGTTAGACGGCACCGCTGTTGCTGTGTGCGCTATACCTTGTTAATTTCAAGCCAATTTTCGCACAAATCTACAGATAGCTTGGGAGTAGGGAATAGTTGTGATTGCAGTCCTTTTAAGGACTAGGTTACAGCATTTCCTACGACTTTTATCAGGCAGGTCTGTGCTCTTAAATAGATAGATTGTGGGAGTAAAGACTAATTGTAATTGCAGTCCTTTTCAGGACTAGGTTACATCAGTTCCTATCAGTTTTTGCCAGGCAGGTCTGTGCCAGTGCTGTGCAAGTTTTTTTCACAGCATTTGGCTGAATCTAGCAAAGCTAATCCTTTTTGGCCTATTGCAGAGTGTGTTAGTCAGTGGAGTAGCCTATCTGTGTTGCAAGATATACCACCTGTGTATAGAATACCAATTTTTTTACTGCACCTAGTGAAGTAAAATCTTTTGGGCATAGCATCATTCTATTAGTCCATCTATACTGACCTCCATCAGGTTGCAAATTGAATATAATTTTTTTCTGCATCTAGCTCTGAAAAAATATTTGGCCTTCTAGCAGTGTGTGGGACTTGTTCTATTAGTCCATCTATACTGACCTCCATCACGCTGCAAATTCAAAATAATTTTTTGTCTGCATCTAGCTCTGAAAAAATATTTGGCCTTCTAGCAGTGTGTGGGACTTTCTCTATTAGTCCATCTATACTGACCTCCATCAGGTTGCAAATTAAAAATAATTTTTATCTGCATCTACCTCTGAAAAAATATTTGGGCTTCTAGCTTTGTGTGGGACTTGTTCTGTAGTGCCGGCGTCCCTGCCCTCTGCTAGGCAGGGACGCTGTTCCCCTCACCGCTCTGCTCCGTGCCCGGCGTCCCTCTCCCGCTCTGCTGGCAGCGCGCGCTCCTTCCCGGCCACTGTGCTTAGGGCGCGCGCGCGCGCTCTCCCTCCCTCTTAAAGGGGCCGCGCGCGCCGTCCTAAGTAGTCCCCGGCCAATGGCCGGAGGACTTTATCATATATAAGGCACCTCCTCCAAAATGGAGGTGCCCGAGCAATGTTGTTTGCACCTGTGTCTCACCTGTGCTTCAGCCCTCAGGTCCCGTTGCCAGTTTCCTGCCAGTTACCTGCCAGTTACCTGCCAGATTCTTGCCTGATTACTTGTTACCTGCCTGCTAGTCTGAGGTCCGACGGTCTGCCTTACTAATCCTGTCAGTCTGTCTAAGGACCAGCCTGCCCGCTCACTTGGGAGCGCACTTCAGCTACCTGCCTGCTTGCCTGAGGTCCGACGGTCTGCCTTCCAACTCCTGTCAGTCTGTCTATGGACCAGCTTGCCCGCTCACCTGGGAGCGCATATCTGCTACCTGCCTGCTAGCCTACCAGGAGGCTCTGCCGTCACGTGCTGTGACCACCTGCCTGTCCAGTGACTCCTGCCCGCTCACCTGGGAGCGCTCATCTGCTACCTGTCTGCTAGCCTACCTGGAGGCTCCGCCGTCACGTGCTGTGACCATCTGCCTGTCCAGTGACTCCTGCCCGCTCACCTGGGAGCGCTCATCTGCTACCTGTCTGCTTGCCTACCCGGAGGCTCTGCCGTCACGTGCTGTGACCACCCGCCTGTCCAGAGACTTCTGCCCGCTCACCTGGGAGCGCTCATCTGTTGCCTGTCTGCTGGTCTTCCTGGAGGCTCCGTCGTCACATGCTGTGACCACCCGTTCATCCAGAGACTCTCGCCTGCTCACCTGGGAGCTCACGTCTATCTTCAGCCGCCACAGGTCGTACCAACCCTATACCTAGAGACTGCCCCGGTCACTTGCCGTGACCACCAGCCCGTTCATCCAGAGACTGCCTCGGTCACTTGCCGTGACCTCCAGCCCGTTCACTCAGAGACTGTCCCGTTCACTCAGAGACTGTCCCGTTCACCTGCTGAGTCTTCCAGCCCGTCTTCCCTGGTTGCCACCCGCTCCCTTACAAGGACCGCCCCCTTGTTAGTAGCTCTGAGGTTCCGCCTCCCAGACCCGTTACAGTTCTATTAGTCCATCTATACTGACCTCCATCAGGTTGCAAACTGAATATAATTTTTTTCTGCATCTAGCTCTGAAAAAATATTTGGACTTCTAGCAGTGTGTGGGACTTTCTCTATTAGTCCATCTATACTGACATCCATCAGGTTGCAAATTAAAAATAATTTTTATCTGCATTTAGTTCTGAAAAAATATTTGGCCTTCTAGCAGTGTGTGGGACTTTCTCTATTAGTCCATCTATACTGACCTCCATCAGGTTGCAAATTAAAAATAATTTTTTGTCTGCATCTAGCTCTAAAAAAATATTTGGCCTTCTAGCAGTGTGTGGGACTTTCTCTATTAGTCCATCTATACTGACCTCCATCAGGTTGCAAACTGAATATATATTTTTTCTGCATCTACCTCTGAAAAAATATTTGGGCTTCTAGCTGTGTGTGGGACTTGTTCTATTAGTCCATCTATACTGACCTCCATCAGGTTGCAAACTGAATATAATTTTTTTCAGAATCTAGCTCTGAAAAAATATTTGGCCTTCTAGCAGTGTGTGGGACTTGTTCTATTAGTCCATCTATACTGACCTCCATCAGGTTGCAAATTCAAAATAATTTTTTGTCTGCATCTAGCTCTGAAAAAATATTTGGCCTTCTAGCAGTGTGTGGGACTTTCTCTGTTAGTCCATCTATACTGACCTCCATCAGGTTGCAAACTGAATATATTTTTTTCTGCATCTACCTCTGAAAAAATATTTGGGCTTCTAGCTGTGTGTGGTACTTGTTCTATTAGTCCATCTATACTGACCTCCATCAGGTTGCAAACTGAATATAATTTTTTTTTGCATCTACCTCTGAAAAAATATTTGGGCTTCTAGCTGTGTGTGGGACTTGTTCTATTAGTCCATCTATACTGACCTCCATCAGGGTGCAAACTGAATATAATTTTTTTCTGCATCTAGCTCTGAAAAAATATTTGGCCTTCTAGCAGTGTGTGGGACTTTCTCTATTAGTCCATTTATACTGACATCCATCAGGTTGCAAATTAAAAATAATTTTTATCTGCATCTAGCTCTGAAAAAATATTTGTCCTTCTAGCAGTGTGTGGGTCTTGTTCTATTAGTCCACCTATACTGACCTCCATCAGGTTGCAAATTCAAAATAATTTTTTGTCTGCATCTAGCTCTGAAAAAATATTTGGCCTTCTAGCAGTGTGTGGGACTTTCTCTATTAGTCCATCTATACTGACCTCCATCAGGTTGCAAACTGAATATATTTTTTTTCTGCATCTACCTCTGAAAAAATATTTGGGCTTCTAGCTGTGTGTGGGACTTGTTCTATTAGTCCATCTATACTGACCTCCATCAGGTTGCAAACTGAATATAATTTTTTTCTGCATCTACCTCTGAAAAAATATTTGGGCTTCTAGCTGTGTGTAGGACTTGTTCTATTAGTCCATCTATACTGACCTCCATCAGGTTGCAAACTGAATACAATTTTTTTCTGCATCTACCTCTGAAAAAATATTTGGGCTTCTAGCTGTGTGTGGGACTTGTTCTATTAGTCCATCTATACTGACCTCCATCAGGTTGCAAACTGAATATAATTTTTTTCTGCATCTAACCCAGCCAATAGTTTTGGCCTAATACCACAGTTTGGCCACTCAGCTCTGCTCGGTTCCCATCCATTGTTTTTTTGTGCAAACAACTCCAGAGTTGTGAATTAGTTAACCACCAAAATGAGTGGAAAAAGGCCTGCTGCTGGTGGAAAGGGGAATAGGCGTGTTGGGAAGGGGAAAAAAGGTTGTGTCCGTGGGGTAGGTGTTAAAGCAACAGTAACATCTGCAGAAGAAAGACCATCTTCCAACCAAACTAAAATGTCTACTTCTTTTAGCGGACAATGTGATAAGATCCCTTTCTTACGGCCCCGCCAATCGCTACAAATTCCAGATGAGGCACAAAAACAGCAGGTGCTTCAACGGATATCAAGTGCTCCTTTAAGTGGGCTCCGCTCCACATCAACTTCAACATCACAAATACTCCAGTCCTCAAAGGTGTCACCCCAATCGCACTTGCTTCCTCACAGCTCCCAAATCTCCAGCTGCCCGTCTGAGTATGAGGTAGAACAGATGGTTGAGTCTGCAGAGTTGTTTACTCATACTATAGCCTGGGAATCAGAGGTTGACTCCAGCGCTTCTGTGAATCCAGACGAGGAAATGATCTGCACTGATGCCCAGAATCTTTATGAGTCGGATCCAGGACCAGACGCAGAAGGTTCTGACCATAATGTAGACCCTCATTCCCAAACTGTAACTCCTGTTGGTGGAGACAATGAGGAAGACGATGATGAGACTCAAATACCTGATTGAAGCGACAACTTTAGTTTTTTGTCAGAGCAGGAACAGGTTGGCTCTGAGGACGACGGGTGTGATAACGCACAGGGTGATGATGATGAGGTTGGAGATCCCACTTACTGTCAACCCACAGTCAGCCAAGAGATGAGGTCAGCAGAGGAGGTGGAGGAAGATGCTAGTGACGACGAGGTCAGGTTGCGCCTTCCTGGACAGAGACGTAGTACTGGAAGCACGTCAACAACTGCATCCTCAAACACAACTCTGCCTCTCACCACAAGTCGTGGTGGCTCTTCAGGTCGCATGGGTGCTAAGCCTTGCATAGCCTGGGCATTTTTTCAGATCGATAAAGATGACCCAACTCGTGTTATCTGTAACATTTGTCAGCAAAAGCTAAGTAGAGGCCAAAAAATACATAGTTTGAGTACTTCATGCATGAACCGGCACATGGACATGAAGCATAAGTTGCAGTGGGAAGCTCAGTGTGCTACAATGCGGCCTAGCCGGCCGGGCCAACCACCGTCTGCCATATCTTGTGCATCCGCGGCCTCTTCATCCTCTGTGACTGGGGGGACAGCAGTCACACTTGTTTTGGGGCGCAGACCTGCCACCTCTTTACCCGCAACAGCCAGCGTGATTGGCAGGTCATCATTTTCTTTGGAGGTGGTAACACCAGCTGGTGTTGAGCGCTGTCCGACATCGATAGCACCACCTTTGGATCAAGGCAACCTAACATGTCCGCCTGCATCTTCCTCACAGACCGGCAGTTTGCCGGGGACACCCTTATCAACCCCGTCTAAGCACAATAGCCAGCCCTCGGTCCCTCAGATGTGGACAAGTAAAAGACCATTTCCTCCTAGCCATGAGAAAGCTAAGAGGTTGAATTTCACCATCTGCAAGCTCTTGGCTACAGAAATGCTGCCTTTCCACCTGGTGGACACAGAGGATTTTCGAGACCTTATGTCCGTCGCAGTGCCCCAGTACCAGATGCCCAGTCGGCACTACTTCTCAAAGAAAGGTGTGCCTGCGCTCCACCAGCATGTCGCACACAACATCACCGCTTCTTTGAGAAACTCTGTGTGTGACAGGGTGCATTTCACCACAGACACTTGGACGAGTAGGCATGGACAGGGGCGTTACATGTCGCTGACTGGGCACTGGGTAACTATGGTGACAGCAGGACAAGGGGCTGCTGTCCAAGTCTTGCCGTCCCCACGAGTTGTGCGTCAATCCTCTTTATGTCATTTTTCCTCCACTGCTTCTGCCTCCTCAACCTCCTCTCGGTCTTCCACCTGCACCCAAAGCCTGTCTGGTCGTGCCACAAGCTTTCTAACTGCGCAGAAGGGATCCTGCACACCTCCTTACTATGCTGGCAGTAGGGCTCAACGTCATCAGGCGGTTTTTACTTTGAAATGTCTGGGAAATGTGAGTCACACAGCTGAGGAGTTGTGGTCAGCTCTGGAGAACCAATTTCATGAATGGTTGTCTCCACTGGACCTGAAACCAGGGAAGGCCGTGTGCGACAATGCTGCAAACCTGGGTGCGGCCCTTCGCCGGGGCAATGTCACACACGTGCCTTGTATGGCTCACGTGTTGAACCTGGTTGTCCAGCAATTTTTAGCCCACTATCCCAGACTAGATGGCCTTCTGCAGAGGGCACGGTCACTGTGTGCTCACTTCCGCCGTTCGCATCCCGCAGCTCAGCGACTTACATCTCTACAGAAGTCGTTGGGCCTGCCACTTCACCGGCTAAAATGCGATGTGCCTACCCGGTGGAATTCAACTCTGCACATGTTGCAGCGACTGTGGCAGCACCGACAAGCCCTGGTGCAATACGTTCTGATGTATAGCCTGGGCCAACGAGATCCAGAGGTGGGGCAAATCACGCTGGAGGAGTGGTCTCAGATCAGGGACCTATGAACCCTTCTGCACAGTTTTGAAATGGCGACGAAGATGTTTAGTGCTGACGATGCCATTATCAGCATGACTGTTCCGGTGATTTACATGCTGGAGCACATGTTAAACAGAATTCGGAGTCAGGTGGTGGCACAAGAGGAGGTGGAGGAAGTAAAGGAGGAGGAGTTGTATGCGGAAGGGCTAACATCTGCAAGGTCCAGACGGTCGGCAGCACCAAGGCGGCAGGCATGTGAGGGTGGGGGAGATGGTTTTACCAGGGCGCATGTTAGCAGCCAAACTAGTGAGGAAGGTGCAGGAGCCCAGGAAGAAGTGGAGGAAGAACTGATGGAAGACTCATCAGATGAGGGAGACCTTGATCACATTTCTGTTGTGCGAGGTTGGGGGGAGAGGACAGAGGAAGGAAGCATGATTGTTACCTCGCCACCAACACAACAGGGACTTGGTGCTCCTGGATGCGCAACACACATGAGTGCCTTCTTGCTGCACTACCTGCAACATGACCCTCGAATTGTGAGAATTAGAAATAATCCTGACTACTGGGTTGCCACACTGTTAGATCCCCGGTACAAAAGTAAATTTGCAGAAATTATTCCTGCCATAGAAAGGGATGCACGCATGCAGGAGTATCAGCAGAGACTGTTGCAGAATCTTACATGTGCTTTTCCACAAAATACCAGTGGTGCACGTAGTGAATCTCACAGTTCCAACTTGCCAACCGTGGGACCGTCAAGTGTTCAGCACTCAAACCATAACAGAACCACAGTATCTGCTGGTAACATCAATTTTGCGGAATCATTTCACCACTTTTTTAGCCCATCCTTTGCAAGGCCACAGGAGACAAGAAGTCTGACACATAGTCAACGCCTAGAGACGATGGTACAGGAGTATCTCCAAGTAAACATTGAAGCCATGACTGTGTCACTGGACCCTTGCTCTTTTTGGGCTTCCAATCTGGATAAATGGCCGGAGCTAGCCACTTACGCCTTGTTAATCTTGTCATGCCCCGCAGCCAGCGTTCTGTCTGAACGTGTGTTCAGCGCTGCTGGTGGTGTGCTGACAGATAAGCGCACGCGGCTCTCCACTGATAATGTAGACAGACTCACGTTCATAAAGATGAACAAATCATGGATCCGAAACGACTTTTCTACCCCTGTGTCATCCTGGGGAGAGTAAAAGCTTGATGATTGGTTAAAATCACCCTACCAACCGTTTTAAGCTTTCAAATTACTAATCATGTTTATCTGTATCTTGGCTGGAAAATAATTTGGGCTTTGTAGCAGTGTGCAGCACTGATTCTATTAGGCCATCTATAATAAGCTCCACCAGATTTAAAATTACTAATCATGTTTATCTGTATCTTGACTGGAAAATAATTTGGGCTTTGTAGCAGTGTGCAGCACTGATCCTATTAGGCCATCTATACTAAGCTCCACCAGATTTAAAATTAATAATAAGTTTTAGCTGCATCTAGCCCGGAAAATAATTTTGGGGCTCCGAGATGCGCAAGATACATAAGTGCCTTCTTGCTGCACTACCTGCAACATGACCCTCATATTGTCAGAATTTGAAGTAATCATGACTACTGGGTTGCCACACTCTTAGATCCCCCAAACTTTTGGATCAACCTTTTCATTTTAATAAAGACCAAAAAAATGGTCATTTTTGAAATTATAAGCATTAGCAGGTTGTTAGAAACTGAAATCAAACAGTTTTCAACTCAAAACTTTATTCTAGGTGATGTTACATTTTCACATAGGACCCCTTGTTCGAAAGGAGCTTCTGAACTCTCTCGTCCATTGAATTTGTCAGGTTTTGGATGGTTTCTGCTTCAATTGTTTTGCATGAGGACAGAATACCCTCCCAGAGCTGTTGCTTAGATGTGAACTGCCTCCCGCCATCATAGACACTCCTTTTAATGATGCTCCAGAGGTTCTGAATGGGGTAGAGGTCAGGGGAGCATGGGGGTCACACCATAAGTTTGTCCCCTTTTATGTCCATATCAGCCAGAGATGCAGATGTTTTATGTGCAGCATGAGATGGTGCATTATCATGCAAAAAAATGATCTTGCTGTGAAATACACGGTTCTTCTTCTTGAACCATGGCAGGAAGTGCTGTTTGAGAAAATCCACATACATTATGGAGTTCATCTTTAGCGCCTTCAGGGATCCTAAAGGGGCCGACAATCTCTCTCCCCATGATTCCAGCCCAAAACATTACTCCACCTCCTCCTTGTTGGCGCTGTAGCCGTGTTTGCGTGGGGTGTCCATCAACCAGCCATCCTCCACTCCATCCATCTGGACCACCGAGCGCTGCACGGCACTCATCCGTGAACAAAACAGTTTTGAAATCAGTCTTCATGTAATGTTTGGCCCACTGGAGCCGTTTCTGCTTGTGTGAAGTGGATAGAGGAGGTCGACAGGATGGCGTATGCACAGCTGCAAACCTCTGAAGGACACTGCATCTTGTTGTTCGGGGGACGTTGGAGGCACAAGCAGCTTCAAAAACTTGTCTGCTGCTATGACAAGGCTTTTTTGCCGCTGCTCTTTTAACCTGACGTAATTGCCTGTAGGAAAGAGTCCTCAATTTGCCCTTATCAGCATGCACACGTGTGTACTGTGAATCAGCTACATACTTCTTGATTGCCAAGACACTTCATCCTGATCATCGCACAATGTTGATTGTAGTCATGCCTTGACCTAAACACTCCACAATTTGTTGCTTCTCAGCAGCCGACACATCCTTTTTCTTTCCCATTTTGGCAGAAAATGTAGGCTGCTTAATAATGTGAGACAGCCTTCTTAAGTAGTCTTGCCTTTCATTGGACACACCTGCCAAACTAATTAGCACAGGTGTCTGCAATTGCTTACAGTGATATAAAGAGCCCTGACACACATCACCATCAATGAGTTTAACTGACAAACAAACAAATTCTTCCCTTATCACTCCTAAACACTTTTTGCATAATAATTTGGAACACAGTGTACATGTGCTTTTCCACAAAACACCAGTGGTTCACGTAGTGAATCTTACAGTTCTAATTTGCCAACCGTGGTCTGTATGGAGTTGTTCAATAAAGGGCCCAAAATTAAGATAACATAGATGGGAGAGGTCTCTATGAATAGGAATTCCTAACTATTTGATACCCTGTGAGGGCCAGGCAAAGGGAAAGTTGGACTGGATGGAATCCTATATGGATTTGGGGAGGGAGACATCGAGGGCCTCAGACTTCGCTGCATTGATTTTAAAATTTGACCATGTAACAAAGTGATCTATTTCAGTCATAACAGCATGGATGGATATATGTGATTGAGTGATATATACTAGGACATCATCAGCAAATAGAGAGCACTTGTACTCGGTGCCTCCCACCTCAATCCACCTAATATTGGGGCTATGGCGAATTGATGAGAGCAGGTGCTCCGTCACTAGGATGTATAAGAGAGGGGACAGAGGACATCCCTGCCTTGTCCCATTGGTGATTGTGAAAGGTGATGAAAATGTTCTGATGCACCCCCTGGGCCTTGGGACACCCGGAGCCGGACCCTTTTTGGTGGATGCTGGTGGTTGTAGTCTTCGTGGCGGCGACCCGGTTCCGTGTCTCAGGGTAGTCAAACCAGTGGCGGAACTATTTATGTGGTTTTGATGTTTAAATGTCCGACTACGCCACCCGTGGATTGCGGTCAGAGTGAACCGCCACTGCAGGGCAGACCGCTGAGGCTGGTGTTGTGGGTGCAGCAGAGCGTAGCATAACTCCCCACGGGAGGAGTATAGCCTCAGGGCAGTGTATGCGGAGGATGGGGTGATGGTGCAGGGCAGCAGCAGTAACGACACGGAGTCAGTGATGCAGTCCAGGGCCTTTACTCACAGTTCTTATTATCCAGACCACGTCTGCAGGTAACGGCTGCCCACGTCGTACTGTGCTCACCAGGTGAGGGGCTCAGACAACTCCCAGATAACTTTGGAGCGCTTCACAGGACCCCCTTTGTGTGTCCTTTGTCTGGCCTTTCTTACCAACCCTTCTGTCCGGCTGCCTCGGGCCTCCTCTTGGTAAACTTGGCACCAGCTTCCCTGACCCTATGTGGTGCCTTCCTAGCGGGTGTAGCGAGGGGCTGCGCCACATAAAATGTCACAGCCTCCGGTTTCTAGCTGAGGGTCGTTTCCTGCCTCCACTAGTTTCGGGGACCGGTCTCCCCCTTTGGCCTGACCCCTCCACGCAGGTGGATTCGGGCGTGCGGTGGCGACTTGCCCGTCCGCACCCCTGGGATCCCTTCATTCCTCGTTCCTGGAGCCTTCTCCGCTCCTCTTCCTTCCTTCTCCCTCTTCCATGCCTGGGCCTCTGTTACTAGGCCCGCCTCCGGAGCAGAGCTCATGCACTCATGCAGAGCCCCTGCTCCCTGCCACTTCTGCTCAGACTTCTCTGCACTGAACTAAGATGGTGCCCACCTTTTATACTCCCTTCTCAATGCACCCAGGAACTGCTTCCTCCCTGCTCCTGCACTACAGGGTTCCCCTTCCTCAGTGTTCCCTCCCCCCACTCCAGCCAGGGACAGGGACTGTCGTGCCCATCTCAGAGGCATATTGGTCGCCCTGCCCCACGGCAATGTGGTGTAATGCATGCAGGTGTCGGGTCCTGATCCACACTCCATCCTTACATGAGAGTGAGATATCACACCTCTGGGTGAGGTGCAATACCTCTGTAGCAACCGAGCCCTCAGGGTGCTACAGTTCCATTTATCTTCAGCCTAGGTGACGTATTGTGATACAGGGCCGTGATTTTGGCTATAAAAGGGTCCCCTAGACCCCTACCCCAAGCTTTTTAAGAGAATCATATATGGCGTGCCAGAAGACTCTATGGAATGCTTTCTCAGCATCCAACGAGAGTATCTAATTACAAATTTTTAACTGCATCTAGCCCAGGAAATACTTTGTGCCTAGTAGCAGTGTCTGCTAGTCAGCGGATTATCCCGGCTGTTAAGCAAGCTACACCACCTGTAGTTTGGACACTTAATTTTTTCAAAGGAAATGCTTCGGGACCACGGGATACTCAGTGAAGAGGATCAGGAGGCACCCCAAGGCATAGGGGCTGGGACTGGCAGTAGGATGCCTTGCGGTGGACAGCCGAGCTCGATCCTTATAAAAGCTTTTTAACTGCAGCAGCTTTAGTGGACGCTACTGGAGCTGGAATTACGCGGCTGCTAGCATGAGACTTGCCCTCCAATAGATCCTTGTAAATGGATTTAAAGTGTATTCATTCAAATTAGAGAGACAATTTAAATTAAAAAGCTTAGAGCTGCCTCCACCACAGGGGGGCTCGCTCGACCCATCAGCGGACAGGCACCAGTATTGGGAGAGGGGGGCTGGCCTTCAGGGTTCACCGCGGCTCTGGCACAAACACGGCGACACGGAGGTGGCACGGGCAGGAGCGGACTGAACGTGTCGGCTTCTCACTTTTTGGATTTTAGAAGGGCATGACATGCCTATATCTGTGTCTCCCCCTCCTTTTACTCCTCCACCTCTTTTCTTTTCGCATGACTATATGTACTTGTCACTTTTCCATGTGTTAGTTGTGTCTTCTGAGCAGTTTGTCAGCTTTTGGACACCTTTGAAGGTGTTTTCTATGTGTTTCTATATGTTTTCGTTTGCCTGCCATTGGTTTTAACGGTGTTCGAAGGTGTTCGACGAACAGTTCGACGAACTGAACCGAACTCGAACACTACGGGGGTGGCTCAACACTAAATCTCAGTATTATCCAGCTTTTTTTTCTAAAAAAAACAGTAATAGTGTCTCCCTGACTGTTCAGACACAAATATATCTGTTTAAAAGATTCTAGTGTAGACCACATAACTAAAACTGTGGTTTTGCAGTTCCACGGTTCAATTCTCTTTATTATCCAGCTTTTGCCCCTTTTTCCGTTAAAAAAAAACAGTAATAGTGTCTCGCTGACTGTTCAGACACAAATATATCTATTTAAAAGATTCTGGTGTAGGCCAGAAAACTAGAACAGTGGATTTGCAGTTCCACGGTTCAAATCTCTGTATTATCCAGCTTTTGACCGTTTTTGTGTATTAAATACAGTAATAGTGTCTCCCTGACTGTTCAGACACAAATATATCTGTTTAAAGATCTGGTGTAAGCCAGATAACTAGAACTGTGGTTTTGTAGTTCCACGGTTCAAATCTCTGTAAAATCCAGATTTTGGCCTTTTTTCTGTAAAAAAAAACAGTAATAGTATCTCCCTGACTGTTCAGACACAAATATATCTGTTTAAAAGATACTCGTGTAGGCCACATAACTATAAATGTGGTTTTGCAGTTCCACAGTTGAAATCTCAGTATTATCCAGCTTTTGGCATTTTTTCCGTAAAAAAAACAGTAATAGTTTCTCCCTGACTGTTCAGACACAAATATATCTGTTTAAAAGATTCTGGTGTAGGCCAGATAACTATAACTGTGGTTTTGCAGTTCCACGGTTCAAATCTCAGTATTATCCAGCTTTTGGCCTTTTTTCCGTAAAAAAAAACCCAGTAATATCGCCTCCCTTACTGTTCAGACACAAATATATCTGTTTCAAAGATTCTGTTGTAGGCTAGATAACTAAAACTGTGGTTTTGTAGTTCCACGGTTCAAATCTCAGTATTATCCAGCTTTTGAACTTTTTTTTTCTAAAAGAACAGTAATACTGTCTCCCTGACTGTTCAGACACATAAATATCTGTTTAAAAGATTCTGGTGTAGGCCAGATAGCTAAAACTGTGGTTTTGCAGTTCCATGGTTCAAATCTCTGTATTATCCAGCTTTTGGCCTTTTTTTCCATAAATAAAAAACAGCAATAGTGTCTCGCTGACTGTTCAGACACAAATATATCTGTTTAAAAGATTCTGGTGTAGACCACATAATTAAAACAGTGGTTTTGCAGTTCCACGGTTCAATTCTCTGTATTATACAGCTTTTAGCCTCTTTTCCGCAAAAAAAAAAACAGTAATAGTGTCTCGCTGACTGTTCAGAGACAAATATATCTATTTAAAAGATTCTGGTGTAGGCCAGAAAATTAGAACTGTGGTTTTGCAGTTCCACGGTTCAAAACTCTGTATTATCCAGCTTTTGGCCTTTTTTGTGTAAACAAAACAGTAATAGTGTCTCCTTGACTGTTCAGACACAAATATATCTGTTTAAAAGATACTGGTGTAGGCCACATAAGTATAACTGTGGTTTTGCAGTTCCACAGTTGAAATCTCAGTATTATCCAGCTTTTGGCCTTTTTCCGTTAAAAAAACCCAGTAATATTGCCTCCCTTACTGTTTATACACAAATATA
The DNA here is from genome assembly GCF_046119375.1 of Phyllobates terribilis. Classification (NCBI taxonomy): domain Eukaryota; kingdom Metazoa; phylum Chordata; class Amphibia; order Anura; family Dendrobatidae; genus Phyllobates; species Phyllobates terribilis. The sequence goes on along the minus strand of NW_027362768.1, from coordinate 165,031,707 downwards.
TCTGTTTAAAATATTCTGGTGTAGGCTAGATAGCTAAAACTGTGGTTTTGCAGTTCCACGGTTCAAATCTCAGTATTATCCAGCTTTTGAACTTTTTTCCGTAAAAAAACAGTAATAGTGTCTCCCTGACTGTTCAGACACAAATAAATCTGTTTAAAAGATTCTGGTGTACGCCAGATAGCTAAAATGTGGTTTTGCAGTTCCATGGTTCAAATCTCAGTATTATCCAGCTTTTGGCCTTTATTCCGTAAAAAAAACAGTAATAGTGTCTCCCTGACTGTTCAGACGCAAATATATCTGTTTAAAAGGTTCAGGTGTATGCCAGATAGCTAGAACTGTGGTTTTGCAGTTCCACGGTTCAAATCTCTGTATTATCCAGCTTTTGGCCTTTTTTCCATAAAAAATATAGTAATCGTGTCTCCCTGACTGTTCAGACACAAATATATCTGTTTAAAAGATCTGGTGTAGGCCAGATAACTAGAACTGTGGTTTTGCAGTTCCACTGTTCAAATCTCAGTATTATCCAGCTTTTGGCCTTTTTTCCGTAATAAAAAAACAGTAGTACCGCCTCCCTTACTGTTCAGACACAAATATATCTGTTTAAAAGATTCTGGTGTAGGCTAGATATCTAAAACTGTGGTTTTGTAGTTCCATGGTTCAAATCTCAGTATTATCCAGCTTTACAACTTTTTTCCAAAAAAAAACAGTAATAGTGTGTCCCTGACTGTTCAGACACAAATATATCTATTTAAAAGATTCTGGTGTACGCCAGATAACTAGAACTGTGGTTTTGCAGTTCCATGTTTCAAATCTCTGTATTATCCAGCTTCTGGCCTACTTTCCATAAAAAAAAACAGTAATAGTGTCTCGCTGACTGTTCAGACACAAGTATATCTATTTAAAATATTCTGGTGTATGCCAGATTACTAGAACTGTGGTTTTCCAGTTCTACGGTTCAAACCTCTGTATTATCCAGATTTTGACCTTTTTTCCGTAAAAAAGCAGTAATAGTGTCTCCCTTACTGTTCAGACACAAATATATCTGTTTAAAAGATTCTGGTGTAGGCCAGATAACTAGAACTGTGTTTTTTCAGTTCCATGGTTCAAATCTCAGTACTATCCAACTTTTGGCCTTTTTTCTGTAAAAAAAAAAACAGTAATAGTGTCTCGCTGACTGTTCAGACACAAATATATCTGTTTAAAGGATTCTGGTGTAGGCCAGGTAGCTACAACTGTAGTTTTGCAGTTCCATGGTTCAAATCTCTGTATTATCCAGCTTTTGGCCTTTTTTCCATTAAAAAAAACAGTAATAGTGTCTCGCTGACTGTTCAGACACAAATATATCAATTTAAAAGATTCTGGTGTACGCCAGATAACTAGAACTGTGGTTTTGCAGTTCCACGGTTCAAATCTCAGTATTATCCAGCTTTTGGCCTTTTTTCTGTAAAGAAAAACAGTAGTAGTGTCTCGATGACTGTTCAGACACAAATATATATTTTTAAAAGATTCTGGTGTAGGACAAAGAACTAAAACTGTGGTTTTGCAGTTCCACGGTTCAAATCCCTTTATTATCCAGCTTTTGGCCTTTTTTCCGTAAAAGAAAACAGTAATAGTGTCTCCCTGACTGTTCTGACAGAAATATATCTGTTCAAAAGATTCTGGTGTTCTCCACATAACTAGAACTGTGGTTTTTCAGTTAAATGGTTCAAATCTCTGTATTATCCAGCTTTTGGCCTTTTCTCCGTTAAAAAAAAACAGCAATAGTGTCTCCCTGACTGTTCAGACACAAATATATCTGTTTAAAAGATTCTGGTGTAGGCCAGAGAACTAGATGTCATTTTGCAGTTCCATGGTTCAAATCTCTGTATTATCCAGCTTCTGGCCTACTTTCCATAAAAAAAAACAGTAATAGTGTCTCGCTGTCTGTTCAGACACAAGTATATCTATTTAAAATATTCTGGTGTAGGCCAGATTACTAGAATTGTGGTTTTGCAGTTCTACGGTTGAAACCTCTGTATTATCCAGATTTTGACCTTTTTTCCATAAAAAAAACAGTAATAGTGTCTCCATTACTGTTCAGACACAAATATATCTGTTTAAAAAATTCTGGTATAGGCCAGATAACTAGAACTGTGGTTTTGCAGTTCCACGGTTCAAATCTCAGTATTATCCAGCTTTTGGCCTTTTTTCCGTAAAGAAAAACAGTAATATCATCTTCCTTACTGTTCAGACACAAATATATCTGTTTAAAAGATTCTGGTGTAGGCCAGATAACTAGAACTGTGTTTTTGCAGTTCCACAGTTCAAATCTCAGTACTATCCAACTTTTGGCCTTTTTTCTGTAAAAAAAAAACAGTAATAGTGTCTCCGTGACTGTTCAAACACAAATATATCTGTTTGAAAGATTCTGGTGTAGGCCACATAACTAAAACTGTGGTTTTGCAGTTCCATGGTTCAAATCTCTGTATTATCCAGCTTTTGGCCTTTTTTCTGTAAAGAAAAAGAGTAGTAGTGTCTCGATGACTGTTCAGACACAAATATATCTTTTTAAAAGATTCTGGTGTAGGCCAAAGAAGTAAAACTGGGGTTTTGCAGTTCCACAGTTCAAATCTCTGTATTATCCAGCTTTTGGCCTTTTTGCCATAAAAAAAACAGTAATATCACCACCCTTTCTGTTCAGACACAAATATATCTGTTTAAAAGATTCTGGTGTAGGCGACATAACTAAAATTGTGGTTTTGTAGTTCCACGGTTCAAAACTCAGTATTATCCAGCTTTTGAAATTTTTTCCCTAAAAAAACAGTAATAGTATCTCCCTGACTGTTCAGACACAAATATATCTGTTTAAAGATCTGGTGTAAGCTAGATAACTAGAATTGTGGTTTTGTAGTTCCACGGTTCAAATCTCTGTAAAATCCAGCTTTTGGCCTTTTTTCTGTAAAAAAAAACAGTAATAGTATCTCCCTGACTGTTCAGACACAAATATATCTGTTTAAAAGATACTCGTGTAGGCCACATAACTATAAATGTGGTTTTGCAGTTCCACAGTTGAAATCTCAGTATTATCCAGCTTTTGGCATTTTTTCCGTAAAAAAACAGTAATAGTTTCTCCCTGACTGTTCAGACACAAATATATCTGTTTAAAAGATTCTGGTGTAGGCCAGATAACTATAACTGTGGTTTTGCAGTTCCACGGTTCAAATCTCAGTATTATCCAGCTTTTGGCCTTTTTTCCGTAAAAAAAAAAACAGTAATATCGCCTCCCTTACTGTTCAGACACAAATATATCTGTTTCAAAGATTCTGTTGTAGGCTAGATAACTAAAACTGTGGTTTTGTAGTTCCACGGTTCAAATCTCAGTATTATCCAGCTTTTGAACTTTTTTTTTTCTAAAAGAACAGTAATACTGTCTCCCTGACTGTTCAGACACATAAATATCTGTTTAAAAGATTCTGGTGTAGGCCAGATAGCTAAAACTGTGTTTTTGCAGTTCCATGGTTCAAATCTCTGTATTATCCAGCTTTTGGCCTTTTTTTCCATAAATAAAAAACAGCAATAGTGTCTCGCTGACTGTTCGGACACAAATATATCTGTTTAAAAGATTCTGGTGTAGACCACATAATTAAAACTGTGGTTTTGCAGTTCCACGGTTCAATTCTCTGTATTATACAGCTTTTAGCCTCTTTTCCGCAAAAAAAAACAGTAATAGTGTCTCGCTGACTGTTCAGAGACAAATATATCTATTTAAAAGATTCTGGTGTAGGCCAGAAAATTAGAACTGTGGTTTTGCAGTTCCACGGTTCAAAACTCTGTATTATCCAGCTTTTGGCCTTTTTTGTGTAAAAAAAAACAGTAATAGTGTCTCCTTGACTGTTCAGACACAAATATATCTGTTTAAAAGATACTGGTGTAGGCCACATAAGTATAACTGTGGTTTTGCAGTTCCACAGTTGAAATCTCAGTATTATCCAGGTTTTGGCCTTTTTCCGTTAAAAAAACCCAGTAATATTGCCTCCCTTACTGTTCATACACAAATATATCTGTTTAAAATATTCTGGTGTAGGCTAGATAGCTAAAACTGTGGTTTTGCAGTTCCACGGTTCAAATCTCAGTATTATCCAGCTTTTGAACTTTTTTCCGTAAAAAAACAGTAATAGTGTCTCCCTGACTGTTCAGATGCAAATATATCTGTTTAAAAGGTTCTGGTGTATGCCAGATAGCTAGAACTGTGGTTTTGCAGTTCCATGGTTCAAATCTCTGTATTATCCAGCTTTTGGCCTTTTTTCCATAAAAAATATAGTAATCGTGTCTCCCTGACTGTTCAGACACAAATATATCTGTTTAAAAGATCTGGTGTAGGCCAGATAACTAGAACTGTGGTTTTGCAGTTCCACGGTTCAAATCTCAGTATTATCCCGCTTTTGGCCTTTTTTCCGTAAAGAAAAACAGTAATATCATCTTCCTTACTGTTCAGACACAAATATATCTGTTTAAAAGATTCTGGTGTAGGCCAGATAACTAGAACTGTGTTTTTGCAGTTCCACAGTTCAAATCTCAGTACTATCCAACTTTTGGCCTTTTTTCTGTAAAAAAAAAACAGTAATAGTGTCTCCGTGACTGTTCAAACACAAATATATCTGTTTGAAAGATTCTGGTGTAGGCCACATAACTAAAACTGTGGTTTTGCAGTTCCATGGTTCAAATCTCTGTATTATCCAGCTTTTGGCCTTTTTTCTGTAAAGAAAAAGAGTAGTAGTGTCTCGATGACTGTTCAGACACAAATATATCTTTTTAAAAGATTCTGGTGTAGGCCAAAGAAGTAAAACTGGGGTTTTGCAGTTCCACAGTTCAAATCTCTGTATTATCCAGCTTTTGGCCTTTTTGCCATAAAAAAAAACAGTAATATCACCATCCTTTCTGTTCAGACACAAATATATCTGTTTAAAAGATTCTGGTGTAGGCGAGATAACTAAAACTGTGGTTTTGTAGTTCCACGGTTCAAAACTCAGTATTATCCAGCTTTTGAATTTTTTTCCCTAAAAACACAGTAATAGTGTCTCCCTGACTGTTCAGACACAAATATATCTGTTTAAAAGATTCTGGTGCAGTCCAGATAGCTAAAACTGTGGTTTTGCAGTTCCACGGTTCAAATCTCTGAATTATCCAGCTTTTGGCCTTTTTTCCATAAAAAAAAAACAGTAATAGTGTCTCGCTGACTGTTCAGACACAATTCTATCTATTTAAAAGAATCTGGTGTAGGCCAGATTACTAGAACTGTGGTTTTGCAGTTCCACGGTTCAAATCTCTGTATTATCCAGCTTTTGGCCTTTTTTCCATAAAAAATATAGTAATCGTGTCTCCCTGACTGTTCAGACATGAATATATCTGTTTAAAAGATCTGGTGTAGGCCAGATAACTAGAACTGTGGTTTTGCAGTTCCACTGTTCAAATCTCAGTATTATCCAGCTTTTGAACTTTTTTCCGTAATAAAAAAACAGTAGTACCGCCTCCCTTACTGTTCAGACACAAATATATCTGTTTAAAAGATTCTGGTGTAGGCTAGATATCTAAAACTGTGGTTTTGTAGTTCCATGGTTCAAATCTCAGTATTATCCAGCTTTACAACTTTTTTCCAAAAAAAAACAGTAATAGTGTGTCCCTGACTGTTCAGACACAAATATATCTGTTTAAAGGATTCTGGTGTAGGCCAGGTAGCTAAAACTGTAGTTTTGCAGTTCCATGGTTCAAATCTCTGTATTATCCAGCTTTTGGCCTTTTTTCCATTAAAATAAACAGTAATAGTGTCTCCGTGACTGTTCGGACACAAATATATCTGTTTGAAAGATTCTGGTGTAGGCCACATAACTAAAACTGTGGTTTTGCAGTTCCATGGTTCAAATATCTGTATTATCCAGCTTTTGGCCTTTTTTCTGTAAAGACAAACAGTAGTAGTGTCTCGATGACTGTTCAGACACAAATATATCTTTTTAAAAGATTCTGGTGTAGGCCAAATAACTAAAACTGTGGTTTTGCAGTTCCACGGCTCAAATCTCTGTATTATCCAGCTTTTGGCCTTTTTTACATAAAAAAAACCAGTAATATCACCACTCTTTCTGTTCAGACTCAAATATATCTGTTTAAAAGATTCTGGTGTAGGCTAGATAACTAAAACTGTGGTTTTGTAGTTCCACAGTTCAAATCTCTGTATTATCCAGCTTTTGAACTTTTTTCCCTAAAAAAGCAGTAATAGTGTCTCCCTGACTGTTCAGACGCAAATATATCTGTATAAAAGATTCTGGTGTAGACCACATAACTAAAACTGTGGTTTTGCAGTACCATGGTTCAATTCTCTGTATTATCCAGCTTTGTCCTTTTTTCCATTACAAAAAAAACAGTAATAGTGTCTCCCTGACTGTTCAGACACAAATATATCTATTTAAAAGATTCTGGTGTGCGCCAGATAACTAGAACTGTGGTTTTGCAGTTCCACGGTTCAAATCTCTGTATTGTCCAGCTTTTGGCATTTTTTCCATAGAAAAAAACAGTAATAGTGTCTCGTTGACTGTTCAGACACAAATATATCTGTTTAAAAGATTCTGGTGTAGACCACATAACTATAACTGTGGTTTTACAGTTCCACAGTTGAAATCTCAGTATTGTCTAGCTTTTGGCCTTTTTTCCCTAAAAAAAACAGTAATAGTGTCTGCCTTACTGTTCAGACACAAATATATCTGTTTAAAAGATTCTGGTGTAGGCCAGATAACTAGAACTGTGGTTTTGCAGTTCCACGGTTCAAATTTCTGTATTATCCAGCTTTTGACCTTTTTTACGTAAAAAAATAACAAAAATAGTGTCTCCCTGATTGTTCAGACACAAATATATCTGTTTAAAAGATTCTGGTGTAGGCCAGAGAGCAAGATGTCATTTTGCAGTTCCATGGTTCAAATCTCTGTATTATCCAGCTTCTGGCCTACTGTCCGTAAAAAAAAACAGTAATAGTGTCTCGCTGACTGTTCAGACGCAAATCTATCTATTTAAAAGATTCTGGTGTAGGCCAGATTACTAGAACTGTGGTTTTGCAGTTCTACGGTTCAAACCTCTGTATTATCCAGATTTTGGCCTTTTTTCCGTAAAAAAAACAGTAATAGTGTCTCCCTTACTGTTCAGACACTAATATATCTGTTTAAAAGATTCTGGTATAGGCCAGATAACTAGAACTGTGGTTTTGCAGTTCCACGGTTCAAATCTCAGTATTATCCAGCTTTTGGCCTTTTTTCTGTAAAGAAAAAACAGTAATGTCGTCTCCCTTACTGTTCAGACACAAATATATCAGTTTAAAAGATTCTGGTGTAGGCCAGATAAATTGAACTGTGTTTTTGCAGTTCCAGGGTTCAAATCTAAGTATTATCCAGCTTTTGGCCTTTTTTTGTAAAGAAAAACCGTAGTAGTGTCTCGATAACTGTTCAGACACAAATATATATTTTTAAAATATTCTGGTGTAGGCCAAATAACTAGAACTGTGGTTTTGCAGTTCCACGGTTCAAATCTCTGTATTATCCAGCTTTTGGCCTTTTTTCCGTAAAGAAAAATAGTAATAGTATCTCGCTGACTGTTCAGACACAAATATATCTGTTTAAAAGATTCTGGTGTAGGCCACATAACTAAAACTGTGGTTTTGCAGTTCCACAGTTCAAATCTCTGTATTATCCAGCTTTTGGCCTTTTTTCCATAAAAAAAAACAGTAATAGTGTCTCACTGACTGTTCAGACCCAAATATATCTATTTAAAAGTTTCTGGTGTAGGCTAGATAACTAGAACTGTGGTTATGCAGTTCCACGGTTCAAATTTCAGTATTATCCAGCTTTTGGTCTCTTTTGTGTAAAAAAAAACAGTAATAGTGTCTCCCTGACTGTTCAGACACATATATATGTTTAAAAGATTCTGGTATAGGCGACATAACTATAACTGTGGTTTTGCAGTTCCACAGTTGAAATCTCAGTATTATCCATCTTTTTGCCTTTTTTCTGTAAAAAAAACAGTAATAGTGTCTCCCTTACTGTTCAGACACAAATATATCTATTTAAAAGATTCTGGTGTAGGCCAGAAAACTAGAACTGTGGTTTTGCAGTTCCTCGGTCCAAATCTCTGTATTATCCAGCTTTTGGCCTTTTTTCTGTAAATTAAAAACAGTAATATCGATTCCCTTACTGTTCAGACACAAATATATCTGTTTAGAAATTCTGGTGTAGGACACATAGCTAAACCTGTGGTTTTGCAGTTCCATGGTTCAAATCTCTGTATTATCCAGCTATTGGCCTTTTTTCCCATAAAAAACCCAGTAGTAGTGTCTCCCTGACTGTTCAGACACAAATATATCTATTTAAAAGATTCTGGTGTACACCAGATAGCTAGAACTGTGGTTTTGCAGTTCCACGGTTCAAATCTCTGTATTATCCAGCTTTTGGCATTTTTTCCATAGAAGAAAACTGTAATAGTGTCTCGCTGACTGTTCAGACACAAATATATCTGTTTAAAAGATTCTGGTGTAGACTAGTGTTGAGCCACCCCCGTAGTGTTCGAGTTCGGTTCGGTTCGTCGAACACCCGTGTGTTCGCCGAACTGTTCGTCGAACTGTTCGTCGAACACCTTCGAACACCGTTAAAACCAATGGCAGGCAAACAAAAACACATAGAAACACATAGAAAACACCTTCAAAGGTGTCCAAAAGCTGACAAACTGCTCAGAAGACACAACTAACACATGGAAAAGTGACAAGTACATATAGTCATGCGAAAAGAAAAGAGGTGGAGGAGTAAAAGGAGGGGGAGACACAGATATAGGCATGTCATGCCCTTCTAAAATCCAAAAAGTGAGAAGGCGACACGTTCAGTCCGCTCCTGCCCGTGCCACCTCCGTGTCGCCGGGTTTGTGCCAGAGCCGCGGTGAACCCTGACGGCCAGCCCCCCTCTCCCAATACTGGTGCCTGTCCGCTGGTGGGTCGAGCGAGCCCCCCTGTCGTGGAGGCAGCTCTAAGCTTTTTAATTTAAAGTGAAGAGGATCAGGAGGAACCCCAAGGCATAGGGGCTGGGACTGGCAGTAGGATGCCTTGCGGTGGACAGCCGAGCTCGATCCTTATAAAAGCTTTTTAACTGCAGCAGCTTTAGTGGACGCTACTGGAGCTGGAATTACGCGGCTGCTAGCATGAGACTTGCCCTCCAATAGATCCTTGTAAATGGATTTAAAGTGTATTCATTCAAATTAGAGAGACAATTTAAATTAAAAAGCTTAGAGCTGCCTCCACCACAGGGGGGCTCGCTCGACCCATCAGCGGACAGGCACCAGTATTGGGAGAGGGGGGCTTTTGAACTTTTTTCCGTAAAAAAACAGTAATAGTGTCTCCCTGACTGTTCAGACGCAAATATATCTGTTTAAAAGGTTCTGGTGTATGCCAGATAGCTAGAACTGTGGTTTTGCAGTTCCATGGTTCAAATCTCTGTATTATCCAGCTTTTGGCCTTTTTTCCATAAAAAATATAGTAATCGTGTCTCCCTGACTGTTCAGACACAAATATATCTGTTTAAAAGATCTGGTGTAGGCCAGATAACTAGAACTGTGGTTTTGCAGTTCCACGGTTCAAATCTCAGTATTATCCCGCTTTTGGCCTTTTTTCCGTAAAGAAAAACAGTAATATCATCTTCCTTACTGTTCAGACACAAATATATCTGTTTAAAAGATTCTGGTGTAGGCCAGATAACTAGAACTGTGTTTTTGCAGTTCCACAGTTCAAATCTCAGTACTATCCAACTTTTGGCCTTTTTTCTGTAAAAAAAAAACAGTAATAGTGTCTCCGTGACTGTTCAAACACAAATATATCTGTTTGAAAGATTCTGGTGTAGGCCACATAACTAAAACTGTGGTTTTGCAGTTCCATGGTTCAAATCTCTGTATTATCCAGCTTTTGGCCTTTTTTCTGTAAAGAAAAAGAGTAGTAGTGTCTCGATGACTGTTCAGACACAAATATATCTTTTTAAAAGATTCTGGTGTAGGCCAAAGAAGTAAAACTGGGGTTTTGCAGTTCCACAGTTCAAATCTCTGTATTATCCAGCTTTTGGCCTTTTTGCCATAAAAAAAAACAGTAATATCACCATCCTTTCTGTTCAGACACAAATATATCTGTTTAAAAGATTCTGGTGTAGGCGAGATAACTAAAACTGTGGTTTTGTAGTTCCACGGTTCAAAACTCAGTATTATCCAGCTTTTGAATTTTTTTCCCTAAAAACACAGTAATAGTGTCTCCCTGACTGTTCAGACACAAATATATCTGTTTAAAAGATTCTGGTGCAGTCCAGATAGCTAAAACTGTGGTTTTGCAGTTCCACGGTTCAAATCTCTGAATTATCCAGCTTTTGGCCTTTTTTCCATAAAAAAAAAACAGTAATAGTGTCTCGCTGACTGTTCAGACACAATTCTATCTATTTAAAAGAATCTGGTGTAGGCCAGATTACTAGAACTGTGGTTTTGCAGTTCCACGGTTCAAATCTCTGTATTATCCAGCTTTTGGCCTTTTTTCCATAAAAAATATAGTAATCGTGTCTCCCTGACTGTTCAGACATGAATATATCTGTTTAAAAGATCTGGTGTAGGCCAGATAACTAGAACTGTGGTTTTGCAGTTCCACTGTTCAAATCTCAGTATTATCCAGCTTTTGAACTTTTTTCCGTAATAAAAAAACAGTAGTACCGCCTCCCTTACTGTTCAGACACAAATATATCTGTTTAAAAGATTCTGGTGTAGGCTAGATATCTAAAACTGTGGTTTTGTAGTTCCATGGTTCAAATCTCAGTATTATCCAGCTTTACAACTTTTTTCCAAAAAAAAACAGTAATAGTGTGTCCCTGACTGTTCAGACACAAATATATCTGTTTAAAGGATTCTGGTGTAGGCCAGGTAGCTAAAACTGTAGTTTTGCAGTTCCATGGTTCAAATCTCTGTATTATCCAGCTTTTGGCCTTTTTTCCATTAAAAAAAACAGTAATAGTGTCTCCGTGACTGTTCGGACACAAATATATCTGTTTGAAAGATTCTGGTGTAGGCCACATAACTAAAACTGTGGTTTTGCAGTTCCATGGTTCAAATATCTGTATTATCCAGCTTTTGGCCTTTTTTCTGTAAAGACAAACAGTAGTAGTGTCTCGATGACTGTTCAGACACAAATATATCTTTTTAAAAGATTCTGGTGTAGGCCAAATAACTAAAACTGTGGTTTTGCAGTTCCACGGCTCAAATCTCTGTATTATCCAGCTTTTGGCCTTTTTTACATAAAAAAAACCAGTAATATCACCACTCTTTCTGTTCAGACTCAAATATATCTGTTTAAAAGATTCTGGTGTAGGCTAGATAACTAAAACTGTGGTTTTGTAGTTCCACAGTTCAAATCTCTGTATTATCCAGCTTTTGAACTTTTTTCCCTAAAAAAGCAGTAATAGTGTCTCCCTGACTGTTCAGACGCAAATATATCTGTATAAAAGATTCTGGTGTAGACCACATAACTAAAACTGTGGTTTTGCAGTACCATGGTTCAATTCTCTGTATTATCCAGCTTTGTCCTTTTTTCCATTACAAAAAAAACAGTAATAGTGTCTCCCTGACTGTTCAGACACAAATATATCTATTTAAAAGATTCTGGTGTGCGCCAGATAACTAGAACTGTGGTTTTGCAGTTCCACGGTTCAAATCTCTGTATTGTCCAGCTTTTGGCATTTTTTCCATAGAAAAAAACAGTAATAGTGTCTCGTTGACTGTTCAGACACAAATATATCTGTTTAAAAGATTCTGGTGTAGACCACATAACTATAACTGTGGTTTTACAGTTCCACAGTTGAAATCTCAGTATTGTCTAGCTTTTGGCCTTTTTTCCCTAAAAAAAACAGTAATAGTGTCTGCCTTACTGTTCAGACACAAATATATCTGTTTAAAAGATTCTGGTGTAGGCCAGATAACTAGAACTGTGGTTTTGCAGTTCCATGGTTCAAATTTCTGTATTATCCAGCTTTTGACCTTTTTTACGTAAAAAAATAACAAAAATAGTGTCTCCCTGATTGTTCAGACACAAATATATCTGTTTAAAAGATTCTGGTGTAGGCCAGAGAACAAGATGTCATTTTGCAGTTCCATGGTTCAAATCTCTGTATTATCCAGCTTCTGGCCTACTGTCCGTAAAAAAAAACAGTAATAGTGTCTCGCTGACTGTTCAGACGCAAATCTATCTATTTAAAAGATTCTGGTGTAGGCCAGATTACTAGAACTGTGGTTTTGCAGTTCTACGGTTCAAACCTCTGTATTATCCAGATTTTGGCCTTTTTTCCGTAAAAAAAACAGTAATAGTGTCTCCCTTACTGTTCAGACACTAATATATCTGTTTAAAAGATTCTGGTATAGGCCAGATAACTAGAACTGTGGTTTTGCAGTTCCACGGTTCAAATCTCAGTATTATCCAGCTTTTGGCCTTTTTTCTGTAAAGAAAAAACAGTAATGTCGTCTCCCTTACTGTTCAGACACAAATATATCAGTTTAAAAGATTCTGGTGTAGGCCAGATAAATTGAACTGTGTTTTTGCAGTTCCAGGGTTCAAATCTAAGTATTATCCAGCTTTTGGCCTTTTTTTGTAAAGAAAAACCGTAGTAGTGTCTCGATAACTGTTCAGACACAAATATATATTTTTAAAATATTCTGGTGTAGGCCAAATAACTAGAACTGTGGTTTTGCAGTTCCACGGTTCAAATCTCTGTATTATCCAGCTTTTGGCCTTTTTTCCGTAAAGAAAAATAGTAATAGTATCTCGCTGACTGTTCAGACACAAATATATCTGTTTAAAAGATTCTGGTGTAGGCCACATAACTAAAACTGTGGTTTTGCAGTTCCACAGTTCAAATCTCTGTATTATCCAGCTTTTGGCCTTTTTTCCATAAAAAAAAAACAGTAATAGTGTCTCACTGACTGTTCAGACCCAAATATATCTATTTAAAAGTTTCTGGTGTAGGCTAGATAACTAGAACTGTGGTTATGCAGTTCCACGGTTCAAATCTCAGTATTATCCAGCTTTTGGTCTCTTTTGTGTAAAAAAAAACAGTAATAGTGTCTCCCTGACTGTTCAGACACATATATATGTTTAAAAGATTCTGGTATAGGCGACATAACTATAACTGTGGTTTTGCAGTTCCACAGTTGAAATCTCAGTATTATCCATCTTTTTGCCTTTTTTCTGTAAAAAAAACAGTAATAGTGTCTCCCTTACTGTTCAGACACAAATATATCTATTTAAAAGATTCTGGTGTAGGCCAGAAAACTAGAACTGTGGTTTTGCAGTTCCTCGGTCCAAATCTCTGTATTATCCAGCTTTTGGCCTTTTTTCTGTAAATTAAAAACAGTAATATCGATTCCCTTACTGTTCAGACACAAATATATCTGTTTAGAAATTCTGGTGTAGGACACATAGCTAAACCTGTGGTTTTGCAGTTCCATGGTTCAAATCTCTGTATTATCCAGCTATTGGCCTTTTTTCCCATAAAAAACCCAGTAATAGTGTCTCCCTGACTGTTCAGACACAAATATATCTATTTAAAAGATTCTGGTGTACACCAGATAGCTAGAACTGTGGTTTTGCAGTTCCACGGTTCAAATCTCTGTATTATCCAGCTTTTGGCATTTTTTCCATAGAAGAAAACTGTAATAGTGTCTCGCTGACTGTTCAGACACAAATATATCTGTTTAAAAGATTCTGGTGTAGACTAGTGTTGAGCCACCCCCGTAGTGTTCGAGTTCGGTTCGGTTCGTCGAACACCCGTGTGTTCGCCGAACTGTTCGTCGAACTGTTCGTCGAACACCTTCGAACACCGTTAAAACCAATGGCAGGCAAACAAAAACACATAGAAACACATAGAAAACACCTTCAAAGGTGTCCAAAAGCTGACAAACTGCTCAGAAGACACAACTAACACATGGAAAAGTGACAAGTACATATAGTCATGCGAAAAGAAAAGAGGTGGAGGAGTAAAAGGAGGGGGAGACACAGATATAGGCATGTCATGCCCTTCTAAAATCCAAAAAGTGAGAAGGCGACACGTTCAGTCCGCTCCTGCCCGTGCCACCTCCGTGTCGCCGGGTTTGTGCCAGAGCCGCGGTGAACCCTGACGGCCAGCCCCCCTCTCCCAATACTGGTGCCTGTCCGCTGGTGGGTCGAGCGAGCCCCCCTGTCGTGGAGGCAGCTCTAAGCTTTTTAATTTAAATTGTCTCTCTAATTTGAATGAATACACTTTAAATCCATTTACAAGGATCTATTGGAGGGCAAGTCTCATGCCAGCAGCCGCGTAATTCCAGCTCCAGTAGCGTCCACTAAAGCTGCTGCAGTTAAAAAGCTTTTATAAGGATCGAGCTCGGCTGTCCACCGCAAGGCATCCTACTGCCAGTCCCAGCCCCTATGCCTTGGGGTGCCTCCTGATGCTCTTCACTGAGTATACCGTGGTCCCGAAGCATTTCCTTTGAAAAAATTAAGTGTCCAAACTATAGGTGGTGTAGCTTGCTTAACAGCCGGGATAATCCGCTGACTAGCAGACACTGCTACTAGGCACAAAGTATTTCCTGGGCTATATGCAGTTAAAAATTTGTTATTAGATAATCTCGTTGGATGCTGAGAAAGCATTCCATAGAGTCTCCTGGCACGCCATATATGATTCTCTTAAAAAGCTTGGGGCAGGGGTCAAGGGGACCCTTTTATAGCCAAAATCACGGCCCTGTATCACAATACGTCACCTAGGCTGAAGATAAATGGAACTGTAGCACCCTGAGGGCTCGGTTGCTACAGAGGTATTGCACCTCACCCAGAGGTGTGATATCTCACTCTCAGGTAAGGATGGAGTGTGGATCAGGACCCGACACCTGCATGCATTACACCACATTGCCGTGGGGCAGGGCGACCAATATGCCTCTGAGATGGGCACGACAGTCCCTGTCCCTGGCTGGAGTGGGGGGAGGGAACACTGAGGAAGGGGAACCCTGTAGTGCAGGAGCAGGGAGGAAGCAGTTCCTGGGTGCATTGAGTAGGGAGTATAAAAGGTGGGCACCATCTTAGTTCTGTGCAGAGAAGTCTGAGCAGAAGTGGCAGGGAGCAGGGGCTTTTCATGGGCTCTGCTCCGGAGGCGGGCCTAGTAACAGAGGCCCAGGCCTGGAAGAGGTAGAAGGAAGGAAGAGGAGCGGAGAAGGCTCCAGGAACGAGGAATGAAGGGATCCCAGGGGTGCGGACGGGCGAGTCGCCACCGCACGCCCGAATCCACCTGCGTGGAGGGGTCAGGCCAAAGGGGGAGACCGGTCCCCGAAACTAGTGGAGGCAGGAAACGACCCTCAGCTAGAAACCGGAGGCTGTGACATTTTATGTGGCCCAGCCCCTCACTACACCCGCTAGGAATACACCACATAGGGTCAGGGAAACTGGCACCAAGTTTACCAAGAGGAGGCCCGAGGCAGCCGGACAGAAGGGTTGGTAAGAAAGGCCAGACAAAGGACACACAAAGGGGGTCCTGTGAAGCGCTCCAAAGTTATCTGGGAGTTGTCTGAGCCCCTCACCTGGTGAGCACAGTACGACGTGGGCAGCCGTTACCTGCAGACGTGGTCTGGATAATAAGAACTGTGAGTAAAGGCCCTGGACTGCATCACTGACTCCGTGTCGTTACTGCTGCTGCCCTGCACCATCACCCCCATCCTCCGCATACACTGCCCTGAGGCTATACTCCTCCCGTGGGGAGTTATGCTACGCTCTGCTGCACCCACAACACCAGCCTCAGCGGTCTGCCCTGCAGCGGCGGTTCACTCTGACCGCAATCCACGGGTGGCGTAGTCAGACATTTAAACATCAAAACCACATAAATAGTTCCGCCACTGGTTTCACCACCCTGAGCCACGGAACCGGGTCGCCGCCACGAAGACTACAACCACCAGCATCCACCAAAAAGGGTCCGGCTCCGGGTGTCCCAAGGCCCAGGGGGTGCATCAGAACATTTTCATCACCTTTCACAATCACCAATGGGACAAGGCAGGGATGTCCTCTGTCCCCTCTCTTATACATTCTAGTAACGGAGCACCTGCTCTCATCAATTCGCCATAACCCCAATATTAGGTGGATTGAGGTGGGAGGCACCGAGTACAAGTGCTCTCTATTTGCTGATGATGTCCTAGTATATATCACTCAATCACATATATCCATCCATGCTGTTATGGCTGAAATAGATCACTTTGTTACATGGTCAAATTTTAAAATCAATGCAGCGAAGTCTGAGGCCCTCGATGTCTCCCTCCCCAAATCCATATAGGATTCCATCCAGTCCAACTTTCCCTTTGCCTGGCCCTCACAGGGTATCAAATACTTAGGAATTCCTATTCATAGAGACCTCTCCCATCTATGTTATCTTAATTTTGGGCCCTTTATTGAACAACTCCATACAGACCATGGTTGGCAAGTTAGAACTGTAAGATTCACTACGTGAACCACTGGTGTTTTGTGGAAAAGCACATGTACACTGTGTTCCAAATTATTATGCAAAAAGTGTTTAGGAGTGATAAGGGAAGAATTTGTTTGTTTGTCAGTTAAACTCATTGATGGTGATGTGTGTCAGGGCTCTTTATATCACTGTAAGCAATTGCAGACACCTGTGCTAATTAGTTTGGCAGGTGTGTCCAATGAAAGGCAAGACTACTTAAGAAGGCTGTCTCACATTATTAAGCAGCCTACATTTTCTGCCAAAATGGGAAAGAAAAAGGATGTGTCGGCTGCTGAGAAGCAACAAATTGTGGAGTGTTTAGGTCAAGGCATGACTACAATCAACATTGTGCGATGATCAGGATGAAGTGTCTTGGCAATCAAGAAGTATGTAGCTGATTCACAGTACACACGTGTGCGTGCTGATAAGGGCAAATTGAGGACTCTTTCCTACAGGCAATTACGTCAGGTTAAAAGAGCAGCGGCAAAAAAGCCTTGTCATAGCAGCAGACAAGTTTTTGAAGCTGCTGGTGCCTCCAACGTCCCCCGACCAACAAGATGCAGGGTCCTTCAGAGGTTTGCAGCTGCGCATACTCCATCCTGTCGACCTCCTCTGTCCACTTCACACAAGCAGAAACGGCTCCAGTGGGCCAAACATTACATGAAGACTGATTTCAAAACTGTTTTGTTCACGGATGAGTGCCGTGCAGCGCTCGATGGTCCAGATGGATGGAGTGGAGGATGGCTGGTTGATGGACACCCCACGTAAACACGGCTACAGCGCCAACAAGGAGGAGGTGGAGTAATGTTTTGGGCTGGAATCATGGGGAGAGAGATTGTCGGCCCCTTTAGGATCCCTGAAGGCGCTAAAGATGAACTCCATAATGTATGTGGATTTTCTCAAACAGCACTTCCTGCCATGGTTCAAGAAGAAGAACCGTGTATTTCACAGCAAGATCATTTTTTTGCATGATAATGATAATGCACCATCTCATGCTACACATAAAACATCTGCATCTCTGGCTGATATGGGCATAAAAGGGGACAAACTTATGGTGTGACCCCCATGCTCCCCTGACCTCTACCCCATTCAGAACCTCTGGAGCATCATCAAAAGGAGTGTCTATGATGGCGGGAGGCAGTTCACATCTAAGCAACAGCTCTGGGAGGGTATTCTGTCCTCATGCAAAACAATTGAAGCAGAAACCATCCAAAACCTGACAAATTCAATGGACGAGAGAGTTCAGAAGCTCCTTTCGAACAAGGGGTCCTATGTGAAAATGTAACATCACCTAGAATAAAGTTTTGAGTTGAAAACTGTTTGATTTCAGTTTCTAATAACCTGCTAATGCTTATAATTTCAAAAATGACCATTTTTTTGGTATTTATTAAAATGAAAAGGTTGATCCAAAAGTTTGGGGGATCTAAGAGTGTGGCAACCCAGTAGTCATGATTACTTTGAATTCTGACAATATGAGGGTCATGGTGCAGGTAGTGCAGCAAGAAGGCACTTATGTGTCTTGCGCATCTCAGAGCCCCAAAATTATTTTCAGGGCTAGATGCAGCTAAAAATTATTATTAATTTTAAATCTGGTGGAGCTTAGTATAGATGGCCTAATAGGATCAGTGCTGCACACTGCTACAAAGCCCAAATTATTTTCCAGTCAAGATACAGATAAACATGATTAGTAATTTTAAATCTGGTGGAGCTTATTATAGATGGCCTAATAGAATCAGTGCTGCACACTGCTACAAAGCCCAAATTATTTTCCAGCCAAGATACAGATAAACATGATTAGTAATTTGAAAGCTTAAAACGGTTGGTAGGGTGATTTTAATTAATCATCAAGCTTTTACTCTCCCCAGGATGACACAGGGGTAGAAAAGTCGTTTCGGATCCATGATTTGTTCATCTTTATGAACGTGAGTCTGTCTACATTATCAGTGGAGAGCCGCGTGCGCTTATCTGTCAGCACACCACCAGCAGCGCTGAACACACGTTCAGACAGAACGCTGGCTGCGGGGAATGACAAGATCTCCAAGGCGTAAGTGGCTAGCTCCGGCCATTTATCCAGATTGGAAGCCCAAAAAGAGCAAGGGTCCAGTGACACAGTCATGGCTTCAATGTTTACTTGGAGATACTCCTGTACCATCGTCTCTATGCGTTGACTATGTGTCAGACTTTTTGTCTCCTGTGGCCTTGCAAAGAATGGGCTAAAAAAGTGGTGAAATGATTCCGCAAAATTGATGTTACCAGCAGATACTGTGGTTCTGTTACGGTTTGAGTGCTGAACACTTGACGGTCCCACGGTTGGCAAGTTGGAACTGTGAGATTCACTACGTGCACCACTGGTGTTTTGTGGAAAAGCACATGTAAGATTCTGCAACAGTCTCTGCTGATACTCCTGCATGCGTGCATCCCTTTCTATGGCAGGAATAATTTCTGCAAATTTACTTTTGTACCGGGGATCTAACAGTGTGGCAACCCAGTATTCAGGATTATTTCTAATTTTCACAATTCGAGGGTCATGTTGCAGGTAGTGCAGCAAGAAGGCACTCATGTGTGTTGCGCATCCAGGAGCACCAAGTCCCTGTTGTGTTGGTGGCGAGGTAACAATCATGCTTCCTTCCTCTGTCCTCTCCCCCCAACCTCGCACAACAGAAATGTGATCAAGGTCTCCCTCATCTGATGAGTCTTCCATCAGTTCGTCCTCCACTTCTTCCTGGGCTCCTGCACCTTCCTCACTAGTTTGGCTGCTACCATGTGCCCTGGTAAAACCATCTCCCCCACCCTCACATGCCTGCCGCCTTGGTGCTGCCGACCGTCTGGACCTTGCAGATGTTAGCCCTTCCGCATACAACTCCTCCTCCTCTACTTCCTCCACCTCCTCTTGTGCCACCACCTGACTCCGAATTCTGTTTAACATGTGCTCCAGCATGTAAATCACCGGAATAGTCATGCTGATAATGGCATCGTCAGCACTAAACATCTTCGTCGCCATTTCAAAACTGTGCAGAAGGGTGCATAGGTCCCTGATCTGAGACCACTCCTCCAGCGTGATTTGAACCACCTCTGGATCTCGTTGGCCCAGGCTATACGTCAGAACGTATTGCACCAGGGCTTGTCGGTGCTGCCACAGTCGCTGCAACATGTGCAGAGTTGAATTCCACCGGGTAGGCACATTGCATTTTAGCCGGTGAAGTGGCAGGCCCAACGACTTCTGTAGAGATGTAAGTCGCTGAGCTGCGGGATGCGAACGGCGGAAGTGAGCACACAGCGACCGTGCCCTCTGCAGAAGGCCATCTAGTCTGAGATAGTGGGCTAAAAATTGCTGGACAACCAGGTTCAACACGTGAGCCATACAAGGCACGTGTGTGACATTGCCCCGGCGAAGGGCCGCACCCAGGTTTGCAGCATTGTCGCACACGGCCTTCCCTGGTTTCAGGTCCAGTGGAGACAACCATTCATGAAATTGGTTCTCCAGAGCTGACCACAACTCCTCAGCTGTGTGACTCACATTTCCCAGACATTTCATAGTAAAAACCGCCTGATGACTTTGAGCCCTACTGCCAGCATAGTAAGGAGGTGTGCAGGATCCCTTCTGCGCAGTTAGAAAGCTTGTGGCATGACCAGACAGGCTTTGGGTGCAGGTGGAAGACCGAGAAGAGGTTGAAGAGGCAGAAGCAGTGGAGGAACTTTGACATAAAGAGGATTGACGCACAACTCGTGGGGACGGCAAGACTTGGACAGCAGCCCCTTGTCCTGCTGTCACCATAGTTACCCAGTGCCCAGTCAGCGACTTGTAACGCCCCTGTCCATGCCTACTCGTCCAAGTGTCTGTGGTGAAATGCACCCTGTCACACACAGAGTTTCTCAAAGAAGCGGTGATGTTGTGTGCGACATGCTGGTGGAGCGCAGGCACACCTTTCTTTGAGAAGTAGTGCCGACTGGGCATCTGGTACTGGGGCACTGCGACGGACATAATTTCTCGAAAATCCTCTGTGTCCACCAGGCGGAAAGGCAGCATTTCTGTAGCCAAGAGCTTGCAGATGGTGAAATTCAACCTCTTAGCTTTCTCATGGCTAGGAGGAAATGGTCTTTTACTTGTCCACATCTGAGGGACCGAGGGCTGGCTATTGTGCTTAGACGGGGTTGATAAGGGTGTCCCCGGCAAACTGCCGGTCTGTGAGGAAGATGCAGGCGGACATGTTAGGTTGCCTTGATCCAAAGGTGGTGCTATCGATGTCGGACAGCGCTCAACACCAGCTGGTGTTACCACCTCCAAAGAAAATGATGACCTGCCAATCACGCTGGCTGTTGCGGGTAAAGAGGTGGCAGGTCTGCTCCCCAAAACAGGTGTGACTGCTGTCCCCCCAGTCACAGAGGATGAAGAGGCCGCGGATGCACAAGATATGGCAGACGGTGGTTGGCCCGGCCAGCTAGGCCGCATTGTAGCACACTGAGCTTCCCACTGCAACTTATGCTTCATGTCCATGTGCCGGTTCATGCATGAAGTACTCAAACTATGTATTTTTTGGCCTATACTTAGCTTTTGCTGACAAATGTTAAAGATAACACGAGTTGGGTCATCTTTATCGATCTGAAAAAATGCCCAGGCTATGCAAGGCTTAGCACCCATGCGACCCTGAAGAGCCACCACGACTTGTGGTGAGAGACAGAGTTGTGTTTGAGGATGCAGTTGTTGAAGTGCTTCCAGTACTACGTCTCTGTCCAGGAAGGCGCAACCTGACCTCGTCGTCACTAGCATCTTCCTCCACCTCCTCTGCTGACCTCATCTCTTGGCTGACTGTGGGTTGACAGTAAGTGGGATCTCCAACCTCATCATCATCACCCTGTGCGTTATCACACCCGTCGTCCTCAGAGCCAACCTGTTCCTGCCCTGACAAAAAACTAAAGTTGTCGCTCCAATCAGGTATTTGAGTCTCATCATCGTCTTCCTCATTGTCTCCACCAACAGGAGTTACAGTTTGGGAATGAGGGTCTACATTATGGTCAGAACCTTCTGCGTCTGGTCCTGGATCCGACTCATAAAGATTCTGGGCATCAGTGCAGATCATTTCCTCGTCTGGATTCACAGAAGCGCTGGAGTCGACCTCTGATTCCCAGGCTATAGTATGAGTAAACAGCTCTGCAGACTCAACCATCTGTTCTACCTCATACTCAGACGGGCAGCTGGAGATTTGGGAGCTGTGAGGAAGCAAGTGCGATTGGGGTGACACCTTTGAGGACTGGAGTATTTGTGATGTTGAAGTTGATGTGGAGGAGAGCCCACTTAAAGGAGCACTTGATATCCGTTGAAGCACCTGCTGTTTTTGTGCCTCATCTGGAATTTGTAGCGATTGGCGTGGCCGTAAGAAAGGGATCTTATCACATTGTCCGCTAAAAGAAGTAGACATTTTAGTTTGGCTGGAAGATGGTCTTTCTTCTGCAAATGTTACTGTTGCTTTAACACCTACCCCACGGACACAACCTTTTTTCCCCTTCCCAACACGCCTATTCCCCTTTCCACCAGCAGCAGGCCTTTTTCCACTCATTTTGGTGGTTAACTAATTCACAACTCTGGAGTTGTTTGCACAAAAAAACAATGGATGGGAACCGAGCAGAGCTGAGTGGCCAAACTGTGGTATTAGGCCAAAACTATTGGCTGGGTTAGATGCAGAAAAAAATTATATTCAATTTGCAACCTGATGGAGGTCAGTATAGATGGACTAATAGAACAAGTCCCACACACAGCTAGAAGCCCAAATATTTTTTCAGAGGTAGATGCAGAAAAAAATTATATTCAGTTTGCAACCTGATGGAGGTCTGTATAGATGGATTAATAGAACAAGTCCCACACACAGCTAGAAGCCCAATATTTTTTCAGAGGTAGATGCAGAAAAAAAATATATTCAGTTTGCAACCTGATGGAGGTCAGTATAGATGGACTAATAGAGCAAGTCCCACACACAGCTAGAAGCCCAAATATTTTTTCAGAGGTAGATGCAGATAAAAATTATTTTTAATTTGCAACCTGATGGAGGTCAGTATAGATGGACTAATAGAGAAAGTCCCACACACTGCTAGAAGGCCAAATATTTTTTCAGAGCTAGATGCAGATAAAAATTATTTTTAATTTGCAACCTGATGGAGGTCAGTATAGATGGACTAATAGAGAAAGTCCCACACACTGCTAGAAGGCCAAATATTTTTTCAGAGGTAGATGCAGAAAAAAATGATATTCAGTTTGCAACCTGATGGAGGTCTGTATAGATGGATTAATAGAACAAGTCCCACACACAGCTAGAAGCCCAATATTTTTTCAGAGGTAGATGCAGAAAAAAAATATATTCAGTTTGCAACCTGATGGAGGTCAGTATAGATGGACTAATAGAGAAAGTCCCACACACTGCTAGAAGGCCAAATATTTTTTCAGAGCTAGATGCAGACAAAAAATTATTTTTAATTTGCAACCTGATGGAGGTCAGTATAGATGGACTAATAGAGAAAGTCCCACACACTGCTAGAAGGCCAAATATTTTTTCAGAGCTAGATGCAGACAAAAAATTATTTTTAATTTGCAACCTGATGGAGGTCTGTATAGATGGACTAATAGAGAAAGTCCCACACACTGCTAGAAGCCCAAATATTTTTCAGAGGTAGATGCAGATAAAAATTATTTTTAATTTGCAACCTGATGGAGGTCAGTATAGATGGACTAATAGAGAAAGTCCCACACACTGCTAGAAGGCCAAATATTTTTTCAGAGCTAGATGCAGATAAAAATTATTTTTAATTTGCAACCTGATGGAGGTCAGTATAGATGGACTAATAGAGAAAGTCCCACACACTGCTAGAAGGCCAAATATTTTTTCAGAGGTAGATGCAGAAAAAAATTATATTCAGTTTGCAACCTGATGGAGGTCTGTATAGATGGATTAATAGAACAAGTCCCACACACAGCTAGAAGCCCAATATTTTTTCAGAGTTAGATGCAGAAAAAAAATATGTTCAGTTTGCAACCTGATGGAGGTCAGTATAGATGGACTAATAGAGAAAGTCCCACACACTGCTAGAAGGCCAAATATTTTTTCAGAGCTAGATGCAGACAAAAAATTATTTTTAATTTGCAACCTGATGGAGGTCAGTATAGATGGACTAATAGAGAAAGTCCCACACACTGCTAGAAGGCCAAATATTTTTTCAGAGCTAGATGCAGATAAAAATTATTTTTAATTTGCAACCTGATGGAGGTCAGTATAGATGGACTAATAGAGAAAGTCCCACACACTGCTAGAAGGCCAAATATTTTTTCAGAGCTAGATGCAGAAAAAAATTATTTTCAGTTTGCAACCTGATGGAGGTCAGTATAGATGGACTAAAAGAACAAGTCCCACACACAGCTAGAAGCCCAAATATTTTTTCAGAGGTAGATGCAGATAAAAATTATTTTTAATTTGCAACCTGATGGAGGTCAGTATAGATGGACTAATAGAGAAAGTCCCACACACTGCTAGAAGGCCAAATATTTTTTCAGAGCTAGATGCAGATAAAAATTATTTTTAATTTGCAACCTGATGGAGGTCAGTATAGATGGACTAATAGAGAAAGTCCCACACACTGCTAGAAGGCCAAATATTTTTTCAGAGCTAGATGCAGAAAAAAATTATATTCAGTTTGCAACCTGATGGAGGTCAGTATAGATGGACTAATAGAACAAGTCCCACACACAGCTAGAAGCCCAAATATTTTTTCAGAGGTAGATGCAGATAAAAATTATTTTTAATTTGCAACCTGATGTAGGTCAGTATAGATGGACTAATAGAGAAAGTCCCACACACTGCTAGAAGGCCAAATATTTTTTCAGAGCTAGATGCAGACAAAAAATTATTTTGAATTTGCAGCGTGATGGAGGTCAGTATAGATGGACTAATTGAACAAGTCCCACACACTGCTAGAAGGCCAAATATTTTTTCAGAGCTAGATGCAGAAAAAAATTATATTCAGTTTGCAACCTGATGGAGGTCAGTATAGATGGACTAATAGAACAAGTCCCACACACTGCTAGAAGCCCAAATATTTTTTCAGAGCTAGATGCAGAAAAAAATTATATTCAATTTGCAACCTGATGGAGGTCAGTATAGATGGACTAATAGAATGATGCTATGCCCAAAAGATTTTACTTCACTAGGTGCAGTAAAAAAATTGGTATTCTATACACAGGTGGTATATCTTGCAACACAGATAGGCTACTCCACTGACTAACACACTCTGCAATAGGCCAAAAAGGATTAGCTTTGCTAGATTCAGCCAAATGCTGTGAAAAAAACTTGCACAGCACTGGCACAGACCTGCCTGGCAAAAACTGATAGGAACTGATGTAACCTAGTCCTGAAAAGGAATGCAATTACAATTAGTCTTTACTCCCACAATCTATCTATTTAAGAGCACAGACCTGCCTGATAAAAGTCGTAGGAAATGCTGTAACCTAGTCCTTAAAAGGACTGCAATCACAACTATTCCCTACTCCCAAGCTATCTGTAGATTTGTGCGAAAATTGGCTTGAAATTAACAAGGTATAGCGCACACAGCAACAGCGATGCCGTCTAACACGCAGCTGCAGCAGTGAGAAAATGGTGGCGACAGGGAAAATGGCTTGGTCTTATAGGGCAAGGACATGTGACATACACTGCCAATGACACATGCCCTTGCTTGTGTGAAAAAAAGCACTTCACTCCGTGTGTGCGCTGCTGATAGGCTGACAGATTGCACCTCCCCACTGTAAATGCGGGAAAGAGAAAAAAAAATGGAGATCTTCATTATTCCTGCAGAGATCCATCCCCTGCCCCTCCCCCCACCCCGCTGTACACTCAAACTGCGTATTAACATTAATTTTCATCATTACTGAGAAAAAATCCAGTTATGATTTTGGTGCACGAACAGTTATCGAACATAACCTCGAACAGCCGAATTTTTCTCAAATCGTTCGTGTTCGCCGAACGGCTCGAACACCGCCCAAAACAGCTCGAATTTGAGATTGGCGAACAGTTCGAGTCGAACAACGCTCATCTCTAGTGTAGACCACATAACTAAAACTGTGGTTTTTCAGTTCCACGGTTCAATTCGGTGTATTATCCAGCTTTTGGCCTTTTTTACGTAAAAAAAACAGTATTAGTGTCTCGCTGACTGTTCAGACACAAATATAGCTGTTTAAAAGATTCTGATATAGGCCACATAACTAAATCTGTGGTTCTGCAGTTCCACAGTTCAAATCTCTGTAAAATCCAGATTTCGGCCTCTTTTCCGTAAAAAAAAACAGTAATAGTCTCTCCCTGAATGTTCAGACACAAATAGATCTGTTTAAAGATTCTGGTGTAGGCCACATAACTATAACTGTCGTGTTGCAGTTCCATGGTTCAAATCGCTGTATTATCCAGCTTTTGGCCCTTTTTTCCGTAAAAAAAACAGTAATATTGTCTCCCTGACTGTTCAGACACAAATATATCTATTTAAAAGATACTGGTGTAGGCCAGATAACTAGAACTGTGGTTTTGTAGTTCCACGGTTCAAATCTCTGTATCATCCAGCTTTTGGCATTTTTTCCATAGAAAAATACAGTAATAGTGTCTCGCTGACTGTTCAGACACAAATATATCTGTTAAAAAGATTCTGCTGTAGGCCAGAAAACTAAAACTGTGGTTTTGCAGTACCACGGTTCAAATCTCAGTATTATCCAGCTTTTGGACTTTTTTCCGTAAAAAAAAACAGTAATAGTGTCTCACTGACTATTCAGACACAAATATATCTATTAAAAGATTATGGTGTAGGCCAGATAAATAGATCTGTGGTTTTGCAGTTCCACGGTTCAAATCTCTGTGTTATCCTGCTTTTGGCCTTTTTTCCATAAAAAAAACAGTAATATCATCCCCATTAATGTTCAGACACAAATATATCTGTTTAAAAGATTATGGTGTAGGCTAGATAACTAAAACTGTGGTTTTGCAGTTCCACAGTTCAAATCTTTGTATTATCCAGCTTTTCACCTTTTTTCCGTAAAAAAAACAGTAGTAGTGTCTCGCTGACTGTTCAGACACAAATATAGCTGTTTAAAAGATTCTGATATAGGTCACATAACTAAATCTGTGGTTTTGCAGTTCCACAGTTCAAATTTCTGTAAAATCCAGATTTTGGCCTCTTTTCCGTAAAAAAAAAACAGTAATAGTATCTACCTGAATGTTCAGACACAAATATATCTGTTTAAAGATTCTGGTGTAGTCCACATAACTATAACTTTGGTTTTGCAGTTCCACAGTTGAAATCTCAGTATTATCCAGCTTTTGGCCTTTTTTCCGTAAAAAAAACAGTAATAGTGTCTCGCTGACTGTTCAGACACAAATATATCTGTTTAAAAGATTCTGGTGTAGGCCAGAAAACTAAAACTGTGGTTTTGCAGTACCACGGTTCAAATCTCAGTATTATCCAGCTTTTGGACTTTTTTCCGTAAAAAAAAACAGTAATAGTGTCTCGCTGACTATTCAGACACAAATAAATCTAATAAAAGATTCTGGTGTAGGCCAGATAAATAGATCTGTGGTTTTGCAGTTACACGGTTCAAATCTCTGTGTTATCCTGCTTTTGGCCTTTTTTCCATAAAAAAACAGTAATATGATCCCCCTTAATGTTCAGACACAAATATATCTGTTTAAAAGATTATGGTGTAGGCTAGATAACTAAAACTGTGGTTTTGCAGTTCCACAGTTCAAATCTCTGTATTATCCAGCTTTTCGCCTTTTTTCCATAAAAAAAACAGTAGTAGTGTCTCGCTTACTGTTCAGACAAAAATATAGCTGTTTAAAAGATTCTGGTGTAGGCCACATAACTAAATCTGTGGTTTTGCAGTTCCACAGTTCAAATCTCTGTATTATCCAGCTTTTGGCCTTTTCTCCGTAAAAAAAAAACAGTAATAGTGTCTCCCTGACTGTTCAGACAGAAATAGCATAGTAACATAGTTTTCAGGTTGAAGGAAGACTAAGTCCATCTAGTTCAACCCATAGCCTAACATATATTTGTTTAAAAGATTCTGGTGTTGGCCAGATAACTAGAACTATGGTTTTGCGGTTCCACTGTTCAAATCTCAGTATTATCCAGCTTTTGGCCTTTTTTCCGTAAAAAAAAATCAGTAATATCGCCTCCCTTACTGTTCAGACACAAATATATCTGTTTAAAAGATTCTGGTGTAGGCTAGATAAATAGAACTGTGGTTTTGCAGTTCTACGGTTCAAACCTCTGTATTATCCAGCTTTTGGCCTTTTTTCCAAAAAAAAAAAACAGTAATAGTGTCTCGCTGACTGTTCAGACACAAATATATCTATTTAAAAGATTCTGGTGTAGGCCAGATAACTAGAACTGTGGTTTTGCAGTTCCACGGTTCAAATCTCTGTAAAATCCAGATTTTTGCCTTTTTTCCATAAAAAAAAACAGTAATAGTATCTCCCTGACTGTTCAGACACAAATATATCTGTTTAAAAGATTCTGGTGTAGGCCAGATAACTAGAACTGTAGTTTTGCAGTTCCATGGTACAAATCTCTGTATTATCCAGCTTTTGGCCTTTTCTCCGTAAAAAAAATCAGTAATATCGCCTCCCTTACTGTTCAGACACAAATATATCTGTTTAAAAGATTCTGGTGTAAGCTAGATAACTAGAACTGTGGTTTTGCAGTTCCACGGTTTAAATCTCAGTATTATCCAGCTTTTGGCCTTTTTTCTGTAAAAAAAAAATCAGTAGTATCGCCTCCCTTACTGTTCAGACACAAATATATCTGTTTAAAAGATTCTGGTGTGGGCTAGATAACTAGAACTGTGGTTCTGCAGTTCTACGGTTCAATCCTCTGTATTATCTAGCTTTTGGCCTTTTTTCCATAAAAAAAACAGTAATAGTGTCTCCCTTACTGTTCAGACACAAATATATCTGTTTAAAAGATTATGGTGTAGGCCAGATAACTAGAACTGTGGTTTTGCAGTTCCACGGTTCAAATCTCAGTATTATCCAGCTTTTGGCCTTTTTCTGTAAAAAAAAAACATTAATATCGTCTACCTTACTGTTCAGACACAAATATATCTGTTTAAAATATTCTGGTGCAAGCCAGATAGCTAAAACTGTGGTTATGCAGTTCCATGGTTCAAATCTCTGTATTATCCAGCTTTTGGCATTTTTTCTATAAAAAAAAACAGTAATAGTGTCTCGCTGACTGGTCAGACTTAAACATATCTATTTAAAAGATTCTGGTGTAAGCCACATAACTAGAGCTGTGGTTTTGCAGTTCCACGGTTTAATTACCTGTATTATTCAGCTTTTGGCCTTTTTTCCGTAAAAAAAACAGTAATAGTGTCTCGCAGACTATTCAGACACAAATATATCTATTTAAAAGATTCTGGTGTAGGCCAGATAACTAGAATTGTGGTTTGGAGTTCCATGGTTCAAATCTCTGTATTATCCAGCTTTTGGCCTTCTTTCCGTAAAAAAAAACAGTAATAGTGTCTCCCTTACTGTTCAGACACAAATATATGTGTTTAAAAGATTCTGGTGTAGGCCACATAACTAAAATTGTGGTTTTGCAGTTGCACGGTTCAAATCTCTGTATTATCCAGCTTTTGGCCTTTTTTCCGTTAAAAATAACAGTAATAGTGTCTCGCAGACTATTCAGACACAAATATATCTATTTAAAAGATTCTGGTGTAGGCCAGATAGCTAGAACTGTGGTTTTGCAGTCCACGGTTCAAAGCTCTGTATTATCCAGCTTTTGGCCTTTTTTCTGTAAAAAAAAAAAACAGTAATATTGTGTCCCTTACTGTTCAGACTCAAATGTATCTGTATAAAAGATTCTGGTGTAGGTCAGATAAATAGATCTGTGGTTTTGCAGTTCCACGGTTCAAATCTCTGTGTTATCCTGCTTTTGGCCCTTTTTCCCTAAAAAAAAACAGTAATATCATCTCCCTTAATGTTCAGACACAAATATATCTGTTCAAAAGATTATGATGTAGGCTAGATAACTAAAACTGTGGTTTTGCAGTTCCATAGTTCAAATCTCTATGATCCAGCTTTTCGCCTTTTTTCCGTAAAAAAAACAGTAGTAGTGTCTCGCTGACTGTTCAGACACAAATATATCTGTTTAAAAGATTCTGGTGTAGGCCAGATAACTAGAACTATGGTTTTGCGGTTCCACGGTTCAAATCTCAGTATTATCCAGCTTTTGGCCTTTTTTCCGTAAAAAAAAATCAGTAATATCGCCTCCCTTACTGTTCAGACAGAAATAACATAGTTACATAGTTTTAAGGTTGAAGGAAGACTAAGTCCATCTAGTTCAACCCATAGCCTAACATGTATCGGTTTAAAAGATTCTGGTGTTGGCCAGATAACTAGAACTATGGTTTTGCGGTTCAACGGTTCAAATCTCAGTATTATCCGGCTTTTGGCCTTTTTTCCGTAAAAAAAAATCAGTAATATCGCCTCCCTTATTGTTCAGACACAAATATATCTGTTTAAAAGATTATGGTGTAGGCCAGATAACTAGAACTGTGGTTTTGCAGTTCTACTGTTCAAATCTCAGTATTATCCAGCTTTTGGCCTTTTTTCTGTAAGAAAAAAAACAGTAATATCGTCTACCTTACTGTTCAGACACAAATATATCTGTTTAAAAGATTCTGGTGTAGGCTAGATAGCTAAAACTGTGGTCTTCCAGTTCCACGGTTCAAATCTCTGTATTATCCAGCTTTTGACCTTTTTTCCGTAAAAAAAAAAATCAGTAGTATCGCCTCCCTTACTGTTCAGACACAAATATATCTATTTAAAAGATTCTGGTGTAGGCCAGATAACTAGAACTGTGATTTTGCAGTTCCACGGTTCAAAACTCTGTAAAATCCAGATTTTTGCCTATTTAACGTAAAAAAAAACAGTAATAGTATCTCCCTGACTGTTCAGACACAAATATATCTGTTTGAAAGATTCTGGTGTAGGCCAGATAACTAGAACTGACGTTTTGCAGATCCATGGTTCAAATCTCTGTATTATCCAGCTTTTGGCCTTTTCTCCGTAAAAAGTCAGTAATATCGCCTCCCTTACTGTTCAGACAAAAATATATCTGTTTAAAAGATTCTGGTGTAAGCTAGATAACTAGAACTGTGGTTTTGCAGTTCTACGGTTCAAACCTCTGTATTATCCAGCTTTTGGCCTTTTTTCCGTAAAAAAAACAGTAATAGTGTCTCACTTACTGTTCAGACACAAATATATCTGTTTAAAAGATTCTGGTGTAGGCCAAATAACTAGAACTGCGGTTTTGCATTTCCACGGTTCAAATCTCAGTATTATCCAGCTTTTGGCCTTTTTTCTGTAAAAAAAAAACTGTAATATCGTCTACCTTACTGTTCAGACACAAATATATCTGTTTAAAAGATTATGGTGTAGGCTAGATAACTAAAATTGTGGTTTTGCAGTTCCACGGTTCAAATCTCTGTATTATCCAGCTTTTGATTTTTTTCCATAAAAAAGAAAAAGTAATAATGTCTCCCTGACTGTTCAGACACAAATATATCTGTTTAAAATATTCTGGTGTAGGCCAGATAGCTAAAACTGTGGTTTTTCAGTTCCATGGTTCAAATCTCTGTATTATCCAGCTTTTGGCCTTTTTTCCATAAAAAAAAAACAGTAATAGTGTCTCGCTGACTGTTCAGACTTAAATATATCTATTTAAAAGATTCTGGTGTAAGCCAGATAACTAGAACTGTGGTTTTGCAGTTCCACGGTTTAATTACCTGTATTATCCAGCTTTTGGCCTTTTTTCCATAAAAAAAAACATTAATAGTGTCTCGCTGACTGTTCAGACACAAATATATGTGTTTAAAAGATTCTGGTGCAGGCCACATAACAAGAACTGTGGTTTTGCAGTTCCATGGTTCAAATTTCTGTATTTTCCAGCTTTTGGCCTTTTTTCCGCAAAGAAAAACAGTAATAGTGTCTCCCTGACTGTTCAGAAACAAATATATCTGTTTAAAAGATTCTGGTGTAGGCCAGATAACTAGAACTGTGGTTTTGCAGTTCCACGGTTCAAATCTCAGTATTATCCAGCTCTTGGTCTTTTTTCCATAAAAAAAAATCAGTAATATCGCCTCCCTTACTGTTCAGACACAAATATATCTGTTTAAAAGATTCTGGTGTAGGCTAGATAACTAAAATTGTGGTTTTGCAGTTCCACGGATCAAATCTCAGTATTATCCAGCTTTTGACCTTTTTTCCATAAAAAAAACAGTAATAGTGTCTCCCTGACTGTTCAGACACAAATATATCTGTTTAAAAGATTCTGGTGTAAGCTAGATAACTAGAACTGTGGTTTTGCAGTTCCACGCTTCAAACCTCTGTATTTTCCGGTTTTTGGCCTTTTTTCCATAAAAAAACAGTAATAGTGTCTCCCTTACTGTTCAGACACAAACTTATCTGTTTAAAAGATTCTGGTGTAGGCCAGATAACTAGAACTGTGGTTTTGCAGTTCCATGGTTCAAACCTCTGTATTATCCAGCTTTTGGCATATTTTCCTTAAAAAAAACAGTAATAGTGTCTCCCTGACTGTTCAGACACAAATACATCTGTTTAAAAGATTCTGGTGTAGGCCAGATAACTAGGACTATGGTTTTGCGGTTCCACGGTTCAAATCTCACTATTATCCAGCTTTTGGCCTTTTTTCCATAAAAAAAATCAGTAATATTGCCTCCCTTACAGTTTAGACACAAATATATCTGTTTAAAAGATTATGGTGTAGGCTAGATAACTGGAACTGTGGTTTTGCAGTTCTATGGTTCAAACCTTTGTATTATCCAGCTTTCAGCCTTTTTTCCGTAAAAAAAACAGTAATAGTGTCTCCCTTACTGTTCAGACACAAATATATCTGTTTAAAAGATTCTGGTGCAGGCCAGATAACTAGAACTGTGGTTTTGCAGTTCCACGGTTCAAATCTCTGTATTTTCCAGCTTTTGGCCTTTTTTCCGTAAAGAAAAACAGTAGTAGTGTCTCCCTGACTGTTCAGACACAAATATATCTGTTTAAAAGATTCTGGTGTAAGCCAGATAACTAGAACTGTGGTTTTGCAGTTCCACGGTTCAAATCTCTGTATTTTCCAGCTTTTGGCCTTTTTTCCGTAAAGAAAAACAGTAATAGTGTCTCCCTGACTGTTCAGACACAAATATATCTGTTTAAAAGATTCTGGTGTAGGCTAGATAACTAAAATTGTGGTTTTGCAGTTCCACGGTTCAAATCTCAGTATTATCCAGCTTTTGGCCTTTTTTTCTGTAAAAAAAAACAGTAATATCGTCTACCTTACTGTTCAGACACAAATATATCTGATTAAAATATTCTGGTGTAGGCCAGATAGCTAAAACTGTGGTTTTGCAGTTCCATGGTTCAAATCTCTGTATTATCCAGCTTTTGGCCTTTTTTCCATAAAAAAAACAGTAATAGTGTCTCGCTGACTGTTCAGAATTAAATATATCTATTTAAAAGATTCTGGTGTAAGCCAGATAACTAGAACTGTGGTTTTGCAGTTCCACGGTTTAATTACCTGTATTATCCAGCTTTTGGCCTTTTTTCCATAAAAAAAACATTAATAGGGTCTCGCTGACTGTTCAGACACAAATATATATATATTTAAAAGATTCTGGTGTAGGCCAGATAAATAGAATTGTGGCTTGGAGTTCCATGGTTCAAATCTCTGTATTATCCAGCTTTTGGCCTTCTTTCCGTAAAAAAAAACAGTAATATTGTCTCCCTTACTGTTCAGACACAGATATACAGTGGGTGCGGAAAGTATTCAGACCCCTTTAAATTTTTCACTCTTTGTTTCATTGCAGCAATTTGGTAAATTCTAAAAAGTTCATTTTCTTTTCTCATTAAAGTACACTCTGCACCCCATCTTGACTGAAAAAAACAGAAATGTAGACATTTTTGCAAATTTATTAAAAAAGAAAAACTGAAATATTATATGGTCAAAAGTATTCAGACCCTTTGCTCAGACACTCATATTTAAGTCACGTGCTGTCCATTTCCTTGTGATCATCCTTGAGATGGTTCTACTCCTTCATTGGAGTCCAGCTGTGTTTAATTAAACTGATAGGACTTGATTTGGAAAGGCACACACCTGTCTATATAAAACCTCACAGCTCACAGTGCATGTCAGACCAAATGAGAATCATGAGCTAAAGGACTGCCCCAGGAGCTCAGAGACAGAATTGTGGCAAGGCACAGATCTGGCCAAGGTTACAAAAGAATTTCTGCATTACTCAAGGTTCCTAAGAGCACAGTGGCCTCCATAATCCTGAAATGAAAGAAGTTTGGGACCACCAGAAGTCTTCGTAGACCTGGCAGTCCAGCCAAACTGAGCAATCGTGGGAGAAAAGCCTTGGTGAGAGAGGTAAAGAAGAACACCAAGATCACTGTGACTGAGCTCCAGAGATGCAGTAGGGAGATGGGAGAAAGTTCCACAAAGTCAACTATTACTGCAGCCCTCCACCAGTCGGGCCTTTATGGCCGAGTGGCCCGACGGAAGCCTCTCCTCAGTGCAAGACATATGAAAGCCCGCATATATTTTGCTCAAAAACACATGAAGGACTCCCAGACTATGAAAAATAAGATTCTCTGGTCTGATTAGACTAAGATAGAACTTTTTGGTGATAACTCTAAGCGGTATGTATGGAGAAAACCAGGCACTGCTCATCACCTGCCAAATACAATCCCAAAAGTGAAACATGGTGGTGGCAGCATCATGCTATGGGGGTGTTTTTCAGCTGCAGCGACAGGATGACTGGTTGCAATTGAAGGAAACATGAATGCGGCCAAGTACAGAGATATCCTAGATGAAAACCTCTTCCAGAGTGCTCTGAACCTCAGAATTGGCCAAAGGTTCACCTTCCAACAAGACAATGACCCTAAGCACACAGCTAAAATAACAAAGCAGTGGCTTCAGAACAACTCTGTGACCATTCTTGACTGGCCCAGCCAGAGCCCTGACCTAAACCCAATTGAGCATCTCTGGAGAGACCAGAAAATGGCTGTCCACCAACATTCACCATCCAACCTGACGGAGCTGGAGAGGATCTGCAAGGAAGAACGGCAGAGGATCCCCAAATCCAGATGTGAAAAACCTATTGCATCATTCCCAAGAAGACTCATGGCTGTACTAGCTCAAAAGGGTGATTCTAGTCAATACTGAGCAAAGGGTCTGAATACTTATGACCATGTGATATTTCAGTTTTTCTTTTTTAATAAATTTGCAAAAATTTCTACATTTCTGTTTTTTACTCAGTCAAGATGGGGTGCAGAGTGTACTTTGATGAGAAAAAAAATGAACTTTTTAGAATTTACCAAATGGCTGCAATGAAAAAAGAGTGAAAAATTTAAAGGGGTCTGAATACTTTCTGTACCCACTGTATCTGTTTAAAAGATTCTGGTGCAGGCCAGATAACTAGAACTGTGGTTTTGCAATTCCACGGTTCAAATCTCTGTATTTTCCAGCTTTTGGCCTTTTTTCCGTAAAGAAAAACAGTAATAGTGTCTCCCTGACTGTTCAGACACAAATATATCTGTTTAAAAGATTTTGGTGTAGGCCAGATAACTAGAACTGTGGTTTTGCAGTTCCACGGTTGAAATATCAGCATTATCCAGCTTTTGGCCTTTTTTCCGTAAAAAAAAATCATTAATATCGCCTCCCTTACTGTTCAGACACAAATATATCTGTTTAAAAGATTCTGGTGTAGGCTAGATAACTAGAACTGTGGTTTTGCAGTTCCACGGTTCAAACCTCTGTATTATCCAGCTTTTGGCATTTTTTCCTTAAAAAAAACAGTAATAGTGTCTTACTGACTGTTCAGACACAAATATATCTATTTAAAAGATTCTGGTGTAGGCCCTATAAGTTGAACTGTGGTTTTGGAGTCCCACGGTTCAAATCTCTGTATTATCCTGCTTTTGGCTTTTTTTCCGTAAAAAAAATCAGTAATACCATCTCCCTTAAAGTTCAGATACAAATATATCTGATTAAAAGATTATGGTGTAGGCTAGATAACTAAAACTGTGGTTTTGAAGTTCCACAGTTCAAACGTCTGTATTATCCAGCTTTTCACCATTTTTTCTGTAAAAAAAACAGTAATAGTGACTCCCAGACTGTTCAGACACAAATATATCTGTTTAAAAGATTCTGGTGTAGGCCACATAGCTAGAAATGTGGTTTTGCCGTCCCACTGATCAAATCTCTGTATTATCCAGCTTTTGGCATTTTTTCCACAGAAAAAAACAGTAATAGTGTCTCGCTGAATGTTCAGACACAAATATATCTGTTTAAAAGATTCTGGTGTATCCCGCATAACTAAAACTGTGGTTTTGCAGTTCCACGGTTCAAATGTCTGTATTATCCAGCTTTTGGCCTTTTTTCCATAAAAAAATACAGTAATAGTGTCTCCCTGACTGTGCAGACACAAATATATCTGTTTAAAAGATTCTGGCGTTGGCCAGAAAACTAGAACTGTGGTTTTGCAGTTCCACGGTTCAAATCTCAGTATTATCAAGCTTTTGGCCTTTTTTCCGTTAAAAAAAACAGTAATATCGCCTCCCTTACTGTTCAGACACAAATAAATCTGTTTAAATGATTCTGGTGTAGGCTAGATAGCTAAAACTGTGGTTTTGCAGTTCCATGGATCAAATCTCTGTATTATCCAGCTTTTGGCATTTTTCCATAGAAAAAAACAGTAGTAGTGTCTCGCTGACTGTTCAGACACAAATATATCTGTTTAAAACATTCTGGTGTAGGCCACATAACTAAAACTGTGGTTTTGCAGTTCCACGGTTCAAATCTCTGTATTATCCAGATTTTGGCCTTTTTACCATAAAAAAAAACAGTAGTAGTGTCTTGCTGACTGTTCAGACACAAATATATCTATTTAAAAGATTCTGGTGTAGGCCAGATAGCTAGAACTGTGGTTTTGCAGTTCCACCGTTCAAATCTCAGTATTATCCTGCTTTTGGCATTTTTTCCGTAAAAAAAACAGTAATATCGTCTTTCTTACTGTTCAGACTCAAATATATCTGTTTAAAATATTCTGGTGTAGGCCAGATAGCTAGAACTGTGGTTTTGCAGTTCCACGGTTCAAATCTCAGTATTATCCAGCTTTTGACCTTTTTATCCGTAAAAAAAATAGTAACAGTGTCTCCCTGACAGTTGAGACATAAATATATCTGGTTAAAAGATTCTAGTGTAGGCCAGGTAGCTAAAACTCTGGTTTTGCAGTTCCATGGTTCAAATCTCTGTATTATCCAGCTTTTGGCCTTTTTTTCATAAAAAAACACAGTATTATCGTCTCCCTTACTGTTCAGACACAAAAATATCTGTTTAAAAGTTTCTGGTGTAGGCCAGATAACTAGAACTGAGGTTTTTCAGTTCCACGGTTCAAATCTCAGTATTATCCAGCTTTTGGCCTTTTTTCTGTAAAAAAATCCCAGTAATATCATCTCCCTTACTGTTCAGACACAAATGTATCTGCATAAAAGATTCTGGTGTAGGCCAGATAACTAGAACTCTGGATTTGCAGTTCCACGGTTCAAACCTCTGTATTATCCAGCTTTTTGCCTTTTTTCCGTAAAAAAAACAGTAATAGTGTCTCCCTGACTGTTCAGACACAAATATATCTGTTTAAAAGATTCTGGTGTAGGCCAGATAGATAAAACTATGGTTTTGCAGTTCCATGGATCAAATCTCTGTATTATCAAGCTTTTGGCATTTTTTCCATAGAAAAAAACAGTAATAGTGTCTCCCTGACTGTTCAGACACAAATATATCTATTTAAAAGATTCTGGTGTAGGCCAGATAACTAGAACTGTGGTTTTGCAGTTCCACCTTTCAAATCTCTGTATTAACCAGCTTTTGCCCTTTTTTTCCGTAAAAAAAAACAGTAATAATGTCTCCCTGACTGTTCAGACACAAATATATCTGTTTAAAACATTCTGTTGTAGGTCACATAACTAAAATTGTGGTTTTGCAGTTTCACGGTTCAAATCTCTGTAGTATCCAGCTTTTGGCCTTTTTTCCATAAAAAAAAATAGTAACAGTGTTTCCCTTACTGTTCAGACACAAATATATCTGTTTAAAAGATTCTGGTGTAGGCCAGATAACTAGAACTGTGGTTTTGCAGTTCCACGGATCAAATCTCAGTATTATCCAGCTTTTGGCCTTTTTTCCGTAAAAAAAAACAGTAATATCGTCTCCCTTACTGTTCAGACACAAATGTATCTGTTTAAAAGATTCTGGTGTACGCCAGATAACTAGAACTGTGGTTTTGCAGTTCCACCGTTCAAATCTCTGTATTTTCCTGCTTTTGGCCTTTTTTCCGCAAAAAAAACAGTAATATCATCTCCCTTAATGTTCAGACACAAATATATTTGTTTAAAAGTTTATGGTGTAGACTAGATAACTAAAACTGTGGTTTTGCAGTTCCACGGTTCAAATCTCAGTGTTATCCAGCTTTTGGCCTTTTTTCTGTAAAAAAAACAGTAACAGTGTCTCCCTCACTGTTCAGACACAAATATATCTGTTTAAAAGATTCTGGTGTAGGCCAGATAACTAGAACTGTGGTTTTGCAGTTCCATGGATCAAATCTCAGTATTATCCAGCTTTTGGCCTTTTTTCCGTAAAAAAAAAACAGTAGTAGTGTCTCGCTGACTGTTCAGACACAAATATATCTGTTTAAAAGATTCTGGTGTAGGCCAGATAACTAGAAATGTGGTTTTGCAGTTCCACGGTACAAATCTCTGTATTATCCAGCTTTTGGCCTTTTTTCCGTAAAAAAAACAGTAATAGTGTCTCCCTTACTGTTCAGACACAAATATATCTATTTAAAAGATTCTGGTGTAGGCTAGATAACTAAAACTGTGGTTTTGCAGTTCCACGGCTCAAACCTCTGTATTATCCACGTTTTGGTCTTTTTTCCATAAAAAAAAACAGTAGTAGTGTCTCGCTGACTGTTCAGACACAAATATATCTGTTTAAAAGATTCTGGTGTAGGCCAGATAACTAGAACTGTGGTTTTGCAGTTCCACAGTTCAAATCTCTGTATTATCCTGCTTTTGGCCTTTTTTCCATAAAAAAAACAATAATAGTGTCTCCCTTACTGTTCAGACACAAATATATCTGTTTAAAAGATTCTGGTGTAGGCCAGATAACTAGAACTGTGGTTTTGCAGTTCCACGGTTCAAATCTCTATATTATCCAGCTTTTGGCCTTTTTTTTCGTAAAAAAAAAGTAATAGTGTCTCCTTGACTGTTCAGACACAAATATATCTGTTTAAAATATTCTGGTGTAGGCCAGATAGCTAGAACTGTGGTTTTGCAGTTCCACGGTTCAAATCTCAGTATTATCCAGCTTTTGACCTTTTTATCCGTAAAAAAAATAGTAACAGTGTATCCCTGACAGTTCAGACACAAATATATGTGTTTAAAAGATTCTAGTGTAGGCCAGATAGCTAAAACTCTGGTTTTGCATTTCCATGGTTCAAATCTCTATTATCCAGCTTTTGGCGTTTTTTCCAAAAAAAAAACCAGTATTAGTGTCTCGCTGACTGTTCAGACATAAATATATCCATTTAAAAGATTCTGGTGTACGGCAAATAAATAGAACTGTGGTTTTGCAATTCCATGGTTCAAATCTCTGTATTATCCAGCTTTTGGCATTTTTTCCATAGAAAAAAACAGTAATAGTGTCTCGGGGACTGTTAAGACACAAATATATCTGTTTAAAAGATTCTGGTGTAGGCTAGATAACTAAAACTGTGGTTTTTCAGTTCCATGGTTCAAATCTCTGTATTATCCAGCTTTTAGCCTTTTTTCCATAAAAAAAAACAGTAATAGTGTCTCGCTGACTGTTCAGACACAAATATATCTGTTTAAAAGTTTCTGGTGTAGGCCAGATAACTAGAACTGAGGTTTTTCAGCTCCACGGTTCAAATCTCAGTATTATCCAGCTTTTGGCCTTTTTTCTGTAAAAAAAAACAGTATTATCATCTCCCTTACTGTTCAGACACAAATGTATCTGCTTAAAAGATTCTGGTGTAGGCCAGATAACTAGAACTGTGGTTTTGCAGTTCCACGGTTCAAATCTCTGTATTATCCAGATTTTGGCCTTTTTTCAATAAAAAAAAACAGTAGTAGTGTCTCGCTGACTGTTCAGACACAAATATATCTGTTTAAAAGATTCTTGTGTAGGCCAGATAGCTAGAACAGTGGTTCTGCAGTTCCACGGTTCAAATCTCTGTATTATCCAGCTTTTGACATTTTTTCCATAGAAAAATACAATAATAGTTTCTCGCTTACTGTTCAGACACAAATATATCTGTTTAAAAGATTCTGGTGTAGGCCAGATAACTAGAACTGTGGTTTTGCAGTTCCACGGTTCAAACCTCTGTATTATCCAGCTTTTGGCCTTTTTTCCATAAAAAAAACAGTAATAGTGTCTCCCTTACTGTTCAGACACAAATATATCTGTTTAAAAGATTCTGGTGTAGGAAAGATAACTAGAACTGTGGTTTTGCAGTTCCACGGTTCAAACCTCTGTATTATCCAGCTTTTGGCCTTTTTTCCGTGAAAAAAACAGTAATAGTGTCACCCTTACTGTTCAGAGACAAATATATCTGTTTAAAAGATTCTGGTGTAGGCCAGATAACTAGAACTGTGGTTTTGCAGTTCCACGGTTCAAATCTCAGTATTATCCAGCTTTTGGCCTTTTTTCTGTAAAAAAAAACAGTAATATTGTCTCACTTACTGTTCAGACACAAATATATCTGTTTAAAAGATTCTGATGTAGGCCAGATAATTAGAACTGTGGTTTTGCAGTTCCACGGTTCAAATCACTGTATTATCCAGCTTTTGGCCTTTTTTCCGTAAAAAAAAAACAGTAGCAGTGTCTCACTGACTGTTCAGACACAAATATATCTGTTTAAAAGATTCTGGTGTAGGCCAGAAAACTAGAACTGTGGTTTTGCAGTTCCACGGTTCAAATCTCAGTATTAACCTGCTTCTGGCCTTTTTTCCGTAAAAAAAAAGGAATAGTGTCTCGCTGACTGTTCAGACACAGATATATCTGTTTAAAATATTCTGGTGTAGGCCAGATAGCTAGAACTGTGGTTTTGCAGTTCCACGGTTCAAATCTCAGTATTATCCAGCTTTTGACCTTTTTATCTGTAAAAAATATAGTAACAGTGTCTTCCTGACAGTTCAGACACAAACATATCTGTTTAAAAGATTCTAGTGTAGGCCAGGTAGCTAAAACTCTGGTTTTGCAGTTCCATGGTTCAAATCTCTGTATTATCCAGCTTTTGGCATTTTTTCCATAAAAAAAAAAACTGTAATAGTGTCTCGCTGACTGTTCAGACATAAATATATCCATTTAAAAGATTCTGGTGTACGCCAAATAACTAGAACTGTGGTTTTGCAATTCCATGGTTCAAATCTCTGTATTATCCAGCTTTTAGCCTTTTTTCCATAAAAAAAACAGTAATAGTGTCTCGCTGACTGTTCAGACATAAATATATCTATTTAATATATTCTGGTGTATGCCAGATAACTAGAACTGTGGTTTTGCAGTTCCACGGTTCAAATC
Organism: Phyllobates terribilis; assembly: GCF_046119375.1. Classification (NCBI taxonomy): domain Eukaryota; kingdom Metazoa; phylum Chordata; class Amphibia; order Anura; family Dendrobatidae; genus Phyllobates; species Phyllobates terribilis. The sequence goes on along the minus strand of NW_027362768.1, from coordinate 164,990,497 downwards.
TCTGTATTATCCAGCTTTTGGCCTTTTTTTCGTAAAAAAACACAGTATTATCGTCTCCCTTACTGTTCAGACACAAATATATCTGTTTAAAAGTTTCTGGTGTAGGCCAGATAACTAGAACTGAGGTTTTTCAGCTCCACGGTTCAAATCTCAGTATTATCTAGCTTTTGGCCTTTTTTCTGTAAAAAAATAAACAGTAATATCATCTCCCTTACTGTTCAGACACAAATGTATCTGCTTAAAAGATTCTGGTGTAGGCCAGATAACTAGAACTGTGGTTTTGCAGTTCCACGGTTCAAATCTCTGTATTATCCAGATTTTGGCCTTTTTTCCATAAAAAAAAACAGTAGTAGTGTCTCGCTGACTGTTCAGACACAAATATATCTGTTTAAAAGATTCTTGTGTAGGCCAGATAGCTAGAACAGTGGTTTTGCAGTTCCACGGTTCAAATCTCAGTATTATCCTGCTTTTGGCCTTTTTTCCGTAAAAAAAACAGTAATATCGTCTTTCTTACTGTTCAGACTCAAATATATCTGTTTAAAAGATTCTGGTGTAGGCTAGATAAGTAAAACTGTATTTTTGCATTTCCACGGTTCAAATCTCTGTATTATACAGCTTTTGGCATTTTTTCCATAGAAAAAAACAGTAATAGTGTCTCCCTGACTGTTCAGACACAAATATATCTGTTTAAAAGATTCCGGTGTAGGCCAGATAGCTAAAACTGTGGTTTTGCAGTTCCATGGTTCAAATCTCTGTATTATCCAGCTTTTAGCCTTTTTTCCATAAAAAAAAATAGTAATAGTGTCTCGCTGACTGTTCAGACATAAATATATCTATTTAATAGATTCTGGTGTATGCCAGATAACTAGAACTGTGGTTTTGCAGTTCCACAGTTCAAATCTCTGTATTATCCAGCTTTTGGCCTTTTTTTCATAAAAAACACAGTATTATCTTCTCCCTTACTGTTCAGACACAAATATATCTGTTTAAAAGTTTCTGGTGTAGGCCAGATAACTAGAACTGAGGTTTTTTAGTTCCACGGTTCAAATCTCAGTATTATCCAGCTTTTGGCCTTTTTTCTGTAAAAAAAAAAACAGTAATATCATCTCCCTTACTGTTCAGACACAAATGTATCTGCTTAAAAGATTCTGGTGTAGGCCAGATAACTAGAACTGTGGTTTTGCAGTTCCATGGTTCAAATCTCAGTATTATCCAGCTTTTGGCCTTTTTTCTGTAAAAAAAAAACAGAAATATCGTCTCCCTTACTTTTCAGACACAAATTTAACTGTTTAAAAGATCATGGTGTACGCCAGATAACTAGAACTGTGGTTTTGCAGTTCCACGGTTCAAATCTCTGTATTATCCTGCTTTTGGCCTTTTTTCCGCAAAAAAAACAGTAATATCATCTCCCTTAATGTTCAGACACAAATATATCTGTTTAAAAGTTTATGGTGTAGGCTAGATAACTAAAACTGTGGTTTTGCAGTTCCACGGTTCAAATCTCAGTGTTATCCAGCTTTTGGCCTTTTTTCCATAAAAAAATCAGTAGTAGTGTCTCGCTGACTGTTCAGACACAAATATATCTGTTTAAAATATTCTTGTGTAGGCCAGATAGGAAGAACAGTGGTTTTGCAGTTCCACGGTTCAAATCTCAGTATTATCCTGCTTTTGGCCTTTTTTCCGTAAAAAAAACAGTAATATCTTCTCCCTTACTGTACAGACACAAATTTAACTGTATAAAAGATTCTGGTGTACGCCAGATAACTAGAACTGTGGTTTAGCAGTTCCACGGTTCAAATCTCTGTATTATCCTGCTTTTGGCCTTTTTTCCGCAAAAAAAACAGTAATATCACCTCCCTTAATGTTCAGACACAAATATATCTGTTTAAAAGATTCTGGTTTAGGCCAGATAACTAGAACTGTGGTTTTGCTGTTCCACGGATCAAATCTCAGCATTATCCAGCTTTTGGCCTTTTTTCTGTAAAAAAAAACAGTAATATCGTCTCCCTTAGTGTTCAGACACAAATGTATCTGTTTAAAAGATTCTGGTGTACGCCAGATAACTAGAACTGTGGTTTTGCAGTTCCACGGTTCAAATCTCTGTATTATCCTGCTTTTGGCCTTTTTTCCACAAAAAAAACAGTAATATCACCGCCCTTAATGTTCAGACACAAATATATCTGTTTAAAATGATTCTGGTTTAGGCCAGATAACTAGAACTGTGGTTTTGCTGTTCCACGGATCAAATCTCAGTGTTATCCAGCTTTTGGCCTTTTTTCCGTAAAAAAAAAACAGTAATATCGTCTCCCTGACTGTTCAGACACAAATATATCTGTTTATAAGATTCTGGTGTAGGCCAGATAGGTAAAACTGTGGTTTTGCAGTTCCATGGATCAAATCTCTGTATTATCCTGCTTTTGGCCTTTTTTCCATAAAAAAAAACAATAATAGTGTCTCGCTGACTGCTCAGTCACAAATATATCTGTTTAAAACATTCTGGTGTAGGCCACATAACTAAAATTGTGGTTTTGCAGTTTCACGGTTCAAATCTCTGTATTATCCAGCTTTTGGCTTTTTTTCCGTAAAAAAAACAGTAGCAGTGTCTCCCTTACTGTTGAGACACAAATATATCTGTTTAAAAGATTCTGCTGTAGGCCAGATAACTAAAACTGTGGTTTTGCAGTTCCACGGATCAAATCTCAGTATTATCCAGCTTTTGACCTTTTCATCCGTAAGAAAAAACAGTAATAGTGTCTCCCTGACAGTTCAGACACAAATATATCTGTTTAAAAGATTCTAGTGTACGCCAGGTAGCTAAAACTGGTTTCGCAGTTTCATGGGTAAAATCTCTGTATTATCCGGCTTTTGGCGTTGTTTCCATAAAAAAACACAGTAATAGTGTCTCGCTGACTGTTCAGACATAAATATATCCATTTAAAAAATTCTGGTGTATGCCAGATAACTAGAACTGTGGTTTTGCAATTCCATGGTTCAAATCTCTGTATTTTCCAGCTTTTGGCATTTTTTCCATAGAAAAAAACAGTAATAGTGTCTCGCTGACTGTTCAGACACAAATATATCTGTTTAAAAGATTCTGGTGTAGGCTAGATAACTAAAACTGTGGTTTTACAGTTCCACGGTTGAAATCTCAGTATTATCCCGCTTTTGACCTTTTTCCGTAAAAAAAACAGTAATAGTGTCTCCCTGACTGTTCAGACACAAATATATCTGTATAACAGATTCTGGTGTAGGCCGGATAGCTAGAACTGTGGTTTTGCAGTTTCACTGTTCAAATCTCTGTATTATACAGCTTTTGGCCTTTTTTCCTTTAAAAAAAACAGTAATAGTGTCTCGCTGACTGTTCAGACACAAATATATCTGTTTAAAAGATTCTGGTGTAGGCCACATAACTAAAAATGTGGTTTTGGAGTTTCATGGTTCAAATCTCTGTATTATCCAGCTTTTGGCCTTTTTTCCATAAAAAAAAAACAGTAATAGTGTCTACCTGACTGTTCAGACACAAATATATCTGTTTAAAATATTCTGGTGTAGGCCAGATAACTAGAACTGTGGTTTTGCAGTCCTATGGTTCAAATCTCAGTATTATCCAGCTTTCGGCCTTTTTTCCGTAAAAAAAAACAGTAATAGTGTCTCGCTGACTGTTCAGAATCAAATATATCTGTTTAAAAGATTCTCGTGTAGGCCAGATAACTAAAACTGTGGTTTTGAAGTTCCACGGTTCAAATCTCAGTATTATCCAGCTTTTGACCTTTTTTCCGTAAAAAAAAACAGTAATAGTGTCTCGCTGACTGTTCAGACATACATATATCTATTTAATAGATTCTGGTGTACGCCAGATAACTAGAACTGTGGTTTTGCAGTTCCACGGTTCAAATCTCTGTATTATCCAGCTTTTGGCCTTTTTTTCATAAAAAAAAACAGTATTATCGTCTCCCTTACTGTTCAGACACAAATATATATGTTTAAAAGATTCTGATGTAGGCCAGATAACTAGAACTGTGGTTTTGCAGTTCCTCGGATCAAATCTCAGTATTATCCAGCTTTTGGCCTTTTTTCCGTAAAAAAAACAACAGTAATATCGTCTCCTTTACTGTTCAGACACAAATATATCTGTTTAAAAGATTCTGATGTAGGCCAGATAACTAGAACTATGGTTTTGCAGTTACACGGTTCAAATCTCTGTATTATCCAGCTTTTGGCCTTTTTTCCGTAAAAAAAAACAGTAATAGTGTCTCGCTGACTATTCAGACACATATATATCTGTTTAAAAGATTCTGGTGTAGTTCAGACAACTAGAACTGTGGTTTTGCAGTTCCACGGTTCAAATCTCTATATTATCCAGCTTTTGGCCTTTTTTCTGTAAAAAAAAAACAGTAATATTTTCTCCCTTACTGTTCAGACACAAATGTATCTGTTTAAAAGATTCTGGTGTAGGCCAGACTACTAGAACTGTGGTTTTGCAATTCCACGGTTCAAATCTCAGTATTATCCAGCTTTTGGCCTTTTTTCTGTAAAAAAAAAAACAGAAATATCGTCTCCCTTACTGTTCAGACACAAATTTAACTGTTTAAAAGATCCTGGTGTACGCTAGATAACTAGAACTGTGGTTTTGCAGTTCCACGGTTCAAATCTCTGTATTATCCTGCTTTTGGCCTTTTTTCCGCAAAAAAAACAGTAATATCATCTCCCTTAATGTTCAGACACAAATATATCTGTTTAAAAGTTTATGGTGTAGGCTAGATAACTAAAACTGTGGTTTTGCAGTTCCACGGTTCAAATCTCAGTGTTATCCAGCTTTTGGCCTTTTTTCCATAAAAAAAACAGTAATAGTGTCTCCCTGACTGTTCAGACACAAATATATCTGTTTAAAAGATTCTGGTGTAGGCAAGATAAATAGAACTGTGGTTTTGCAGTCCCACGGTTCAAATCTCTGTATTATCCAGATTTTGGCCTTTTTTCCATAAAAAAAATCAGTAGTAGTGTCTCGCTGACTGTTCAGACACAAATATATCTGTTTAAAAGATTCTTGTGTAGGCCAGATAGCAAGAACAGTGGTTTTGTAGTTCCACGGTTCAAATCTCAGTATTATCCTGCTTTTGGCCTTTTTTCCGTAAAAAAAACAGTAATATCTTCTCCCTTACTGTACAGACACAAATTTAACTGTTTAAAAGATTCTGGTGTAGGCCAGATAACTAGAACTGTGGTTTTGCAGTTCCACGGTTCAAACCTCTGTATTTTCCAGCTTTTGGCCTTTTTTCCGTAAAAAAAACAGTAATAGTGTCTCCCTTACTGTTCAGGCACATATATATCTGTTTAAAAGATTCTGGTGTAGTTCAGATAACTAGAACTGTGGTTTTGCAGTTCCACGGTTCAAATCTCTATATTATCCAGCTTTTGGCCTTTTTTCTGTAAAAAAAAACAGTAATAGTGTCTCCCTTACTGTTCAGGCACATATATATCTGTTTAAAAGATTCTGGTGTAGGCCAGACTACTAGAACTGTGATTTTGCAATTCTACGGTTCAAATCTCTGTATTACCCAGCTTTTGACCTTTTTTTCCGTGAAAAACAAACAGTAATATCGTCTCCCTTACTGTTCAGACACAAATGTATCTGTTTAAAAGATTCTGGTGTAGGCCAGATTACTAGAACTGTGGATTTGCAGATCCACAGTTCAAATCTCAGTATTATTCAGCTTTTGGCCTTTTTTCCGTAAAACAAAAACAGAAATTTCATCTTCCTTACTGTTCAGACACAAATATATCTGTTTAAAAGTTTCTGGTGTAGGCCAGATAACTAGAACTGAGGTTTTTTAGTTCCACGGTTCAAATCTCAGTATTATCCAGCTTTTGGCCTTTTTTCTGTAAAAAAAAAAACAGTAATATCATCTCCCTTACTGTTCAGACACAAATGTATCTGCTTAAAAGATTCTGGTGTAGGCCAGATAACTAGAACTGTGGTTTTGCAGTTCCATGGTTCAAATCTCAGTATTATCCAGCTTTTGGCCTTTTTTCTGTAAAAAAAAAACAGAAATATCGTCTCCCTTACTTTTCAGACACAAATTTAACTGTTTAAAAGATCATGGTGTACGCCAGATAACTAGAACTGTGGTTTTGCAGTTCCACGGTTCAAATCTCTGTATTATCCTGCTTTTGGCCTTTTTTCCGCAAAAAAAACAGTAATATCATCTCCCTTAATGTTCAGACACAAATATATCTGTTTAAAAGTTTATGGTGTAGGCTAGATAACTAAAACTGTGGTTTTGCAGTTCCACGGTTCAAATCTCAGTGTTATCCAGCTTTTGGCCTTTTTTCCATAAAAAAATCAGTAGTAGTGTCTCGCTGACTGTTCAGACACAAATATATCTGTTTAAAATATTCTTGTGTAGGCCAGATAGGAAGAACAGTGGTTTTGCAGTTCCACGGTTCAAATCTCAGTATTATCCTGCTTTTGGCCTTTTTTCCGTAAAAAAAACAGTAATATCTTCTCCCTTACTGTACAGACACAAATTTAACTGTATAAAAGATTCTGGTGTACGCCAGATAACTAGAACTGTGGTTTAGCAGTTCCACGGTTCAAATCTCTGTATTATCCTGCTTTTGGCCTTTTTTCCGCAAAAAAAACAGTAATATCACCTCCCTTAATGTTCAGACACAAATATATCTGTTTAAAAGATTCTGGTTTAGGCCAGATAACTAGAACTGTGGTTTTGCTGTTCCACGGATCAAATCTCAGCATTATCCAGCTTTTGGCCTTTTTTCTGTAAAAAAAAACAGTAATATCGTCTCCCTTAGTGTTCAGACACAAATGTATCTGTTTAAAAGATTCTGGTGTACGCCAGATAACTAGAACTGTGGTTTTGCAGTTCCACGGTTCAAATCTCTGTATTATCCTGCTTTTGGCCTTTTTTCCACAAAAAAAACAGTAATATCACCGCCCTTAATGTTCAGACACAAATATATCTGTTTAAAATGATTCTGGTTTAGGCCAGATAACTAGAACTGTGGTTTTGCTGTTCCACGGATCAAATCTCAGTGTTATCCAGCTTTTGGCCTTTTTTCCGTAAAAAAAAAACAGTAATATCGTCTCCCTGACTGTTCAGACACAAATATATCTGTTTATAAGATTCTGGTGTAGGCCAGATAGGTAAAACTGTGGTTTTGCAGTTCCATGGATCAAATCTCTGTATTATCCTGCTTTTGGCCTTTTTTCCATAAAAAAAAACAATAATAGTGTCTCGCTGACTGCTCAGTCACAAATATATCTGTTTAAAACATTCTGGTGTAGGCCACATAACTAAAATTGTGGTTTTGCAGTTTCACGGTTCAAATCTCTGTATTATCCAGCTTTTGGCTTTTTTTCCGTAAAAAAAACAGTAGCAGTGTCTCCCTTACTGTTGAGACACAAATATATCTGTTTAAAAGATTCTGCTGTAGGCCAGATAACTAAAACTGTGGTTTTGCAGTTCCACGGATCAAATCTCAGTATTATCCAGCTTTTGACCTTTTCATCCGTAAGAAAAAACAGTAATAGTGTCTCCCTGACAGTTCAGACACAAATATATCTGTTTAAAAGATTCTAGTGTACGCCAGGTAGCTAAAACTGGTTTCGCAGTTTCATGGGTAAAATCTCTGTATTATCCGGCTTTTGGCGTTGTTTCCATAAAAAAACACAGTAATAGTGTCTCGCTGACTGTTCAGACATAAATATATCCATTTAAAAAATTCTGGTGTATGCCAGATAACTAGAACTGTGGTTTTGCAATTCCATGGTTCAAATCTCTGTATTTTCCAGCTTTTGGCATTTTTTCCATAGAAAAAAACAGTAATAGTGTCTCGCTGACTGTTCAGACACAAATATATCTGTTTAAAAGATTCTGGTGTAGGCTAGATAACTAAAACTGTGGTTTTACAGTTCCACGGTTGAAATCTCAGTATTATCCCGCTTTTGACCTTTTTCCGTAAAAAAAACAGTAATAGTGTCTCCCTGACTGTTCAGACACAAATATATCTGTATAACAGATTCTGGTGTAGGCCGGATAGCTAGAACTGTGGTTTTGCAGTTTCACTGTTCAAATCTCTGTATTATACAGCTTTTGGCCTTTTTTCCTTTAAAAAAAACAGTAATAGTGTCTCGCTGACTGTTCAGACACAAATATATCTGTTTAAAAGATTCTGGTGTAGGCCACATAACTAAAAATGTGGTTTTGGAGTTTCATGGTTCAAATCTCTGTATTATCCAGCTTTTGGCCTTTTTTCCATAAAAAAAAAACAGTAATAGTGTCTACCTGACTGTTCAGACACAAATATATCTGTTTAAAATATTCTGGTGTAGGCCAGATAACTAGAACTGTGGTTTTGCAGTCCTATGGTTCAAATCTCAGTATTATCCAGCTTTCGGCCTTTTTTCCGTAAAAAAAAACAGTAATAGTGTCTCGCTGACTGTTCAGAATCAAATATATCTGTTTAAAAGATTCTCGTGTAGGCCAGATAACTAAAACTGTGGTTTTGAAGTTCCACGGTTCAAATCTCAGTATTATCCAGCTTTTGACCTTTTTTCCGTAAAAAAAAACAGTAATAGTGTCTCGCTGACTGTTCAGACATACATATATCTATTTAATAGATTCTGGTGTACGCCAGATAACTAGAACTGTGGTTTTGCAGTTCCACGGTTCAAATCTCTGTATTATCCAGCTTTTGGCCTTTTTTTCATAAAAAAAAACAGTATTATCGTCTCCCTTACTGTTCAGACACAAATATATATGTTTAAAAGATTCTGATGTAGGCCAGATAACTAGAACTGTGGTTTTGCAGTTCCTCGGATCAAATCTCAGTATTATCCAGCTTTTGGCCTTTTTTCCGTAAAAAAAACAACAGTAATATCGTCTCCTTTACTGTTCAGACACAAATATATCTGTTTAAAAGATTCTGATGTAGGCCAGATAACTAGAACTATGGTTTTGCAGTTACACGGTTCAAATCTCTGTATTATCCAGCTTTTGGCCTTTTTTCCGTAAAAAAAAACAGTAATAGTGTCTCGCTGACTATTCAGACACATATATATCTGTTTAAAAGATTCTGGTGTAGTTCAGACAACTAGAACTGTGGTTTTGCAGTTCCACGGTTCAAATCTCTATATTATCCAGCTTTTGGCCTTTTTTCTGTAAAAAAAAAACAGTAATATTTTCTCCCTTACTGTTCAGACACAAATGTATCTGTTTAAAAGATTCTGGTGTAGGCCAGACTACTAGAACTGTGGTTTTGCAATTCCACGGTTCAAATCTCAGTATTATCCAGCTTTTGGCCTTTTTTCTGTAAAAAAAAAAACAGAAATATCGTCTCCCTTACTGTTCAGACACAAATTTAACTGTTTAAAAGATCCTGGTGTACGCTAGATAACTAGAACTGTGGTTTTGCAGTTCCACGGTTCAAATCTCTGTATTATCCTGCTTTTGGCCTTTTTTCCGCAAAAAAAACAGTAATATCATCTCCCTTAATGTTCAGACACAAATATATCTGTTTAAAAGTTTATGGTGTAGGCTAGATAACTAAAACTGTGGTTTTGCAGTTCCACGGTTCAAATCTCAGTGTTATCCAGCTTTTGGCCTTTTTTCCATAAAAAAAACAGTAATAGTGTCTCCCTGACTGTTCAGACACAAATATATCTGTTTAAAAGATTCTGGTGTAGGCAAGATAAATAGAACTGTGGTTTTGCAGTCCCACGGTTCAAATCTCTGTATTATCCAGATTTTGGCCTTTTTTCCATAAAAAAAATCAGTAGTAGTGTCTCGCTGACTGTTCAGACACAAATATATCTGTTTAAAAGATTCTTGTGTAGGCCAGATAGCAAGAACAGTGGTTTTGTAGTTCCACGGTTCAAATCTCAGTATTATCCTGCTTTTGGCCTTTTTTCCGTAAAAAAAACAGTAATATCTTCTCCCTTACTGTACAGACACAAATTTAACTGTTTAAAAGATTCTGGTGTAGGCCAGATAACTAGAACTGTGGTTTTGCAGTTCCACGGTTCAAACCTCTGTATTTTCCAGCTTTTGGCCTTTTTTCCGTAAAAAAAACAGTAATAGTGTCTCCCTTACTGTTCAGGCACATATATATCTGTTTAAAAGATTCTGGTGTAGTTCAGATAACTAGAACTGTGGTTTTGCAGTTCCACGGTTCAAATCTCTATATTATCCAGCTTTTGGCCTTTTTTCTGTAAAAAAAAACAGTAATAGTGTCTCCCTTACTGTTCAGGCACATATATATCTGTTTAAAAGATTCTGGTGTAGGCCAGACTACTAGAACTGTGATTTTGCAATTCTACGGTTCAAATCTCTGTATTACCCAGCTTTTGACCTTTTTTTCCGTGAAAAACAAACAGTAATATCGTCTCCCTTACTGTTCAGACACAAATGTATCTGTTTAAAAGATTCTGGTGTAGGCCAGATTACTAGAACTGTGGATTTGCAGATCCACAGTTCAAATCTCAGTATTATTCAGCTTTTGGCCTTTTTTCCGTAAAACAAAAACAGAAATTTCATCTTCCTTACTGTTCAGACACAAATATATCTGTTTAAAAGATTCTGGTGTAGGCTAGATAACTAAAACTGTGGTTTTGCAGTTCCACGGTTCAAATGTCTGTAATATCCAGCTTTTGACCTTTTTTCCATAAAAAGAAAACAGTAATAGTGTCTCCCTGACTGTTCAGACACAAATATATCTGTTTAAAAGATTCAGGTGTAGGCCAGATAGCTAGAACTGTGGTTTTGCTGTTCCACGGCTCAAATCTCTGTATTATCCAGCTTTTGGCATTTTTTCCATAGAAAAATACAGTAATAGTTTCTCGCTTACTGTTCAGACACAAATATATCTGTTTAAAAGATTCTGGTGTAGGCCACATAACTAAAACTGTGGTTTTGTAGTTCCACGGTTCAAATCTCTTTATTTTCCAGCTTTTGGCCTTTTTTCCGTAAAAACAAGAAAAGGAAAAGTGTCTCCCTTACTGTTCAGACACAAATATATCTGTTTAAAAGATTCTGGTGTAGGCCAGTTAACTAGAACTGTGGTTTTGCAGTTCCACGGTTCAAATCTCAGTATTATCCAGCTTTTGGCCTTTTTTTCTGTAAAAAAAACAGTAATATCGTCTCACTTACTGTTCAGACACAAATGTATCTGTTTAAAAGATTCTGGTGTAGGCCAGATAAGTAGAACTGTGGTTTTTCAGTTTCACGGTTCAAATCTCTCTATTATCCAGCTTTTGGCCTTTTTTCCTGTAAAAAAAAAGAGTAGTAGTGTCTCTCTGACTGTTCAGACACAAATATATCCGTTTAAAAGATTCTGGTGTAGGCCAGATAACTAGAACTGTGGTTTTGCAGTTCCACGGTTCAAATCTCAGTATTACTCTGCTTTTGGCCTTTATTCCGTAAAAAAAAAAATAATAGTGTCTCCCTGATTGTTCAAACAAAAATATATCTGTTTAAAAGATTCTAGTGTAGGGCAGGTAGCTAAAACTGTGGTTTTGCAGTTCCATGGTTCAAATCTCTGTATTATCCAGCTTTTGGCTTTTTTTCCATTAAAAAAAAACAGTAATAGTGTCTCGTTGACTGTTCAGACATAAATATATCCATTTAAAAGATTCTGGTGTACGCCAGATAACTAGAGCTGTGCTTTTGCAATTCCATGGTTCAAATCTCTGTATTTTCCAGCTTTTGGCCTTTTTTCCGTAAATAAAACAGTAATATCGTCTTTCTTACTGTTCAGACTCAAATATATCTGTTTAAAAGATTCTCGTGTAGGCTAGATAAGTAAAACTGTGGTTTTGCAGTTCCACGGTTCAAATTTCTGCATTATCCAGCTTTTGACCTTTTTTCCGTAAAAAAAACAGTAATAGTGCCTCCCTGACTGTTCAGACACAAATATATCTGTTTAAAAGATTCTGGTGTAGGCCAGATAGCTAGAACTGTGGTTTTGCAGTCCTACGGTTCAAATCTCAGTATTATCCAGCTTTTGGCCTATTTTCCGTAAAAAAAAACAGTAATAGTGTCTCGCTGACTGTTTAGACACAAATATATCTGTTTAAAAGATTCAGGTGTAGGCCAGATAACTAGAACTGTGGTTTTGCAGTTCCATGGTTCAAATCTCAGTATTATCTAGCTTTTGGCATTTTTTTCTGTGAAAAAAAGCAGTAATAGTGTCTCCCTGACTGTTCAGACACAAATATATCTGTTTAAAAGATTCTGGTGTAGGCCAGATAGCTAGAACTGTGGTTTTGCAGTCCTACGGTTCAAATCTCAGTATTATCCAGCTTTTGGCCTATTTTCCGTAAAAAAAAACAGTAATAGTGTCTCGCTGACTGTTTAGACACAAATATATCTGTTTAAAAGATTCAGGTGTAGGCCAGATAACTAGAACTGTGGTTTTGCAGTTCCATGGTTCAAATCTCAGTATTATCTAGCTTTTGGCATTTTTTCTGTGAAAAAAAACAGTAATAGTGTCTCCCTGACTGTTCAGACACAAATATATCTGTTTAAAAGATTCTGGTGTAGGCCAGTTAACTAGAACTGTGGTTTTGAAGTTCCACGGTTCAAATCTCAGTATTTTCCAGCTTTTGGCCTTTTTTCCATAAAAAAAAACAGTAATAGTGTCTCGCTGACTGTTCAGACATAAATATATCTATTTAATAGATTCTGGTGTACGCCACATAACTAGAACTGTGGATTTGCAGTTCCACGGTTCAAATCTCTGTATTATCCAGCCTTTTGCCTTTTTTTTGTAAAAAAAATAGTAATAGTGTCTCCCTTACTGTTCAGACACAAATATATCTGTTTAAAAGATTCTGGTGTAGTCCAGATAACTAGGAATGTGGTTTTGCAGTTCCACGGTTCAAATCTCAGTATTATCCAGCTTTTGGCCTTTTTACTGTAAAAAAAAACAGTAATATTGTCTCCCTTACTGTTCAGACACAAATGTATCTGTTTTAAAGATTCTGGTGTAGGCCAGATAACTAGAACTGTGGTTTTGCAGTTCCATGGTTCAAATCTCTGTATTATCCAGCTTTTGGCGTTTTTTCCATTGAAAAATACAGTAATAGTGTCTCCCTGACTGTTCAGACACAAATATATCTGTTTGAAAGATTCTGGTGTAGGCCACATTACTAAAACGGTGGATTTGCAGATCCACAGTTCAAATCTCAGTATTATCCAGCTTTTGGCTTTTTTTCCGTAAAGAAAAACAGTAATTGTGTCTGCCTGACTGTTCAGACACAAATATATCTGTTTAAAAGATTCTGGTGTAGGCCACATAACTAGAACTGTGGTTTTGTAGTTTCATGGTTCAAACTTTAGTATTATCCAACTTTTGGCCTTTTTTCCGTAAAAAAAAACAGTAATAGTGTCTCCCTGACTGTTCAGACACAAATATATCTGTTTAAAAGATTCTGGTGTAGGCCAGATAACTAGAACTGTGGTTTTGCTGTCCCACGGTTCAAATCTCTGTATTATTCAGATTTTGCCCTTTTTTCCATAAAAAAAACAGTGGTAGTGTCTGGCTGACTGTTCAGACACAAATATATCTGTTTAAAAGATTCTAGTGTAGGCCAGATAACTAGAACTGTGGTTTTGCAGTTCCACAGTTCAAATCTCAGTATTATCCTGCTTTTGGCCTTTTTTCCGTAAATAAAACAGTAATATCGTCTTTCTTACTGTTCAGACTCAAATATATCTGTTTAAAAGATTCTCGTGTAGGCTAGATAAGTAAAACTGTGGTTTTGCAGTTCCACGGTTCAAATTTCTGCATTATCCAGCTTTTGACCTTTTTTCGTAAAAAAAACAGTAATAGTGCCTCCCTGACTGTTCAGACACAAATATATCTGTTTAAAAGATTCTGGTGTAGGCCAGATAGCTAGAACTGTGGTTTTGCAGTCCTACGGTTCAAATCTCAGTATTATCCAGCTTTTGGCCTATTTTCCGTAAAAAAAAACAGTAATAGTGTCTCGCTGACTGTTTAGAGACAAATATATCTGTTTAAAAGATTCAGGTGTAGGCCAGATAACTAGAACTGTGGTTTTGCAGTTCCATGGTTCAAATCTCAGTATTATCTAGCTTTTGGCATTTTTTCTGTGAAAAAAAACAGTAATAGTGTCTCCCTGACTGTTCAGACACAAATATATCTGTTTAAAAGATTCTGGTGTAGGCCAGATAACTAGAACTGTGGTTTTGAAGTTCCACGGTTCAAATCTCAGTATTTTCCAGCTTTTGGCCTTTTTTCCATAAAAACAAACAGTAATAGTGTCTCGCTGACTGTTCAGACATAAATATATCTATTTAATAGATTCTGGTGTACGCCAGATAACTAGAACTGTGGATTTGCAGTTCCACGGTTCAAATCTCTGTATTATCCAGCCTTTGGCCTTTTTTTTGTAAAAAAAATAGTAATAGTGTCTCCCTTACTGTTCAGACACAAATATATCTGTTTAAAAGATTCTGGTGTAGTCCAGATAACTAGGAATGTGGTTTTGCAGTTCCATGGTTCAAATCTCTGTATTATCCAGCTTTTGGCGTTTTTTCCATTGAAAAATACAGTAATAGTGTCTCCCTGACTGTTTAGACACAAATATATCTGTTTGAAAGATTCTGGTGTAGGCCACATTACTAAAACGGTGGATTTGCAGATCCACAGTTCAAATCTCAGTATTATCCAGCTTTTGGCTTTTTTTCCGTAAAGAAAAACAGTAATTGTGTCTGCCTGACTGTTCAGACACAAATATATCTGTTTAAAAGATTCTGGTGTAGGCCACATAACTAGAACTGTGGTTTTGTAGTTTCATGGTTCAAAGTTTAGTATTATCCAACTTTTGGCCTTTTTTCCGTAAAAAAAAACAGTAATATCATCTTCCTTACTGTTCAGACACAAATATATCTGTTTAAAATGATTCTGGTTTAGGCCAGATAACTAGAACTGTGGTTTTGCTGTTCCACGGATCAAATCTCAGTGTTATCCAGCTTTTGGCCTTTTTTCCGTAAAAAAAAAACAGTAATATCGTCTCCCTGACTGTTCAGACACAAATATATCTGTTTATAAGATTCTGGTGTAGGCCAGATAGGTAAAACTGTGGTTTTGCAGTTCCATGGATCAAATCTCTGTATTATCCTGCTTTTGGCCTTTTTTCCATAAAAAAAAACAATAATAGTGTCTCGCTGACTGCTCAGTCACAAATATATCTGTTTAAAACATTCTGGTGTAGGCCACATAACTAAAATTGTGGTTTTGCAGTTTCACGGTTCAAATCTCTGTATTATCCAGCTTTTGGCTTTTTTTCCATAAAAAAAACAGTAACAGTGTCTCCCTTACTGTTGAGACACAAATATATCTGTTTAAAAGATTCTGCTGTAGGCCAGATAACTAAAACTGTGGTTTTGCAGTTCCACGGATCAAATCTCAGTATTATCCAGCTTTTGACCTTTTCATCCGTAAGAAAAAACAGTAATAGTGTCTCCCTGACAGTTCAGACACAAATATATCTGTTTAAAAGATTCTAGTGTACGCCAGGTAGCTAAAACTGGTTTCGCAATTTCATGGGTAAAATCTCTGTATTATCCGGCTTTTGGCGTTGTTTCCATAAAAAAACACAGTAATAGTGTCTCGCTGACTGTTCAGACATAAATATATCCATTTAAAAAATTCTGGTGTATGCCAGATAACTAGAACTGTGGTTTTGGAATTCCATGGTTCAAATCTCTGTATTTTCCAGCTTTTGGCATTTTTTCCATAGAAAAAAACAGTAATAGTGTCTCGCTGACTGTTCAGACACAAATATATCTGTTTAAAAGATTCTGGTGTAGGCTAGATAACTAAAACTGTGGTTTTACAGTTCCACGGTTGAAATCTCAGTATTATCCCGCTTTTGACCTTTTTCCGTAAAAAAAACAGTAATAGTGTCTCCCTGACTGTTCAGACACAAATATATCTGTATAACAGATTCTGGTGTAGGCCGGATAGCTAGAACTGTGGTTTTGCAGTTTCACTGTTCAAATCTCTGTATTATACAGCTTTTGGCCTTTTTTCCTTTAAAAAAAACAGTAATAGTGTCTCGCTGACTGTTCAGACACAAATATATCTGTTTAAAAGATTCTGGTGTAGGCCACATAACTAAAAATGTGGTTTTGGAGTTTCATGGTTCAAATCTCTGTATTATCCAGCTTTTGGCCTTTTTTCCATAAAAAAAAAACAGTAATAGTGTCTACCTGACTGTTCAGACACAAATATATCTGTTTAAAATATTCTGGTGTAGGCCAGATAACTAGAACTGTGGTTTTGCAGTCCTATGGTTCAAATCTCAGTATTATCCAGCTTTCGGCCTTTTTTCCGTAAAAAAAAACAGTAATAGTGTCTCGCTGACTGTTCAGAATCAAATATATCTGTTTAAAAGATTCTCGTGTAGGCCAGATAACTAAAACTGTGGTTTTGAAGTTCCACGGTTCAAATCTCAGTATTATCCAGCTTTTGACCTTTTTTCCGTAAAAAAAAACAGTAATAGTGTCTCGCTGACTGTTCAGACATACATATATCTATTTAATAGATTCTGGTGTACGCCAGATAACTAGAACTGTGGTTTTGCAGTTCCACGGTTCAAATCTCTGTATTATCCAGCTTTTGGCCTTTTTTTCATAAAAAAAAACAGTATTATCGTCTCCCTTACTGTTCATACACAAATATATATGTTTAAAAGATTCTGATGTAGGCCAGATAACTAGAACTGTGGTTTTGCAGTTCCTCGGATCAAATCTCAGTATTATCCAGCTTTTGGCCTTTTTTCCGTAAAAAAAACAACAGTAATATCGTCTCCTTTACTGTTCAGACACAAATATATCTGTTTAAAAGATTCTGATGTAGGCCAGATAACTAGAACTATGGTTTTGCAGTTACACGGTTCAAATCTCTGTATTATCCAGCTTTTGGCCTTTTTTCCGTAAAAAAAAACAGTAATAGTGTCTCGCTGACTATTCAGACACATATATATCTGTTTAAAAGATTCTGGTGTAGTTCAGACAACTAGAACTGTGGTTTTGCAGTTCCACGGTTCAAATCTCTATATTATCCAGCTTTTGGCCTTTTTTCTGTAAAAAAAAAACAGTAATATTTTCTCCCTTACTCTTCAGACACAAATGTATCTGTTTAAAAGATTCTGGTGTAGGCCAGACTACTAGAACTGTGGTTTTGCAATTCCACGGTTCAAATCTCAGTATTATCCAGCTTTTGGCCTTTTTTCTGTAAAAAAAAAACAGAAATATCGTCTCCCTTACTGTTCAGACACAAATTTAACTGTTTAAAAGATCCTGGTGTACGCCAGATAACTAGAACTGTGGTTTTGCAGTTCCACGGTTCAAATCTCTGTATTATCCTGCTTTTGGCCTTTTTTCCGCAAAAAAAACAGTAATATCATCTCCCTTAATGTTCAGACACAAATATATCTGTTTAAAAGTTTATGGTGTAGGCTAGATAACTAAAACTGTGGTTTTGCAGTTCCACGGTTCAAATCTCAGTGTTATCCAGCTTTTGGCCTTTTTTCCATAAAAAAAACAGTAATAGTGTCTCCCTGACTGTTCAGACACAAATATATCTGTTTAAAAGATTCTGGTGTAGGCAAGATAAATAGAACTGTGGTTTTGCAGTCCCACGGTTCAAATCTCTGTATTATCCAGATTTTGGCCTTTTTTCCATAAAAAAAATCAGTAGTAGTGTCTCGCTGACTGTTCAGACACAAATATATCTGTTTAAAAGATTCTTGTGTAGGCCAGATAGCAAGAACAGTGGTTTTGTAGTTCCACGGTTCAAATCTCAGTATTATCCTGCTTTTGGCCTTTTTTCCGTAAAAAAAACAGTAATATCTTCTCCCTTACTGTACAGACACAAATTTAACTGTTTAAAAGATTCTGGTGTAGGCCAGATAACTAGAACTGTGGTTTTGCAGTTCCACGGTTCAAACCTCTGTATTTTCCAGCTTTTGGCCTTTTTTCCGTAAAAAAAACAGTAATAGTGTCTCCCTTACTGTTCAGGCACATATATATCTGTTTAAAAGATTCTGGTGTAGTTCAGATAACTAGAACTGTGGTTTTGCAGTTCCACGGTTCAAATCTCTATATTATCCAGCTTTTGGCCTTTTTTCTGTAAAAAAAAACAGTAATATTTTCTCCCTTACTGTTCAGACACAAATGTATCTGTTTAAAAGATTCTGGTGTAGGCCAGACTACTAGAACTGTGATTTTGCAATTCTACGGTTCAAATCTCTGTATTATCCAGCTTTTGACCTTTTTTTCCGTGAAAAACAAACAGTAATATCGTCTCCCTTACTGTTCAGACACAAATGTATCTGTTTAAAAGATTCTGGTGTAGGCCAGATTACTAGAACTGTGGATTTGCAGATCCACAGTTCAAATCTCAGTATTATTCAGCTTTTGGCCTTTTTTCCGTAAAACAAAAACAGAAATTTCATCTTCCTTACTGTTCAGACACAAATATATCTGTTTAAAAGATTCTGGTGTAGGCTAGATAACTAAAACTGTGGTTTTGCAGTTCCACGGTTCAAATGTCTGTAATATCCAGCTTTTGACCTTTTTTCCATAAAAAGAAAACAGTAATAGTGTCTCCCTGACTGTTCAGACACAAATATATCTGTTTAAAAGATTCAGGTGTAGGCCAGATAGCTAGAACTGTGGTTTTGCTGTTCCACGGCTCAAATCTCTGTATTATCCAGCTTTTGGCATTTTTTCCATAGAAAAATACAGTAATAGTTTCTCGCTTACTGTTCAGACACAAATATATCTGTTTAAAAGATTCTGGTGTAGGCCACATAACTAAAACTGTGGTTTTGTAGTTCCACGGTTCAAATCTCTTTATTTTCCAGCTTTTGGCCTTTTTTCCGTAAAAACAAGAAAAGGAAAAGTGTCTCCCTTACTGTTCAGACACAAATATATCTGTTTAAAAGATTCTGGTGTAGGCCAGTTAACTAGAACTGTGGTTTTGCAGTTCCACGGTTCAAATCTCAGTATTATCCAGCTTTTGGCCTTTTTTTCTGTAAAAAAAACAGTAATATCGTCTCACTTACTGTTCAGACACAAATGTATCTGTTTAAAAGATTCTGGTGTAGGCCAGATAAGTAGAACTGTGGTTTTTCAGTTTCACGGTTCAAATCTCTCTATTATCCAGCTTTTGGCCTTTTTTCCTGTAAAAAAAAAGAGTAGTAGTGTCTCTCTGACTGTTCAGACACAAATATATCCGTTTAAAAGATTCTGGTGTAGGCCAGATAACTAGAACTGTGGTTTTGCAGTTCCACGGTTCAAATCTCAGTATTACTCTGCTTTTGGCCTTTATTCCGTAAAAAAAAAAATAATAGTGTCTCCCTGATTGTTCAAACAAAAATATATCTGTTTAAAAGATTCTAGTGTAGGGCAGGTAGCTAAAACTGTGGTTTTGCAGTTCCATGGTTCAAATCTCTGTATTATCCAGCTTTTGGCTTTTTTTCCATTAAAAAAAAACAGTAATAGTGTCTCGTTGACTGTTCAGACATAAATATATCCATTTAAAAGATTCTGGTGTACGCCAGATAACTAGAGCTGTGCTTTTGCAATTCCATGGTTCAAATTTCTGTATTTTCCAGCTTTTGGCCTTTTTTCCGTAAATAAAAAACAGTAATATTTTCTCCCTTACTCTTCAGACACAAATGTATCTGTTTAAAAGATTCTGGTGTAGGCCAGACTACTAGAACTGTGGTTTTGCAATTCCACGGTTCAAATCTCAGTATTATCCAGCTTTTGGCCTTTTTTCTGTAAAAAAAAAACAGAAATATCGTCTCCCTTACTGTTCAGACACAAATTTAACTGTTTAAAAGATCCTGGTGTACGCCAGATAACTAGAACTGTGGTTTTGCAGTTCCACGGTTCAAATCTCTGTATTATCCTGCTTTTGGCCTTTTTTCCGCAAAAAAAACAGTAATATCATCTCCCTTAATGTTCAGACACAAATATATCTGTTTAAAAGTTTATGGTGTAGGCTAGATAACTAAAACTGTGGTTTTGCAGTTCCACGGTTCAAATCTCAGTGTTATCCAGCTTTTGGCCTTTTTTCCATAAAAAAAACAGTAATAGTGTCTCCCTGACTGTTCAGACACAAATATATCTGTTTAAAAGATTCTGGTGTAGGCAAGATAAATAGAACTGTGGTTTTGCAGTCCCACGGTTCAAATCTCTGTATTATCCAGATTTTGGCCTTTTTTCCATAAAAAAAATCAGTAGTAGTGTCTCGCTGACTGTTCAGACACAAATATATCTGTTTAAAAGATTCTTGTGTAGGCCAGATAGCAAGAACAGTGGTTTTGTAGTTCCACGGTTCAAATCTCAGTATTATCCTGCTTTTGGCCTTTTTTCCGTAAAAAAAACAGTAATATCTTCTCCCTTACTGTACAGACACAAATTTAACTGTTTAAAAGATTCTGGTGTAGGCCAGATAACTAGAACTGTGGTTTTGCAGTTCCACGGTTCAAACCTCTGTATTTTCCAGCTTTTGGCCTTTTTTCCGTAAAAAAAACAGTAATAGTGTCTCCCTTACTGTTCAGGCACATATATATCTGTTTAAAAGATTCTGGTGTAGTTCAGATAACTAGAACTGTGGTTTTGCAGTTCCACGGTTCAAATCTCTATATTATCCAGCTTTTGGCCTTTTTTCTGTAAAAAAAAACAGTAATATTTTCTCCCTTACTGTTCAGACACAAATGTATCTGTTTAAAAGATTCTGGTGTAGGCCAGACTACTAGAACTGTGATTTTTCAATTCTACGGTTCAAATCTCTGTATTATCCAGCTTTTGACCTTTTTTTCCGTGAAAAACAAACAGTAATATCGTCTCCCTTACTGTTCAGACACAAATGTATCTGTTTAAAAGATTCTGGTGTAGGCCAGATTACTAGAACTGTGGATTTGCAGATCCACAGTTCAAATCTCAGTATTATTCAGCTTTTGGCCTTTTTTCCGTAAAACAAAAACAGAAATTTCATCTTCCTTACTGTTCAGACACAAATATATCTGTTTAAAAGATTCTGGTGTAGGCTAGATAACTAAAACTGTGGTTTTGCAGTTCCACGGTTCAAATGTCTGTAATATCCAGCTTTTGACCTTTTTTCCATAAAAAGAAAACAGTAATAGTGTCTCCCTGACTGTTCAGACACAAATATATCTGTTTAAAAGATTCAGGTGTAGGCCAGATAGCTAGAACTGTGGTTTTGCTGTTCCACGGCTCAAATCTCTGTATTATCCAGCTTTTGGCATTTTTTCCATAGAAAAATACAGTAATAGTTTCTCGCTTACTGTTCAGACACAAATATATCTGTTTAAAAGATTCTGGTGTAGGCCACATAACTAAAACTGTGGTTTTGTAGTTCCACGGTTCAAATCTCTTTATTTTCCAGCTTTTGGCCTTTTTTCCGTAAAAACAAGAAAAGGAAAAGTGTCTCCCTTACTGTTCAGACACAAATATATCTGTTTAAAAGATTCTGGTGTAGGCCAGTTAACTAGAACTGTGGTTTTGCAGTTCCACGGTTCAAATCTCAGTATTATCCAGCTTTTGGCCTTTTTTTCTGTAAAAAAAACAGTAATATCGTCTCACTTACTGTTCAGACACAAATGTATCTGTTTAAAAGATTCTGGTGTAGGCCAGATAAGTAGAACTGTGGTTTTTCAGTTTCACGGTTCAAATCTCTCTATTATCCAGCTTTTGGCCTTTTTTCCTGTAAAAAAAAAGAGTAGTAGTGTCTCTCTGACTGTTCAGACACAAATATATCCGTTTAAAAGATTCTGGTGTAGGCCAGATAACTAGAACTGTGGTTTTGCAGTTCCACGGTTCAAATCTCAGTATTGCTCTGCTTTTGGCCTTTATTCCGTAAAAAAAAAAATAATAGTGTCTCCCTGATTGTTCAAACAAAAATATATCTGTTTAAAAGATTCTAGTGTAGGGCAGGTAGCTAAAACTGTGGTTTTGCAGTTCCATGGTTCAAATCTCTGTATTATCCAGCTTTTGGCTTTTTTTCCATTAAAAAAAAACAGTAATAGTGTCTCGTTGACTGTTCAGACATAAATATATCCATTTAAAAGATTCTGGTGTACGCCAGATAACTAGAGCTGTGCTTTTGCAATTCCATGGTTCAAATCTCTGTATTTTCCAGCTTTTGGCCTTTTTTCCGTAAATAAAACAGTAATATCGTCTTTCTTACTGTTCAGACTCAAATATATCTGTTTAAAAGATTCTCGTGTAGGCTAGATAAGTAAAACTGTGGTTTTGCAGTTCCACGGTTCAAATTTCTGCATTATCCAGCTTTTGACCTTTTTTCCGTAAAAAAAACAGTAATAGTGCCTCCCTGACTGTTCAGACACAAATATATCTGTTTAAAAGATTCTGGTGTAGGCCAGATAGCTAGAACTGTGGTTTTGCAGTCCTACGGTTCAAATCTCAGTATTATCCAGCTTTTGGCCTATTTTCCGTAAAAAAAAACAGTAATAGTGTCTCGCTGACTGTTTAGACACAAATATATCTGTTTAAAAGATTCAGGTGTAGGCCAGATAACTAGAACTGTGGTTTTGCAGTTCCATGGTTCAAATCTCAGTATTATCTAGCTTTTGGCATTTTTTTCTGTGAAAAAAAGCAGTAATAGTGTCTCCCTGACTGTTCAGACACAAATATATCTGTTTAAAAGATTCTGGTGTAGGCCAGATAGCTAGAACTGTGGTTTTGCAGTCCTACGGTTCAAATCTCAGTATTATCCAGCTTTTGGCCTATTTTCCGTAAAAAAAAACAGTAATAGTGTCTCGCTGACTGTTTAGACACAAATATATCTGTTTAAAAGATTCAGGTGTAGGCCAGATAACTAGAACTGTGGTTTTGCAGTTCCATGGTTCAAATCTCAGTATTATCTAGCTTTTGGCATTTTTTCTGTGAAAAAAAACAGTAATAGTGTCTCCCTGACTGTTCAGACACAAATATATCTGTTTAAAAGATTCTGGTGTAGGCCAGTTAACTAGAACTGTGGTTTTGAAGTTCCACGGTTCAAATCTCAGTATTTTCCAGCTTTTGGCCTTTTCTCCATAAAAAAAAACAGTAATAGTGTCTCGCTGACTGTTCAGACATAAATATATCTATTTAATAGATTCTGGTGTACGCCACATAACTAGAACTGTGGATTTGCAGTTCCACGGTTCAAATCTCTGTATTATCCAGCCTTTTGCCTTTTTTTTGTAAAAAAAATAGTAATAGTGTCTCCCTTACTGTTCAGACACAAATATATCTGTTTAAAAGATTCTGGTGTAGTCCAGATAACTAGGAATGTGGTTTTGCAGTTCCACGGTTCAAATCTCAGTATTATCCAGCTTTTGGCCTTTTTACTGTAAAAAAAAACAGTAATATTGTCTCCCTTACTGTTCAGACACAAATGTATCTGTTTTAAAGATTCTGGTGTAGGCCAGATAACTAGAACTGTGGTTTTGCAGTTCCATGGTTCAAATCTCTGTATTATCCAGCTTTTGGCGTTTTTTCCATTGAAAAATACAGTAATAGTGTCTCCCTGACTGTTCAGACACAAATATATCTGTTTGAAAGATTCTGGTGTAGGCCACATTACTAAAACGGTGGATTTGCAGATCCACAGTTCAAATCTCAGTATTATCCAGCTTTTGGCTTTTTTTCCGTAAAGAAAAACAGTAATTGTGTCTGCCTGACTGTTCAGACACAAATATATCTGTTTAAAAGATTCTGGTGTAGGCCACATAACTAGAACTGTGGTTTTGTAGTTTCATGGTTCAAACTTTAGTATTATCCAACTTTTGGCCTTTTTTCCGTAAAAAAAAACAGTAATAGTGTCTCCCTGACTGTTCAGACACAAATATATCTGTTTAAAAGATTCTGGTGTAGGCCAGATAACTAGAACTGTGGTTTTGCTGTCCCACGGTTCAAATCTCTGTATTATTCAGATTTTGCCCTTTTTTCCATAAAAAAAACAGTGGTAGTGTCTGGCTGACTGTTCAGACACAAATATATCTGTTTAAAAGATTCTAGTGTAGGCCAGATAACTAGAACTGTGGTTTTGCAGTTCCACAGTTCAAATCTCATTATTATCCTGCTTTTGGCCTTTTTTCCGTAAATAAAACAGTAATATCGTCTTTCTTACTGTTCAGACTCAAATATATCTGTTTAAAAGATTCTCGTGTAGGCTAGATAAGTAAAACTGTGGTTTTGCAGTTCCACGGTTCAAATTTCTGCATTATCCAGCTTTTGACCTTTTTTCGTAAAAAAAACAGTAATAGTGCCTCCCTGACTGTTCAGACACAAATATATCTGTTTAAAAGATTCTGGTGTAGGCCAGATAGCTAGAACTGTGGTTTTGCAGTCCTACGGTTCAAATCTCAGTATTATCCAGCTTTTGGCCTATTTTCCGTAAAAAAAAACAGTAATAGTGTCTCGCTGACTGTTTAGAGACAAATATATCTGTTTAAAAGATTCAGGTGTAGGCCAGATAACTAGAACTGTGGTTTTGCAGTTCCATGGTTCAAATCTCAGTATTATCTAGCTTTTGGCATTTTTTCTGTGAAAAAAAACAGTAATAGTGTCTCCCTGACTGTTCAGACACAAATATATCTGTTTAAAAGATTCTGGTGTAGGCCAGATAACTAGAACTGTGGTTTTGAAGTTCCACGGTTCAAATCTCAGTATTTTCCAGCTTTTGGCCTTTTTTCCATAAAAACAAACAGTAATAGTGTCTCGCTGACTGTTCAGACATAAATATATCTATTTAATAGATTCTGGTGTACGCCAGATAACTAGAACTGTGGATTTGCAGTTCCACGGTTCAAATCTCTGTATTATCCAGCCTTTGGCCTTTTTTTTGTAAAAAAAATAGTAATAGTGTCTCCCTTACTGTTCAGACACAAATATATCTGTTTAAAAGATTCTGGTGTAGTCCAGATAACTAGGAATGTGGTTTTGCAGTTCCACGGTTCAAATCTCAGTATTATCCAGCTTTTGGCCTTTTTACTGTAAAAAAAAACAGTAATATTGTCTCCCTTACTGTTCAGACACAAATGTATCTGTTTTAAAGATTCTGGTGTAGGCCAGATAACTAGAACTGTGGTTTTGCAGTTCCATGGTTCAAATCTCTGTATTATCCAGCTTTTGGCGTTTTTTCCATTGAAAAATACAGTAATAGTGTCTCCCTGACTGTTTAGACACAAATATATCTGTTTGAAAGATTCTGGTGTAGGCCACATTACTAAAACGGTGGATTTGCAGATCCACAGTTCAAATCTCAGTATTATCCAGCTTTTGGCTTTTTTTCCGTAAAGAAAAACAGTAATTGTGTCTGCCTGACTGTTCAGACACAAATATATCTGTTTAAAAGATTCTGGTGTAGGCCATATAACTAGAACTGTGGTTTTGTAGTTTCATGGTTCAAAGTTTAGTATTATCCAACTTTTGGCCTTTTTTCCGTAAAAAAAAACAGTAATAGTGTCTCCCTGACTGTTCAGACACAAATATATCTGTTTAAAAGATTCTGGTGTAGGCCAGATAACTAGAACTGCGGTTTTGTTGTCCCACGGTTCAAATCTCTGTATTATCCAGCTTTTGGCCTTTTTTCCGTAAAAAAAAACAGTAATATCATCTTCCTTACTGTTCAGACACAAATATATCTGTTTAAAAGATTCTGGTGTAAGCCAGGCTTCTAGAACTGTGGTTTTGCAGTTCCATGGTTCAAATCTCAGTATTATTCATCTTTTGGCCTTTTTCCAAAAAAAAACAACAGTAATATCGTCTCCCTTACTGTTCAGACACAAATATGTCTGTTTAAAAGATTCTGATGTAGGCAAGATAACTAGAACTATGGTTTTGCTGTCACACGGTTCAAATCTCTGTATTATCCAGCTTTTGACCTTTTTTCCATAAAAAAAACAGTAATAGTGTCTCGCTGACTATTCAGACACAAATATATCTATTTAAAAGATTCTGCTGTAGGCCAGATAACCAGAACTGTGGTTTTGCAGTTCCACAGTTCAAGCCTCTGTATTATCCAGCTTTTGGCCTTTTTTCCATAAAAAAAAAACAGTAATAGCGTCTCCCTTACTGTTCAGACACAAATATATCTGTTTAAAAGATTATGGTGTACGCCAGATTGCTAGAACTGTGGTTTTGCAGTTCCACGGTTCAAATCTCTGCATTATCCAGCTTTTGGCCTTTTTTCTTTAAAAAAAAAACCAGTAATAGTGTCTCCCTTACTGTTCAGACACAAATTTATCTGTTTAAAAGATTCTGGTGTATGCCAGATAGCTAGAACTGTGGTTTTGTAGTTCCACGGTTCAAATCTCTGTATTATCCTGCTTTTGGCCTTTTTTCCATAAAAAAACAGTAATATAGTGTTGAGCCACCCCCGTAGTGTTCGAGTTCGGTTCGGTTCGTCGAACACCCGTGTGTTCGCCGAACTGTTCGTCGAACTGTTCGTTGAACACCTTCGAACACCGTTAAAACCAATGGCAGGCAAACAAAAACACATAGAAACACATAGAAAACACCTTCAAAGGTGTCCAAAAGCTGACAAACTGCTCAGAAGACATAACTAACACATGGAAAAGTGACAAGTGCATATAGTCATGCGAAAAGAAAAGAGGTGGAGGAGTAAAAGGAGGGGGAGACACAGATATAGGCATGTCATGCCCTTCTAAAATCCAAAAAGTGAGAAGCCGACACGGCCAGTTCGTTCCTGCCCGTGCCACCTCCGTGTCGCCGGGTTTGTGTCAGAGCCGCGGTGGACCCTGACGGCCAGCCCCCCTCTCCCAATACTGGTGCCTGTCCGCTGGTGGTTCGAGAAAGACCATCTTCCAGCCAAGCTAAGATGTCGACTTCTTTTCGTGGACAATGTGATACGATCCCTTTCTTACGGACACGCCCATCGCTACAAATTCCAGATGAGGCACAAAAACAGCAGGTGCTTCAGCGGATATCAAGTGCTCCTTCAAGTGGGCTCTCCTCCACCTCAATTTCAACATCACAAATATTCCAGTCCTCAGAGGTGTCACCCCAATCGCACTTGCTTCCTCACAGCTCCCAAGTCTCCAGCTGCCCGTCTGAGTATGGGGTAACACAGATGGTTGAGTCTGCAGAGCTGTTTACTCATACTATAGCCTGGGAAACGTAAGTCTGCTCCAGAGCTTCTGTTAATCCAGACGAGGAAATGATCTGCACTGATGCCCAGAATCTTTATAAGTCGGATCCAGGACCAGATGAAGACGGTTCTGAGCATAACGTAGACCCTCGTTCCCAAACTGTCACTCCTGTTGGTGGAGACAATGATGAAGACGATGATGAGACTCAAATACCTGATTGGAGCGACAACTTGACTTTTCGGTCAGGGCAGGAAGAGGTTGGCTTTGAGGACGACGGGTGTGATAACACACAGGGTGATGATGACGAGGTTGGAGATCCCACTTACTGTCAACCCACAGTCAGCCAGTCGATGAGGTCAACGGAGGAGGTGGAGGAGGATGTGACTAGCCCAGGGGATGGGGATGACTCGGTACCCGGGCCTTTGCCTGGCCTTGGGGATGTCGCGGTGGTCGGCTCCCTGGCCCGTACCCTGGGGTCACTCTTTAAAAGAGTGGATAATTGTTAATTTTATAAGAGTTTGTGGCGCCACCTGTGGTATCTGGTGAGAATCACCAGCGCTGCAGCAGTCCACTGAGACCCGTGATAAGGCTGCTCGATGGTATAGCTCCCCACAGGTGGAGCTAGGTCTCAGGGCAGCGTATGCAGGGGGAATGCAGGACAGGCGAGACCCAGCTGGGTCAGAGCAAGAATGGGAATGGACACGGTAGTCACTTCAGTACCCTTTACTGGAGGAAATTCAGGCACATCCTGGAGCACTGTAGGGTGAAGGGTGAATATCAGGATCCTCCCCAATGAGCGGGTGTAGGGCCTCCTGTTTCTTGCCTCTGCGTAGTAAGTTTCTGACCTGCCTGGAGCTAGGCCTAACTTTGTCTCTGTCCTGCGCTGGCTGACCTTGTGGTAGGGCCTTCTCTTGGAGTTCACGCTCCCACTATGCGGGGCCTAAGCGTCTCCTGGCTCTGTTACGTATCAGCACCTTAGCCATCCTGGGACTTGTAGTTCTCCAGGGATTCCGGTTATGCCTTACTAAATCTAGTTAGCAGGAGCCTCGTTCTCCACTGCTGAACTATTAACTGAGTTCTCTAGACTAGACTGAGCTCCACTGCAGACTGACCTCTCTTAGGCTTCTCTACTGCAGGAACTCTTCAGAGGAACTGAACTGCCTAGCTCCACCTTCCCTATTTATATCCCTAACGGGCTCCCTCTGCTGGTCTGAGGTGGAAGATGGAGATGTGTGAATGTTTATGGGGGCCTCTTGTGGAGGATTCCATTAATACACTCTTCTAGGATATGTGATACCAAGCACAGCGGGGCGTCACAGATGCTATTGACGACGAGGTTAGGTTGCGCCTTCCTGGACACAGATGGAGTACTGGAAGCCTGTCAACAACTGCATCCTCAACCACAACTCTGCCTCTGACCACAAGTCGTAGTGGCTCTTCAGGTCGCATGGGCTCTAAGCCTTGCATAGCCTGGGCATTTATTCAGAATGATAAGGATGACCCAACTCGTGTTATCTGTAATATTTGTAACCAAAACATAAGTAGAGGCCAAAAAATCCATAGTTTGAGTACTTCATGCATGAACCGGCACATGGATATGAAGCAAAAGTTGCAGTGGGAAGCTCACTGTGCTACAATGCGGCCTAGCAGGCTAGGCCAACCACCGTCTGCCCCATCTTGTGCATCCGCGGCCTCTTCATCCTCTGTGACTGGGGGGACAGCAGTCACACATGTTTTTGTACGCAGACCTGCCACCTCTTTACCTGCAACAGCCAGTGTGATTGGCAGGTCATCAGTTCATTGGGAAGTGGAAACACCTGCTGGTGTTGAGCGCTCTCTGACATCGAGAGCACCAGCTTTGGATCAAGGCAATCTAACATGTCCGCCTGCATCTTCCTCACAGACCGGCAGTTTGCCGGGGACATCCTACTCAACCCCGTCTAAGCACAACAGCCAGCCCTCGGTCCCTCAGATGTGGAAAAGTAAAAGACCATTTCCTCCTAGCCATGAGAAAGCTAAGAGGTTGAATTTCACCATCTGCAAGCTCTTGGCTACAGAAATGCTGCCTTTCCGCCTGGAGGACACAGTGGATTTTCGAGACCTTATGTCCGTCTCAGTGCCCCAGTACCAGATGCTCAGTCGGCACTACTTCTCAAAGAAAAGTGTGCCTGCGCTCCACCAGCATGTCGCACACAACATCACCGCTTCTTTGAGAAACTCTGTGTGTGACAGGGTGCATTTCACCACAGACACTTGGACGAGTAGGCATGGACAGGGGCGTTTCATGTCGCTGACTGGGCACTGGGTAACTATGGTGACAGCAGGACAAGGGGCTGCTGTCCAAGTCTTACCGTCCCCACGAGTTGTGCGTCAATCCTCTTTATCTCGAAGTTCCTCCACTGCTTCTGCCTCCTCAACCTCCTCTCGGTCCTCCACCTGCACCCAAAGCCTGTCTGGTAATGCCACCTGCATTCTAACTGCGCAGAAGGAATCCTGCACACCTCGTTACTATGCTGGCAGCAGGGCTCAAGGCATCAGTGTTTACTTTGAAATGTCTGGGAAATGTGAGTCACACAGCTGAGGAGTTGTGGTCAGCTCTGGAGACCCAGTTTCATGAATGGTTGTCTCCACTGGACCTGCAACCAGGGAAGGCCATGTGCGACAATGCTGCATCGCCGGGGCAATGTCACACACGTGCCTTGTATGGCTCACGTGTTGAACCTGGTTGTCCATAAATTGTTAGCCCACTATCCCGGACTAGATGGCCTTCTGCAGGGGGCACGGTCGCTGTGTGCTCACTTCCGCCATTCGCATCCTGCAGCTCAATGACTTACATCTCTACAGAAGTCGTTGGGCCTGCCAGTTCACCGGCTGAAATGCGATGTGCCGACACGGTGGAATTCAACTCTGACCATATTGCAGCGACTGTGGCAGCACCGACAAGCCCTGGTGCAATACGTTCTGACGTATAGCCTGGGCCAACGAGATCCAGAGGTGGGGCAAATCACGCTGCAGGAGTGGTCTCAGATCAGGGACCTATGAAGTTGACGCGCCCCCTGGGCCGTGGGGTACCCTGAGCCGGGCCGGTAGACGCTGGGGGTTGTAGTCACTGTGGCGGTGACCCGGTCCGTGATCCAGGGCGGTCAATCCAAGGGTAATTTGTATATATGGGTTTTATAATGTCCGACTACGCCACCTCTGGAGTGGGGCAAAAGGGGCCGCCGCTGCGGAACAGTCCTCTGAAGCTGGTGGTTTTGCAGCAATGGTATTATTACTCACCACAGGAAGAGTGTAGCTTGAGGGCAGTGTGGGTGGATGATGGTGGTTGTAGTGCAGGGAGTCAGTAATGAACACAGAGTCTGTGTGATGCAGTCCCAAGATCTTTACTCACAGTTGTTGCAGTCCAGATTACAGGTACCAGAGCAATCTCACCCGTCGTGCTGTGCGTACTCAGTGAGGGGCTCAGTCCACCCCCAGATAGCTCCGGAGTACTTAGCAGGACCCCCTTCTGTGTGTCCTTTCTCTGGCCTTCTACCTGCACCTCACACCCAGTGACACTTCTATCCGGTATCCTCGGGCCTTGGCGGGCGACTTGTGTTCCGTCCCCTGGGTCCTATGTGGCTACCTTCTTAGTGAGACTTTTACCTGCAGTACATGAAATGCTGCAGCCTCCGGTTTCTAGTTGAGCCTTGCTGTTTCTCCGCTAGTTGAGGGACCGGTTCCCCTTATCTGGCCTGACCCCTCTACCTCCTGGTAGCAGCAGGAGTACGGGTGGCCTTCTGCTCGGCCCATAGCCCTAGGGTCCCTTCGGTTCCTGGAGCCTTCCTGCTCCCACTCCTCTCTTCTCTCCTTCAGTCCTGGGCCTCCCAGGCTAGGCCCGCCTCTGGAGCAGAGCTCATGCCGAGCCTCTGCTCCTGTCACTTTTCCTCCTCTGACTGGCTTGCTCTTTCTAAGATAGCTTCCTATTTATACTCTCCCTGTCATGTGCTCCGCTAAGCTGCTCCCCTAAGCACCCACTACATAGGACCCTTCCACCAGCTAGGGACCTGGGACTGTGCTCTCCCTTAGGAGCAATCTTGCCCTACCCCCACTGCGGGTATGTGTTGGATGCAGGTGTTAGGGTCCCGAGCCATATGCCTTCCTTACCTGAGGGTGAGATACCACACCTCTGGGTTAGATGCAGTAACTCTGTGGCGACTGAACCCTCAGGGGCGCCACACACCCTTCTGCACAGTTTTGAAATTGCGACGAAGATGTTTAGTGCTGACGACGATGCCATTATCAGCATGACTATTCCGGTGATTTACATGCTGGAGCACACACTAAACAGAATTCAGAGTCAGGTGGTGGGACAAGAGGAGGTGGAGGAAGTAGAGGAGGAGTCGTATGCGGAAGGGATAACATCTCCAAGGTCCAGACGGTTGGCAGCACCAAGGCGGCAGGCATGGGAGGGTGGGGGAGAGGGATTAGCCAGGGCGCATGGTAGCAGCCAAACTGTTGAGGAAGGTGCAGGAGCCGAGGAAGAAGTGGAGGACGAACTGGCGATGGGCATGGAAGACTCATCAGATGAGGGAGACCTTGATCACATTTCTGTTGTGCGAGGTTGAGGGGAGAGGGCAGAGGAAGGAAGCATGATTCTTACCTCGCTACCAACACAACAAGGACTTGGTCCTCCTGGATGCGCAAGACTCATGAGTGCCTTCTTGCTGCACTACCTGCAACATGACCCTCAGATTGTCAGAATTCGAAGTAATCCCGACTACTGGGTTGCCACACTCTTAGATCCCCGGTACAAAAGTAAATTTGCCGAAATAATTCCTGCCATAAAAAGGGATTGACGCATGCAGGAGTATCTGCAGACGCTGTTGCAGAATCTTACATGTGCTTTTCCACAAAACACCAGTGGTGCACGTAGTGAATCTCACAGTTCCAACTTGCCAACCGTGGGACTGTCGAGTCTTCATCACTCAAACCATAACAGTAACACAGTATCTGCTGGTAACAGCAATTTTGTGGAATCGTTTCACCACTTTTTTAGACCATCCTTTGCAAGGCCACAGGAGACAAGAAGTCTGACACATAGTCAACGCCTAGAGAGGATGGTGCAGGAGTATCTCCAAGTGAACATCGAAGCCATGACTGTGTCACTGGACCCTGCTCATTTTGGTATTCAATCTGGAAAAATGGCCGGAGCTCGCCACTCACGCCTTGGAGATCTTGTCATGCCCTGCAGCCAGTGTTCTCTCTGAATGTGTGTTCAGCGCTGCTGGTGGTGTGCTGACAGGTAAGCGCACGCGTCTGTCCACTGAGAATGTAGACAGACTCACGTTCATAAAGATGAACAAATCATGGATTCGCAAGGACTTTTCTACCCCTGTGTTATCCTTGGGAGACTAAAACCTTGAGGATTTGGTAAAATCACCTCACCAACCGTTTTAAGCAACTGTGGGGCAATTGATGCCACTTAACCCTAGAACGCATGACCATAAAAATCTACACTTTCATATACCTGGGGCCTTTTAGGCTCGTGTGCAAATAACATGGAATAACTCAAACTCAAATGACAAACAACTATATACATGAAGAATACCTAGAGTTTCAAAATTCTAACTAAAGTAATCTTGCAGAAAATAGAAAACAATTAACAGGGCGGGCCCCAGGTATGCGTTCTAGGGTTAAGTGGTGTCTGTGCCACAATTTTGGGAAAAAATGGAGACTCTTTTTGAAGTCTCCTTGCTGTGTCTTACGTGACGTTGGCATCGTCAATTCCAGGTGGGTTGGGTCGCTCCCCCCCCTTTTTAACTGTAAGAAACTAGATACACTATGGCTTGGGGTAACACAGATGGTTGAGTCTGAAGAGCTCAGAGGTCTGCTCCAAATCTTCAGTGTCTGCTAGTCAGCGTAGAATTTTTAACTGCATCTAGCCTAGGCAATACTTTGGGCGTAGTAGTCCAGCTGCAAAGCAAGCTGCACCGACTGTGTATCTAATAAGAATTTTTAAATGCATCTAGCCTAGGCAGACTGTGGGGACCCCCAACCAAACCCAGACGCTCAGCCCCCCTACCGCCCCCCTTTCCTTGACAATACAATAATGTAACTCTTACAACTGGATGGGTGAGGTTCGGTCACAGCTTTATTAACTCTTTATACTCATTCCATTAGAAAGGCATTTTATTTCTAAAATAATTCAGCTTGTTGCAGCATGCCCTGGGTCTCCACTCCGGCAAGTTGGCCAACAAGTGTAACTCTCCAACATGTCCTTTCTATTTCCAGGCCACGGAGGATCCTGCGTACTCGTATGCAGGACTCTGACCCCCACCCATCACTCTTAACGCTTGTTCCACTCCGTCCTGGAGTCCTGACAGGAATATGTCCAGTTCAATATTCATTAAGTGAACAACGTCGGGCCGTATGAGGCCTGCTTTATCTCCTTCCAGTTGTCGGTGTCGTACCACTACACCGCCTCTGTCTCTTCTAAATTTTGCCATCTGAATATTTATTACCCGCCTTGTCCGTTCGATGGCCGTGATGTCTCGCGCACCTTGCCATACCGCTATCGGCACAATCTCTGACCATACTATCGCTAGTTTTGTGAAAAATTCTCTGAAGCGCTCAGTGTCTAGTTTCATTATTGCCATTAGTTATGCGCTGTTATGATGACCTAGGTTGTTTCCCCCGGCCTGTATAACTAAGATGACCGGACATCTTGCCTCTCTCCCTACCTTGATTACCTCCATTAGTACCTGTGGCCATAGCAGGCCTCTAATACCTCTCTAGTTGAAATATGTGTTATGAAACTCTAATTTCCTCCCGCCTGGGCAGACTTTCGCCCTTTTTTCTGCCCAATACATATACGAGTGGCCTATCACCCACACTGTTGGCTTAGCGTCACCTGTAAAAGAAACAAACCACGTTAGGATAACAAGTCCGGTCTTATGTATCTTGCCAAACACGTGGATCGCCATCTCCCTATCCTCTGAACTTCCGTTTCTGACAGTCCTGCTCTTGCTGCTTCCGTGGCCGCGCCTATGCGGAATGAGTGTCCCGTAATCTTTGGGGTGGTTCCCTGCCGATGTTATGCATTTATTAAATATAGCTTGAAACTGGTATCTTGATAATGGCATTCCATCAATGTGTGATAGGAAGAAATTAATTTGTGATCTGATGGTTAGATATGTTTTTACTATTGTTACCCAACTCAGTGTACCGTTTGTGGGTTGTAGAAGTACCCAAGTGCCCCTGCCCGCTGGAACCGTTTTCGATTTGTGTATGCGTAGACGTATTGCATTATAGGCTATGACTACGTCCTGGTGTAATAAGCCTCCACTGGTGGTAATTTTGGATTGAGGGACTAATTCGCTTATGCATAGCGCCCCGAAGAAGGCGATCACAAATGCAGTAGACAGTAGTGTTGCTTCAAATTGTGAGTGTCATGTTAATGGTGTTAGGGATATGATGTGAGAAATCAGTTTTAGTGACACGGGACGGGACGTTTACACTCCTGACTTGGCTGACCCCTTTTCCACCATTTTATGGATTGTCTGATGATGAACCTTTGTCACATCTCCCCAATTCAGTAGTTGGAAGTGAAATGCCCCTCATAATTAGCTGGTGGAGAAATTCTATGGTGACTTGTGATCTGGCTTGTTCACATTGGTCAACCCGTCTGCCTGCTACTAGTCGTGTCCACTCTTCCCATGCCTTACCGTATGCTTGCCACGTCGACGGGGCAACTGACGCTCTGATTAATGGCATCAACTATTCGCCACTAGATCCCATAGGGAAGGTGGGCAACTGTTGCCCGATGGGTGGGCGTTGTGGAAGAGCTCTGTGAAAATCTGCCAATTGAATTGTTATAAAGCTTTAGCAGCAGCTTTAGACCCCTCAGCATAGTGGCTAGCGTGGACCCATACATTGTGTTTTAGGCACAGGAATGCTAGCCTGGGTAGTAGGCCTAGCACTGGGGGAGACGATGATGCCATCTTATTAATGCAGTGCGCTAGGCTGGTGTTTTTTGTTATGAAACGTATATTTTTGTAAGCCAGGCACGCGCCCCATATTTCTATTGCTACCACTATTGGGAAGAAAAATTATTTTCAGGGCTAGATGAAGCTAAAAATTATTATTCATTTAAAAGCTGGTGGAGCTTGGTATAGATGGACTAATACAATGAGTCCCACACACTGCTAGAAGGCCAAATATTTTTTCAGAGCTAGATGCAGATAAAAATTATTTTTCATTTGCAACCTGATGGAGGTCAGTATAGATGGACTAATAGACCATGTCCCACACACAGCTAGAAGGCCAAATATTTTTTCAGAGCTAGATGCAGATAAAAATTATTTTTAATTTGCAACCTGATGGAGGTCAGTATAGATGGAGTAATAGAGAAAGTCCCACACACTGCTAGAAGGCCAAATATTTTTTCAGAGCTAGATGCAGACAAAAAATTATTTTGAATTTGCAACCTGATGGAGGTCAGTATAGATGGACTAATAGAGAAAGTCCCACACACTGCTAGAAGGCCAAATATTTTTTCAGAGCTAGATGCAGATAAAAATTGTTTTTAATTTGCAACCTGATGGAGGTCAGTATAGATGGACTAATAGAGAAAGTCCCACACACTGCTAGAAGGCCAAATATTTTTTCAGAGCTGGATGCAGATAAAAATTATTTTTAATTTGCAACCTGATGGAGGTCAGTATAGATGGACTAATAGAGAAAGTCCCACACACTGCTAGAAGGCCAAATATTTTTTCAGAGCTAGATGCAGAAAAAAATTATATTCAGTTTGCAACCTGATGGAGGTCAGTATAGATGGACTAATAGAACAAGTCCCACACACAGCTAGAAGCCCAAATATTTTTTCAGAGGTAGATGCAGATAAAAATTATTTTTAATTTGCAACCTGATGGAGGTCTGTATAGATGGATTAATAGAACAAGTCCCACACACAGCTAGAAGCCCAATATTTTTTCAGAGGTAGATGCAGAAAAAAAATATATTCAGTTTGCAACCTGATGGAGGTCAGTATAGATGGACTAATAGAGAAAGCCCCACACACTGCTAGAAGGCCAAATATTTTTTCAGAGCTAGATGCAGAAAAAAATTATATTCAGTTTGCAACCTGATGGAGGTCAGTATAGATGGACTAATAGAACAAGTCCCACACACAGCTAGAAGCTCAAATAATTTTTCAGAGGTAGATGCAGATAAAAATTATTTTTAATTTGCAACCTGATGGAGGTCAGTATAGATGGACTAATAGAACAAGTCCCACACACAGCTAGAAGCCCAAATATTTTTTCAGAGGTAGATGCAGAAAAAAATTATATTCAGTTTGCAACCTGATGGAGGTCAGTATAGATGGACTAATAGAACAAGTCCCACACACAGCTAGAAGCTCAAATAATTTTTCAGAGGTAGATGCAGATAAAAATTATTTTTAATTTGCAACCTGATGGAGGTCAGTATAGATGGACTAATAGAACAAGTCCCACACACAGCTAGAAGCCCAAATATTTTTTCAGAGGTAGATGCAGAAAAAAATTATATTCAGTTTGCAACCTGATGGAGGTCTGTATAGATGGACTAATAGAACAAGTCCCACACACAGCTAGAAGCCCAAATATTTTTTCAGAGGTAGATGCAGAAAAAAATTATATTCAGTTTGCAACCTGATGGAGGTCTGTATAGATGGATTAATAGAACAAGTCCCACACACAGCTAGAAGCCCAATATTTTTTCAGAGGTAGATGCAGAAAAAAAATATATTCAGTTTGCAACCTGATGGAGGTCAGTATAGATGGACTAATAGAGAAAGTCCCACACACTGCTAGAAGGCCAAATATTTTTTCAGAGCTAGATGTAGAAAAAAATTATATTCAGTTTGCAACCTGATGGAGGTCAGTATAGATGGACTAATAGAACAAGTCCCACACACAGCTAGAAGCCCAAATATTTTTTCAGAGGTAGATGCAGATAAAAATTATTTTTAATTTGCAACCTGATGGAGGTCAGTATAGATGGACTAATACAACAAGTCCCACACACAGCTAGAAGCCCAAATATTTTTTCAGAGGTAGATGCAGAAAAAAATTATATTCAGTTTGCAACCTGATGGAGGTCTGTATATATGGATTAATAGAACAAGTCCCTCACACAGCTAGAAGCCCAATATTTTTTCAGAGGTAGATGCAGAAAAAAAATATATTCAGTTTGCAACCTGATGGAGGTCAGTATAGATGGACTAATAGAGAAAGTCCCAAACACTGCTAAAAGGCCAAATATTTTTTCAGAGCTAGATGCAGAAAAAAATTATATTCAGTTTGCAACCTGATGGAGGTCAGTATAGATGGACTAATAGAACAAGTCCCACACACTGCTAGAAGCCCAAATATTTTTTCAGAGCTAGATGCAGAAAAAAAATTATTTTGAATTTGCAACCTGATGGAGGTCAGTATAGATGGACTAATAGAGAAAGTCCCACACACTGCTAAAAGGCCAAATATTTTTTCAGAGCTAGATGCAGAAAAAAATTATATTCAGTTTGCAACCTGATGGAGGTCAGTATAGATGGACTAATAGAACAAGTCCCACACACTGCTAGAAGCCCAAATATTTTTTCAGAGCTAGATGCAGAAAAAAATTATATTCAATTTGCAACCTGATGGAGGTCAGTATAGATGGACTAATAGAATGATGCTATGCCCAAAAGATTTTACTTCACTAGGTGCAGTAAAAAAATTGTTATTCTATACACAGGTGGTATATCTTGCAACACAGATAGGCTACTCCACTGACTAACACACTCTGCAATAGGCCAAAAAGGATTAGCTTTGCTAGATTCAGCCAAATGCTGTGAAAAAAACTTGCACAGCACTGGCACAGACCTGCCTGGCAAAAACTGATAGGAACTGATGTAACCTAGTCCTGAAAAGGACTGCAATTACAATTAGTCTTTACTCCCACAATCTATCTATTTAAGAGCACAGACCTGCCTGATAAAAGTCGTAGGAAATGCTGTAACCTAGTCCTTAAAAGGACTGCAATCACAACTATTCCCTACTCCCAAGCTATCTGTAGATTTGTGCGAAAATTGGCTTGAAATTAACAAGGTATAGCGCACACAGCAACAGCGGTGCCGTCTAACACGCAGCTGCAGCAGTGAGAAAATGGTGGCGACGGGGAAAATGGCTTGGTCTTATAGGGCAAGGACATGTGACATACACTGCCAATGACACATGCCCTTGCTTGTGTGAAAAAAGCACTTCGCTCCGTGTGTGCGCTGCTGATAGGCTGACAGATTGCACCTCCCCACTGTAAATGCGGGAAAGAGAAAAAAAAATGGAGATCTTCATTATTCCTGCAGAGATCCATCCCCTGCCCCTCCCCCCACCCCGCTGTACACTCAAACTGCGTATTAACATTAATTTTCATCATTACTGAGAAAAAATCCAGTTATGATTTTGGTGCACGAACAGTTATCGAACATAACCTCGAACAGCCGAATTTTTCTCAAATCGTTCGTGTTCGCCGAACGGCTCGAACACCGCCCAAAACAGCTCGAATTTGAGATTGGCGAACAGTTCGAGTAGAAAAACGCTCATCTCTACAGTAATATCATCTCCCTTAATGTTCAGACACAAATATATCTGTTTAAAAGATTATGGTGTAGGCTAGATAACTAAAACTGTGGTTTTGCAGTTCCACGGATCAAATCTCTGTATTATCCAGCTTTTGGCATTTTTTCCATAGAAAAAAACAGTAATAGTGTCTCGCTCACTGTTCAGACACAAATATATCTGTTTAAAAGATTCTGGTGTAGGCCAGATAACTAGAACTGTGGTTTTGTAGTTCCACGGTACAAATCTCAGTATTATCCAGCTTTTGGCCTTTTTTCCGTAAAAAAAAACAGTAATATCGCCTCCCTTACTGTTCAGACACTAATATATCTGTTTAAAAGATTCAGGTGTAGGCCAGATAACTAGAACTGTGGTTTTGCAGTTCCATGGTTCAAATCTCAGTATTATCTAGCTTTTGGCATTTTTTCTCTGAAAAAAACAGTAATAGTGTCTCCTTGACTGTTCAGACACAAATATATCTGTTTAAAAGATTCTGGTGTAGGCCAGATAACTAGAACTGTGGTTTTGAAGTTCCACGGTTCAAATTTCAGCATTTTCCAGCTTTTGGCCTTTTTTCCATAAAAAAAAACAGTAATAGTGTCTCGCTGACTGTTCAGACATAAATATATCTATTTAATAGATTCTGGTGTACGCCAGATAACTAGAACTGTGGATTTGCAGTTCCACGGTTCAAATCTCTGTATTATCCAGCCTTTGGCCTTTTTTTCGTAAAAAAAATAGTAATAGTGTCTCCCTTACTGTTCAGACACAAATATATCTGTTTAAAAGATTCTGGTGTAGTCCAGATAATTAGGAATGTGGTTTTGCAGTTCCACGGTTCAAATCTCAGTATTATCCAGCTTTTGGCCTTTTTTCTGTAAAAAAAACAGTAATATTGTCTCCCTTACTGTTCAGACACAAATGTATCTGTTTTAAAGATTCTGGTGTAGGCCAGATAACTAGAACTGTGGTTTTGCAGTTCCACGGTTCAAATCTCTGTATTATCCAGCTTTTGGCATTTTTTCCATTGAAAAATACAGTAATAGTGTCTCCCTGACTGTTCAGACACAAATATATCTGTTTGAAAGATTCTGGTGTAGGCCACATAACTAAAACGGTGGATTTGCAGATCCACAGTTCAAATCTCAGTATTATCCAGCTTTTGGCTTTTTTTCCGTAAAGAAAAACAGTAATTGTGTCTGCCTGACTGTTCAGACACAAATATATCTGTTTAAAAGATTCTGGTGTAGGCCACATAACTAGAACTGTGGTTTTGTAGTTTCATGGTTCAAATTTTAGTATTATCCAACTTTTGGCCTTTTTTCCGTAAAAAAAAACAGTAATAGTGTCTCCCTGACTGTTCAGACACAAACATATCTGTTTAAAATATTCTGGTGTAGGCCAAATAAATAGTACTGTGGTTTTGCAGTTTCAC
Organism: Phyllobates terribilis; assembly: GCF_046119375.1. Taxonomy (NCBI): domain Eukaryota; kingdom Metazoa; phylum Chordata; class Amphibia; order Anura; family Dendrobatidae; genus Phyllobates; species Phyllobates terribilis. The sequence goes on along the minus strand of NW_027362768.1, from coordinate 164,950,236 downwards.
GGTTCAAATCTCTGTATTATCCAGCTTTTGGCCTTTTTTCAGTAAAAAAAAACAGTAATAGTGTCTCCCTGACTGTTCAGACACAAATATATCTGTTTAAAAGATTCTGGTGTAGGCCAGATAACTAGAACTGTGGTTTTGCTGTCCCACGGTTCAAATCTCTGTATTATCCAGCTTTTGGCCTTTTTTCCGCAAAAAAAAACAGTAATATCATCTTCCTTACTGTTCAGACACAAATATATCTGTTTAAAAGATTCTGGTGTAAGCCAGGTTTCTAGAACTGTGGTTTTGCAGTTCCATGTTTCAAATCTCAGTATTATTCATCTTTTGGCCTTTTTCCAAAAAAAAAACAACAGTAATATCGTCTCCCTTACTGTTCAGACACAAATATGTCTGTTTAAAAGATTCTGGTGTACGCCAGATAACTAGAACTGTGGTGTTGCAATTCCATGGTTCAAATGTCTGTATTATCCAGCTTTTGGCATTTTTTTCATAGAAAAAAACAGTAATAGTGTCTCGCTGACTGTTCAGACACAAATATATCTGTTTAAAACATTCTGGTGTAGGCCACATAACTAAAATTGTGGTTTTGCAGTTTCACGGTTCAGCTCTGTGTATCATCCAGCTTTTGGCCTTTTTTCAGTAAAAAAAAACAGTAATAGTGTCTCCCTGACTGTTCAGACACAAATATATCTATTTAAAAGATTCTGGTGTAGGCCAGATAACTAGAACTGTGGTTTTGCAGTCCCATGGTTCAAATCTCTGTATTATCCAGCTTTTGGCCTTTTTTCCGTAAAAAAAAACAGTAATATCATCTTCCTTACTGTTCAGACACAAATATATCTCTTTAAAAGATTTTGGTGTAGGCCAGATAACTAGAACTGTGGTTTTGCAGTTCCTCGGATCAAATCTCAGTATTATTCATCTTTCGGCCTTTTTTCCAAAAAAAACAACAGTAATATCGTCTCCCTTACTGTTCAGACCCAAATATATCTGTTTAAAAGATTCTGATGTAGGCAAGATAACTAGAACTATGGTTTTGCAGTCAAACGGTTCAAATCTCTGTATTATCCAGCTTTTGACCTTTTTTCCGTAAAAAAAAACAGTAATAGTGTCTCGCTGACTATTCAGACAAAAATATATCTATTTAAAAGATTCTGGTGTAGGCCAGATAACTAGAACTGTGGTTTTGCAGTTCCACGTTTCAAACCTCTGTATTATCCAGCTTTTGGCCTTTTTTCCATAAAAAAACAGTAATAGTGTATCCCTGACTGTTCAGATACAAATATATTTGTTTAAAAGATTCTGGTGTAGACCACATAGCTTCAAATGTGGTTTTGCAGTCCCACTGTTCAAATCTCTGTATTATCCAGCTTTTGGCATTTTTTCTGGTGTAGGCTGGATAACTAAAACTGTGGTTTTGCAGTACCACGGTTCAAATCTCAGTGTTATCCAGCTTTTGGCCTTTTTTCCATAAAAAAAGCAGTAATAGTGTCTCTCTGACTTTTCAGACACAAATATATCTGTTTAAAAGATTCTGGTGTACGCCAGATAACTAGAACTGTGATGTTGCAGTTCCACGGTTCAAATCTCAGTATTATCCAGCTTTTGGCCTTTTTTCTGTAAAAAAAAACAGTAATATTGTCTCTCTTACTGTTCAGACACAAATGTATCTGTTTAAAAGATTCTGGTGAAAGCCAGATAACTAGAACTGTGGTTTTGCAGTTCCAGGGTTCAAATCTCTATATTATCCAGCTTTTGACCTTTTTTCCGTGAAAAAAAAACAGGAATAGTATCTCCCTTACTGTTCAGACACAAATGTATCTGTTTTAAAGATTCTGGTGTAGGCCAGATAACTAGAACTGTGGTTTTGCAGTTCCACAGTTCAAATCTCTGTATTATCCAGCTTTTGGCATTTTTTCCATTGAAAAATACAGTAATAGTGTCTCCCTGACTGTTCAGACAAAAATATATCTGTTTGAAAGATTCTGGTGTAGGCCACATAACTAAAACTGTGGATTTGCAGATCCACAGTTCAAATCTCAGTATTATCCAGCTTTTGGCTTTTTTTCCGTAAAAAAAACCAGAAATAGTGTCTCCCTGACGGTTCAGACACAAATGTATCTGATTAAAAGATTCTGGTGTAGGCCAGATAACTAGAACTGTGGTTTTGTAGTTTCATGGTTCAAATTTTAGCATTATCCAGCTTTTGGCCTTTTTTACGTAAAAAAAACCAGTAATAGTGTCTCCCTGACTGTTCAGACACAAACATATCTGTTTAAAATATTCTGGTGTAGGCCAAATAACTAGTACTGTGGTTTTCCTCTTCCACAGTTCTAATCTCCTTTTTATTACCCTTTTTCCATTGATAGTGCGAGTGTAAGCTATTTTACTTACTTTACAATGGGCAAGGCGCATGGCAAGGGACGTGGAACTGGACGTTCTGGCGATGGTGCGTGCAGAGGATGGGGCCGTGGCCAAGGTGAAAATGTGCCACATCTTCTCGCTCCCACTTCTTGACCGAATTTCTAGGGAAGCACACTACAACACCAGTATTGCGAACTGATCAGTGTGAACAGGTCATTAATTTGATAGCAGCTAATACTTCCAGTTACCTGGGCACCACCACCTCCGGTCTGTCTTCTACACGGTCAAGTTTTAGTAGCCGTGAGTCTCGACCGCATACTCCTCCTCACCCTGATGCTCCTTCCTCCCACCATGCCGAGTGTTGTCAGACAGCAACTGATCCCACACTTGGACACTCTGAAGAGCTGTTAACTGGTCCATTTCCAGATTGTTGCCCCTCGCCTGTTCTGCTTGAAGTGGTGGAAGAGGAGATCCCATGTAGCGATGCCCAAATATTTGAACAGCCACAGCCACAGGAAGACGACGCTGACAATTAGTCACAAGAGGTGGTCGATGACGAGACACAATTGCCACGAAGTGAGGAGGAGGATCGTGGTGCGCAAGTGGAAGAGGAGGAGGTGGTGGATGATCTAGTAACTGACCCAACGTGGCAGGAGTACACGCAGAGCAAGGCCAGCAGCACACATGAGAAGGGAGGCAGAGTACCTCAACAGGCAGGAAGAAGCAGTGTGGTGGCCGCACACAGAAGGCGGGCAAAAGTTCCCCATAACACCATCACGAGGAACGTTTCCAGTACAACCGGTAGGTCTTCCAAAGTCTGGGATTTTTTTAAAGACTCTGCTGATAACCCCAAAAAGGCCATTTGTACCACCTGCCATGCCAGCATCAGCAGGGGTGACAAAACTGCCTGCCTGAGCACTACTAGCATGATTAGGCACATGCCAGCAAAGCACCCGACTTTGTGGGGTAAACCCCAGGGTCCACGACCAGTGTCAGCGGGTGTCACCACTGCTTCTTCCGCTGTTGTGCTTGTAAGAGAACCCCCTGTTGTGCATGGTAGGCAATCCCCTGTCCATAGTGCATGCAAAGATGCCCCCTCCTCTCAGTCTTCACTTGTTATGGCAGTTTCTCAAGAAACAGCATCAACGTCCACATCCACATCCCACCACAGCGTTCAATTGTCCATATCCCAGACTTTTGAATGAAAGCGCAAATTTGCAGCCAATGCCCCACAGGCCACAGCCCTAAATTTGCACATTTCACGACTGCTTGCATTGGAAATCCTGCCTTTTAGGCTGGTGGAGACGGAATCCTTCCGCAACCTTATGGCGGCCGTCCCTTGGTACTCGGTCCCCAGCCGACGCTATTTTGCCCGGTGTGCCATCCCCGCACTACACAAGCACGTGTCCCAAAACATCTGCCATGCCCTCAACAACGCAGTTAATGGGAGAGTCCACCTGACAATGGACACATGGACAAGTGCTTGTGGCCAGGGACGGTACATCTCCCTGTCGGCACACTGGGTAAACATAGTGGAAGCCGGGAACCAGTCGGAGCTTGGGACGGAACACAACCTCACTAGTGTTGACCGAGCACTAAAATGCTTGGGTGTTCGAAGCTCGGGCTGAGCTCGCCGTGATACTCGGGTGCTCGACCCGAGCAACGAGCCCAATGTTAGTCTATGGGAGACCCGAGCATTTTCGCGGCGGCACAACGGCAGTCTGTAGAAAGCCTAAAAAGTGCCCAAAACGATAGTGACAGTGCTAAAATGACATGGGGACAGCATGGGGTCGCCCCAGGAAGCATTTCTAACCCCCAGGTCACTGTTGTCAACAGCGTGTTCAGAGGTATTAAGCCACTTTTACAGACTCATAATAAAACATTCAAAAATTAAAGTGAAACTTTTTTCCTGTGAAATAAGTTAAGGAATTTATTTTCCAGGGTAAAGACTTGTGTATAAGGTAAAATAAATAACCCCCCCAAAAAATACTCCTCCACACCTTGGGCTATGTTCACAAGTAGCATTTTTTATGCGTTTTTGCGCTTTTGTATTGCTTTCAACTGTGACAAATGCATTCACCGGGAAATGTCATTTTAACATTTTACAACCTTATCTGGCCATGTGCTATGTGACACATGCATACAGTGCTGAAAAGACATGGGAACAGCATGGGGAAGACCCCTGGAAGCATCTCTGACACCCAGGTCACTGCCTAAAAGTGTGCCCATCAGAAGTGATCCTTGTCGCATCAGAAGATGCAGACTTGCAACTATCCCCGTGCAAGTCCTTGTCCCAGGGCAGTGTTCAATTGTACCTCCTCCATTCCTTGCAATGCAAGCACAAATATGCAGCCAACCACCCAACCACCCACAGGCTGCAATACCATACAGCTAGCTTGCACTTGAAATGGGGCCTTTTAGTTTTGAGGAGGCCGAAGCTGGCCACTACCTCATGGTTGCTTCGGCAGCGAGGTATCCATACTCAGTCCCCAGCCGCCCGGCGGCCGGGTGTACATACACGGTCCCCAGCCGCATGGGGGCGGCCGGGTGTCCATAAATGGTCCCAAGCTGCCCCTATTTCTCCTGTTACCGACCCACACACTTTTCTTAGACTGGCCTGCTTTAGGGCAGCATTGGACAAGCCCACCAGAGAACCTGACTCCTCCAGTGGGCCCTGGCTTCTCCATAAGGGGAGTTGAGAGTGCCAAGGTGAGGACTCGGAGCATGATGATGATAGAAGTTAGCATCTGCTTTGTTTTCTTGGAATGCAAGTATAAGTGTGCAACATGCCACCCACCCACCCCCAGGCTGCAATATCATACTGCTAGCTTGCTTGCACTTGAAATTGGGCCTTTTAGGCATGTGGAGGCAGACGCCGGCCACCATGTTATGGCTGTATCAGCGGCCCTTTTATCCATACTCAGTCCCCAGCTGCCCGGCAGTCGGGTGTCCACGCTCGGTCCCCAGCCACCAGGGGGCGGCCAGGTGTCCATGCTCGGTCCCCAGCCGCCCCGCGGCCTGGTGTCCCCACACGGTCCCCAGCCGCATGGGGGCGGCCGGGTGTCCATAAACGGTCCCCAGCTGCCCCTATTTCTCCTGTTACCGACCCACACACTTTTCTTAGACTGACCTGCTTTAGGGCAGCATTGAACGAGCCCACCAGAGAACCTGACTCCTCCGGTGGGCCCTGGCTTCTTCATCAGGGGAGTTGAGAGTGCCAAGGTGAGGAGCATGATGATGATGATAGAAGTTAGCATCTGCTTTGTTTTCTTGGAATGCAAGTATAAGTGTGCAACCTGCCACCCACCCACCCCCTGGCTGCAATATCATACTGCTAGCTTGCTTGCACTTGAAATTGGGCCTTTTAGGCATGTGGAGGCAGACGCCAGCCACCATGTTATGGCTGCATCAGCGGCCCTTTTATCCATACTCAGTCCCCAGCCGCCCAGCAGTCGGGTGTCCACGCTCGGTCCCCAGCCGCCAGGGAGCGGCCGGGTGTCCATACTCGGTCCCCAGTCGCCCCACGGCCTGGTGTCCCCACACGGTCCCCAGCCGCATGGGGCGGCCGGGTGTCCATAAACGGTCCCCAGCCGCCCCTATTTCTCCTGTTACCGACCCACACACTTTTCTTAGACTGGCCTGCTTTAGGGCAGCATTGAACGAGCCCACCAGAGAACCTGACTCCTCCGGTGGGCCCTGGCTTCTTCATCAGGGGAGTTGAGAGTGCCAAGGTGAGGAGCATGATGATGATGATAGAAGTTAGCATCTGCTTTGTTTTCTTGGAATGCAAGTATAAGTGTGCAACCTGCCACCCACCCACCCCCAGGCTGCAATATCATTCTGCTAGCTTGCTTGCACTTGAAATTGGGCCTTTTAGACATGTGGAGGCAGACGCCGGCCACCATGTTATGGCTGCATCAGCGACCCTTTTATCCATGCTCAGTCCCCAGCCGCCCGGCAGTCGGGTGTCAACGCTCGGTCCCCAGCCGCCAGGGGGCGGCCGGGTGCCCATACTCGGTCCCCAGTCGCCCCGCGGCCTGGTGTCCCCACACGGTCCCCAGCCGCATGGGGGCGGCCGGGTGTCCATAAACGGTCCCCAGCCGCCCCTATTTCTCCTGTTACCGACCCACACACTTTTCTTAGACTGGCCTGCTTTAGGGCAGCATTGGACGAGCCCACCAGAGAACCTGACTCCTCCGGTGGGCCCTGGCTTCTCCATCAGGGGAGTTGAGAGTGCCAAGGTGAGGAGCATGATGATGATAGAAGTTAGCATCTGCTTTGTTTTCTTGGAATGCAAGCGCATGTATGTAGTAGCGGCTAGGCCTTAGGTGGTCAGCGTTTTGGCGCATATCCTACCTCCTCCGAGGATTGCTGGATGTTTTCCTGCTACTATCCCAGTTCTATGACTCCCGTTAAAACAAAGCTTCAGGTGATAAATGATGGATGAGGTGGTGGCAAAGGAGAAAGAGCAGGAGGAACAGGGACAATTCAATATCAGGCCAGTCAACCACACATGTCTTGTAGGATATGTTTCTGTAACAAAAGGAGCCGTTCTGCTACACAGTTATAGGGCATACAGTGAGTGCAATACCTACCAACCATTTCGAGGCACTCCAATGCCCCTTGGAAGTGACATGGAGGTCAGAGGGCCTTAAATAAACCATTTTTTCCATTTAAAGCAACTGGGTCTCCTGTACTCTGCTGGCCTAAGCAGTGAATGGAAGGCTTTCCAAAAATTATGAGAAACTGCAATGCCCCTTGAAACAGATGTGGACTACAGCATACTAAAAACCTTCTACCCATTATTGGGGAGTGGGTATCCCTTAGTGTTCACCTATGTATTGAAAAGCAAAAGCTAACTAAAATTAGGAGGAAATGCAATGCCCGTTGGAAGAGTCGTGGAGGTTAGAGGTAATAAAAAACAACATTTCAATGCCCCTCGGAAGAGACGTGGAGGTCACATTAGCTTAACAAGACGGTTTTAATGCCCCTTGGAAGAGAAGTGGAGGTCACAGTAGCTTTACAAGACGGTTTTAATGCCCCTTGAAAAACTGGTGGAGGTCGCAGTAGCTTAACAAGACAGTTTTAATGCCCCTCGGAAGAGACATGGAGGTCACAGTAGCTTAACAAGATGGTTTTAATGCCCCTCGGAAGAGACGTGGAGGTCGCAGTAGCATAACAAAACTGTTTTAATGTCCCTTGGAAAAGTGGTGGAGGTCACAGTAGCTTGACAAGACGGTTTTAATGCCCCTTGGAAAAGTGGTAGAGGTCACAGTAGCTTAACTAGATGGTTTTAATGCCCCTCGGAAGAGACTTGGAGGTCGCAGTAGCTTAACAAGATGGTTTTAATGCCCCTTACAAGAGCCATACAGTACAGCATATTACAAACATTATTCCCATTATTGGGAAGTGGGTCTCCCATAGTCTTTCCTTATGCCTTCCAAGCAAAAGCTGCCAAAAATTAGGACGGAGGAACTTGCAATACCCTTACAAGAGCCATGCAGAACAGCATATTACAAACATTATTCCCATTATTGGGAAGTGGGTCTCCCATAGTCTTTGCTTATGCCTTCCAAGCAAAAGCTGCCAAAAATTTGGATGGAGGAACTTGCAATGCCTCTTACAAGAGCCATGCAGTACAGCATATTACTAACATTATTCCCATTATTGGGAAGTGGGTGTCCCATAGTATTTGCTTATGCCTTCCAAGAAAAAGCTGCCAAAAATTAGGATGGAGGAACTTGCAATACCCTTACAAGAGCCATGCAGAACAGCATATTACAAACATTATTCCCATTATTGGGAAGTGGGTCTCCCATAGTCTTTGCTTATGCCTTCCAAGCAAAAGCTGCCAAAAATTAGGACGTAGGAACTTGCAATACCCTTACAAGAGCCATGCAGTACAGCATATTACAAACATTATTCCCATTATTGGGGAGTGGGTTTCCCATAGTCTTTGCTTATGCCTTCCAAGCAAAAGCTGCCAAAAATTATGAGGAAATGCAATGCCCGTACGAAGAGTCGTGGAGGTCCCAGTAGCTTAACAAGATGCTTTTAATGCCCCTCAGAAGAGATGTGGAGGACCCAGTAGCTTAACAAGACGCTTTTAATGCCCCTCAGAAGAGACGTGGAGGTCCCAGTAGCGTAATAAGACGCTTTTAGTGCCCCTCAGAAGAGACGTTGAGGTCAGAGTGGTATAACAAGACGGTTTTAATGCCCCTTGGAAGAGACGTGGAGGTCAGAGTGGTATAACAACACGCTTTTAATGCCCCTCACAAGAGATGTGGAGGTCAGAGTGGTATAACAAGACAGTTTTAATGCCCCTCAAAAGAGACGAGGAGGTCAGAGTGGTATAACAAGATGGTTTTAATGGCCCTCAGAAGAGACGTGGACGTCCCAGTAGCTTAACAAGACGCTTTTAATGCCCCTCAGAAGAGACGTGGAGTTCCCAGTAGCTTAACAAGACACTTTTAATGCCCCTTGGAAAAGTGGTGGAGGTCGCAGTAGTTTAACAAGATGGTTTTAATGCCCCTTGGAAGAGCCGTGGAGGTCAGAGTGGTATAACAACACGCTTTTAATGCCCCTCAGAAGAGTCGTGGAGGTCAGAGTGGTATAACAAGACAGTTTTAATGCCCCTTGGAAGAGACGTGGAGGTCAAAGTGGTATAACAAGACGGTTTTAATGCCCCTCAGAAGAGACGTGGAGGTCCCAGTAGCTTAACAAGACGCTTTTAATGCCCCTCAGAAGAGACGTGGAGGTCAGAGTAGTATAACAAGACGGTTTTAATATCCCTTGGAAGAGACGTGGAGGTCAGAGTGGTATAACAACACGCTTTTAATGCCCCTCAGAAGAGACGTGGAGGTCAGAGTAGTATAACAAGACGGTTTTAATGTCCCTTGGAAGAGACGTGGAGGTCAGAGTGGTACAACAACACGCTTTTAATGCCCCTCAGAAGAGACATGGAGGTCAGAGTGGTATAACAAGACGGTTTTAATGCCCCTCAAAAGAGACGTGGAGGTCAGAGTGGTATAACAAGACGGTTTTAATGGCCCTCAGAAGAGAAGTGGAGGTCCCAGTAGCTTAACAAGACTCTTTTAATGCCCCTTGGAAAAGTGGTGGAGGTCGCAGTAGCTTAACAAGACGCTTTTAATGCCCCTCAGAAGAGAAGTGGAGGTCGCAGTAGCTTAACAAGACGCTTTTAATGCCCCTTACAAGAGCCATACAGTACAGCATCTTAAAAATATTATTCCCATTATTGGGGAGTGGGTCTCCCACAGTATTTGCTTATGCCTTCCAAGCAAAAGCTGACAAAAATCAGGATGGGGGAACTTTCAATAATGGCAACACGGACCATGGTCACCCTGGTGGTATAGTGGTGGTGGAGGCTGAGGATAAGGAGAAGAACATAAAACAGTCGAAATGAGGAAGCATATACCCATGTGTGGGTGTGAAGCGGTGCATGGGAATACACCTCCCGAAATAACACAGTGGATTTGACTTTATGTTACTCTGCTGTCATTTGGTGGTGATGAGAAGTCTGGCCCAATCCAGCCCTTGTTCATTTTGATAAGGGTCAGCTTGTCAGCATTGTCAGTTGACAGGCGAGTGCGCTTATCAGTTATCATTCCCCCAGCGGCACTAAAAACACGCTCCGATAACACGCTAGCGGCAGGGCAGGCCAGGACCTCCAAGGCGTACAGAGCGAGTTCATTCCAAGTGTCCAGCTTGGATACCCAATAATTAAAAGGCACAGAGGAATCTCGGAGGACCCTGGTACTGTCGGCAAGTTACTCCCTCACCATCTTTTGAAACTTTCCACTCCTTGTGGGAGTACCCCGCGCCTCAGGGTCTGTCCGAAGGGAGGGTCTGAGAAAACTGTCCCAGAACGTTGACAGTGTTCCCCTGCCTCCGCTGGATTGGAGTTGCCTCTTTCTCGCTTGTACGCTTTGGTTGGTCAACGAACTGTGACCTCTGCCGCTAGCGTGTTCAAATGGGAATTTTTTAACAGTTCTACAGCAAGGGCCTTCTGGTACTGGCCCATTTTTGTAGACCTCTCCACCTCAGGAATAAGAGAGTGAAAGTTCTCCTTGTAGCGGGGGTCTACAAGTGTCACCAACCAGTAATGACTGTCACCTAACATTTTGACAACGCGAGGGTCATGGTTAAGGCAGCGTGACATAAAGTCAGCCATGCGTGCCAGACTGATAACGGGCAAGATTTCCGTGTCCTCACCAAGATGACGACTGACCATGCTCTCCTCCTCCTCCTCCTCCTCCTCCTCCCCCCTGTCCTCAGGCCACCCACGCTGAACTGACGGTATGACAGTTGTACAGGTACTACCGTCTACAGCGCATGATACCAGCTCCTCCTCCTCCTCTCCCTCATTGTCCCCCAATGCATATTGGAATGAGATGAGGCTGGGCTGTGTGTAATCGACCGCTACGGCTTCTTGATCCATCTCATCATACTCTGGATGCAATGCCTCCTCTTTAATTCTCTGCAGAGAGCGTTGCAAAAGACAGACAAGTGGGATGCTGTCACTAATGATGGCATCATCGCCACTCACCATCTTGGTGGCCTCCTCAAAGTTTGTCAGGATGGTACGTATGTCAGACATCCAGGTCCACTCCTGAGGTCTTATGTGTGGAGTCTGACGTGAATATCGATGGCCTTGTTGCAGCTGGTACTCCACAACTGCTCTCTTCTGCTCACAAATTCTTAGCAACATGTGGAGGGTAGAGTTCCAACTTGTGGGGACATCACACACCAGTCGGTGTGACGGAAGCTGCAAACGCTTCTGCAACACAGCAAGGGCGGCGGAAGCTGTAGCTGACTTGCGAAAATGAGCTAACAGGCAGCGTACTTTCACGAGCAGATCTGGCAACTCGGGGTATGATTTAAGAAACCGCTGAACCATGAGGTTAATCACATGAGCCAGGCATGGTATGTGTGTGATCTCGCCTCGCCTCAGATCCACCACCAGGTTACGGCCATTGTCACACACGACCATGCCTGGATGTAGGTTCAGCGGTCTCAACCACAGATCTGCCTGCACTTTCACAGCTGTCCACAACTCACAGGCAGTGTGAGGTTTCTCACCTAAGCTTATGAGTTTCAGCACAGCCTGTTGCCGCTTGGCAGAGGCAGTACTACAGTGCTTCCAGCTTGTAACTGATGTGGTGATATCTGAGATGGAGGCAGAACATGAGGAGGAGGAGGAGGATGATGCGCAGGAGCTGTACACTGTGGGGGCAACTCTGAATGACATAGGGCCCGCAATCCTTGGTGTGGGGAGGATGTTTTCCGTCCCAAGGTCCAACTGGGTCCCTGCTTCCACTATGTTTACCAAGTGTGCCGTCAGGGAGATGTACCATCCCTGGCCACAAGCACTTGTCCACGTGTCCATTGTCAGGTGGACACTCCCAGTAACTGTGTTGTTGAGGGCATGGCAGATGTTTTGGGACACGTGCTTGTGTATTGCGGGAATGGCACACCGGGCAAAACAGTGTCGGCTGGGGACCCAGTACCAAAGGGCGGCCACCGCCAAAAGGTTTCAGAAGGATTCCATCTCCACCAGGCAGCATTTCCAATGCAAGCAGTCGTGAAATGTGCGAATTTAGGACTGTGGCCTGTGGGGCGTTAGCTGCGAATTTCCGCTTTCGTTCAAAGGTCTGGTATATGGACAATTGAACGCTGCGGTGGGACGTGGACGTTGATGCTGTTTCTTGAGAAACTGCCATAACAAGTGAAGACTGAGAGGAGGAGGCATCTTTGCATGCAGTATGGACAGGGGATTGCCTTGCACACACAACAGGGGGTTCTATTGCACGCACAACAGTGGAAGAAGCAGTGGTGACACCCGCTGACACTGGTCTTGGACCCTAGGATTCGCCCCACAAAGTCGGGTGCTTTGCTGCCATGTGCCTGATCATGCTGGTGGTGGTCAGGCTGGTAGTTTTGTCACCCCTGCTGATGCTGGCATGGCAGGTGGTACAAATGGCCTTTTTGGGGTTATCAGCAGAGTCTGCCACGTTGGGTCAGTTACTAGATCATCCACCACCTCCTCCTCTTCCACTTGCGCACCACGATCCTCCTCCTCACTTCCTGGCAATTTTGTCTCGTCATCGTCCACCTCTTGTGACAAATTGCCAACGTCGACTTTCTGTGGCCGTGGCTGTTCAAATATTTGGGCATCGCTACATGGGATCTCCTCTTCCACCACTTCAAGCAGAACAGGCGAGGGGCAACAATCTGGAAATGGACCAGTTAACAGCTCTTCAGAGTGTCCAAGTGTGGGATCAGTTGCTGTCTGACGACACTCGGCATGGTGGGAGGAAGGAGCATCAGGGTGAGGATGAGTATGCGGTCAAGACTCACTGCTACTAAGAGTCGACCGTGTGGAAGACAGGCCGGAGGTGGTGGTGCCCAGGTAACTGGAAGTATTATCTGCTATCCAATTAATAACCTCTTCACACTGATCAGTTCGCAATACTGGTGTTGTTCTGTGCTTCCCTAGTAATTCGGTCAAGAAGTGGGAGGGAGCGAGAAGATGTGGCTGTTGGTTGTGGCACATTTTCACCTTGGCCACGGCCCCGTCCTCTGCACGCACCATCACCAGAACGTCAACTTCCACATCCCTTGCTACGCGACTTGCCCATTGTAAAGTAAGTAAAATAGCTTACACTCGCACTATCAATGGAAAAAGGGTAATATAAAGTAGATTAGAACCATGGAAGAGGAAAACCAGATTTCAATTTATCTGGCCTACACCCGACTCTTTTAAACAATCTGAACAATCAGGGAGAAAATATTACTGTTTTTCTTTACGGAAAAAATACCAAAAGCTGAATAATAGAGATTTTTTACCGTGGAACAGCAAAACCACAGTTATAATTTACTGGTGTATACCAGACTATTTTCAACAGATATATTTGTGTCTGAACAATCAGGAGATCTTATTATTTATTTTTTACGGCAAAAAATGCCAAAAGCAGGATAATAGAGATTTTTTACCGTGGAACAGCAAAACCACAGTTATAATTTACTGGTGTATACCAGACTATTTTCAACAGATATATTTGTGTCTGAACAATCAGGAGACACTATTATTTATTTTTTACGGCCAAAAATTGTGAAAAGCTGGATAATACAGAGATTTGACCCGTGGAACTGCAAAACCACACTTGTATTTCTCGGGCCTACACCAGACTATTTTCAACAGATATATTTGTGTCTGAACAATCAGGACACACTATTTTTTTTTTCGGCAAAAAATGCCAAAAGCAGGATAATAGAGATTTTTTTACTGTGGAACAGAAAAACCTCAGTTATAATTTACTGGTGTATACCAGACTTTTTAAAATATATATATGCGGCTGAACAGTGAGTGACACACTCAAACTGTTTTGGCCTATACCAGACTCTTTTCAACAGATATATTTGTGTCTAAAAAATCAGAGACACTTTTTTTTTGGGGGGGGGGGGACACCAATAGGTTAATAAGACGGGAATTTGTACAGTGTGAAGGAAAAAAAAAGAGGATTTAGATGAAAAAAAAGGATTTTTACTGGCCCCCGAGACCTGGAGCCAGCAATTTCAGAAACAGGAGCACACAGGACTATACCAGGTGTTTGCTGGTATAACCTCTGCGTCTCCTATACAGGCTGCCTGCCTGCCTGATATCTGGGATGGATATTAGTCCTGAGAAGGACTGTTTATTTGATCTGGCAGCCTTTACAGACCCTACAATAACTATTTTGCAGGATAAATCTCTCCCTAGCTCAGCAGCGCTGTCCCTACAATGTCTAATCCGGAGCGACTTTGTCCAAGAAGTTTTAAATACTCTGGCTGGCCACACAGCGTTACCTTATCACTGTAATGCTCACAAACAAAATGGCTGCGGCATTACAGTGACTGGCTGGCAATCCCTGCATGTTCATTGGCTCTGTAAAGAGCGCCAAACATGCAGGGCAGAGATCCGAGCTCCCGCCCGAGTAACCCGGAAATACTCGGTGCTCGCCGAACATCCCGAGTAGCGTGATGCTCGGGCAAGTACCGAGCAGTGTCGAGCATGCTCGCTCAACACTAATCTTCCCCACACCGAGGATTGCGGGCCCTATGACAGTCAGAGTTGCCCCCACAGTGTACAACTCCTGCACATCATCCTCCTCCTCCTCATGTTCAGCCTCCATCTCAGATATCACCACATCAGTTACAACCTGGAAGCACTGCAGTACTGCCTCTGCCAAGCGGCAACAGGCTGTGCTCAAACTCATAAACTTAGGTGATAAACCTCACACTGCTTGGGACCTCTAGTACTTTTTGTCAGTTTGTCTTTATGCTCTGCAACAACTTCTGTTAAGAGGTGTCCCATTTTTGTCCCAGTCCTTAGTTCTTTTAGCGACCCCTCCCTTTATTCTATAGGTCTCCGTTCAGACTAGCCGAGGACGAAGGCGGGTCTGTTCACAAGGAACAGGTGTAGGGATTCAGCTTAGTCTTACTGTAGGGACAGCTTTTCCCATTCTTTCCTTAGTTTATGTTGGAGATCATAACAGTAAGTCCAGCCCAAAAAAAAAAAAACTAAAAGGAAAGAAATTCGGGGATCAATATGGTTTCCGTCCAGGAGTTGGCTCAACGCCTGCAGGGATTGTCTCTGGAGGTGGCCGAGCTTCAGGAACACGTGAGTAGCTGTCCTGGAGTGCATTTTGTGGAACCGAAGGTAGGACTGCCTGATATTTTTTATGGTAAACAGCAAGATTTTTTTTCCTTTAAAAATGCTTGTTTGTTATATTTTTGTTTGAGACTGAGGTCCTCTGGGAATGAATCACAGCGCAATCAGAACTGCTGAATCAGAACTTAGACGTTTGAATCAGGGGTCAGATTATGTTGAAATTTATTGCACACATTTCAGGAGATGGGCTTCGGAAGTTAAGTGGAATGATTCGGCGCTGAAAAGTTTATTTCTTGCTGGTCTGAGTGAAAGGGTTAAGGATTTGCTAATTGCATTCCCTGCACCTGATATTCTGCAAGAAGCTATGCAGTTAGCTGTTCGTGTGGACAGGAAAATAAGGTCCAGGGTCAATGATGTCCAAACTCCTGTAACTTCAGGTCCTAGTTTCCAGAAAATTTGCTCTGACAGCTGAGAACTAATGGAGGTTGGGGCGATGTCACTCCGCTCTCAAGAAAGAGATCGGAGATTCGCCGAAGGTTTGTGTCTTTATTGTGGTAAAGCTGATCATTTGATTAAGTATTGTGAGCGTCGTTTAAGTAAAGAAAAAAAAAAGGTCAGTTACGCCCGTATAGCTTGTTTACGCTCTGCAGGAGTGTTCCTTTCTGGGTGTACTACTCTGCAGGGAGATTTGATTGAATTTCAGGTATTTGTGGATTGTGATTCAACACTTAATGTGATTGATAAAGGGTTTTTGGAAAAACTTAAATTGAAATCCAAACCTTTTTCATCTCCTATTTCTGTGGTTGCAATTGATTACACTCCTTTGAAATGTATTACTCACAAAACTGCTGCATTTCCTCTCACTATCAATGGTGTTCACCATGAAATTTTGGATTTGGTTGTTTTGGATAATTTGCCCTCTCCAGTTGTTCTAGGATTGCCTTGGTTAAAACTGCACAATCCTTTCTTGGACTGGTCTACTAATGTGACTAAGTCTTGGAGTCCGAAGTGCTATGATAAATGTTGTAATGGTCGCATTGCGGCTGTGGAAATAGGGGAATTACCAGTACCTATTCAAGATTTTTGGAGGTTTTTTTCGGAGGAGGAGGATTCGCAAGTTTTACCTCCTCATAGGGATTATGATTGCGCCATTGAGTTTGTTCCAGGTGCTACTCTTCCCAAAAGTCGCTTGTTTAATCTTGCTATCCCTGAAAGAAAGGCCTTGGAGGAGTACATAGAGACTAGCCTGGCTGCTGGTCACATTAGACCTTCTAAATCGCCTGTGGCAGTCGGATTCTTGTTTGTTAAAAAAAAGGATGGCGGTTTACGTCCATGTCTGGATTTTCGTGAAATTAATAAGATTACCGTACGCAATTCTTACTCATTGCCGTTAATTCCTGACTTGTTTAACCAGTTAGTGGGGGCCAAGTGGTTCTCAAAAATTTATCTCCGAGGGGCATACAATTTGTTACGTGTGAAGGAGGGTGATGAATGGAAAACTGCTTTCAACACTCCGGTAGGTCGTTTTGAGAATCTGGCGATGCCCTTCGGTCTTACCAATGCACCTGCATTTTTTCAGAACCTTATTAATGACATCCTGAGACCTTTGATTGGTAAGAATGTGGTTGTGTATTTGGATGACATTTTGATTTATTCACCAGATTTAGAGTCCCATTGGCTGAGTGTACGTGAAGTTTTGCAGTTATTGAGTGATAATTCACTCTTTGCTAAGCTGGAGAAATGTGAGTTCGCGGTGCAGAAAATTAGTTTTTTAGTCTACATTGTCTCCAGCGAGGGCTTTGAGATGGACCCTGTGAAGGTTCAGGCTGTGCAGGAATTGCCTAGGCCTATTGGTTTGAAATCTATACAGAGGTTTTTGGGTTTTGCCAATTTTTACAGGAAATTCATTAAGAATTTTTCTGTAATTGTTAAACCTCTAACCGATCTCACCAAGAAAGGTGCGAATACGACCCTGTGGACTACTGAAGCCATTGAAGCATTTGAGTATCTCAAAGAGAGGTTCAGTTCTACCCCTATCCTTATACAGCCTGATGAGACCAAACCTTTTTTGGTCGAGGTCAATGCTTCATCAGTGGGGGTCGGAGCAGTTTTGTCTCAGGAGAACAAGGGTGGAGTACATCCTTGTGCCTTCTTTTCGAAAAAAATTTCGGAAACCGAACTGAATTATGATGTTGGAAATCGAGAGTTGCTGGCTATTATACTTGCGTTTGAACACTGGCGTCATTTTTTGGAAGGCGCTAGATTTCCTATTCAGGTTTTCACAGATCATAAGAATTTGATCTATCTCGATGCTGCCAAGCGCTTGAATGCCCGTCAAGCTAGGTGGGCACTTTTTTTTTCTCGGTTTCATTTTTCTGTTACCTATATCCCTGGTACTAAGAATGTTAAAGCCGATGCTTTATCTTGCAGCTTCTCTCCTACGGTCGGTGCCGAGGAGGAGGAGAGCATTTTGCAGCAAGGAGTTGTGGTGGCGGCATTGTACTCCGATTTGGAGAATGGGATTCGGAATGCTCAGATGATGCTCCATCTAACACTCCTCATGGGAGGTTGTTAGTACCTAGAGCCTTTAGGAGAGATTTGTTTGTGGAGTGTTTTGAGTCTCGGTTGGCAGGTCATCCAGGAGTTTCGGAGACCAAGAGACTTATCAGTCGCAGTTTTTGGTGGCCTGGATGGCAGAAGGAAGTCATCAAGTGGGTGCGTCAGTGTACTGTGTGTGCCAGGTCAAAGGCTTCACATACTCCGGCTGCGGGGTTGCTTTGCCCTCTGGAGGTTCCTAGTGCGCCTTGGACGCATCTCACAATGGATTTTATTACTGATCTTCCTGTGTCTGAGGGTTTTACTGTCATCTGGGTGGTCGTAGACCGTTTTAGTAAGATGTGTCATTTGGTTCAATTCATTAAGTTGCCCTGCGCCAAGACACTCGCTAAGGCGTTTGTTAAGGAGATTGTCAAGCTCCATGGCGTTCCCACGGATATTGTTTCTGATAGAGGACCTCAGTTTGTGGCTCGCTTTTGGCGTGCTTTTTGTGACAGGTTGGGAGTAGAGATGAGCAGTGTTCGACTTGAATTGTTCGCCAATCTCAAATTCGAGCTGTTTTGGGCGGTGTTCGAGCCGTTCGGCGAACACGAACGATTTGAAAAAAATTCGGCTGTTCGAGGTTATGTTCGATAACTGTTCGTGCACCAAAATCATAACTGGATTTTTTCTCAGTAATGATGAAAATTAATGTTAATATGCAGTTTGAGTGTACAGCGGGGCGGGGGGAGGGGCAGGGGATGGATCTCTGCAGGAATAATGAAGATCTCCATTTTTTTTTCTCTTTCCCCCATTTACAGTGCGGAGGTGCAATCTGTCAGCCTATCAGCAGCGCACACACGGAGCGAAGTGCTTTTTTTCACACAAGCAAGGGCATATGTCATTGGCAGTGTATGTCACATGTCCTTGCCCTATAAGACCCAGCCATTTTCCCCGTCGCCACCATTTTCTCACTGCTGCAGCTGCGTGTTAGACGGCACCGCTGTTGCTGTGTGCGCTATACCTTATTAATTTCAAGCCAATTTTCGCACAAATCTACAGATAGCTTGGGAGTAGGGAATAGTTGTGATTGCAGTCCTTTTAAGGACTAGGTTACAGTATTTCCTACGACTTTTATCAGGCAGGTCTGTGCACTTAAATAGATAGGTTGGGAGTAAAGACTAATTGTAATTGCAGTCCTTTTCAGGACTAAGTTAGATCAGTTCCTATCAGTTTTTGCCAGGCAGGTCTGTGCCAGTGCTGTGCAAGTTTTTTTCACAGCATTTGGCTAAATCTAGCAAAGCTAATCCTTTTTGGCCTATTGCAGAGTGTGTTAGTCAGTGGAGTAGCCTATCTGTGTTGCAAGCTACACCACCTGTGTATAGAATACCAATTTTTTTACTGCACCTAGTGAAGTAAAACCTTTTGGGCATAGCATCATTCTATTAGTCCATCTATACTGACCTCCATCAGTTTGCAAATTGAATATAATTTTTTTCTGCATCTAGCTCTGAAAAAATATTTGGGCTTCTAGCAGTGTGTGGGACTTGGTCTATTAGTCCATCTATACTGACCTCGATCAGGTTGCAAATTCAATATAATTTTTTTCTGCATCTAGCTCTGAAAAAATATTTGGGCTTCTAGCAGTGTGTGGGACTTGTTCTATTAATCCATCTATACTGACCTCCATCAGGTTGCAAATTGAATATAATTTTTTTCTGCATCTAGCTCTGAAAAAATATTTAGGCTTCTAGCAGTGTGTGGGACTTGTTCTATTAGTCCATCTATACTGACCTCCATCAGGTTGCAAATTGAATATAATTTTTTTCTGCATCTAGCTCTGAAAAAATATTTGGCCTTCTAGCAGTGTGTGGGACTTGTTCTATTAGTCCATCTATACTGACCTCCATCAGG
This sequence comes from Phyllobates terribilis, assembly GCF_046119375.1. Taxonomy (NCBI): domain Eukaryota; kingdom Metazoa; phylum Chordata; class Amphibia; order Anura; family Dendrobatidae; genus Phyllobates; species Phyllobates terribilis. The sequence goes on along the minus strand of NW_027362768.1, from coordinate 164,930,750 downwards.
TTGCAAATTGAATATCATTTTTTTCTGCATCTAGCTCTGAAAAAATATTTGGGCTTCTAGCAGTGTGTGGGACTTGTTCTATTAGTCCATCTATACTGACCTCCATCAGGTTGAAAATTGAATATAATTTTTTTCTGCATCTAGCTCTGAAAAAATATTTGGCCTTCTAGCAGTGTGTGAGACTTGTTCTATTAGTCGATCTATACTGACCTCCATCAGGTTGCAAACTGAATATAATTTTTTTCTGCATCTACCTCTGAAAAAATATTTGGGCTTCTAGATGTGTGTGGGACTTGTTCTATTAGTCCGTCTATACTGACCTCCATCAGGTTGCAAATTGAATATAATTTTTTTCTTCATCTAGCTCTGAAAAAATATTTGGCCTTTTAGAAGTGTGTGGGACTTGTTCTATTAGTCCATCTATACTGACCTCCATCAGGTTGCAAACTGAATATAATTTTTTTCTGCATCTAGCTCTGAAAAAATATTTGGCCTTCTAGCAGTGTGTGGGACTTGTTCTATTAGTCCATCTATACTGACCTCCATCAGGTTGCAAATTGAATATAATTTTTTTATGCATCTACCTCTGAAAAAATATTTGGGCTTCTAGCTGTGTGTGGGACTTGTTCTATTAGTCCATCTATACTGACCTCCATCAGGTTGCAAATTGTATATAATTTTTTTCTGCATCTAGCTCTGAAAAAATATTTGGCCTTCTAGCAGTGTGTGGGACTTGTTATATTAGTCCATCTATACTGACCTCCATTAGGTTGCAAACTGAATATAATTTTTTTCTGCATCTACCTCTGAAAAAATATTTGGGCTTCTAGCTGTGTGTGGGAATTGTTCTATTAGTCCATCTATACTGACCTCCATCAGGTTGCAAATTGAATATAATTTTTTTCTGCATCTAGCTCTGAAAAAATATTTGGGCTTCTAGCTGTGTGTGGGACTTGTTCTATTAGTCCATCTATACTGACCTCCATCAGGTTGCAAACTGAATATAATTTTTTTCTGCATCTAACCCAGACAATAGTTTTGGCCTAATACCACAGTTTGGCCACTCAGCTCTGCTCGGTTCCCATCCATTGTTTTTTTGTGCAAACAACTCCAGAGTTGTGAATTAGTTAACCACCAAAATGAGTGGAAAAAGGACTGCTGCTGGTGGAAAGGGGAATAGGCGTGTTGGGAAGGGGAAAAAAGGTTGTGTCCGTGGAGTAGGTGTTAAAGCAACAGTAACATCTGCAGAAGAAAGACCATCTTCCAGCAAAACTAAAATGTCTACTTCTTTTAGCGGACAATGTGATAAGATCCCTTTCTTACGGCCACGCCAATCGCTACAAATTCCAGATGAGGCACAAAAACAGCAGGTGCTTCAACGGATATCAAGTGCTCCTTTAAGTGGGCTCTCCTCCACATCAATTTCAACATCACAAATACTCCAGTCCTCAGAGGTGTCACCCCAATCGCACTTGCTTCCTCACAGCTCCCAAATCTCCAGCTGCCCGTCTGAGTATGAGGTAGAACCGATGGTTGAGTCTGCAGAGCTGTTTACTCATACTATAGCCTGGGATTCAGAGGTCGGCTCCAGCGCTTCTGTGAATCCAGACGAGGAAATGATCTGCACTGATGCCCAGAATCTTTATGAGTCGGATCCAGGACCAGACTCAGAAGGTTCTGACCATAATGTAGACCCTCATTCCCAAACTGTAACTCCTGTTGGTGGAGACAATGAGGAAGATGATGATGAGACTCAAATACCTGATTGGAGCGACAACTTTAGTTTTTTGTCAAGGCAGGAACAGGTTGGCTCTGAGGACGACGGGTGTGATAACACACAGGGTGATGATAATGAGGTTGGAGATCCCACTTACTGTCAACCCACAGACAACCAAGAGATGAGGTCAGCAGAGGAGATGGAGGAGGATGCTAGTGACGATGAGGTCAGGTTGCGCCTTCCTGGACAGAGACGTAGTACTGGAAGCACGTCAACAACTGCATCCTCAAACACAACTCTGCCTCTGACCACAAGTCATGGTGGCTCTTCAGGTCGCATGGGTGCTAAGCCTTGCATAGCCTGGGCATTTTTTCAGATCGATAAAGATGACCCAACTCGTGTTATCTGTAACATTTGTCAACAAAAGCTAAGTAGAGGCCAAAAAATACATAGTTTGAGTACTTCATGCATGAACCGGCACATGGACATGAAGCATAAGTTGCAGTGGGAAGCTCACTGTGCTACAATGTGGCCTAGCCGGCCGAGCCAACCACCGTCTGCACCATCTTGTGCATCTGCGGCCTCTTCATCCTCTGTGACTGGGGGGACAGCAGTCACACCTGTTTTGGGACGCAGACCTGCCACTTCTTTACCCGCAACAGCCAGCGTGATTGGCAGGTCATCATTTTCTTTGGAGGTGGTAACACTAGCTGGTGTTGAGTGCTGTCCGACATCGATAGCACCATCTTGGATCAAGGCAACCTAACATGTCCACCTGCATCTTCCTTACAGACCGGCAGTTTGCCGGGGACACCCTTATCAACCCCGTCTAAGCACAATAGCCAGCCCTCGGTCCCTCAGATGTGGACAAGTAAAAGACCATTTCCTCCTAGCCATGAGAAAGCTAAGAGGTTGAATTTCACCATCTGCAAGCTCTTGGCTACAGAAATGCTGCCTTTCCGCCTGGTGGACACAGAGGATTTTCGAGACCTTATGTCCGTCGCAGTGCCCCAGTACCAGATGCCCAGTCGGCACTACTTCTCAAAGAAAGGTGTGCCTGCGCTCCACCAGCATGTCGCACACAACATCACCGCTTCTTTGAGAAACTCTGTGTGTGACAGGGTGCATTTCACCACAGACACTTGGATGAGTAGGCATGGACAGGGGCGTTACATGTCGCTGACTGGGCACTGGGTAACTATGGTGACAGCAGGACAAGGGGCTGCTGTCCAAGTCTTGCCGTCCCCACGAGTTGTGCGTCAATCCTCTTTATGTCAAAGTTCCTCCACTGTTTCTGCCTTCTCAACCTCCTCTCGGTCCTCCACCTGCACCCAAAGCCTGTCTGGTCATGCCACAAGCTTTCTAACTGCGCAGAAGGGATCCTGCACACCTCCTTACTATGCTGGCAGTATGGCTCAATGTCATCAGGCGGTTTTTACATTGAAATGTCTGGGAAATGTGAGTCACACAGCTGAGGAGTTGTGGTCAGCTCTGGAGAACCAATTTCATGAATGGTTGTCTCCACTGGACCTGAAACCAGGGAAGGCCGTGTGCGACAATGCTGCAAACCTGGGTGCGGCCCTTCGCCGGGGCAATATCACACACGTGCCTTGTATGGCTCACGTGTTGAACCTGGTTGTCCAGCAATTTTTAGCCCACTATCCCGGATTAGATGGCCTTCTGCAGAGGGCATGGTCGCTGTGTGCTCACTTCCGCCGTTCGCATCCCGCAGCTCAGCGACTTACATCTCTACAGAAGTCGTTGGGCCTGCCACTTCACCGGCTAAAATGCGATGTGCCTACCCGGTGGAATTCAACTCTGCACATGTTGCAGTGACTGTGGCATTACCGTCAAGCCCTGGTGCAATACGTTCTGACGTATTGCCTGGGCCAACGGGATCCAGAGGTGAGGCAAATCACGCTGGAGGAGTGGTCTCAGATCAGGGACCTATGCACCCTTCTGCACAGTTTTGAAATGGCGACGAAGATGTTTAGTGGTGACGATGCCATTATCAGCATGACTATTCCGGTGATTTACATGCTGGAGCACATGTTAAACAGAATTCGGAGTCAAGTGGTGGCACAAGAGGAGGTGGAGGAAGTAGAGGAGGAGGAGTTGTATGCGGAAGGGCTAACATCTGCAAGGTCCAGACAGTCGGCAGCACCAAGGCGGCAGGCATGTGAGGGTGGGGGAGATGGTTTTACCAGGGCGCATGGTAGCAGCCAAACTAGTGAGGAAGGTGCAGGAGCCCAGGAAGAAGTGGAGGACGAACTTATGGAAGACTCATCAGATGAGGGAGACCTTGATCACATTTTTGTTGTGCGAGGTTGGGGGGAGAGGACAGAGGAAGGAAGCATGATTGTTACCTCGCCACCAACACAACAGGGACTTGGTGCTCCTGGATGCGCAAGACACATGAGTGCCTTCTTGCTGCACTACCTGCAACATGACCCTCAATTTGGGAGAATTAGAAATAATCCTGACTACTGGGTTGCCACACTGTTAGATCCCCGGTACAAAAGTAAATTTGCAGAAATAATTCCTGCCATACAAAGGGATGCACGCATGCAGGAGTATCAGCAGAGACTGTTGCAGAATCTTACATGTGCTTTTCCACAAAACACCAGTGGTGCACGTAGTGAATCTCACAGTTCCAACTTGCCAACCGTGGGACCGTCGAGTGTTCAGCACTCAAACCGTAACAGAAACACAGTATCTGCTGGTAACATCAATTTTGCGGAATCATTTCACCACTTTTTTAGCCCATCCTTTGCAAGGCCACAGGAGACAAGAAGTCTGACACATAGTCAGCGCCTAGAGACAATGGTACAGGAGTATCTCCAAGTAAACATTGAAGCCATGACTGTGTCACTGGACCCTTGCTCTTTTTGGGCTTCCAATCTGGATAAATGGCCGGAGCTCGCCACTTATGCCTTGGAGATCTTGTCATGCCCTGCAGCCAGCGTTCTGTCTGAATGTGTGTTCAGCGCTGCTGGTGGTGTGCTGACAGATAAGCGCACGCGGCTCTCCACTGATAATGTAGACAGACTCACGTTCATAAAGATGAACAAATCATGGATCCGAAACGACTTTTCTACCCCTGTGTCATCCTGGGGAGAGTAAAAGCTTGATGATTGGTTAAAATCACCTAACCAACCGTTTTAAGCTTTCAAATTACTAATCATGTTTATCTGTATCTTGGCTGGAAAATTATTTGGGATTTGTAGCAGTGTGCAGTACTGATTCTATTAGGCCATCTATACTAAGCGCCACCAGATTTAAAATTAATAATAATTTTTAGCTGCATCTAGCCCGGAAAATAATTTTGGGGCTCCAAGATGCGCAAGACACATAAGTGCCTTCTTGCTGCACTACCTGCAACATGACCCTCAGATTGTCAGAATTCGAAGTAATCCTGACTACTGGGTTGCCACACTCTTAGATCCCCCACACTCTTCGATCAACCTTTTCATTTTAATAAAGACCAAAAAAATGGTCATTTTTGAAATTATAAGCATTAGCAGGTTATTAGAAACTGAAATCAAACAGTTTTCAACTCAAAACTTTATTCTAGGTGATGTTACATTTGCACATAGGACCCCTTGTTCGAAAGGAGCTTCTGAACTCTCTCGTCCATTGAATTTGTCAGGTTTTGGATGGTTCCTGCTTCAATTGTTTTGCATGAGGACAGAATACCCTCCCAGAGCTGTTGCTTAGATGTGAACTGCCTCCCGCCATCATAGACACTCCTTTTGATGATGCTCCAGAGGTTCTGAATGGGGTAGAGGTCAGGGGAGCATGGGGGTCACACCATAAGTTTGTCCCCTTTTATGCCCATATCAGCCAGAGATGCAGATGTGTTATGTGCAGCATGAGACGGTGCATTATCATGCATGAAAATGATCTTGCTGCGGAATACACGGTTCTTCTTCTTGAACCATGGCAGGAAGTGCTGTTTGAGAAACTCCACATACATTATGGAGTTCATCTTTACCCCTTCAGGGATCCTAAAGGGGCTGACAATCTCTCTCCCCATGATTCCAGCCCAAAACATTACTCCACCTCCTCCTTGTTGGCGCTGTAGCCATGTTTGCGTGGGGTGTCCATCAACCAGCCATCCTCCACTCCATCCATCTGGACCATCGAGCGTTGCACGGCACTCATCCGTGAACAAAACAGTTTTGAAATCAGTCTTCATGTAATGTTTGGCCCACTGGAGCCGTTTCTGCTTGTGTGCAGTGGATAGAGGAGGTCGACAGGATGGCGTACGCACAGCTGCAAACCTCTGAAGGACCCTGCATCTTGTTGTTCGGGGGACGTTGGAGGCACCAGCAGCTTCAAAAACTTGTCTGCTGCTATGATAAGGCTTTTTTGCCGCTGCTCTTTTAACCTGACGTAATTGCCTGTAGGAAAGAGTCCTCAATTTGCCCTTATCAGCACGCACACATGTGTACTGTGAATCAGCTACATACTTCTTGATTGCCAAGACACTTCATCCTGATCATCGCACAATGTTGGTTGTAGTCATGCCTTGACCTAAACACTCCACAATTTGTTGCTTCTCAGCAGCCGACACATCCTTTTTCTTTCCCATTTTGGCAGAAAATGTAGGCTGCTTAATAATGTGGGACAGCCTTCTTAAGTAGTCTTGCCGTTCATTGGACACACCTGCCAAACTAATTAGCACAGGTGTCTGCAATTGCTTACAGTGATATAAAGAGCCCTGACACACATCACCATCAATGAGTTTAACTGACAAACAAACAAATTCTTCCCTTATCACTCCTAAACACTTTGTGCATAATAATTTGGAACACAGTGTACATGTGCTTTTCCACAAAACACCAGTGGTTCACGTAGTGAATCTTACAGTTCTAACTTGCCAACCGTGGCCTGTATGGAGTTGTTCAATAAAAGGCCCAAAATTAAGGTAACATAGACGGGAGAGGTCTCTATGAATATGAATTCCTAAGAATTTGATACCCTGTGAGGGCCAGGCAAAGGGAAAGTTGGACTGGATGGAATCCTGTATGGATTTGGGGAGGGAGACATCGAGGGCCTCAGACTTCGCTGCATTGATTTTAAAATATGACCATGTAACAAAGTGATCTATTTCAGCCATAACAGCAGGGATGGATATATGTGATTGAGTGATATATACTAGGACATCATCAGCAAATAGAGAGCACTTGTACTCGGTGCCTCCCACCTCAATCCACCTAATATTGGGGTTATGGCGAATTGATGAGAGCAGGTGCTCCGTCACTAGGATGTATAAGAGAGGGGACAGAGGACATCCCTGCCTTGTCCCATTGGTGATTATGAAAGGTGATGAAAATGTTCTGACGCGCCCCCTGGGCCTTGGGACATCCGGAGCCGGACCCTTTTTGGTGGATGCTGGTGGTTGTAGTCTCCGTGGCGGCGACCCGGTTCCGTGGCTCAGAGCGGTCAAACCAGTGGCGGAACTATTTATGTGGTTTTGATGTTTAAATGTCTGACTACGCCACACGTGGATTGCGGTCAGAGTGAACCGCCGCTGCAGGGCTGACTGCTGAGGCTGGTGTTGTGGGTGCAGCAGAGCGTAGCATAACTCCCCACGGGCGGAGTATAGCCTCAGGGCAGTGTATGCGGAGGATGGGGGTGATGGTGCAGGGCAGCAGCAGTAACGACACGGAGTCAGTGATGCAGTCCAGGGCCTTTACTCACAGTTCTTATTATCCAGACCACTTCTGCAGGTAACGGCTGCCCACGTCGTACTGTGCTCACCAGGTGAGGGGCTCAGACAACTCCCAGATAACTTTGGAGCGCTTCACAGGACCCCCTTTGTGTGTCCTTTGTCTGGCCTTTCTTACCAACCCTTCTGTCCGGCTGCCTCGGGCCTCCTCTTGGTAAACTTTGCGCCAGTTTTCCTGACCCTATGTGCTGCCCTCCTAGCGGGTGTAGCGAGGGGCTGCGCCACATAAAATGTCACAGCCTCCGGTTTCTAGCTGAGGGTCGCTTCCCGCCTCCACTAGTTTCGGGGACCCGTCTCCCCCTTTGGCCTGACCCCTCCACGCAGGTGGATTCGGGCGTGCGGTGGCGACTCACCCGTCCACACCCCTGGGATCCCTTCGTTCCTCGTTCCTGGAGCCTTCTCCGCTCCTCTTCCTTCCTTCTCCCTCTTCCAGGCCTGGGCCTCTGTTACTAGGCCCGCCTCTGGAGCAGAGCTCATTTGGAGCCCTTGCTCTCTGTCACTTCTGCTCAGACTTCTCTGCACTGAACTAAGATGGTGCCCACCTTTTATACTCCCTTCTCAATGCACCCAGGAACTGCTTCCTCCCTGCTCCTGCACTACAGGGTTCCCCTTCCTCAGTGTTCCCTCCCCCCACTCCAGCCAGGGACAGGGACTGTCGTGCCCATCTCAGGGGCATATTGGTCGCCCTGCCCCACAGCAATGTGGTGTAATGCATGCAGGTGTCGGGGTCCTGATCCATACTCCATCCTTACCTGAGAGTGAGATATCACACCTCTGGGTGAGGTGCAATACCTCTGCAGCAACCGAGCCCTCGGGGTGCTACAGTTCCATTTATCTTCAACCTAGGTGACGCATTGCGATACAGGGCCGTGATTTTGGCTATAAAAGGGTCCCCTAGACCCCTACCCCAAGCTTTTTAAGAGAATAATATATGGCGTGGCAGGAGACTCTATGGAATGCTTTCTCAGCATCCAACGAGAGTATCTAATTACAAATTTTTAACTGCATCTAGCCCAGGAAATACTTTGTGCCTAGTAGCAGTGTCTGCTAGTCAGCGGATTATCCCGGCTGTTAAGCAAGCTACACCACCTGTAGTTTGGACACTTAATTTTTTCAAAGGAAATGCTTCGGGACCACGGGATACTCAGTGAAGAGCATCAGGAGGCACCCCAAGGCATAGGGGCTGGGATTGGCGGTAGGACGCCTTGCGGTGGACAGCCGAGCTCGATCCTTATAAAAGCTTTTTAACTGCAGCAGCTTTAGTGGACGCTACTGGAGCTGGAATTACGCGGCTGCTGGCATGAGACTTGCCCTTCAACAGATCCTTGTAAATGGATTTAAAGTGTATTCATTCAAATTAGAGAGACAATTTAAATTAAAAAGCTTAGAGCTGCCTCCACCATAGGGGGGCTCGCTCGACCCACCAGCTGACAGGCACCAGTATTGGGAGAGGGGGGCTGGCCGTCAGGGTCCACCGCGGCTCTGGCACAAACGGAGGTGGCACGGGCAGGAACGGACTGGCCTTGTCGGCTTCTCACTTTTTTGGATTTTAGAAGGGCATGACATGCCTATATCTGTGTCTCCCCCTCCTTTTACTCCTCCAACTCTTTTCTTTTCGCATGACTATATGTACTTGTCACTTTTCCATGTGTTAGTTATGTCTTCTGAGCAGTTTGTCAGCTTTTGGACACCTTTGAAGGTGTTTTCTATGTGTTTCTATGTGTTTTTGTTTGCCTGCCATTGGTTTTAATGGTGTTCGAAGGTGTTCGAAGGTTTTTGCATGATAATGCTGCACATAAAACATATGCATCTCTGGCTGATATGGGCATAAAAGGGGACAAACTTATGGGGTGACCCCCATGCTCCCCTGACCTCTACCCCATTCAGAACCTTTGGAGCATCATTAAAAGGAGTGTCTATGATGGCGGGAGGCAGTTCACATCTAAGCAACAGCTCTGGGAGGGTATTCTGTCCTCATGCAAAACAATTGAAGCAGAAACCATCCAAAGCTCCTTTCGAACAAGGGGTCCTATGTGAAAATGTAACATCACCTAGAATAAAGTTTTGAGTTGAAAACTGTTTGATTTCAGTTTCTAACAACCTGCTAATGCTTATAATTTCAAAAATGACCATTTTTTTGGTCTTTATTAAAATGAAAAGGTTGATCGAAAAGTTTGGGGGATCTAAGAGTGTGGCAACCCAGTAGTCATGATTACTTCGAATTCTGACAATATGAGGGTCATGCTGCAGGTAGTGCAGCAAGAAGGCACTTATGTGTCTTGCGCATCTCGGAGCCCCAAAATTATTTTCCGGGCTAGATGCAGCTAAAAATTATTATTAATTTTAAATCTGGTGAAGCTTTAGTATAGATGGCCTAATAGGATCAGTGCTGCACACTGCTACAAAGCCCAAATTATTTTCCAGTCAAGATACAGATAAACATGATTAGTAATTTTAAATCTGGTGGAGCTTATTATAGATGGCCTAATAGAATCAGTGCTGCACACTGCTACAAAGCCCAAATTATTTTCCAGCCAAGATACAGATAAACATGATTAGTAATTTGAAAGCTTAAAACAGTTGGTAGGGTGATTTTAACCAATCATCAAGCTTTTACTCTCCCCAGGATGACACAGGGGTAGAAAAGTCGTTTCGGACCCATGATTTGTTCATCTTTATGAACGTGAGTCTGTCTACATTATCAGTGGAGAGCCGCATGCGCTTATCTGTCAGCACACCACCAGCAGCGCTGAACACACGTTCAGACAGAACGCTGGCTGCGGGGCATGACAAGATCTCCAAGGCGTAAGTGGCTAGCTCCGGCCATTTATTCAGATTGGAAGCCCAAAAAGAGCAAGGGTCCAGTGACACAGTCATGGCTTCAATGTTTACTTGGAGATACTCCTGTACCATCGTCTCTAGGCGTTGACTATGTGTCAGACTTCTTGTCTCCTGTGGCCTTGCAAAGGATGGGCTAAAAAAGTGGTGAAATGATTCCGCAAAATTGATGTTACCAGCAGATACTGTGGTTCTGTTACGGTTTGAGTGCTGAACACTTGACGGTCCCACGGTTGGCAAGTTGGAACTGTGAGGTTCACTACGTGCACCACTGGTATTTTGTGGAAAAGCACATGTAAGATTCTGCAACAGTCTCTGCTGATACTCCTGCATGCGTGCATCCCTTTTTATGGCAGGAATAATTTCTGCAAATTTACTTTTGTACCGGGGATCTAACAGTGTGGCAACCCAGTAGTCAGGATTATTTCTAATTCTCACAATTCGAGGGTCATGTTGCAGGTAGTGCAGCAAGAAGGCACTCATGTGTGTTGCGCATCCAGGAGCACCAAGTCCCTGTTGTGTTGGTGGCGAGGTAACAATCATGCTTCCTTCCTCTGTCCTCTCCCCCCAACCTCGCACAACAGAAATGTGATCAAGGTCTCCCTCATCTGATGAGTCTTCCATCAGTTCGTCCTCCACTTCTTCCTGGGCTCCTGCACCTTCCTCACTAGTTTGGCTGCTACCATGCGCCCTGGTAAAACCATCTCCCCCACCCTTACATGCCTGCCGCCTTGGTGCTGCCGACCGTCTGGACCTTGCAGATGTTAGCCCTTCCGCATACAACTCCTCCTCCTCTACTTCCTCCACCTCCTCTTGTGCCACCACCTGACTCCGAATTCTGTTTAACATGTGCTCCAGCATGTAAATCACCGGAATAGTCATGCTGATAATGGCATCGTCAGCACTAAACATCTTCGTCGCCATTTCAAAACTGTGCAGAAGGGTGCATAGGTCCCTGATCTGAGACCACTCCTCCAGCGTGATTTGCCCCACCTCTGGATCTCGTTGGCCCAGGCTATACGTCAGAACGTATTGCACCAGGGCTTGTCGGTGCTGCCACAGTCACTGCAACATGTGCAGAGTTGAATTCCACCGGGTAGGCACATCGCATTTTAGCCGGTGAAGTGGCAGGCCCAACAACTTCTGTAGAGATGTAAGTCGCTGAGCTGCGGGATGCGAACGGCGGAAGTGAGCACACAGCGACCGTGCCCTCTGCAGAAGGCCATCTAGTCTGGGATAGTGGGCTAAAAATTGCTGGACAACCAGGTTCAACACGTGAGCCATACAAGGCACGTGTGTGACATTGCCCCGGCGAAGGGCCGCACCCAGGTTTGCAGCATTGTCGCACACGGCCTTCCCTGGTTTCAGGTCCAGTGGAGACAACCATTCATGAAATTGGTTCTCCAGAGCTGACCACAACTCCTCAGCTGTGTGACTCACATTTCCCAGACATTTCAATGTAAAAACCGCCTGATGACATTGAGCCCTACTGCCAGCATAGTAAGGAGGTGTGCAGGATCCCTTCTGCGCAGTTAGAAAGCTTGTGGCATGACCAGACAGGCTTTGGGTGCAGGTGGAAGACCGAGAGGAGGTTGAGGAGGCAGAAGCAGTGGAGGAACTTTGACATAAAGAGGATTGACGCACAACTCGTGGGGACGGCAAGACTTGGACAGCAGCCCCTTGTCCTGCTGTCACCATAGTTACCCAGTGCCCAGTCAGCGACATGTAACGCCCCTGTCCATGCCTACTCGTCCAAGTGTCTGTGGTGAAATGCACCCTGTCACACACAGAGTTTCTCAAAGAAGCGGTGATGTTGTGTGCGACATGCTGGTGGAGCGCAGGCACACCTTTCTTTGAGAAGTAGTGCCGACTGGGCATCTGGTACTGGGGCACTGCGACAGACATAAGGTCTCGAAAATCCTCTGTGTCCACCAGGCGGAAAGGCAGCATTTCTGTAGCCAAGAGCTTGCAGATGGTGAAATTCAACCTCTTAGCTTTCTCATGGCTAGGAGGAAATGGTCTTTTACTTGTCCACATCTGAGGGACCGAGGGCTGGCTATTGTGCTTAGACGGGGTTGATAAGGGTGTCCCCGGCAAACTGCCGGTCTGTGAGGAAGATGCAGGCGGACATGTTAGGTTGCCTTGATCCAAAGGTGGTGCTATCGATGTCGGACAGCGCTCAACACCAGCTGGTGTTACCACCTCCAAAGAAAATGATGACCTGCCAATCACGCTGGCTGTTGCGGGTAAAGAGGTGGCAGGTCTGCGCCCCAAAACAGGTGTGACTGCTGTCCCCCCAGTCACAGAGGATGAAGAGGCCGCGGATGCACAAGATATGGCAGACGGTGGTTGGCCCGGCCGGCTAGGCCGCCGCATTGTAGCACACTGAGCTTCCCACTGCAACTTATGCTTCATGTCCATGTGCCGGTTCATGCATGAAGTACTCAAACTATGTATTTTTTGGCCTCTACTTAGCTTTTGCTGACAAATGTTACAGATAACACGAGTTGGGTCATCTTTATCGATCTGAAAAAATGCCCAGGCTATGCAAGGCTTAGCACCCATGCGACCTGAAGAGCCACCACGACTTGTGGTGAGAGGCAGAGTTGTGTTTGAGGATGCAGTTGTTGACGTGCTTCCAGTACTACGTCTCTGTCCAGGAAGGCGCAACCTGACCTCGTCGTCACTAGCATCTTCCTCCACCTCCTCTGCTGACCTCATCTCTTGGCTGACTGTGGGTTGACAGTAAGTGGGATCTCCAACCTCATCATCATCACCCTGTGCGTTATCACACCCGTCGTCCTCAGAGCCAACCTGTTCCTGCCCTGACAAAAAACTAAAGTTGTCGCTCCAATCAGGTATTTGAGTCTTATCATCGTCTTCCTCATTGTCTCCACCAACAGGAGTTACAGTTTGGGAATGAGGGTCTACATTATGGTCAGAACCTTCTTTGTCTGGTCCTGGATCCGACTCATAAATATTCTGGGCATCAGTGCAGATCATTTCTTCGTCTGGATTCACAGAAGCGCTGGAGTCAACCTCTGATTCCCAGGCTATAGTATGAGTAAACAGCTCTGCAGACTCAACCATCTGTTCTACCTCATACTCAGACGGGCAGCTGGAGATTTGGGAGCTGTGAGGAAGCAAGTGCGATTGGGGTGACACCTTTGAGGACTGGAGTATTTGTGATGTTGAAGTTGATGTGGAGGAGAGCCCACTTAAAGGAGCACTTGATATCCCTTGAAGCACCTGCTGTTTTTGTGCCTCATCTGGAATTTGTAGCGATTGGCGTGGCCGTAAGAAAGGGATCTTATCACATTGTCCGCTAAAAGAAGTAGACATTTTAGTTTGGCTGGAAGATGGTCTTTCTTCTGCAGATGTTACTGTTGCTTTAACACCTACCCCACGGACACAACCTTTTTTCCCCTTCCCAACACGCCTATTCCCCTTTCCACCAGCAGCAGGCCTTTTTCCACTCATTTTGGTGGTTAACTAATTCACAACTCTGGAGTTGTTTGCACAAAAAAACAATGGATGGGATCCGAGCAGAGCTGAGTGGCCAAACTGTGGTATTAGGCCAAAACTATTGGCTGGGTTAGATGCAGAAAAAAATTATATTCAATTTGCAACCTGATGGAGGTCAGTATAGATGAACTAATAGAACAAGTCCCACACACAGCTAGAAGCCCAAATATTTTTTCAGAGGTAGATGCAGAAAAAAATTTTATTCAGTTTGCAACCTGATGGAGGTCTGTATAGATGGATTAATAGAACAAGTCCCACACACAGCTACAAGCCCAATATTTTTTCAGAGGTAGATGCAGATAAAAATTATTTTTAATTTGCAACCTGATGGAGGTCAGTATAGATGGACTAATAGAGAAAGTCCCACACACTGCTAGAAGGCCAAATATTTTTTCAGAGCTAGATGCAGACAAAAAATTATTTTGAATTTGCAACCTGATGGAGGTCTGTATAGGTGGACTAATAGAACAAGTCCCACACACTGCTAGAAGGCCAAATATTTTTTCAGAGCTAGATGCAGAAAAAAATTATATTCAGTTTGCAACCTGATGGAGGTCTGTATAGATGGATTAATAGAACAAGTCCCACACACAGCTAGAAGCCCAAATATTTTTTCAGAGGTAGATGCAGATAAAAATTATTTTTAATTTGCAACCTGATGGAGGTCAGTATAGATGGACTAATAGAACAAGTCCCACACACTGCTAGAAGGCCAAATATTTTTTCAGAGCTAGATGCAGATAAAAATTATTTTTAATTTGCAACCTGATGGAGGTCAGTATAGATGGACTAATAGAGAAAGTCCCACACACTGCTAGAAGGCCAAATATTTTTTCAGAGCTAGATGCAGATAAAAATTATATTCAATTTGCAACCTGATGGAGGTCAGTATAGATGGACTAATAGAACAAGTCCCACACACTGCTAGAAGCCCAAATATTTTTTCAGAGGTACTGTAGATGCAGATAAAAATTATTTTTAATTTGCAACCTGATGAAGGTCAGTATAGATGGACTAATACAACAAATCCCACACACAGCTAGAAGCCCAATATTTTTTCAGAGGTAGATGCAGAAAAAAATATATTCAGTTTGCAACCTGATGGAGGTCTGTATAGATGGATTAATAGAACAAGTCCCACACACAGCTAGAAGCCCAATATTTTTTCAGAGGTAGATGCAGAAAAAAATATATTCAGTTTGCAACCTGATGGAGGTCAGTATAGATGGACTAATACAACAAGTCCCACACACAGCTAGAAGCCCAATATTGTTTCAGAGCTAGATGCAGAAAAAAATTATATTCAATTTGCAACCTGATGGAGGTCAGTATAGATGGACTAATAGAATGATGCTATGCCCAAAAGATTTTACTTCACTAGGTGCAGTAAAAAAATTGGTATTCTATACACAGGTGGTATATCTTGCAACACAGATAGGCTACTCCACTGACTAACACACTCTGCAATAGGCCAAACAGGATTAGCTTTGCTAGATTCAGCCAAATGCTGTGAAAAAAACTTGCACAGCACTGGCACAGACCTGCCTGGCAAAAACTGATAGGAACTGATGTAACCTAGTCCTGAAAAGTACTCCAATTACAATTAGTCTTTACTCCCACAATCTATCTATTTAAGAGCACAGACCTGCCTGATAAAAGTCGTAGGAAATGCTGTAACCTAGTCCTTAAAAGGACTGCAATCACAACTATTCCCTACTCCCAAGCTATCTGTAGATTTGTGCGAAAATTGGCTTGAAATTAACAAGGTATAGCGCACACAGCAACAGCGGTGCCGTCTAACACGCAGCTGCAGCAGTGAGAAAATGGTGGCGACGGGGAAAATGGCTTGGTCTTATAGGGCAAGGACATGTGACATACACTGCCAATGACACATGCCCTTGCTTGTGTGAAAAAAAGCACTTCGCTCCGTGTGTGCGCTGCTGATAGGCCGACAGATTGCACCTCCCCACTGTAAATGCGGGAAAGAGAAAAAAAAATGGAGATCTTCATTGTTCCTGCAGAGATCCATCCCCTGCCCCTCCCCCCACCCCGCTGTACACTCAAACTGCGTATTAACATTAATTTTCATCATTACTGAGAAAAAATCCAGTTATGATTTTGGTGCACGAACAGTTATCGAACATAACCTCGAACAGCCGAATTTTTCTCAAATTGTTCGTGTTCGCCGAACGGCTCGAACACCGCCCAAAACAGCTCGAATTTGAGATTGGCGAACAGTTCGAGTAGAACAACGCTCATCTCTAGTTACCAGTCTGGCACACATGGCTGACTTTATGTTACGCTGCCTTAACCGTGATCCTGGCATTGTTAAAATGTTGGGTGACTGTCATTACTGATTGGTGACACTTTTAGACCCCCGCTACAAGGAAAACTTTCACTCTCTTATTCCTGAGGTGGAGAGGTCCACAAAAATGGGGCAGTACCAGAAGGCCCTTGCCGCAGAACTGTTAAAAAAATTCCCATCTGAACACTCTAGCGGCAGAGGTCACAGTTCGTTGCCCAACCAAGGCGTACAGGCAAGAGAGACGCAACTCCAATCCAGCAGAGGCAGGGGATCACTGTCAACGTTCTGGGACAGTTTTCTGAAACCCGCTCAGCTTACAGGCCCTGAGGCGTGGGCTACTCTCACAAGGAGTGGAAAGTTTCAAAAGATGGTGAGGGAGTACCTTGCCGATCGTACCAGCGTCCTCCGTGATTCCTCTGTGCCTATTGGGTATCCAAGCTGGACACTTGGAATGAACTTGCTCTGTACGCCTTGGAGGTCCTGGCCTGCCCTGCCACTAGCGTGTTATCGGAGCGTATTTTTAGTGCTGCTGGGGGAATTGTAACTGATAAGCGCACTCACCTGTCAACGGACAATGCTGACAAGCTGACCCTTATCAAAATGAACAAGGGCTGGATTGGGCCAGACTTCTCATCATCACCAAATGACAGAGGAGTAACATAGAGTCAAATCCACTGTTTTATTTCGGGAGGTGTATTCCCATGCACCGCTTCACACCCACACATGGGTATAAGCTTCCTCATTTTGGCTGTTTTTTGCTGTTCTCCTTATCCTCAGCCTCCACCACCACTATACCACCAGGGTGACCATGGTCCGTGTTGCCAGCTTTGCAAGTTGCTCCTTCCTAATTTTTGGCAGCTTTTGCTTGGAAGGCATAGGCAAAGACTATGGGAGACCCACTCCTCAATAATGGGAATAATGTTTTTAATATGCTGTACTGCATGGCTCTTGTTTGCCAGCATTGCCAGTTGCTCCGTCCTAATTTTTGGCAGCTTTTGCTTGGAAGGCATAGGCAAAGACTATGGGAGACCCACTCCCCAATAATGGGAATAATGTGTTTAATATGCTGTACTGCATGGCTCTTGGCAGGGGCATTGCAAGTTCCTCCGTCCTAATTTTTGGCAGCTTTTGCTTGGAAGGCATAGGCAAAGACTATGGGAGACCCACTCCCCAATAATGGGAATAATGTTTTTAATATGCTGTACTGCATGGCTCTTGTTTGCCAGCATTGCCAGTTGCTCCGTCCTAATTTTTGGCAGCTTTGGCTTGGAAGGCATAGGCAAAGACTATGGGAGACCCACTCCCCAATAATGGGAATAATGTTTTTAATATGCTGTACTGCATGGCTCTTGTCAGGGGCATTGCAAGTTCCTCCGTCCTAATTTTTGGCAGCTTTTGCTTGGAAGGCATAGGCAAAGACTATGGGAGACCCACTCCTCAATAATGGGAATAATGTTTTTAATATGCTGTACTGCATGGCTCTTGTTTGCCAGCATTGCCAGTTGCTCAGTCCTAATTTTTGCCAGCTTTTGCTTGGAAGGCATAGGCAAAGACTATGGGAGACCCACTCCCCAATAATGGGAATAATGTTTTTAATATGCTGTACTGCATGGCTCTTGTCAGGGGCATTGCAAGTTCCTCCATCCTAATTTTTGGCAGCTTTTGCTTGGAAGGCATAGGCAAAGACTATAGGAGACCCACTCCCCAATAATGGGAATAATGTTTTTAATATGCTGAACTGCATGGCTCTTGTTTGCCAGCATTGCAAGTTCCTCTGTCCTAATTATTGGCAGCTTTTGCTTGGAAGGCATAGGCAAAGACTATGGGAGTCCCACTCCCCAATAATGGGAATAATGTTTTTAACATGCTGTACTGCATGGCTCTTCCAAGGAGCATTAAAACCGTCTTGTTAAACCACTCTGAACTCCACAGCTCTTCCAAGGGGCATTAAAACTGTCTTGTTAAACCACTCTGACCTCCACAGCTCTTCCAAGGGGCATTAAAACCGTCTTGCTAAACCACTCTGACCTCCACAGCTCTTCCAAGGGGCATTAAAACTGTCTTGTTAAGCTACTGTGACCTCCACGTCTCTTCCAAAGGGCATTAAAAGCGTCTTGTTAAGCTACTGTGACCTGCACCACTCTTCCAAGGGGCATTAAAACTGTTTTGTTAAGCTACTATGACTAGTGTTGAGCCACCCCCGTAGTGTTCGGGTTCGGTTCGGTTCGTCGAACACCGGGATGTTCGAGGAACTGTTCGTCGAACTGTTCGTCGAACACCTTAGAACACCGTCGAACACCGTTAAAACCAATGGCAGGCAAACAAAAACACATAGAAACACATAGAAAACACCTGCAAAGGTGTCCAAAAGCTGACAAACTGCTCAGAAGACACTCTCTTTAAAAAAGCCGGCCGGCAAATTCAGCAGCGGCATACACCGGTACCCGACAATTTAGACAAGAAGGAATAGAGCATCACACATAGATTAGATAGATAGAAACATGTCAGTCACACATATAAGAAGCACAGTGACAGTGTTGGTTACTGCACTTGTCATTTAGTGTAAAGGATTTATTAAAAAAAATATTAGTGTTTTCATGCACCGTCTCTTTAAAAAAGCCGGCCGGCAATTCAGCATCTGTACCCGACAATTTAGAACAGAAAGAATAGAGCTTCACACATAGATTAGATAGATAGAAACATGTCAGTCACATATATAATAAGTACAGTGATAGTGTTGCTTACTGTACTTGTCATTTAGTGTAAAGGATTTATTTAAAAAAATAATAGTGTTTTCATGCACTGTCTCTTTAAAAAAGCCGGCCGGCAATTCAGCAGCGGTACCCGACAATTTAGAACAGAAAGATAGAGCATCACACATAGATTAGATAGATAGAAACATGTCAGTCACATATATATGAAGTACAGTGACAGTGCTGGTTACTGTACTTGTCATTTAGTATTAAAATAAAGGATTTATTATTAAAAAAATTGGCGTGGGGTTCCCCTTAATTTTAGGCTCTAGCGGAGGTTAAGCAGACGGCTGGGGCAGATGTTTGAAGCCTGGGAAGGGGGTAATACCCACGGAGCTTCCCAGGCTACTAATATCAGCCTCCAGCTGAATACATAGCCTTTACTAGCTATTAAAATGGGGGACCCCCCAAAAAAAATGACGTGGGGTCCCCCCTAATTTAATAGCTAGCAAAGGCTAGGCAGACAGCTGGGGGCTGATATTAATAGCCCAGGAAGGGAGCCATGAATATTGGCCCCCTCCCAGGCTAGAAACACCAGCCGTCAGCCGCCCCAGAAATGGCGCATTCATAGGATGCGCCAATTCTGGCACTTAGCCTCGCTCTTCCACGCTGCCCTGGTGCGGTGGCAGGGGGTAATAGGGTTGGGGTTGATGTCAGCTTATAATGCCAGCTGACATCAAGCCCAGGTTAGTAATGGAGAGGCGTCTATAAGACACCCCCATTACTAACCCCATAGTCAAAGTTAAAAAAAACACAAACACCCAGAATAAAGTCCTTTAATTGAAATAAAGACACAATCCTTTATTGTTCTAAATTAAACCATACTTACCATCACGCCCATTCCAGCTGAAGCCAACGATCTCCTGCAATAAAAGAAAAATAATAAAGCAACCTCATCCTTACCTTTCCATGGTTCCCACGACAGCTTCAGCTCTGCTACATCGAGATGACAGGCTGGACCGCAGCAGAACGCTGCCATCCAGCCTGTCATCCCGCAGACACTGAGAAGCGCAGGCTTGCTTGCGCTGCTCAGCGTCTCTCTGTGACGACATCCAGATGAGCCGAGTTCATGTCCAATGAACTCGGCTCACCTCATGCACGTCACTGACAGCGTGGGAAAATTCTCACGCTGAAGCGCTGATTGCAGGAGAATTTTCCCACGCTGTCAGTGACGTGCAGGAGGTGAGCTGAGTTCATTGGACATGAGCTCACCTCATGCACATCACTGACAGCGTGGGAGTATTCTCCTGCACTCAGCACTTCAGCGTGAGAATTTTCCCACGCTGTCAGTGACGTGCATGAGGTGAGCCGAGTTCATTGGACATGACCTCGGCTCATCTGGATGCCGTCACAGCGAGACAGTGAGGAGCGCAAGCATGCCTGCGCTTCTCAGTGTCTGCGGGATGAAAGACTGGATGGCAGCGTTCTGCTGCGGTCCAGCCAGTCATCTCGATGTAGCAGAGCTGAAGCTGTCGTGGGAACCATGGAAAGGTAAGGATGAGGTTGGTTTATTATTTTTCTTTTATTGCAGGAGATCGTTGGCTTCAGCTGGAATGGGTGTGATGGTAAGTATGGTTTAATTTAGAACAATAAAGAATTGTGTCTTTATTTCAATTAAAGGACTTTATTCTGGGTGTTGTGTTTTTTTTAAATACTTTACTAGAAATTCATGGCGGTCATGTCTAATACTGGCGTGACCCCATGAATTTTGGGCTTGGGGCCAGCTGATAATACCAAGCTGGCCCTAACCCCTTTATTACCCAGTGAGCCACCGCACCAGGGCCCTGGATGAGTTGGGTACAGCGCCAGAAGATGGCGCTTCTATGAACGCGCCATTTTCCGGGGTGGCTGCGGACTGCAATTTGTAGCGGGGGGGGGGGCCCAGAAAGCTTGGGCCTCCCTGCGCTGCAGATTCCAGCCCCCAGCTGCCTAGTTGTACCTGGCTGGACACAAAAATAGGGCGAAGCCCCACGTACTTTTTTTTTAATTATTTCATGAAATTCATGAAATAATTAAGAAAAAAAGGGCTTCCCTATATTGTTGTGTCCGGCCAGGTACAAATAGGCAGCTGGTGGATGGGGGCAGCCCGTTCCTGCCTGCTGTACCTGGCTGGACACAAATATAGTGCGAAGCCCCACTTCAATTTTTTTAAATTATTTCAGGAAATTCATGAAATAATTTAAAAAAAATTGACGTGGGGCTTCGCACTATATTTGTGTCCAGCCAGGTACAGCAGGCAGGAACGGGCTGCCCCCAACCACCAGCTGCCTATTTGTACCTGGCCGGACACAACAATATAGGGAAGCCCTTTTTTTCTTAATTATTTCATGAAATAATTTAAAGAAAATTGACGTGGGGCTTCGCCCTGTTTTTGTGTCCAGCCAGGTACAACTAGGCAGCTGGGGGCTGGAATCCGCAGCGCAGGGAGGCCCAAGCTTTCTGGGCCACCCCCGCTGCAAATTGCAGTCCGCAGCCACCCCGGAAAATGGCGCGTTCATAGAAGCGCCATCTTCTGGCGCTGTACCCAACACATCCAGGGCCCTGATGCGGTGGCTCACTGGGTAATAAAGGGGTTAGGGCCAGCTTGGCATTATCAGCTGGCCCTAAGCCCGAAATTCATGGGGTCACGCCAATATTAGACATGACCACCATGAATTTCTAGTAAAGTATTTAAAAAAAACACAACACCCAGAAAAAAAGTCCTTTAATTGAAATAAACACACAATTCTTTATTGTTCTAAATTAAACCATACTTACCATCACGCCCATTCCAGCTGAAGCCAACGATCTCCTGAAATAAAAGAAAAATAATAAAGCAACATCATCCTTACCTTTTCATGGTTCCCATGACAGCTTCAGCTCTGCTACATCGAGATGACAGGCTGGACCGCAGCAGAACGCTGCCATCCTGCCTGTCATCCCGCAGACACTGAGAAGCGCAGGCTTGCTTGCGCTCCACAGTGTCTCTCTGTGAGGGCATCCAGATGAGCCGAGTTAATGTCCAATGAACTCGGCTCACCTCATGCACGTCACTGACAGCGTGGGAAAATTCTCCTGCACTCAGCGCTTCAGCGTGGGAGAATTCTCACACTGAAGCGCTGAGTGCAGGAGAATTCTCCCACGCTGTCAGTGACGTGCAGGAGGTGAGCTGAGTTCATTGGACATGAGCTCACCTTATGCACGTCACTGACAGCGTGGGAAAATTCTCCTGCACTCAGCGCTTCAGCGGGAGAATTCTCACGCTGAAGCGCTGAGTGCAGGAGAATTCTCCCACGCTGTCAGTGACGTGCAGGAGGTGAGCTGAGTTCATTGGACATGAGCTCACCTTATGCACGTCACTGACAGCGTGGGAGAATTCTCCTGCACTCACCGCTTCAGCGTGAGAATTTTCCCACGCTGTCAGTGACGTGCATGAGGTGAGCCGAGTTCATTGGACATGAACTCGGCTCATCTGGATGTCGTCACAGAGAGACGCTGAGCAGCGCAAGTAAGCCTGCGCTTCTCAGTGTCTGCGGGATGAGAGGCTGGATGGCAGCGTTCTGCTGCGATCCAGCCTGTCATCTCGATGTAGCAGAGCTGAAGCTGTCGTGGGAACCATGGAAAGGTAAGGATGAGGTTGCTTTATTATTTTTCTTTTATTGCAGGAGATCGTTGGCTTCAGCTGGAATGGGCGTGACGGTAAGTATGGTTTAATTTAGAACAATAAAGGATTGTGTCTTTATTTCAATTAAAGGACTTTATTCTGGGTGTTTGTGTTTTTTTTAACTTTGACTATGGGGTTAGTAATGGGGGTGTCTTATAGACGCCTCTCCATTACTAACCTGGGCTTGATGTCAGCTGGCATTATAAGCTGACATCAACTCCAACCCTATTACCCCCTGCCACCGCACCAGGGCAGCGTGGAAGAGCGAGGCTAAGTGCCAGAATTGGCGCATCCTATGAATGCGCCATTTCTGGGGCGGCTGACGGCTGGTGTTTCTAGCCTGGGAGGGGGCCAATATTCATGGCTCCCTTCCTGGGCTATTAATATCAGCCCCCAGCTGTCTGCCTAGCCTTTGCTAGCTATTAAATTAGGGGGGACCCCACGTCATTTTTTTGGGGGGGTCCCCCATTTTAATAGCTAGTAAAGGCTATGTATTCAGCTGGGGGCTGATATTAGTAGCCTGGGAAGCTCCGTGGGTATTACCCCCTTCCCAGGCTTCAAACATCTGCCCCAGCCGTCTGCTTAACCTCCGCTAGAGCCTAAAATTAAGGGGAACCCCACGCCAATTTTTTTAATAATAAATCCTTTATTTTAATACTAAATGACAAGTACAGTAACCAACACTATCACTGTACTTCATATATATGTGACTGACATGTTTCTATCTATCTAATCTATGTGTGAAGCTCTATTCTGTCTGTTATAAATTGTCGGGTACAGATGCTGAATTGCCGGCCGGCTTTTTTAAAGAGATGGTGCATGAAAACACTATTATTTTTTTTGATAAATCCTTTACGCTAAATGACAAGTACAGTAAGCAACACTGTCACTGTACTTCATATATATGTGACTGACATGTTTCTATCTATCTAATCTATGTATGATGCTCTATTCTGTCTGTTATAAATTGTCGGGTACCGCTGTTGAATTGCCGGCCGGCTTTTTTAAAGAGACGGTGTATGAAAACACTATTATTTTTTTTGATAAATCCTTTACGCTAAATGACAAGTACAGTAAGCAGCACTTTCACTGTACTTCGTATATATGTGGCTGACATGTTTATATCTATCTAATCTATGTGTGAAGCTTTATTCTTTCGGTTCTAAATTGTCGGGTACCAGTGTATGCCGCTGCTGGATTGCCGGCTTTTCATGTTTCACTGTCAGCACTGTTCCCATCGATTTGGGCAATCACTGTAATGCCACAACCACCATGGCTGTGGCATTACAGTGAGTGGCAGACAATCCCTGCATGATTGGTGCTCTAAATAGCGCCAGACATGCAGGACACGCTTTTGGTGCACGAACAGTTATCGAACATAACCTCGAACAGCCGAATTTTTTGCAAATCGTTCGGGTTCGTCGAACAACTCGAACACCGCCCAAAACAGCTCGAATTTGAGATTGGCGAACAGTTCTAGTCGAACACCGCTCATCTCTAACTATGACCTCCACCACTCTTCCAAGGGGCATTGATATTGTCTTTTTATTCCACTCTGACCTCCACCACTCTTCCAAGAGGCATTAAAACTGTCTTGTTAAGCTACTGGGACCTCCACGTCTCTTCCAAAGGGCATTTAAACTGTCTTGTTAAGCTACTGTCACCTTCACCACTCTTTCAAGTGGCATTGATATTGTATTTTTATTCTACTGTGACCTCCACCACTCTTCCAAGTGGCATTAAAACTGTCTTGTTAAGCTACTGTGACCTCCACAACTCTTCCAAGGGGCATCAAAACCATCTTGTTAAGCTACTGTCACCTCCACCACTCTTCCAAGGGGCATTGATATTGTCTTTTTATTCCACTGCGACCTCCACCACTCTTCCAAGGGGCAATGATATTGTCTCTTTATTCCACTACGACCTCCACCACTCTTCCAAGGGGCATTAAAACTGTCTTGTTAAGCTACTGTGACCTCCACGTCTCTTCCAAGGGGCATTAAAACCGTCTTGTTAAGCTACTGTGACCTGCACCACTCTTCCAAGGGGCATTAAAACCTGTCTTGTTAAGCTACTGTGACCTCCACCCCTCTACTAAGGGGCAGTGATATTGTCTTTATATTCCACTGCGACCTCCACCACTCTTCCAATGGGCATTTCAACTGTCTTGTTAAGCTACTGTGACCTCCACGTCTCTTCCACGGGGCATTAAAACCATCTTGTTAAGCTACTGTGACCTCCACAACTCTTCCAAGGGGCATTGATATTGTCTTTTTTATTCCACTGCGACCTCTACCACTCATCCAAGGGGCATTAAAACCGTCTTGTTAAGCTACTGTGACCTCCACCATTTTTCTAAGGGGCATTGATATTGTCTTTTTATTTCATTGTGACCTCCACCACTCTTCCAAGGGGCATTAAAACCTGTCTTGTTAAGCTACTGTGACCTCCACCACTCTACTAAGGGGCAGTGATATTGTCTTTATATTCCACTGCGACCTCCACCACTCTTCCAATGGGCATTAAAACTGTCTTGTTAAGCTACTGTGATCTCCACAACTCTTCCAAGGGGCATTGATATTGTCTTTTTTATTCCACTGCGACCTCTACCACTCATCCAAGGGGCATTAAAACCGTCTTGTTAAGCTACTGTGACCTCCACCATTTTTCTAAGGGGCATTGATATTGTCTTTTTATTTCATTGTGACCTCCACCACTCTTCCAAGGGGCATTAAAACTGTTTTGTTAAACCACTCTGAACTCCACAGCTCTTCCTAGGGGCATTAAAACCGTCTTCTTAAGCTACTGTGACCTCCACCGTTCTTCCAAGGGGCATTGATATTGTCTTTTTATTCCACTGCGACCTCCACCACTCTTCCAAGGGGCATTAAAACCATCTTGTTAAGCTACTGTGATCTCCACGACTCTTCCAAGGGGCATTAAAACCTTCTTGTTAAGCTACTGTGACCTCCACTACTCTTCCAAGGGGCATTGATTTTGTCTTTTTATTCCACTGCGACCTCCACCACTCTTCGAAGGGGCATTAAAACCATCTTGTTAAGCTACTGTGACCTCCACCACTCTTCCAAGTGGCATTGATATTGTCTTTTTATTCCACTGCGACCTCCACCACTCTTCCAAGGGGCATTAAAACTGTTTTGTTAAGCTACTGTGACCTCCTCATCTCTTCCAAGGGGCATTAAAACTGTCTTGTTAAGCTACTGTGACCTCCACAACTCTTCCAAGGGGCATTGATATTGTCTTTTTATTCCACTGCGACCTCCACCACTCTTACAAGCGGCATTAAAACTGTCTTGTTAAGCTACTGTGACCTCCATGTCTCTTCCAAGGGACATTAAAACCGTCTTGTTAAACCACTCTGAACTCCACAGCTCTTAAAAGGGGCATTGAAATGTTGTTTTTAATTACCTCTAACCTCCACGACTCTTCCAATGGGCATTGCATTTCCTCCTAATTTTAGTCAGCTTTTGCTTTTCAATGCATAAGCGAACACTAAAGGAAACCCACTCCCCAATAATGAGTAGAAGGTTTTTAGTACTCTGTAATCCACGTCTGTTTCAAGGGGCATTGCAGTTCCTCATAATTTTTGGAAAGCTTTCCATTCACTGTTTAGGCCAACAGTGTACAGGAGACCCAGTTGCTATAAATGGAATAAGCGGTTTAGTTAAGGCCCTCTGACCCCCATGTCACTTCCAAGGGGCATTGAAGTGCCTCGAAATTTTTGGTAGGCATTGCACTCACTGTATGCCCTATAACTGTGTAGCTGAATCGCTCCTTTTGGTACAGAAACATATCCTACAAGACATATTCTGGTTGACTGGCCTGATATTGATGTGAATGATACCTGTTCCTCCTGCTCTTTCTCCTTTGCCACTACCTCATCCATCATTTATCACCTGAAGCTTTGTTTTAACGGGAGTCATAGAACTGGGATAGTGGCAGGAAAACATCCAGCAATCCTCGGAGGAGGTAGGATATGCACCAAAACGCTGAACACCTCAGGCCTAGCCGCTACTACATACATGCGCTTGCATTCCAAGGAACAGAAAGCTAAGGAGATGGATGGCCTCATGATCATGAATAATTAACTCGTTGTGTAGGAGGCTGACCACTGCTGCTGTCTTCCTTCTGAACTTTGTGTTGAAGCCTGATTGACCCAGGACCCGCAATCTTCTATGTCTGGAGGACGTGTTGCATCCCAGTGTCCAACTGTGTCCCGGCTTCCACAATATTAACCCTGTGTGAAGGCATCAGTCAGATGGACCATCCCTGGCCACATTCACTTGTCCACGTGTTTGTGGTTAGGCTGTTCTTCAAATAGGGGCGGCTGGGGCCCGTTTATGGACATCCGGCCGACACGGCCAGTCGTTCCTGCCCGTGCGACCTCTGTGTCACCGGGTTTGTGCCAGAGCCGCGGTGGACCCTGACGGCCAGCCCCCCTCTCCCAATACTGGTGCCTGTCCGCTGGTGGGTCGAGCGCCCCCGCAGTGGAGACAGGTCTAAGCTCTGTAATTTAAATTGGCTCTGTAATTTGAATGAGTACACTTTAAATCATTTTACAAGGATCTATTGGAGGGCAAGTCTGATGCCAGCAGCCACGGTAATTCCAGCTCCAGTAACGTCCACTAAAGCTGCTGCAGTTAAAAAGCTTTTATAAGGATCGAGCTTGGCGGTCCACCGCAAGGCGTGCTACCGCCAGTCACAGCCCCTTTGCCTTGGGGCGCCTCCCCGATGCTCTTCACTGAGTGTCCCGGGGGCCCGAAGCATTTCCTTTTAAAAAATTAAGTATCCAAGCCACAGGTGGTGTAGCTTGCTTAACAGCTAGGATACTCCGCTGACTAGCAGACACTGAAGCTTTGGAGCAGACCTCTGATTCCCAGGCTATAGTATGAGTAAACAGCTCTTCAGACTCAACCATCTGTGTTACCCCAAGCCATAGTGTATGTAGTTTCTTCCGGTTATAAAGGGGGGGGGAGATCCTACCCACCTGGAATTGATGATGCCAACGTCATGTAAAACACAGCAAGGGGACTCCAAAGAGTCTCCATTTTTTCCAAATATTGTGGCACAGACACCACTTAAGTGGCATCAATTGTCCCAGAGTTGCTTAAAATGGTTGGTGAAGTGATTTTCCAAAATCCTCAAACTTTTAGTCTCCCCAGGATGACACAGATGGGGCAGATAGTGGTTGGCCCGGCCCGCTAGGCCGCATTGTAGCACAGTGAGCTTCGCACTGCAACTTATGCTTCATATCCATGTGATGGCTCAAGCATAAAGTACTCAAACTATTGTTTTTTTGGCCTCTACTTAGCTTTTGGTGACAAATGTTACAGATAACATGAGTTGGGTCATCTTTAGCGATCTCAGAAAATGCCCAGGCTATGCAAGGTTTAGAGCCCATGCGACACAGCTACTAGCAATACTAGCAAATGATTGGCTGGGTTAGATGCAGTAAAAAATTGTTATTAGATACACAGGCGGTGCAGCTTGCTTCACAGCTTGGCTACTACGCCCAAAGTATTGCCTGGGCTAGATGCAGTTAAAAATTCTTATTAGATACACAGGTGGTATAGCTTGCATCACAGCTGGGCTACTACGCCCAAAGTATTGGTAGACTCTATACTAAATAAGGAAGGAGTCACTGACTGTGGTGGCCCCTCCGCGGGCCGTGGCGATTGGTCATCCCCTTTCGCTGCCCCTTACTCAACGAATTCACAAACATCTCCCGTCGGTTTGGAGTCCCATTATGCCCAACAAAAACCATAGGCCCCACAACGAAGCTATCATTCTTAGGCATCGAAATCGACACCACAGCAAGGTTGTTCCGCCTCCCATGGGAAAAAATACCAAAACATTACACCTGATTGAGGGTTTTTGCGCAGTATGGAAAGTAACACTACAGCAGATGCAAGTATTACTAGGTCTCCTCGTGTTTGCGAGCCGGGTGATGCCAGTCGGAAGGGTTTTTTCTCGTCATTTATCGCCCGCAACAAAAGGGGCATCAAAACCGAGTCATAGAATCAGAATCAGCAGGCAGCTACGGGCGGACTTAGAGGTGTGGAAACCTTCTTATAATCATTCAACAGTCACACGTTATTTATGTCAGCAGAACAGTCCAACATTGAACTAAGATTATTCACCGGAGCGGCAGAATCAGGCGGATATGCAGCGATACTAAATAACCAATGGTGCACAAGCTTATGGCCTCCGTATTGGGCAGAACAAGTGCAGACAAAAAAACAGACACTCCTGGAACTCTTCCCAATAGTGGTAGCAATAGAAATATGGGGCGCGAGCCTGGCTAACAAAAATATTCGCTTCATAACAAAAAACACCAGCCTAGCGCACTGCATTAATAAGATGGCATCATCGTCTCTCCCAGTGCTAGACCTACTATGCTGGCTAGCATTCCTGTGCCTAAAACACAATGTATGGGTCCGCGCTAGCCACGATGCTGAGGGGTCTAACACTGCTGCTAACGCTTTATCACAATTCAATTGGCAGATTTTCACTGAGCTCCTCCCCAACGCCCACCCATTGGGCAACAGTTGCCCACCCTCCCTATGGGATCTAGTGGCGAATAGTTGATGCCATTAATCAGAGCGTCAGTTGCCTCGTCGACGTGGAAAGCATACGGTAAGGCATGGGAAGAGTGGACATGACTAGTAGCAGGCAGACGGGTTGACCAATGTGAACAAGCCAGATTACAAGTCACCATAGAATTTCTCCACCAGCTAATGATGAGGGGCATATCAGGGGCATCAGCGCAGCGGTGTCTGACCGGAGTAGCATTTCACTTCCAACTACTGAATTGGGGAGATGTGACAAAGAGATTCATCATCAGACAATCCATAAAAGGGTGGAAAAGGGGTCAGCCAAGTCAGGAGTGTAGACATCCCGTCCCGTGTCACTAAAACTGATTTCTCACATCATATCCCTAACACCATTAACATGACACTCACAATTTGAAGCAACACTACTGTCTACTGCATTTGCGATCGCCTTTTTCGGGGCGCTATGCATAAGCAAATTAGTCCCTCAATCTAAAATTACCACCAGTGGAGGCTTATTACACCAGGACATAGTCATAGCCAATAATGCAATATGTCTACGCATACGCAAATCGAAAACGGTTCCAGCGGGCAGGGGCACTTGGGTACTTCTACAACCCACAAACAGTACACTGAGTCGGGTAACAATAGTAAAAACATATATAACCATCAGATCACAAACTAATTTCTTCCTATCACACATTGATGGAACGCCATTATCAAGATACCAGTTCTAAGCTATATTTAATAAATGCCTAACATCGGCAGGGAACCATCCTAAAGATTACGGGACACACTCATTCCGCATAGGCGCGTCCACGGAAGCAGCAAGAGCAGGACTGTCAGAAACGGAAGTTCAGAGGATAGGGAGATGGCGATCCACGTGTTTGGCGAGATACATAAGACCGGACTTGTTATCCTAACGTGGTTTGTTTCTTTTACAGGTGACGCTAAGCCAACAGTGTGAGTGATAGGCCACTCGTATATATATTGGGCAGAAAAAAGGGCGAAAGTCCGCCCAGGGGGGAGGAAATTAGAGTTTCATAACACATATTTCAACTGGAGAGGTATTAGAGGCCTGCAATGGCCACAGGTACTAATGGAGTTAATCAAGGTAGGGAGAGAGGCAAGAGGTCCAGTCATCTTAGTTATACATGCCGGGGGAAACGACCTAGGTCATCACAAGAGCGCATAACTAATGGCAATAATGAAACTAGACACTGAGCGCTTCAGAGAATTTTTCACAAAACTAACTATAGTATGGTCAGAGATTGTGCCGATAGCGGTATGGCAAGTTACACAAGACATCACGGCCATCGAACGGACAGGGCGGGTAATAAATATTCAGAAGGCAAAATTTAGAAGAGAAAGAGGAGGGGTAGTGATACGACACCGACAGCTGGAAGGAGATAAAGCAGGCCTCATACGGCCCGACGGTGTTCACTTAATGGATATTGGACTGGACATATTCCTGTCAGGACTCCAGGATGGAGTGGAACAAGCAATAAGAGTTATGGATGGCGGTCAGAGTCCTGCATACGAGTACACAGGATCCTCCGTGGCCTGGAAATAGAAAGGACATGTTGGAGAGTTGCACTTGTTGGCCAACTTGCCGGTGTGGAGACACAGGGAATGCTGCATCAAGCTGAATTATTTTAGAAATAAAATGCCTTTCTTATGGAATGAGTATAAAGAGTTAATAAAGCTGTGACTGATTCTCACCCATCCAGTTGTAAGAGTTACATTATTGTATTGTCAAGGAAAGGGGGGCGGTAGGGGGGCTGAGCGGCTGGGCTTGGTTGGGGGTCCCCACAGTCTGCCTATGCTAGATGCAGTTAAAAATTCTTATTAGATACACAGGCGGTGCAGCTTGCTTCGCAGCTGGGCTACTATGCCCAAAGTATTGCCTGGGCTAAATGCAGTTAAAAATTCTTATTAGATACACAGGCGGTGCAGCTTGCTTCACAGCTGGGCTACTATGCCCAAAGTATTGCCTAGGCTAGATGCAGTTAAAAATTCTTATTAGATACACAGGCAGTGTAGCTTGCTTCAGAGCTGGGCTAGTACGCTGACTAGCAGACACTGAAGCTTTGGAGCAGACTTCTGAGTAAACAGCTCTTCAGACTCAACCATCTGTGTTACCCCAAGCCATAGTGTATGTAGTTTCTTACGGTTAAAAGGGGGAGGCGACCCAACCCACCTGGAATTGACGATGCCAACGTCACATAAAACACAGCAAGGGGACTCCAAAAAGAGTCTCCATTTTTTTCAAAAATTGTGGCACAGACACCACTTAAGTGGCATCAATTGCCCCAGAGTTGCTTAAAATGGTTGGTGAGGTGATTTTACCAAATCCTCAAGCTTTTAGTCTCCCCAGGATGACACAGGAGTAGAAAAGTCCTTGCGGATCCATGATTTGTTCATCTTTATGAACGTGAGTCTGTCTACATTCTCAGTGGACAGCCGCATGCGCTTATCTGTCAGCACACCACCAGTAGCGCTGAACACACGTTCAAAGAGAACGCTGGCTGCAGGGCATGACAAGATCTCCAAGGCGTGAGTGGCAAACTCCGGACATTTTTCCAGATTGGGAGCCCAAAATGAGCAAGGGTCTAGTGACACAGTCAAGGCTTCGATGTTCACTTGGAGATTCTCCTGTACCATCCTCTCTAGGCGTTGACTATGTGTCACACTTCTTGTCTCCTGTGGCCTTGCAAAGGATGGTCTAAAAAAGTGGTGAACCGATTCCACAAAATTGCTGTGACCAGCAGATACTATGTTACTATTACGGTTTGAGTGATGAAGACTCGACAGTCCCAAGGTTGGCAAGTTAGAACTGTGAGATTCACTACGTGCACCTCTGGTGTTTTGTGGAAAAGCACATGTAAGATTCTGCAACAGTCTCTGCTGATACTCCTGCATGCGTGAATCATGTTGCAGATAGTGCAGCAAGAAGGCACTCATGTGTCTTGCGCATCCAGGAGGACCAAGTCCTTATTGTGTTGGTAGCGAGGTAAGAATCATGCTTCCTTCCTCTGCCCTCTCCCCCCAACCTCGCACAGCATAAATGTGATCAAGGTCTCCCTCATCTGATGAGTCTTCCATGCCCATCGCCAGTTCATCCTCCACTTCTTCCTCGGCTCCTGCACCTTCCTCAACAGTTTGGCTGCTACCATGCGCCCTGGTTAAAACCTCTCCGCCACCCTCCCATGCCTGCCGCCTTGGTGCTGCCGACCGTCTGGACCTTGGAGATGTTATCCCTTCCGCATACGACTCCTCCTCTACTTCCTCCACCTCCTCTTGTCCCACCACCTGACTCCGAATTCTGATTAACGTGTGCTCCAGCATGTAGATCACCGGAATAGTCATGCTGATAATAGCATCATCAGCATTAAACATCTTCATCGCCATTTCAAAACTATGCAGAAGGGTGCATAGGTCCCTGATCTGAGACCACTCCTGCAGCGTGATTTGCCCCACCTCTGGATCTCGTTGGCCCAGGCTATACGTCAGAACGTATTGCACCAGGGCTTGTCGGTGCTGCCACAGTCGCTGCAACATGTGCAGAGTTGAATTCCACCGTGTCGGCACATCGCATTTCAGCCGGTAAACTGGCAGGCCCAACGACTTCTGTAGGGATGTAAGTCGCTGAGCTGCGGGATGCGAACGGCGGAAGTGAGCACACAGCGACCGTGCCCTATGCAGAAGGCCATCTAGTCCGGGATAGTGGGCTAAAAATTGCTGGACAACCAGGTTCAACACGTGAGCCATACAAGGCACGTGTGTGACTTTGCCCCGGCGAAGGGCCGCACCCAGGTTTGCAGCATTGTCACACACGGCCTTCCCTGGTTGCAGGTCAAGTGGAGACAACCATTCATGAAACTGGGTCTCCAGAGCTGACCACAACTCCTCAGCTGTGTGACTCACATTTCCCAGACATTTCAAAGTAAACACCGCCTGATGCCGTTGAGCCCTGCTGCCATCATAGTAAGGAGGTGTGCAGGATTCCTTCTGCACAGTTAGAAAGCGGGTGGCATTACCAGACAGGCTTTGGGTGCAGGTGGAGGATTGAGAGGAGGTTGAGGAGGCAGAAGCAGTGGAGGACAGCAGCCCCTTGTCCTGCTGTCACAATAGTTACCCAGTGCCCAGTCAGCGACATGTAACGCCCCTGTCCATGCCAACTCTTCCAAGTGTCTGTGGTGAAATGCACCCTGTCACACACAGAGTTTCTCAAAGAAGCGGTGATGTTGTGTGTGATATGCTGGTGTAGCGCAGGCACACGTTTCTTTGAGAAGTAGTACCAACTGGGCATCTGGTACTGGGGCACTGCGACGGACATAAGGTCTCGAAAATCCTTTGTGTCCACCAGGCGGAAAGGCAGCATTTCTGTAGCCAACAGCTTGCAGATGGTGAAATTCAACCTCTTAGCTTTGTCATGGCTAGGAGGGAATGGTCTTTTACTTGTCCACATCTGAGGGACCGAGGGCTGGCTGTTGTGCTTAGATGGGGTTGAGTAGGGTGTCCCCGGCCGTCTGTGAGGAAGATGCAGGCGGAAAAGTTAGGTTGCCTTGATCCAAAGGTGGTGCTCTCTATGTCGGAGAGCGCTCAACACCAGCTGGTGTTTCCACTTCCAAATGAAATGATGACCTGCCAATCACACTGGCTGTTGCGGGTAAAGAGATGGCAGGTCTGCGTCCAAAAACATGTGTGACTGCTGTCCCCCCAGTCACAGAGGATGAAGAGGCCGCGGATGCACAAGATGGGGCAGACGGTGGTTGGCCTGACCCGCTAGGCCGCACTGTAGCACAGTGAGCTTCCCACTGCAACTTATGCTTCATATCCATGTGACGGTTCATGCATGAAGTACTCAAACTATGGATTTTTTGGCCTCTACTTAGCTTTTGGTGACAAATATTACAGATAACACGAGTTGGGTCATCCTTATCGATCTGAAAAAATGCCCAGGCTATGCAAGGCTTAGAGCCCATGCGACCTGAAGAGCCACCACGAAGTGTGGTCAGAGGCAGAGTTGTGGTTGAGGATGCAGTTGTTGACGTGCTTCCAGTACTCCGTCTCTGTCCAGGAAGGCGCAACCTAACCTCTTCGTCAATAGCATCCTCCTCCACCTCCTCTGCTGACCTCATCGACTGGCTGACTATGGGTTGACAGTAAGTGGGTCTCCAACCTCATCATTATCACCCTGTGTGTTCTCACACCCGTCGTCCTCAGAGCCAACCTCTTCCTGCCCTGACCGAAAAGTCAAGTTGTCGCTCCAATCAGGTATTTGAGTCTCATCATCGTCTTCATCATTGTCTCCACCAACAGGAGTTACAATTTGGGAACGAGGGTCTACATTATGCTCAGAACCTTCTTCATCTGGTCCTGGATCCGACTCATAAAGATTCTGGACATCAGTGCAGATCATTTCCTCGTCTGGATTAACAGAAGCTCTGGAGCAGACCTCAATTTCCCAGGCTATAGTATGAGTAAACAGCTCTGCAGACTCAACCATCTGTGTTACCCCATACTCAGACGGGCAGCTGGAGACTTGGGAGCTGTGAGGAAGCAAGTGTGATTGGGGTGACACCTCTGAGGACTGGAGTATGTGTGATGTTGAAGTTGAGGTGGAGGAGAGCCCACTTGAAGGAACACTTGATATCCATTGAAGCACCTGCTGTTTTTGTGTCTCATCTAGAATTTGTAGCGATGGGCATGTCCGTAAGAAGGGGATCGTATTACATTGTCCACGAAATGAAGTAGACATCTTAGTTTGGCTGGAAGATGGTCTTTCTTCCGCAGATATTACTGTTGCTTTAACACCTACCCCACGGACACAACCTTTTTTTCCCTTTCCAACACGCCTATTCCCCTTTCCACCAGCAGCAGGCCTTTTGCCACTCATTTTGGTAGTTAACTAATTGACAACTCTGTAGTTGTTTGCAAAAAAACAATGGATGGAAACCGAGCAGAGCTGAGTGGCCAAACTGTGGTACTAGCCCAAAAGGATTGGCTGGGTTAGATGCAGTAAAACAATTTTATTAGATACACAGGTGGTGTAGTTTGGTACAGATGGGCTACTACAATGAGTAACAGACACTGCTACAGGCCCAAAAGTATTTACTGGGCTAGATGCAGTAAAAAATTGTTATTAAATACAATGGTGGTGTAGCTTGGTACAGATGGGCTACTACAATGAGTAACAGACACTGCTACAGGCCCAAAAGTATTTACTGGGCTAGATGCAGTAAAAAATTGCTATTAAATACAAAGGTGGTGTAGCTTGGTACAGATGGGCTACTACAATGAGTAACAGACACTGCTACAGGCCCAAAAGTTTTTACTGGGCTAGATGCAGTAAAAAAATGTTATTAAATACAAAGGTGGTGTAGCTTGGTACAGATAGGCTTCTTCAATGAGTAACTGACACTGCTGCTATGCCCAAAAGGTTTTACTTGGCTAGATGCAGTAAAAAATTGTTATTAAACACAAAGGTGGTGTAGCTTGGTACAGATGGGCTACTACAATGAGTAACAGACACTGCTACAGGCCCAAAAGTATTTACTGGGCTAGATGCAGTAAAAATTGTTATTAAATACAAAGGTGGTGTAGCTTGGTACAGATGGGCTACTCCAATGAGTAACAGACACTGCTACAGGCCCAAAAGTATTTACTGGGCTAGGTGCAGTAAAAAATTGGTATTAGATACACAGGTGGTGTAGCTTGCAACACAGATAGGCTACTCACCTGACTAACACACACTGCTAGAGGCCCAAAAGGATTGGTTTAGCTAGATTTAGCCAAATGCTTTGAAAAACACTTGGACAGCACTGGCACAGACCTGCCTGGCAAAAAGTGCTAGGAACTGCTGTAACCTAGCCCTCAAAAGGGCTGCATTTACAACTAGTACCTACTCCCTAAACCTATCTGTCTATTTAAGAGCAAATTCGCTTTCAATTCACACAGTTACAAAGTATAGCGCCCACAGCAGCAGCAGTGCCGTCTAACACTCAGCTACAGCAGTGAGAAAATGGTGGCGACGGGGAAAATGGCTGGGTCTTATAGGGCAAGGACATGTGACATACACAGCAAATGACACATGCCCTTGCTTGTGTGTAAAAAAAGCACTTTGCTGCGTGTGTGCGCTGCTGATAGGCTGACAGACTGCACCCCCCCACTGTAAATGCGGGAAAGAAAAAAAAATGGAGATTGGCATTATTTCTAAAGAGATCCATCCTCTGCCCCCCCCCCCGCCCACTCTACACTGAAACTGTCTATTAACATTGATTAACAGTATTACTGTGAAAAAATCCAGTTACAGTTTTGGTGCATGAACAGTTATCGAACATAACCTCTAACAGCCGGATTTTTTTCAAATCGTTCGGGTTCCTCAAACGTCTCGAACACCGCCCAAAACATCTCAAATTTGAGATTGGCGAACAGTTCGAGTCGAACACCGCTCATCTCTAATTGCCAGCTTTTCTACTCTGACAGGTGGTCGATAAGGGAGGGGGTGGGGGGAGAGTGATATTGGAGAAACTCTTAATATTTCTATGACATCTTCCCCTCTTTGAGATAGCATAGGGGCCGATTTACAGATCGTCCCTTAAGCCTACCTCGAGGCCCACCCTTCCTGCTAATCCGACAAGCCGTGGACCCAACTCACGCACCACGCTGACCGACTGGGGATCCATCTTTCCGATCACCCTGACCAATTCGGGGTACATCTTGCACACCCCTCTGAGAGGCTATAGGTACCTTCTTCTCATACTCCTGACAGGCAGTGGGACATACATTTACTTCACCTTGCCCGGTTGTGAGGCCTACCTTTCCTGCCATCTTGTTTACCTTGGGAGCCGTGCTCACTATGGGGCAGCTACCCCTGACCACGTCACCATCTGGCGTGACATTTGTCAGCTGCATGGGACTACTTTCCTTATGATCCCCGTGTTTCTCCCCATTCTTTCCCATTACCGCTGGAGTCATGCTAGTCATGGGGCAGCTACCACCGACCATGTCACCATCTGGCGTGACACTGGTCACCTGCACGGGATGACCTGCTTCCTGGTGTCCATGCCTGCTCCCATTGCCCATAGCACTTATGCTGGCTCATTTTAGGGGATCCTCAGCAGCATCACCCCGCGGGGTGAGGTGGCTGAGTTCCTCTTTCCACAACACACATTTTCATTATGCATCACATTGACATAACTGACCATTACATCACATGACATATCAGACCTGGGAGGGTTGTTAGGAATGTATCGGGCAACCAACTGTCCCAGATCAGTTCCCAATAGCACATTAGTGGGGAGATTCTTCGACACCCCCACTTCCCGTAGCCCCATCCCTGCACCCTAGTCCAGGAAAGCTCGGGCCATCGGTATGGGACGACGAACACCCCCAAACCTGGTAACAGTCAGGGTCTTCCCAGGAATGAGTTCTTCTGGTAACACGAACTCAGGGCGGATGAGGGTACATTGTGCCCCAGTGTCCTTAAGGCCAACAGTAATGGTGTTGCCCACAGTAACCGGTTGTAAGTTCTCACGGGCCCTGCCAACCGCCCCACCCACAAAAAGATTGGCTGCAGTATGGTCACAAATATAGCACTTACAGCAGTCAAATGCAGGCCGGGTGCTGGAAAATGGGGTAGAACCTGCTGAGGGCCGGTTGGCTGGAACACTGGGGATGGCTGTTGGCTTACCCCCTTTCCAGCTGGCAGTGGCTGACTTCTGCACCTCTGGTGTGTGGTTGGCCTCATAGGCATCCGTGATCTGGGCTGCTTTGGCGGCTTCCTTTGGCTCCCAGTCAAGCACAAACTGTTGCACTTCCACTGGGAAAAGACGAAAAAACTGGTCCTTCACCATCAGATCCTTCAGGTCCTCGAAGGTGGTGACTGACAGTCCTTGGACCCACTGCTCAAAGTTGGTCCTGAGCTCATCTGCCACACTGCCGTAGCTGTCATGTGGTCCACTCTGGAGGACTCGGAACTTTTTCTGGTAAACTTCTGGAGTTAGCTGGTACTTTTTTTTATCAGGGCCTGCTTGATGACCTTGTAGTGTCCATCTTGATCTCGAGGGAGAGACGCAAACACATCCAGAGCTTTTCCTCTGAGCCATGGAGTTCAGTACCTGGCCCACTGGTCCACAGGCAGCTGGTACTGACTGCAGGTTTTTTCAAATCTTCGCAGAAATATGTCCAAGTCTCCGTCTTTTTCCATTAAAGGAAAATGCTCAGGATGGGGTTTAAAGCTGTTTGCACTATTGGACTCACGGGTCTGTGTGGTGGAGGTCAGCAGCTGGATTCATGCTAACTCCAGCTGGTACAGACACTCATCTTGGGCCCGTTGCTCAGCTCTCTCAGTCTCTTGCTCAGCAGCCTCTTGTCAGCTTGGGCCTGTCGCTCAGCAACCTCTCGGTCAGCTTGCGCCTGGCGCTCAGCAGCATCTCGGTCAGCATGGGCCTATTACTCAGCTTGCTCCTGGAATTCCAAGATCAGCTGCAGTCGTTCGTCATGATCATCTGCGGTGAGCTGCTCCAAGGCCATCTGCAGGTGGGAGTCCACACTACCCTTGCTGCGGGTATGGCTGGCAATCACAGATGAGACCCCTGCAGCAGCGCCATCCGGGCCTTGACTGGCCACCCCCTCATAAGGGCTCTGCTGTCAGACTGGCTCTGCGGCACCATGCAACAGTTAAGCAATCATTTGGGCCTTGATCTTGCCTGTGGGGTCAATCTGTCTCAGCTAACAGAGGGCAGTGATAGTGTCCTTTGACTGCTGGTGATGCCAGCGCTCTCCACATGTAGCCATCATTGCCAAATAAAAGATAGGACAGAAAAACAAGAGAAAGGAGGGGAAGCAACTGCTACAGGTACAGCACTGTCCTTGATAAAAAATATTAAAACACTGATTCTGGTTCCTTATAACTTTGCATAGAATTCTCACAAGAACTGTGCAAGTTTTCAGTGACAGGAATGATTGCTCAATCCAGCCACTGATGTTCTGTAATATACCACCGCTTGCCATCAATTTGTCAGGAAGACAGGGGCGACACCAGGGAGATCACACAATATCCCACCGCTGCTGTCACTATGTCAGGAGTCGTCAGGGATTCGCACACACACGATCCCACTTACTCACTACGTAAGTATCAGCAAGCGAGCAGAGAGCGTATGGCATACACAACTCCGGATTCCAATGCATGGAATATGTGTGTACGCCTGAGTATGGTCACTACCAGCGTCACGATAACCCACTTATTATTATTCGCTGCCAACACCTATCAATTTTAAAATATAATACAGGCCTGATCGGATGCCTGCTTTCTAGTAGCGTATATGGCTTTGGGGGAGGAACAATTACAGGGCAAAAGAAACAGGACTATTAAATTTTATATTTAATCCAAAAGGGAGGCAGTGCTTATGAAAAATATACAAAAGGTTTTACAAAAGGAGCCATTACAATACAGAATATACAGTTACACAAATAAAATGGGATCAAACAAGAACTTACTTTAAAGATCACAGAGACGATTCAGTTTAGCTGGAGGGAAGCACTCTAATGCCCGTTCAGCAAACGTGACCCATGCTACACATAGATATGTAACTTCCAACATGAGTCATGACCCATCTTTGGCTGGGTCTTTTATGCCGAAGGGGGAATTGCCCACACACCCCCTGTGATGACATCATGTGGGCTGGGCTCCAGCCTTCATATTTTTATTAAAATCTCTAACTTCTGGGATAATTTATCACTGGTTGATTGCAGAAGCTTGCAAGTGATGCCATATTCTTCATTACAAATTTACCTTTCCTTAGAGACTACACATGGCATAGCTGCGGTCCATTGTTTTGGTACTTTGGCACCACAGCTCACCGGAGGGGCATACAGCTTTGAAAACATTAGCGTATTGTTCCTTAACTGACCCTGCAGCTAAAAATATGTGTCCCATTATTATCGGAATCATAGAACTTCTGATATTACATACTTCATGTCGGTGCCGGCGAGACTGCAAACTTCTGTTGGGGGATGGGGGATACCCTGGGGATGGGGGATGCCCTGGGGGTGAGAGAAAATTCTTTTGAAGCCAGGAACTACATCATTCTCACCTATGTGTATATTTATCACAGGCCAGTGCTACTAGAAAATACACTCGTGTATTAAATGGGTTTGTAGCTCCCTTTGTACTAGTATTTGCCTATTAGCAACTTCCCCTGTGTGTGCTAATTTGCATAGTGGCAGCTCTTTAGATTGCAAGTTTTTGTGCTCTGATGGATGGTCGATAAGGGTGAGAGGGGAGAAGAGTGGTTTGGGAGAAATTCTTAATATTTCTATGACACAAGTGGTTTCTCCAAATTTAGCACAAAATTAAACAAAATAAAATCGCTTTTATTAGCTACTGCAGTCGGCAAATTATTCAGCCCTTTACATTTTTAGTACTTAGTAGAGCCCCTCTGACTGTTATGACCTGCTGCAGACATGATACCTAACAAGACACCAGCTACTGGTAACGTTCCTGAGAAATCTTAGCTTTCTCATTGAGAGTAATGGCCTCCAGGTTACTAATATTCTTGGGTTGTGAAAAGAGTGGTTCAAAAAGAAAGAAAAGAGATAATTGACTTATACCTGGACGTGGCTTAAAGCGGAAGCTGTTACCAGCGGTTACCAGATTCCAGAGGAGGCAGATGGTCAAAACCCCTTAAGTGGCTGCAAAAAGACCTGCAGCAACCTAAGGAACAGGGGTTTCAGTTTGTGCAGTAAGGCTAGGGTCACACGACAGTATAAAGAAATCAGTCTGATTTTTATCCAGAAAAGTAGTAAAACAACTTGTCATCTGTGTACAGTCCGAATAATCAGTTTTTTTTTACTCAGCAGTTGTTAATCATTTACAGGACCATTTGCAGTTTTCTATGTTACAGAATTGCAATGTATCCAAAAAAATTGAATGCTGTGGCTCCGATGGCATGCGATTATTTTTATCACACCATCCGATTTACAAGTGAAATTGCAGCATGCTGCGATTTTTTTTCAGAAACAGATTCTTTCAGTGAAAAAAATGGTCATCAGTAGTGATGAGCAAGCATGTTCGCTACTGCTCGGTGCTCGCCCGAGCATCTCACTGCTTGACATGCTCGGCGCTCACCGAGTATTTCTTCAGTTGCTTGGCGGGAGCTCGGGTCTCCTCCCTGCATGTTTGGCACTCTTTAGAATGCCAATGAACATGCAGGCATTGCCTGCCACTCACTATAATGCCGTAGCCATGTTGGTTGTGGCATTACAGTGATTGGCTGGGGCGCACAGCGTCATCAGTTCTATACCAGACCTGGCACTGCCATGCTCGTCACAGTTACCCCGGAATCAGATAGTGTAGGGAGACCTGCTGCTGAGTAATGATGAGCGAGTATGTTTTGTTAACCTTTTCGCCGAGTAT
This sequence comes from Phyllobates terribilis, assembly GCF_046119375.1. Lineage (NCBI taxonomy): Eukaryota > Metazoa > Chordata > Amphibia > Anura > Dendrobatidae > Phyllobates > Phyllobates terribilis. The sequence goes on along the minus strand of NW_027362768.1, from coordinate 164,889,239 downwards.
GCTCGAGCGAGCACCGAGTATTTACAGCGTGCTCGGTGTGCATGATTTGCGACGGTTTGACAGCTTTAATATACAGTCATATGAAAAAGTTTGCACATTTTCTGTTAGTACAATAAACCTCATTTCAAGGCATAAACATTACCGTGTCTAACAGTTATTACATATATCAAACTGAAATAGCTGTTGCAAAAACACCAATTTTTATAAAACATTAAGCTTAAGATTAATAGGGGTGCCCAAACTTTTTCATATGACTGTATATGAGGAATGTGTTAGAAGCAGACATTCCTCACATGTATTAAAGCTGTGAAACCATTGCAAATCATGCACACGGGAGTTATTCAAACATATTACTGAGCGAAAGAGTTAACAAAACATACTCGCTCATCACTACTGCTGAGCTAGAGAGAGATTCGCTTGTTTCTAGTTAGTGTATGTGTACAGACTATATTAGAGAAACATATCCATCTCAACAAACAGTCCTTTTGAGGACTAATCCATCTGCAGAGATATCAGGCAGGCTGTGTATATGACTCGCCCCCTGGGCCGTGGGGCACTCGGAACCGGGCAACAGGGCAATAATGGGGGTAGTAGTGGCAACCCGGTCTGTGGCTCAGGGTGGTCAGACCAAATGTTGCGGCAGTCTATTTGTAGGGCTTAGATGTCCGACTACGCCACCCGTGGATTGCTGTCAGGATTAACCGCCGCTGCAGTGCAGACCGCTGGGCAGATGTAGGTGTGCAGCACTAAGTAGTATAACTTCCCACGGGAGGAGTATGGCCCCAGGGCAGTATATAGGTGGATGATGGAGGGGATGATTCCGATCGCAATAGCCAGGAAACGGAGGCCTCTTAAACAGTTCAGGGTCTTTATTAGAACAGGTGAGACGATCCAAAAACAGTCCCGGCCAGGAGGGGGCCTGGATGCCTGAGAACAAGTGGGAAGCTGGCCCTGGTCAGGGTGAGGGTGAAGGCCTACCGTATTCTCTGCGCTCTTTCTGGCTATTTCCATCCTTGTGGTGTAACAGCCCACGTTCCTGAGCTCACCGTGTCTTCTTGCCCGTATGGCTTGCAACTTAGGTTCCTTTCTATTCTTGGCCTGGTGCAGCTTTGCTGGTCCCTTCTACTGTGGCAGAACCTGCGGGCTGGTTATCTGCTGTAGGACTTGGAATCCTATCAGCCTCGAACACCAAGTCCGGTAGATCAGTTTCTCTCTCAGCCTGGACAGGCTTCCCTCGCCTTCCGTCCCTGGCTCGTGGTTCCTCTGCTGCCACACGACCTCCTCAGCTTCAGCTGAACTGGCTCTCCCTTCTCTGGGACACCTCTCACTCCAGAGACAGGTGGTCCAGAACTCTCTAACCCTGCTCCCAGTTCCAGCTTTTATAGGGGCAGCCTGCTCCCCCTACTGGCCTGGGACAGGAGGTGCAGCATTCTAATGGTCCCTGACCAGAGAACCTCCCCCTTGCTCTCAGACACAGCTTTATTATACATTTGTGGCATCCAGGCCAGGGTGACACATTCCCCCCTAGTAAAACTTAGTACTCCGGGACTAACAGGAAACACAAATACAGGTTATAAACAACAACATAACATATATACAAGTGCATTTTGTCCTTAAGGCCACGGCTCTTCCGTGACCGGGTGTCCATTTCACCCAACAAGACAAAGTCTTTGAACAATGTGGGGACCTGTCCAAAGCAAACCCCAAACATTGGCCCTGGGCGTGGCTGCAAGGCGAAACTACCTACTTTGGACCACACGGGGCCACGCCAGACAGGTTTTTCTTCCGTGGTCATCTTCACAAGAGGGGCACCAAGTGCAACTATCTACACCACAGTTCTGGTCATTCAGCGTCCATGACCTATCAGTCCATTGAGCTAGAAAAACTAGAAAAACATAATTAATAACCAGGGTACAACATAACACATTAAATATATACATTATCCATTTAGATCTTCCAGCGAGCTGGCATTTGCCCCTTAGTGCTTAGGGTTGACCTATGTAACCCACTGTCTGGTGGTGGTCTAACCTGGTTTTTCTCACTAGCGCTCGGGGTGCAGTCACTGGCTAGACTTACAGGCAGGGCAGGCTCACTGTCAGCAGAGGGTTGACTCTCCTGGGCTGCTGGTACAGGCTCTTCTGCCTCTGGAGCTGCTTGTTCTTCTTCACTTTCCTGTAGGTTGTTGCTGAATTGGTTGCAGGAAATGCAGGAAATGGCATCATTTATCCGAGTCCAGGTCCGGGGGAACTCTCTGAGAACGGTGCTGATCATTTCTTCCTTGTCCTCTGCGGGTTCAAGGTCACTTTGATCCTCTTCTGCACTCCGTAGCTGCTCAGGTCACCTTTTTAGGTGGTCTCTGGAAACGGTACTAGTGGTTTCTCCTCCATCCTTAGTGACCACGCACACCTTCGGGTTGTCGTGATCAGACTGCAGTACTGTGTAGGGTTCCCTTTCCCACTGGTCATCCAGCTTGTGCAGCCTTCTCTTTCGCTTCAGGACCTGCTCACCAGGTTCTAGGGGACCAGCAGGGGCATGTTGGTTGAAGAGTCTCTCTTGCCTTTCTCTCGCCTGGGCCAGGCTCTTCTCCACACTCTCCTGTACCTTCTTGTACTGCAGTCGCCTTTCCGTATCCCAGTCCACATCTGGAGAGGTGTCCTCGGGTATTAGGACTCCCATCTCCAGGTCTATGGGCAGTTTACCTGGTCTGGCTCGCATCAGGTAAGCCGGGGTGAAGGTTGTAGCATTCACAAGGATATGGTTGTATAAATCTATCAGGTCCGGCAGTTTTTCTGGCCACAGGCTGCGTTCCTCCAGGGGCAACATCTTCAGGAGATCAAGGACTATATTGTTCATTTTCTCACACATTCCGTTGGTTTGTGGGTGGTAAGGCGTTGTCCAAATCTTCTTACAGCCATAGAGGTTGCAGAACTCCTGGAAGATTTCAGCCTCGAACGCTGGACCCTGGTCTGTCAGGACCTGTTCTGGATACCCGTGTGGGCGGCAGAAGTTTTGCTGGAAGGCTCTGGCCGCCGTTTGGGCTGTCAAGTCTTTTACAGGGACCACCATTAGAAATCCGGAATAGTGGTCCACAATTGTCAGGGCATAAACGTATCCTGACCGGCTTGGAACCAATTTGATGTGGTCCAGAGCTACCAGCTCAAGAGGCTGCTTGGTGACGATGGGCCTCAAGGGTGTCTTCTGGCTGGTGCGGTCCTTCCCCCTTAGATTACAAGGGCCACAGTCTCTGCACCACTTCTCTACAGCCCCTCTCATGCCGATCCAGAAGAACCGTCCTCTTATCAGGAACTCCAGTTTCTTCCAGCCGAAGTGCCCCGCTCTGTCATGGTAAGCCTCCAGGACCATAGCTGCATCTCGCCTTGGGACCACGACTTGCCAGGTCAGCTCATGCGTCCTGTGGTTGACGAGTCTTCTGCACAGCTTACCATCATAGAGGAACAGCCTACTCTTCTCTTTCCACAGCAGTTTGGCTTCCTCTGGAGCATCCGGATCTAGACGGGCGTCTTCTCGGGTCAGCAGGTCCTTCACCATGCGGATTGCAGGGTCACTATCTTGGGTCTTGGCCCAGCTGTGGTGAGGTAGGGGATTGATCATGATGGTTGTTAAGTCTTCCTCCTTCACGCGGTGGGAGTATTGAGTGGCCCCATCCCGGTGGAATGCAGGGAGCTCTACTTCCTCCAGCTCGTCCGGATCTTCTCCCTCATCGGGCAAGTGGGGCATTCTCGATAGGGCATCTGCATTAGCATTGGCTCGGCCTGCCCGGTACTTAATGGTGAAGTCATAATTTGCTAGCCGGGCCATCCACCGCTGCTCTAGGGCACCAAGTCTCGCATTGTCCAGATGCGTTAACGGATTGTTGTCCGTGTACACAGTGAACTTCGCAGAGGCGAGGTAATGCTTGAAATGTTCCATTATGGCCCACACCACTGCCAAGAATTCTAGCTTGAAGGAGCTGTAATTCTCCGGGTTTCTCTCGGTGGGCCTCAGCTTCCGGCTGGCGTACGCGATCATCCTTTCTCTGCCCTGTTGGTTCTGTGACAGTACGGCTCCCAGCCCCACATTACTGGCGTCTGTGTGGAGGATAAAAGGCTGGCCATAATCGGGGTAGGCCAGGATCTCATCCCCTGTGAGGGCCATCTTCAACTGGCGGAAGGACTCCTCTTCCAGCTTGTCCCACTTGAAGAGTGGCTTTTGGCTTCTGGACTTAGACTGTCCTATCAGGAGGTCTTGCATAGGGGCTGCCATCTTAGTGAACCCGGGGATGAACCTTCGGTAGTAGCCTACCAACCCGAGGAATTGCTTCACTTCTTTGATGTTAGAGGTGCTTGGCCAGCTCTTGATGGCTGTCACTTTGTCGGGGTCGGGGGCTACTCCCTCTGCACTCACCACGTGTCCCAGGTACTGTACCTTCGGTTTCAACAGGTGACACATTGAGGGTTTCACCTTTAGGCCATAGCCTGCCAGGGCTTCAAACACCTCGGCCAGGTGCTTTAGATGGTCCTCGTAAGTCTTCGAATAGACGATCACGTCGTCCAGGTAAAGGAGGACCGTCTCGAAGTTTCGGTGGACTAGACAGCATTCCATCAGCCTCTGGAAGGTCACTGGTGCATTGCAGAGCCCGAAGGGCATACAGTTGAACTCACTCAGTCCCATCGGGGTGGTGAAGGCGGTCTTCTCCTTGTCAGCCTCTGCCACAGGAACCTGCCAGTACCCCCTCGTAAGATCCAAAGTAGAGAAGAAGTTAGCTGATTTTAGGGCTGCTAAAGACTCCTCTATCCTAGGTAGCAGATACGCGACTTTATGGGTGATACGATTGACCTTCCTATAGTCCACGCACATTCTCATGGTACGGTCTTTCTTTTTTACCAAAACTAAGGGAGCTGCCCAGGGGCTACAGCTATCTCTAATGACCCCAGCTTCTTTCATTTCTCTCAGCATGCCCTTTGCGTTCTGATAATGTGCAGGGGGTACAGGCCTGTGTCTCTCTTTTATTGGTGGGTGACTCCCCGTGGGGATGTGGTGTTCTATCCCTCTTACTCTGCCGAAGTCTAGCGGGTGCTTACTAAAGATTCTCTCATACTCCTGTACCACCCGGTAGACTCCTTGTTTTTGGTGCAGGGGAGTGGAGTCAGCACCCACATGGAGTTCCTGGCACCAGTCCTCCTTGTGTTTCTGTGAGCCATTACTCTCCACCGGGGAAGATGGAGGCAAGGGTTCCACGATCCTGATAGCATTGTGTTGGACGGCAAACAATTTAGCTAGTGTAGCGTACAAGTATGATGTTTAAGATCCGGACGGGCACCCTTCCATGGTGGACATCAACCACCCCCCTGGCTGTCAAAATGGTGGGCCTGCTTTCTGAGTACACAGGTTCTACCATGGCTTGGTAGTCTCTCCCTCTTAACCCGATTGCAGTCCGACACCAGATCATCATTTCACTTTTGGGAGGCATGGCAATGGGGAACGGGTCGCTCATCCTCACGCTACCGATCTCACCACCAGACAGTTCTACCTGTTGCCGTCTCATCAGGGCTCTTATCTCTTTCTGGAGGACCCTCTGTTGGCTGGAGCTCGCATTCATCGCCACCTGCTGCAAAATCATAATTACTTCTGAAAGACAGTTTTCAATCACATTAGTCCCCACAGTTATTTTAGGGTGACTCTCACGACGATCAATGTCCACAATGATCACTCCCTGTGTCGGCAGTTCGACCTTACCAATCTTGATGGTCATCTCTCTGATCCCCACTTGCGGCACAGGTTGGCCTTTGCTGGCGATGATGCTTAAGTTATCGTCTGGATAACGGGTTATATCCGCGTCACTCCAGTACCGCTTGAAAAGTACGTAGGGGATGGTAGTCACTTGAGACCCGGTGTCCAGCAGTGCACTCATGGGGATACCGTCCAGCACTACGGGTAAGACCGGGCGTCCCCCCACGTACTTATCACACCAATTAGACAGGCCTGGTGACCTTATGCCTGGGGGTTGGCCCTCTGCCCCAGGTTGGGCCCATTTAAAGTACAGTACCTTGCTAGGTGTGCTGGCTGACTGCAACGGCGGCAAATCAGCTGTCCATCCTCAGTGTAGCGGTCGGCGGGCCTCCCTCTGAACGGCGGGATCCTCCTCTGTCGACGCCACGGGACATCCTCCAGACTGGAAGCCAGCTTGATGGGTCCTGACGGGTCCACCTGTAACGACTGTATGGTCCTGGTCAATGCAGCAACACTTCTGGTTAGTTCCTGGACCTGATGTTGCAGGGGATGGGCTTGAGACCTACGCATCAGCCCCCACAAGGTCTGCAGGGTAGGGCGCAGCCCCCTGGTGGTAAGTAATGGCAGGGGGCCGGGAAGCTACAGCGCTAATTGGTGGGGGTTCTCGGAGCACCCGGTTGGCCCTATCCTTGAACTGCGCAAAAGTCAAATCGGGGTTCTGTAGGGCCATGAGGCGCAGCTGGGTCCTGTGGGCACTGGACAGCAGACCTTCTATGAACTGGTCAGTTAAGAACTTATCGGTGTCCTGCACGCTACCAGGGTCAGCTTGTTTGATAGCTCTCAGGGCTTCTTGCAGGTTCAAGGCATAGTCTCTGATACTATCCAGGGCTCGCTGCTTACAGCCATAGAACCGCATTTTAATTTCTGCTGCGGTACGGGTATCAAAGGTACTCCGCAGCCGAGTCACAATGTCCTTTACTGTCCTTTTCTCTTCATCTGACCATGATTTCAACTCCCGCTGGGCTGCACCGGTGAGCTGCCCCGTCAGAATGCTCACTTTCTGTTCCTCTGTCAGGGGATAAACTTTAAATAGACTGTGCAGTCTTTCTTTAAAATCAGTCAATGTATGGGAGGCTGCTCCGGGGATGTAGGGCATAGAGAACGACATCACCGCTGCTGCAGCCACACTGCTGGTCGAGGGTCCCTCCGCGTCCGTCATCTTCTTCCCCCCTAGTTAACCGTGGCCTACCTTCCGTTGATCCTCTTCTGTAGGCCGCGGCTCCGCTGGTACTGCTCCGTGCGAGGACCTTGCGTCGCGTCCTGGTGAAGTCAGCGTCACTCTCTCTCCCTTCCAGGACCTTGTACAGCGTCGGTGCGTAGGGCGGGGCTTCAGGTCTCGCGCGGTTTGGACGTCCACGCCCCTCTTCTTCCCGCGCGGCGTCCTGAAGATGGCATCCGATGGCGGGAAAACGGCTGAAGATGGCGGGAAACTGCTGAAGATGGCGGGAGACGGCCCTGGACGGCGGGAAACCTCCCTCTCAAGGTACGCAGACAGTCTTTTCAGGCACGCAGTACCCGTTTGTGGCGGGTTGGTCACAATCCTGCCTACTACGCCAAAGCTGACTCGCCCCCTGGGCCGTGGAGCACTCGGAACCGGGCAACAGGGCAATAATGGGGGTAGTAGTGGCAACCCGGTCCGTGTCTCAGGGTGGTCAGAGCAAATGATGCGGCAGTCTATTTGTAGGGCTTAGATGTCCGACTACGGCACCCGTGGTTGCGGTCAGGGTTAACCGCCGCTGCAGTGCCGACCGCTGGGGCAGATGTAGGTGTGCAGCACTAAGTAGTATAACTCCCCACGGGAGCAGTGTGGCCCCAGGGCAGTATATAGGTGGATGATGGAGGGGATGATTCCGATCGCAATAGCCAGGAAACGGAGGCCTCTTAAACAGTTCAGGGTCTTTATTAGAACAGGTGAGACGACCCAGAAACAGTCCCGTCTAGTAGGGGGCCTGGATGTCTGAGAACAAGTGGGAAGCTGGCTCTGGTCACGGTGAGGGTGAAGGCCTACCGTATTCTCTGCGCTCTTTCTGACTATTTCCATCCTTGTGGTATAACAGCCCACATTCCTGAGCTCACCGTGTCTTCTTGCCCGTATGGTTTGCAACTTGGGTTCCTTTCTATTCTTGGCCTGGTGCAGCTTTGCTGGTCCCTTCTGCTGTGGCGGAACCTCCAGGCTTCTTAGGCCAAGGGACATACAGTTCCCTGCGGGCTGGTTATCTGCTGTAGGACTTGGAGTCCTAACAGCCTCAGACACCAAGTCTGGTAGATCAGTTTCTCTCTCAGCCTGGACAGGCTTCCCTCGCCTTCCGTCGCTGGCTCGTGGCTCCTCTGATGCCACACAACCTCCTCAGCTTCAGCTGAACTGGCTCTCCCTTCTCTGGGACACCTCTCACTCCAGAGACAGGTCATCCAGAACTCTCTAACCCTGCTCCCAGTTCCAGCTTTTATAGGGGCAGCCTGCTCCCCCTACTGGCCTGGGACAGGAGGTGCTGCATGCTAATGGTCCCTGACCAGAGAACCTCCCCCTTGCTCTCAGACACAGCTTTATTATACATTTGTGGCATCCAGGCCAGGGTGACACATATATAGGCAGGCAGGCAGTGTAAATAGGCAGGCAGGGTATATAGCAGACTGCAGTACATATAGCACAAGAGGTTCCATTCCTGTTCTGCCTTCTGCTGCTGTTAGATATTTCTATATGGCTAAAGATTTGGTGCAAGGCAGAAGGGTTTGGGTTCATGGAGAACTGGGCCGACTTCGCGGTCGGCTACAGGCTCTACCGTAGGGACAGGCTGCACCTCAATGGGGAGGGTGCAGTGGTGCTGGGGAAGAAGATGGCTAATAGGTTGGAGGAGTTTTTAAACTAGAGACGGGGGGGAAACCAAGGAAATAGGTGGGATGTGAGGCAAGCAAGGGGGAAGGGGAGAAGTGAATATAATGAGGTTGGAGAGGGGGGTGGGGATAGTACAGTTAGATCGTTAGAGAAGAATAGGATGCTAAATAACCCCAAAGTTTTATCTTGCATGCTGACCAACGCAAGAAGCCTGACCAATAAGGCGGATGAGCTGCAGGCGCTTATATCGGAGGAGAGGTATGACATCGTAGGTATAACAGAGACTTGGCTAGACGATAGCTACGACTGGGCGGTAAATTTATTAGATTATAGTTTATTTAGAAGGGACCGGAAACAGGGGAAAGGCGGAGGAGTCTGCTTATATGTAAAGTCATGTCTAAAACCCAGACTAAGGGAAGATATAGGAGAGGGAGAAGAAGGGGTCGAGTCCATGTGGGTAGAGATAGAGGGGGCAAAAAATAATAATAAAATATTACTGGGGGTCTGCTATAAGCCACCAAATATAACAGAGGAGAATGAGAATCTGCTATTAGGACATATAGACAAAGTAGCAAAACATAATGAAGTGATTGTAATGGGGGATTTCAACTACCCGGATATTGACTGGGAAACAGAAACCTGTAGATCTCAGAAAGGAAAAAGGTTCTTGACAAATATTAAGGATAATTATCTCTCCCAACTAGTGCAGGAACCAACGAGAGGGAAGGCCGTGTTGGACTTAATATTGACTAATAGGCCTGATAGAATAACTGAGGTACAGATAGGGGGGCACCTAGGTAATAGCGATCATAATATTATCGACTTCAAAATGCCCTTCAGTAGGGTTATCAATAAGGGAACAACAAAAACATTAAACTTTAGGAGGGCGAAGTTTGATCAGCTGATAGAAAACCTTCAACTTATTGACTGGGACAAAGTACTTAATCAATGGAATACGAATAGTAAATGGGAAACCTTCAAAAGAATTCTGAATACTCAGTGCGAGAGGTATATACCGTATGGGAATAAAAGGGCCAGAAATAAGAGGAAACCAATATGGTTGAACAAGAACGCAAAAGGGGCGTTAAATAGCAAAAAAGAGGCATTCAAGAGATTAAAACAGGAAAACAGTAAGGAGGCACTAATGTGTTACAAGGAAAAAACGAGAACCTGCAAAAAACAAATAAAAATAGCGAAGGAGGAAACAGAGAAACGTATTGCTAGGGAAAGTAGATCAAATCCCAAACTGTTCTTTTAAATAGTAAAAGGATTAAATCGGATAATATTGGACCGATAAAAAGTGAGGAAGGCAAAATCATAGAGAAAGATGAGGATAAAGCTAATCTATTAAATAATTTTTTTTCGACAACTTTCACAAAGGAAATAGAACTAACAGGAGAAATGAGAAGTGACAAGCTTAATCCTCCACTAAGTATGACAAATCTAACCCAAGCTGGGGTACAGAAATGCCTCAGTAACATTAAAATAAACAAATCACCAGGACCTGATGGCATACACCCACGGGTACTAAGGGAACTAAGTAATGTGATAGACAGACCGTTATATTTTATATTTAAGGACTCTGTTGAGACTGGGTCTGTACCACTTGATTGGCGACAGGCGAATGTAGTGCCAATATTCAAAAAGGGAGCAAAAAGTGACGCCGGAAACTATCGGCCGGTGAGTCTGACGTCCGTTGTGGGCAAAATTTTTGAAAGCTTCATTAAAGAGACAATTATGGAGCATCTTGATGCTAATAATCTTTTAATCCCGAACCAACATGGATTCACGAGGAATCGCTCCTGCCAAACAAACCTGATTGACTTCTACGAGGAGGTTAGCTCTCGAGTAGATCAGGGGGAACCAGTGGATGTCGTGTATCTCGACTTCTCAAAAGCGTTCGATAGCGTGCCACATAATAGGTTGGTATACAAAATGAGAATGATGGGGCTGGGGGAAAATGTCTGCAAGTGGGTAGCTAACTGGCTAAAGGATAGAAGGCAGAGGGTGGTTATAAATGGAATATACTCAGATTGGGTAAGCGTCACTAGTGGGGTACCACAGGGGTCTGTACTAGGCCCAATGTTATTTAACATCTTTATTAACGACATAGTCAACGGGATAATTAGTAAAATATCAATATTTGCAGATGACACAAAGTTATGTAAAACAATTAATACAAAAGAGGACAGTGCAGACCTACAGAGGGACTTGGATAAGCTGGGTAGGTGGAGCATTAAATGGCAAATGAGGTTTAACGAGGAGAAATGTAAGGTCATACATATGGGAAGGAAAAATGGAAGTCACCAGTACTCACTGAATGGGAAATCATTGGGGAATTCAGAGATGGAGAAGGACTTGGGCATCTTGATTGATAGCAAACTAAATTGGAGTGCCCAATGTCAGGCCGCTGCTGTAAGGGCAAACAGGGTAATGGGATGTATCAGAAGAGGTATAGCTGCAAAGGATGAGAACATTGTTCTTCCACTGTACAAAGCTCTGGTCAGACCACACTTGGAATACTGTGCTCAGTTATGGGCCCCAATATATAGAAAGGATATAAATGAGCTTGAAAAGGTACAAAGGAGGGCAACAAAATTAATAAAGGGAATGGAGGGACTGCAATACCCAGAGAGGTTGGCAAAACTAGGACTATTCAGCCTGGAAAAGAGAAGGTTGAGGGGGGACATAATAAATGTGTACAAATATGTTAGGGGACAGTATAGAGATCTTGCCCGGGATTTGTTCAAAAGGAGGGATATTACGGTAACAAGAGGGCATTCACTAAGACTGGAAGAGAAAAGGTTTCAGCACCAGCATAGGAAGGGGTTCTTTACGGTAAGAGCAGTGAGAATATGGAATTCACTGAGTGAGGAGACGGTAATGTCGGATTCACTACACCAGTTCAAGCGGGGACTGGATGAATTTCTAGATACCAGGCAGATTTCAGCGTATACTTAAAAATAAAATAAAATAGTAGGTTGATACAGGGATTTATTCTGACTGCTGGTTTCAGAGTCGGGAGGGAATTTTTCCTTAGGTGAAGATTGGCTAAATCATTTGGGGGTTTTGCCCTCCTCTGGATCAACTTTAGCAATTACAGAACTAACAGGTCGAACTTGATGGACGCAAGTCTTTATTCGGCTTTGCAAACTATGTTACTATGTTACTATACAAAGGCCCAGGTCTCAGGGGCCAGGAATAATTTTTTTTTAACTTAATCCTCATTATTTGCTTAAAAAGCAATCCAGAGAACACCGTTTTTCTGCGCCATTTGCTTGTTGGCACTGCAGAATACAGCCAGGTCCCTTCCATATTACAGCGCTAAAAATCCAGTTATTTAAAACTGTGTTTTCTACGTCACACGGATCACATGTATGTTTTCAGAAAATACTGCCATTTCGGATCTTCATTAGAAATTTGTTGCAGTGTGTCAGTGAAGCAATTGACACCAGATTGCTGTTCAAAATAGTTACCTACAGGCCAGGTATTTAAAACTCTGTTTTCTCCGTCACATGGATCACATATACGTTGTCAGAAAATACTGCCATTTCGGATCTTCATTAAAAATTTGATTCAGTGTGTCAGTGAAGCAATTGACACTAGATTGCTGTTCAAAATAGTTACCTACAAGCCAGTTATTTAAAACTGTGTTTTCACCATTATACGGATCACATATACGTTTTCAGAAAATACTGCCATTTCAGATCTTCATTAAAAAATTTTGCAGTGTGTCAGTGAAGCAATTGACACCAGATTGCTGTTCAAAATAGCTACCTACAGGCCAGGTATTTAAAACTGTGTTCTCTCCGTCATACGGATCACATATACGTTTTCAGAAAATACTGCCATTTCAGATCTTCATTAAAAAATGTTGCAGTGTGTCAGTGAAGCAATTGACACCAGATTTCTGTTCTAAATAGTTACCTACAGGCCACGTATTCAAAACTGTGTTTTCTGCGTCACAAGGATCACATATACGTTTTCAGAAAATACTGCAAATTCTGGCCCCCATTAACAATTTGTTTCAGTGTGTCAGTGAAGCAATTGACACCAGTTTTCTGTTCAAAACAGTTACCTACAGGTCAGGTATTTAAAACTATGGTTTGTCCGTCACACGGATCACATATAAGTTCGCTCCAAATTCAGTCATTTGTTGTGAGCGTGGAAGATATTGTCCTCCATTTAAAATGGGCAAGGCACATAGCACGGGACGGGGAACTGGACGTGAAGGTGATGATGGTGCATGCATAGGCCGAGGCTGTGGGCAAGCTGAAATTTTGCCACAACAAACACCCACATCTTCTCGCTCGACCTTCCTGTCCCAATTAATAGGGGACCGTAGAACACCACTATTGAACACAGAGCAGTGTCAAAAGGTTATTGGTTGGATAGCAGATAATGCTTCCAGTCACTTAGCCACCACCACCACCTTGTCTTCCACACGGTCAAGTCTCAGTAGCTGTGAGTCTGGACCGCATATTCTTCACCCTAAACCTCCTTCCTCCAACCATGCCGAGTGCCCAGAAACAACTGATCCCACACTTGGACACTTCGAAAAGCTGTTTACTTTCCATTTATAGATTCGGGCCTCTCGCCCGGTCCACTTGAAGCGGGGCAAGAGGAGATCGCATGTAGCGATGCCCAAATATTTGAGCAGCCACGGTCACACGAAGGCTACGGTTGGAAAGTGTCATAAGAGGTGGACAATGATGAGACACAATTGCCAGAAAGTCAGGAGGAGGACCAGATTGCGGAAGTGAAAGACGAGGTAATGGATGATATAGTAACTGACCCAACCTGGCAGGAGGACATGCAGAGCGAGGACAGTAGCACACAGGGGGAGGGAGGCAGAGCACCCCAACAGGCAGGAAGAAGCAGTGTGGTGGCCGCAGACAGAAGGCAGGCAACCGTTCCACATAACAACATGCCGAAGGAAGTTGCCAGTACAACTGTTAGGTCTTCCTGAGTCTGGTTGTTTTTTAAAGACTCAGCCGATAACCCCAAACCACCTGCCAGGCCAGCATCAGCAGGGGTGGCAAAAAGACCAGCCTGACCACCACCAGCATGATCAGGCACATGGCAGCAAAGCACCCGACTTTGTGGGCTGAACCCAGGGTCCAGGAACAGTGTCTGCGGGTGGCACCATTGCTTCTTCCACTGTTGTGCATGCAAGCCAATCCTCTGTCCATGGTGCTTGCAAAGATGCCTCCTGCCCTGCACCTGTTGTTGCACACTCTCAAGTAGCAGCATCAGGAAGCACGTCCATGTCCTTGTCCCAGCGCAGCATTGAGTTGTCCATACCCCAGTCCTTGGAATGCAAGCGCAAATATGCAGCCAACGCCCCACAGGCCACACTACTAAATTCCCACATTTCACGACTGCTTGCGCTCGAAGTGTTGCTTTTTAGGCTCGTGGAGATGGAAGCATTTCGCAACCTGATGGCGGCGGCCGTTCCTCGGTATTCGGTCCCCAGCCGCCACTACTTTTCCCGGTGTGCCATCCCCGCATTACACAAGCAAGAGTCCCAAAACATTAGCCGTGCCCTCAACAATGCAGTTACTGGGAAAGTCCACCTAACCACGGACATGTGGACAAGTGCTTGTGGGTAGGGACGGTACATCTCACTGACGGCACACTGGGTTAACATAGTGGCAGCCGGGACCCAGTCGGACCTTGCATCCTCCCGACGCCGAGGATTGTGGGCCCTAAGTCAATCAGGGTTGCCCCAACAGTCTACAGCTCCTGCACCTCATCCTCCTCAGCCTCCCCTTCCTCGTCAGCCTCCATCTCCAAAATGACCACATCATTCACAAGCTGGAAGCACTGCAGCACTGCCTCGGCCAAGTGGCAACAGGCTGTGCTTAAGCTAATATGCTTAGGTGACAAACCGCACAATGCTGAAGAGTTGTGGACAGCTCTGAAAAAGCAGGCAGATCTGTGGCTCACACCGCTGAACCTACAGCCAGGCATGGTCATCTGTGACAATGGCTGGAACCTGGTGGCGGCTCTGAGGTGAGGCGAGCTCACACACGTACAATGCCTGGCCCATGTGCTTAACCTCATGGTTCAGCGGTTCCTCAAATCCTACCTGGTGCTACCGGACCTGCTTGTTAAAGTACGCTGCCTGTGTGCCCATTTTAGAAAATCACCTACAGCTTCCGCCGCCCTTGCCGTGTTTCAGCAGCGCTAGCAGCTTATGGCTCTCAGACTGCTATGTGATGTCCCCACGTGTTAGAACTCTACACTGCAGATGTTGGAAAGAATTTGTGAGCAGAAGAGGGCAGTTGTTTAGTACCAGCATCAACAAGGCCGTCGGTATTCAGTTCAGACTCCACACATAAAACCTCAGGATTGGACATGGATGTCAGACATATGTGCCATCCTCCAAAACTTTGAGGACTCCACCAAGATGGTGAGCGGCAATGATGCCATAATTAACATCACCATTCCGCTTCTCTGTCTTCTGAAATGCTCTCTACTCATAATCAAAGAGGATGCATTGCAGGCGTAGCACGATGAGATGGAGCAAGGAACCATAGAGGGTGATTACACATAGCCCAGCCTCATCTCATCCCAACGTGGATTGGGTGACAATGAAGAAGAGGAGGAGGAGGAAGAACAGGAGCTAGTTTCATGCGCTATAGACGTACTACCTGCACAACTGTCATACTGTCTGTTCAGCGTGGATGGCCAGAGGACAGAAAGGAGGAGGAGAGAATGGTCAGTCATCCTCTTGGTGAGGACTCGGAAGTCTTGCTGTTAGCAGTCTGGCAAGCATGGCTGAGTTTATGTTACGCTGCCTTTCCCATGACCCTCGTGTTCTCAAAATTTTGGGTGACAGTCATTACTAGAGATGAGCGGTGTTCGACTCGAACTGTTCGCCAATCTCAAATTCGAGCTGTTTTGGTCGGTGTTCGAGACGTTCGGGAACACGAACAATTTGAAAAAAATTCGGCTGTTCGAGGTTATGTTCGATAGCTGTTCGTGCACCAAAATCATAACTGGATTTTTTCTCAGCGGGGGCGGGGCAGGGGATGGATTTCTGCAGAAATAATGAAGATCTCCATTTTTTTTCTCTTTCCCGCATTTACAGTGGGGAGGTGCAATCTGTCAGCCTATCAGCAGCGCACACACGGAGCGAAGTGCTTTTTTTCACACAAGCAAGGGCATGTGTCATTGGCAGTGTATGTCACATGTCCTTGCCCTATAAGACCCAGCCATTTTCCCCGTCGCCACCATTTTCTCACTGCTGCAGCTGCGTGTTAGACGGCACCACTGTTGCTGTGTGCGCAATACTTTCAGTGTTAATTTCAAGCCAATTTTTGCACAAATCTACAGATAGCTTGGGAGTAGGGAATAGTAAAGACTAATTGTAATTGAAGTCCTTTTCAGGGCTAGGTTACATCAGTTCCTATCACTTTTATCAGGCAGGTCTGTGCTCTTAAATAGATAGGTTGGGAGTAAAGACTAATTGTAATTGCAGTCCTTTTGAGGGCTAGGTTACATCAGTTTCTATCACTTTTTTCCAGGCAGGTCTGTGCCAGTGCTGTGCAAGTTTTTTTCACAGCATTTGGCTAAATCTAGCAAAGCAAATCCTTTTTGGCCTCTTGCAGTGTGTGTTAGTCAGTGGAGTAGCCTATTTGTGTTGCAAGCTACACCACCTGTGTATAGAATGCAAATTTTTTTACTGCACCTAGTGAAGTAAAACCTTTTGGGCATAGCATCATTCTATTAGTCCATCTATACTAACCTCCACCTGGTTGCAAATTCAAAATAATTTTTATCTGCATCTAGCTCTGAAAAAATATTTGGGCTTGGGCTTGTAGCAGTGTGTGGGGCTTGTTCTATTAGTCCATCTATACTAACCTCCACCAGGTTGCAAATTCAAAATAATTTTTATCTGCATGTAGCTCTGAAAAAATATTTGGGCTTCGGCTTGTAGCAGTGTGTGGGACTTGTTCTATTAGTCCATCTATACTAACATCCACCAGGTTGCAAATTCAAAATAATTTTTATCTGCATCTAGCTCTGAAAAAATATTTGGGCTTGGGCTTGTAGCAGTGTGTGGGACTTGTTCTATTAGTCCATCTATACTAACCTCCACCAGGTTGCAAATTCAAAATAATTTTTATCTGCATCTAGCTCTGAAAAAATATTTGGGCTTGGGCTTGTAGCAGTGTGTGGGACTTGTTCTATTAGTCCATCTATACTAACCTCCACCTGGTTGCAAATTCAAAATAATTTTTATCTGTATGTAGCTCTGAAAAAATATTTGGGCTTGGGCTTGTAGCAGTGTGTGGGACTTGTTCTATTAGTCCATCTTACTAACCTCCACCAGATTGCAAATTCAAAATAATTTTTATCTGCATCTAGCTCTGAAAAAAAATTAGGGCTTTGGCTTGTAGCAGTGTGTGGGACTTGTTCTATTAGTCCATCTATACTAACCTACACCAGGTTGCAAATTCAAAATAATTTTTATCTGCATGTAGCTCTGAAAAAATATTTGGGCTTTGGCTTGTAGCATTGTGTGGGACTTGATCTATTAGTCCATCTATACTAACCTCCACCAGGTTGCAAATTAATAATAATTTTTAGCTGCATCTTGCCCGGAAAATAATTTTGGGCTTAGTAGCAGTGTGTGGTACTCATTGTATTAGGCCATCTATACCAAGCTCCACCAGCTTTGAAATTACTAATAATTTTTAGCTGCATCTTACCTGGAAAATAATTTTGGGCATAGTAGTAGCGTGTGGTACTCATTGTATTAGGCCATCTATACCAAGCTCCACCAGCTTTGAAATTAATAATAATTTTTAGCTGCATCTTGCCTGGAAAATAATTTTGGGCATAGTAGCAGTGTGTGGTACTCATTGTATTAGGCCATCTATACCAAGCTCCACCAGCTTTGAAATCAATAATAATTTTTAGCTGCATCTTGCCTGTAAAATAATTTTGGGCATATTAGCAGTGTGTGGTACTCATTCTATTAGGCCATCTATACTAAGCTCCACCAGCTTTCAAATTACTAATAATTTTTAGCTGCATCTTGTCTGGAAAATAATTTTGGGCATAGTAGCAGTGTGTGGTACTCATTGTATTAGGCCATCTATACCAAGCTCCACCAGTTTTGAAATTAATAATAATTTTTAGCTGCATCTTGCCTGTAAACTAATTTTGGGCATATTAGCAGTGTGTGGTACTCATTCTATTAGGCCATCTATACTAAGCTCCACCAGCTTTGAAATTAATAATAATCATTAGCTGCATCTTGCCTGTAAAATAATTTTGGGCATAGTAGCAGTCTGTGGTACTCATTGTATTAGGCCATCTATACCAAGCTCCATCAGCTTTGAAATTAATAATAATTTTTAGCTACATCTAGCCCGGAAATTTTTTTTTCTTCCCAATAGTGGTAGCAATAGAAATATGGGGCGCGCTCCTGGCTAACAAAAATATATGTTTCATAACAAAAAACACCAGCCTAGCACACTGCATTAATAAGATGGCATCATCGACTCTCCCGTCTACGTCAGCTAGCAATCCTGTGCCTAAAACACAATGTATGGGTCCGCGCTAGCCATGATGCTGAGGGGTCTAAAGCTGCTGCTAACGCTTTATCACAATTCAATTGGCAGATTTTCACAGAGCTCCTCCCCAACGCCCACCCATCGGGCAACAGTTGCCCACCCTCCCTATGGAATCTAGTGGCGAATAGTTGATGCCATTAATCAGAGCGTCAGTTGCCCCGTCAACGTGGCAAGCATACGGTAAGGCATGGGAAGAGTGGACACGGCTAGTAGCAGGCAGACGGGTTGACCAATGTGAACCAGCCAGATTACAAGTCACCATAGAATTTCTACACCAGCTAATGATAAGGGGCATATCAGGGGCGTCAGCGCAGCAGTGTCTGACCGGAGTAGCATTTCACTTCCAACTACTGAATTGGCGAGATGTGACAAAGATTCATCATCAGACAAGCCATAAAAGGGTGGAAAAGGGGTCAGCCAAGTCAGGAGTGTAGACATCCCGTTCCGTGTCACTAAAACTGATTTATCACATCATATCCCTAACACCATTAACATGACACTCACAATTTGAAGCAACAGTACTGTCTACTGCATTTGCGATCGCCTTCTTCGGGGCGCTATGCATAAGCGAATTAGTCCCTCAATCCAAAATTACCACCAGTGGAGGCTTATTACACCAGGACGTAGTCATAGTCAATAATGCAATAGGTCTACGCATACGCCAATCGAAAACGGTTCCAGCGGGCAGGGGCACTTGGGTACTTCTACAACCCACAAACGGTACACTGAGTCAGGTAACAATAGTGAAAACATATAAAACCATCAGATCACAAAGTAATTTCTTCCTATCACACATTGATGGAACACCATTATCAAGATACCTGTCCAAGCTATATTTAATAAATGCATAACATCGGCAAGGAAACACCCCAAAGATTACGGGACACACTCATTCTGCATATGCGCGGCCACGGAAGCAGCAAGAGCAGGACTGTCAGAAACGGAAGTTCAGAGGATAGGGAGATGGCGATCCACGTGTTTGGCGAGATACATAAGACCAGACTTGTTATCTTAACGGGGTTTGTTTCTTTTACAGGCGACGCTAAGCCAACAGTGTGGGTGATAGGCCACTCGTATATACATTGGGCAGAAAAAAGGGCGAAAGTCCGCCCAGACGGGAAGAAATTAGAGTTTCATAACACATATTTCAACTGGAGAGGTATTAGAGGCCTGCTATGGCCACAGGTACTAATGGAGGTAATCAAGGTAGGGAGAGAGGCAAGAGGTCCGGTCATCTTAGTTATACAGGCCGGGAGAAACGACCTAGGTCATCACAAGAGCGCATAACTAATGGCAATAATGAAACTAGACACTGAGCGCTTCAGAGAATTTTTCACAAAACTAACTATAGTATGGTCAGAGATTGTGCCGATAGTGGTATGGCAAGGTGCGCGAGACATCACGGCCATCGAACGGACAAGGCGGGTAATAAATATTCGGATGGCAAAATTTAGAAGAGACAGAGGCGGTGTAGTGATACAACACCAACAACTGGAAGGAGATAAAGCAGGCCTCATACGGCCCGACGGTGTTCACTTAATGGATATTGGACTGGACATATTCCTGTCAGGACTCCAGGACGGAGTGGAACAAGCGTTAAGAGTGATGGATGGGGGTCAGAGTCCTGCATACGAGTACGCAGGAACCTCCGTGGCCTGGAAATAGAAAGGACGTGTTGGAGAGTTATACTTGTTGGCCAACTTGCCGGTGTGGAGACCCAGGGCATGCTGCAACAAGCTGAATTATTTTAGAAATAAAATGCCTTTCTAATGGAATGAGTATAAAGAGTTAATAAAGCTGTGACCGATCCTCACCCATCCAGTTGTAAGAGTTACATTATTGTATTGTCAAGGAAAGGGGGGCGGTAGGGGGGCTGAGCGTCTGGGTTTGGTTGGGGGTCCCCACAGTCTGCCTAGGCTAGATGCATTTAAAAATTCTTATTAGATACACAGGCGGTGCAGCTTGCTTCGCAGCTGGGCTACTACGCCCAAAGTATTGCCTAGGCTAGATGCAGTTAAAAATTCTATGCTGACTAGCAGACACTGAAGCTTTGGAGCAGACCTTTGAGTAAACAGCTCTTCAGACTCAACCATCTGTGTTACCCCAAGCCATAGTGTATATAGTTTCTTACAGTTAAAAGGGGAGGGGAGCGACCCAACCCACCTGGAATTGACAATGCCAACGTCACGTAAAACACAGCAAGGGGACTCCAAAAAGAGTCTCCATTTTTTCCAAAAATTGTGGCACAGACACCACTTAAGTGGCATCAATTGCCCCAGAGTTGCATAAAACGGTTGGTGAGGTGATTTTACCAAAAAGCTTTTATTCTCCCTAGGATGACACAGGGGTAGAAAAGTCCTTGCGGATCCATGATTTGTTCATCTTTATGAACGTGAGTCTGTCTACATTCTCAGTGGACAGCCGCGTGCACTTATCTGTCAGCACACCACCAGCAGCGCTGAACACACGTTCAGAGAGAACACTGGCTGCAGGGCATGACAAGATCTCCAAGGCGTGAGTGGCGAGCTCCGGCCATTTTTCCAGATTGGAAGCCCAAAATGAGCAAGGGTCCAGTGACACAGTCATAGCTTCGATGTTCACTTGGAGATACTTCTGTACCATCCTCTCTAGGCGTTGACTATGTGTCAGACTTCTTGTCTCCTGTGGCCTTGCAAAGGATGGTCTAAAAAAGTGGTGAACCGATTCCACAAAATTGCTGTTACCAGCAGATACTGTGTTACCGTCACGGTTTGAGTGATGAAGACTCGACAGTCCCACGGTTTGCAAGTTAGAACTGTGAGATTCACTACGTACACCACTGGTGTTTTGTGGAAAAGCACATGTAAGATTCTGCAACAGCCTCTGCTGATACTCCTGCATGCGTGAATCCCTTTCTATGGCAGGAATTATTTCGGCAAATTTACTTTTGTATTGGGGATCTAAGAGTGTGGCAACCCAGTAGTCGGGATTACTTCGAATTCTGACAACCTGAGGGTCATGTTGCAGGTAGTTCAGCAAGAAGGCACTCATGTGTCTTGTGCATCCAGGAGGATCAAGTCCTTGTTGTGTTGGTAGCGAGGTAAGAATCATGCTTCCTTCCTCTGTCCTCTCCCCCCAACCTTGCACAACAGAAATGTGATCAAGGTCTCCCTCATCTGATGAGTCTTACTTGCCCATCGCCAGTTCGTCCTCCACTTCATCCTTGGCTCCTGCACCTTCCTCAACAGTTTGGCTGCTACAATGTGTCCTGGTTAATCCCTCTCCCCCACCCTCCCATGCCTGCCGCCTTGGTGCTGCCGACCGTCTGGACCTTGGAGATGTTATCCCTTCCGCATACGACTCCTCCTCTACTTCCTCCACATCCTCTTGTCCCACCACCTTACTCTGAATTCTGTTTAACATGTGCTCCAGCATGTAAATCACCAGAATAGTCATGCTGATAATGGCATCGTCGTCAGCACTAAACATCTTCGTCGCCATTTCAAAACTGTGCAGAAGGGTGTGTGGCGCCCCTGAGGGTTCAGTCGCCACAGAGGTACTGCATCTCACCCAGAGGTGTGGTATCTCACCCTCAGGTAAGGAAGGAGTATGGCTCGGGACCCTAAAACCTGCATCCAACACATACCCGCAGTGGGGGTAGGGCGAGATTGCTCCTAAGTGAGAGCACAGTCCCAGGTCCCTAGCTGGTGGGAGGGTCCTATGTAGTGGGTGTGGGTGGAGAAAGCAGCTTAGGGGAGCACATCACAGGGAGAGTATAAATAGGAAGCCATCTTAGAAAGAGCAAGCCAGTCAGAGGAGAAGTGACAGGAGCAGAGGCTCGGCATGAGCTCTGCTCCGGAGGCGGGCCTAGCCTGGGAGGCCCAGGACTGAAGGAGAGAAGAGAGGAGTGGGAGCAGGAAGGCTCCAGGAACCGAAGGGACCCTAGAGGTACGGGCCATGCAGAAGGCCACCCGTACGCCCGCTGCTACCAGGAGGTAGAGGGGTCAGGCCAGATAAGGGGAGCCGGTCCCTCAACTAGAGGAGAAACAGCAAGGCTCAACTAGAAACCGGAGGCTGCAGCATTTCATGTACTGCAGGCCAAAGTCCACACCAGTCTCACTAAGAAGGTAGCCACATAGGACCCAGGGGATGGAACACACGTCGCCCGCCAAGGCCCGAGGATACCGGATAGAAATGTCACTGGGTGTGAGGTGCAGGGAGAAGGCCAGAGAAAGGACACACAGAAGGGAGTCCTGCTAAGTACTCCGGAGCTATCTGGGGGTGGACTGAGCCCCTCACTGAGTACGCACAGCACGACGGGGGAGATTGCTCTGGTACCTGTAATCTGGACTGCAACAACTGTGAGTAAAGATCTTGGGACTGCATCACACGGACTCTGTGTTCATTACTGACTCCCTGCACTACAACCACCATCATCCACCCACACTGCCCTGAAGCTACACTCTTCCTGTGGGGAGTAATAATACCATTGCTGCAAAACCACCAGCTTCAGAGGACTGTTCCGCAGCGGCTGCCCCTTTGGCTGCACTCCACAGGTAGCGTAGTCGGACATTATAAAACCCATATATACAAATTACCCTTGGATTGACCGCCCTGGGTCACGGACCGGGTCGCCGCCACACTGACTACAACCCCCAGCGTCTACCGGCCCGGCTCCGGGTACCCCACGGCCCAGGGGGCGCGTCAACTTCATAGGTCCCTGATCTGAGACCACTCCTGCAGCGTGATTTGCCCCACCTTTGGATCTCGTTGGCCCAGGCTATACATCAGAACGTATTGCACCAGGGCTTGTCGGTGCTGCCACAGTCGCTGCAACATGTGCAGAGTTGAATTCCACCATGTCGGCACTTCGCATTTCAGCCGATGAACTGGCAGGCCCAACGACTTCTGTAGAGATGTAAGTCGTTGAGCTGCGGGATGCGAACGGCGGAAGTGAGCACACAGCGACCGTACCCTCTGCAGAAGGCCATCTAGTCTGGGGGCTAAAAATTGCTGGACAACCAGGTTCAACACGTGAGCCATACAAGGCACGTGTGTGACATTTCCCCGGCGAAGGCCCGCACCTAGGTTTGCAGTATTGTCGCACACGGCCTTCCCTGGTTGCAGGTCCAGTGGAGACAACCATTAATGAAACTGGGTCTCCAGAGCTGACCACAACTTCTTAGCTGTGTGACTCACATTTCCCAGACATTTCAAAGTAAACATCGCCTGATGCTGTTGAGCCCTGCTGCCAGCATAGTAAGGAGGTGTGCAGGATTCCTTCTGCGCAGTTAGAAAGCGGGTGGCATTACAGACAGGCTTTGGGCTTTGGGTGCAGGTGGAGGACCGAGAGGAGGTTGAGGAGGCAGAAGCAGTGGAGGAACTTCTAGATAAAGAGGATTGATGTACAACTCGTGGGGATGGCAAGGCTTGGACAGCAGCCCCTTGTCCTGCTGTCACCATAGTTACCCAGTGCCCAGTCAGTGACATGTAACGCCCCTGTCCATGCCTACTCGCCCAAGTGTCTGTGGTGAAATGCACCCTGTCACACACAGAGTTTCTCAAAGAAGCGGTGATGTTGTGTGCGACATGCTGGTGGAGCGCAGGCACACCTTTCTTTGAGAAGTAGTGCCGACTGGGCATCTGGTACTGGGGCACTGCGACGGACATAAGGTCTCGAAAATCCTCTGTGTCCACCAGGCGGAAAGGCAGCATTACTGTAGCCAACAGCTTGCAGATGGTGAAATTCAACCTCTTAGCTTTGTCATGGCTAGGAGGGAATGGTCTTTTACTTGTCCACATCTGAGGGACCGAGGGCTGGCTGTTGTGCTTAGATGGGGTTGAGTAGGGTGCCTCCGGCAAACTGCCGGCCCGTGAGGAAGATGCAGGCGGAAAAGTTAGGTTGCCTTGATCCAAAGGTGGTGCTCTCGATGTCGGAGAGCGCTCAACACCAGCTGGTGTTTCCACTTCCAAATGAAATGATGACCTGCCAATCACACTGGCTGTTGCGGGTAAAGAGGTGGCAGGTCTGCGTCCAAAAACATGTGTGACTGCTGTCCCCCCAGTCACAGAGGATGAAGAGGCCGCGGATGCACAAAGATGGGGCAGACGGTGGTTGGCTCAGCCCGCTAGGCCTCATTGTAGCACAGTGAGCTTCCCACTGCAACTTATGCTTCATATCCATGTGACGGTTCATGCATGAAGTACTCAAACTATGGATTTTTTGGCCTCTACTTAGCTTTTGGTGACAAATATTACAGATAACACGAGTTGGGTCATCCTTATCGATCTGAAAAAATGCCCAGGCTATGCAAGGCTTAGAGCCCATGCGACCTGAAGAGCCACTACGACTTGTGGTGAGAGGCAGAGTTGTGGTTGAGGATGCAGTTGTTGACGTGCTTCCAGTACTCCGTCTCTGTCCAGGAAGGCGCAACCTAACCTCGTCGTCAATAGCATCTGTGACGCCCAGCTGCGCTTGGTATCACAGATCCTAGAAGAGTGCATTGATGGAATCCTCCACAAGAGGCCCCCATAAACATTCACACCTCTCCACCTTCCACCTCAGACCAGCAGAGGGAGCCCGTTAGGGATATAAATAGGGAAGGTGGAGCTAGGCAGTTCAGTTCCTCTGAAGAGTTCCTTCAGTAGAGAAGCCTAAGAGATGTCAGTCTGCAGTGGCGCTCAGTCTAGTCTAGAGAACTCAGTTAATAATTCAGCAGTGGAGCACGAGGCTCCTCTTAGCTAGATTCAGGGAGCCCAGTTAGAGCTTAAGGTGTGCCGGCGCCATAAGATCGGTGAAGCGCGGCAAGCTGCCGTTAGTGTGTATAGCCTAGTGAGGGCCCGAGTAGGCCGAAGGCGAGTGGAGAGTTAGTACATAGGGGGCAGAGGAGCTTAACCAGCTCACCCCGAAGCATTTACCGGACACCGGATCCGAGCTTACCGGGATCTCTATGACCCAGTAAGGCATGACCAGAATCCCTGGAGAACTACAAGTCCCAGGATCGCTAAGGTGCTTATACGTAACAGAGCCAGGAGACACTTAGGCCCTGCATACTGGGAGTGTGAACTCCAAGACAAGGCCCTACCACAAGGTCAGCCAGCGCAGGACAGAGACAAAGTTAGGCCTAGCTCCAGGCAGGTCAGAAACTTACTACTAGAGATGAGCGTTGTTCTACTCGAACTGTTCGCCAATCTCAAATTCGAGCTGTTTTGGGCGGTGTTCGAGCCGTTCGGCGAACACGAACAATTTGAGAAAAATTCGGCTGTTCGAGGTTATGTTCGATAACTGTTCGTGCACCAAAATCATAACTGGATTTTTTCTCAGTAATGATGAAAATTAATGTTAATACGCAGTTTGAGTGTACAGCGGGGTGGGGGGAGGGGCAGGGGATGGATCTCTGCAGGAACAATGAAGATCTCCATTTTTTTTTCTCTTTCCCGCATTTACAGTGGGGAGGTGCAATCTGTCAGCCTATCAGCAGCGCACACACGGAGCGAAGTGCTTTTTTTCACACAAGCAAGGGCATGTGTCATTGGCAGTGTATGTCACATGTCCTTGCCCTATAAGACCAAGCCATTTTCCCCGTCGCCACCATTTTCTCACTGCTGCAGCTGCGTGTTAGAAGGCACCGCTGTTGCTGTGTGCGCTATACCTTGTTAATTTCAAGCCAATTTTCGCACAAATATACAGATAGCTTGGGAGTAGGGAATAGTTGTGATTGCAGTCCTTTTAAGGACTAGGTTACAGCATTTCCTACGACTTTTATCAGGCAGGTCTGTGCTCTTAAATAGATAGGTTGTGGGAGTAAAGACTAATTGTAATTGGAGTCCTTTTCAGGACTAGGTTACATCAGTTCCTATCAGTTTTTGCCAGACAGGTCTGTGCCAGTGCTGTGCAAGTTTTTTTCACAGCATTTGGCTGAATCTAGCAAAGCTAATCCTTTTCGGCCTATTGCAGAGTGTGTTAGTCAGTGGAGTAGCCTATCTGTGTTGCAAGATATACCACCTGTGTATAGAATACCAATTTTTTTACTGCACCTAGTGAAGAAAAATCTTTTGGGCATAGCATCATTCTATTAGTCCATCTATACTGACCTCCATCAGGTTGCAAACTGAATATAATTTTTTTCTGCATCTAGCTCTGAAAAAATATTTGGCCTTCTAGCAGTGTGTCGGACTTTCTCTATTAGTCCATCTATACTGACCTCCATCAGGTTGCAAATTCAAAATAATTTTATCTGCATCTACAGTACCTCTGAAAAAATATTTGGGCTTCTAGCTGTGTGTGGGACTTGTTGTATTAGTCCATCTATACTGACCTCCATCAGGTTGCAAACTGAATATATTTTTTTCTGCATCTACCTCTGAAAAAATATTGGGCTTCTAGCTGTGTGTGGGTCTTGTTCTATTAATCCATCTATACAGACCTCCATCAGGTTGCAAACTGAATATAATTTTTTTCTGCATCTAGCTCTGAAAAAATATTTGGCCTTCTAGTAGTGTGTGGGACTTTCTCTGTTAGTCCATCTATACTGACCTCCATCAGGTTGCAAACTGAATATATTTTTTTCTGCATCTACCTCTGAAAAAATATTGGGCCTCTAGCTGTGTGTGGGTCTTGTTCTATTAATCCATCTATACTGACCTCCATCAGGTTGCAAACTGAATATAATTTTTTTCTGCATCTACCTCTGAAAAAATATCTGGCCTTCTAGTAGTGTGTCGGACTTTCTCTATTAGTCCATCTATACTGACCTCCATCAGGTTGCAAATTAAAAATAATTTTTATCTGCATCTACAGTACCTCTGAAAAAATATTTGGGCTTCTAGCTGTGTGTGGGACTTGTTGTATTAGTCCATCTATACTGACCTCCATCAGGTTGCAAACTGAATATATTTTTTTCTGCATCTACCTCTGAAAAAATATTGGGCTTCTAGCTGTGTGTGGGTCTTGTTCTATTAATCCATCTATACTGACCTCCATCAGGTTGCAAACTGAATATAATTTTTTTCTGCATCTAGCTCTGAAAAAATATTTGGCCTTCTAGTAGTGTGTCGGACTTTCTCTATTAGTCCATCTATACTGACCTCCATCAGGTTGCAAATTAAAAATAATTTTTATCTGCATCTACAGTACCTCTGAAAAAATATTTGGGCTTCTAGCTGTGTGTGGGACTTGTTGTATTAGTCCATCTATACTGACCTCCATCAGGTTGCAAACTGAATATATTTTTTTCTGCATCTACCTCTGAAGAAATATTGGGCTTCTAGCTGTGTGTGGGACTTGTTGTATTAGTCCATCTATACTGACCTCCATCAGGTTGCAAACTGAATATATTTTTTTCTGCATCTACCTCTGAAAAAATATTGGGCTTCTAGCTGTGTGTGGGTCTTGTTCTATTAATCCATCTATACTGACCTCCATCAGGTTGCAAACTGAATATAATTTTTTTCTGCATCTAGCTCTGAAAAAATATTTGGCCTTCTAGTAGTGTGTCGGACTTTCTCTATTAGTCCATCAATACTGACCTCCATCAGGTTGCAAATTAAAAATAATTTTTATCTGCATCTACAGTACCTCTGAAAAAATATTTGGGCTTCTAGCTGTGTGTGGGACTTGTTGTATTAGTCCATCTATACTGACCTCCATCAGGTTGCAAACTGAATATATTTTTTTCTGCATCTACCTCTGAAAAAATATTGGGCTTCTAGCTGTGTGTGGGTCTTGTTCTATTAATCCATCTATACAGACCTCCATCAGGTTGCAAACTGAATATAATTTTTTTCTGCATCTAGCTCTGAAAAACTATTTGGCCTTCTAGTAGTGTGTGGGACTTTCTCTGTTAGTACATCTATACTGACCTCCATCAGGTTGCAAACTGAATATATTTTTTTCTGCATCTACCTCTGAAAAAATATTGGGCTTCTAGCTGTGTGTGGGTCTTGTTCTATTAATCCATCTATACTGACCTCCATCAGGTTGCAAACTGAATATAATTTTTTTCTGCATCTAGCTCTGAAAAAATATTTGGCCTTCTAGTAGTGTGTCGGACTTTCTCTATTAGTCCATCTATACTGACCTCCATCAGGTTGCAAATTAAAAATAATTTTTATCTGCATCTACAGTACCTCTGAAAAAATATTTGGGCTTCTAGCTGTGTGTGGGACTTGTTGTATTAGTCCATCTATATTGACCTCCATCAGGTTGCAAACTGAATATATTTTTTTCTGCATCTACCTCTGAAAAAATATTGGGCTTCTAGCTGTGTGTGGGACTTGTTGTATTAGTCCATCTATACTAACCTCCATCAGGTTGCAAATTGAATATAATTTTTTTCTGCATCTAACCCAGCCAATAGTTTTGGCCTAATACCACAGTTTGGCCACTCAGCTCTGCTCGGTTACCATCCATTGTTTTTTTGTGCAAACAACTCCAGAGTTGTGAATTAGTTAACCACCAAAATGAGTGGAAAAAGGCCTGCTGCTGGTGGAAAGGGGAATAGGCGTGTTGGGAAGGGGAAAAAAGGTTGTGTCCGTGGGGTAGGTGTTAAAGCAACAGTAACATCTGCAGAAGAAAGACCATCTTCCAGCCAAACTAAAATGTCTACTTCTTTTAGCGGACAATGTGATAAGATCCCTTTCTTACGGCCACGCCAATCGCTACAAATTCCAGATGAGGCACAAAAACAGCAGGTGCTTCAACGGATATCAAGTGCTCCTTTAAGTGGGCTCTCCTCCACATCAACTTCAACATCACAAATACTCCAGTCCTCAAAGGTGTCACCCAAATCGCACTTGCTTCCTCACAGCTCCCAAATCTCCAGCTGCCCGTCTGAATATGAGGTAGAACAGATGGTTGAGTCTGCAGAGCTGTTTACTCATACTATAGCCTGGGAATCAGAGGTCGACTGAAGCGCTTCTGTGAATCCAGACGAGGAAATGATCTGCACTGATGCCCAGAATCTTTATGAGTCGGATCCAGGACCAGACGCAGAAGGTTCTGACCATAATGTAGACCCTCATTCCCAAACTGTAACTCCTGTTGGTGGAGACAATGAGGAAGACGATGATAAGACTCAAATACCTGATTGGAGCGACAACTTTAGTTTTTTGTCAGGGCAGGAACAGGTTGGCTCTGAGGACGACGGGTGTGATAACGCACAGGGTGATGATGATGAGGTTGGAGATCCCACTTACTGTCAACCCACAGTCAGCCAAGAGATGAGGTCAGCAGAGTAGGTGGAGGAAGATGCTAGTGACGACGAGGTCAGGTTGCGCCTTCCTGGACAGAGACGTAGTACTGGAAGCACGTCAACAACTGCATCCTCAAACACAACTCTGCCTCTCACCACAAGTCGTGGTGGCTCTTCAGGTCGCATGGGTGCTAAGCCTTGCATAGCCAGGGCATTTTTTCAGATCGATAAAGATGACCCAACTCGTGTTATCTGTAACATTTGTCAGCAAAAGCTAAGTAGAGGCCAAAAAATACATAGTTTGAGTACTTCATGCATGAACCGGCACATGGACATGAAGCATAAGTTGCAGTGGGAAGCTCACTGTGCTACAATGCGGCCTAGCCGGCCGGGCCAATTACCGTCTGCCATATCTTGTGCATCCGCGGCCTCTTCATCCTCTGTGACTGGGGGGACAGCAGTCACACCTGTTTTGGGGCGCAGACCTGCCACCTCTTTACCCGCAACAGCCAGCGTGATTGGCAGGTCATCATTTTCTTTGTAGGTGGTAACACTAGCTGGTGTTGAGTGCTGTCCGACATCGATAGCACCATCTTGGATCAAGGCAACCTAACATGTCCACCTGCATCTTCCTTACAGACCGGCAGTTTGCCGGGGACACCCTTATCAACCCCGTCTAAGCACAATAGGCAGCCCTCGGTCCCTCAGATGTGGACAAGTAAAAGACCATTTCCTCCTAGCCATGAGAAAGCTAAGAGGTTGAATTTCACCATCTGCAAGCTCTTGGCTACAGAAATGCTGCCTTTCCGCCTGGTGGACACAGAGGATTTTCGAGACCTTATGTCCGTCGCAGTGCCCCAGTACCAGATGCCCAGTCGGCACTACTTCTCAAAGAAAGGTGTGCCTGCGCTCCACCAGCATGTCGCACACAACATCACCGCTTCTTTGAGAAACTCTGTGTGTGACAGGGTGCATTTCACCACAGACACTTGGACGAGTAGGCATGGACAGGGGCGTTACATGTCGCTGACTGGGCACTGGGTAACTATGGTGACAGCAGGACAAGGGGCTGCTGTCCAAGTCTTGCCGTCCCCACGAGTTGTGCGTCAATCCTCTTTATGTCAAAGTTTCTCCACTGCTTCTGCCTCCTCAACCTCCTCTCGGTCTTCCACCTGCACCCAAAGCCTGTCTGGTGATGCCACAAGCTTTCTAACTGCGCAGAAGGGATCCTGCACACCTCCTTACTATGCTGGCAGTAGGGCTCAACGTCATCAGGCGGTTTTTACATTGAAATGTCTGGGAAATGTGAGTCACACAGCTGAGGAGTTGTGGTCAGCTCTGGAGAACCAATTTCATGAATGGTTGTCTCCACTGGACCTGAAACCAGGGAAGGCCGTGTGCGACAATGCTGCAAACCTGGGTGCGGCCCTTCGCCGGGGCAATGTCACACACGTGCCTTGTATGGCTCACGTGTTGAACCTGGTTGTCCAGCAATTTTTAGCCCACTATCCCAGACTAGATGGCCTGCTGCAGAGGGCACGGTCGCTGTGTGCTCACTTCCGCCGTTCGCATCCCGCAGCTCAGCGACTTACATCTCTACAGAAGTCGTTGGGCCTGCCACTTCACCGGCTAAAATGCGATGTGCCTACCCGGTGGAGTTCAACTCTGCTCATGTTGCAGCGACTGTGGCAGCACCGACAAGCCCTGGTGCAATACGTTCTGACGTATAGCCTGGGCCAACGAGATTCAGAGGTGGGGCAAATCACGCTGGAGGAGTGGTCTCAGATCAGGGACCTATGCACCCTTCTGCACAGTTTTGAAATGGCGACGAAGATGTTTAGTGCTGACGATGCCATTATCAGCATGACTATTCCGGTGATTTACATGCTGGAGCACATGTTAAACAGAATTCGGAGTCAGGTGGTGGCACAAGAGGAGGTGGAGGAAGTAGAGGAGGAGGAGTTGTACGCGGAAGGGCTAACATCTGCAAGGTCCAGAAGGTCGGCAGCACCAAGGCGGCAGGCATGTGAGGGTGGGGGAGATGGTTTTACCAGGGCGCATGGTAGCAGCCAAACTTGTGAGGAAGGTGCAGGAGCCCAGGAAGAAGTGGAGGACGAACTGATGGAAGACTCATCAGATGAGGGAGACCTTGATCACATTTCTGTTGTGCGAGGTTGGGGGGAGAGGACAGAGGAAGGAAGCATGATTGTTACCTCGCCACCAACACAACAGGGACTTGGTGCTCCTGGATGCGCAACACACATGAGTGCCTTCTTGCTGCACTACCTGCAACATGACCCTCGAATTGTGAGAATTAGAAATAATCCTGACTACTGGGTTGCCACACTGTTAGATCCCCGGTACAAAAGTAAATTTGCAGAAATTATTCCTGCCATAGAAAGGGATGCACGCATGCAGGAGTATCAGCAGAGACTGTTGCAGAATCTTACATGTGCTTTTCCACAAAATACCAGTGGTGCACGTAGTGAATCTCACAGTTCCAACTTGCCAACCGTGGGACCGTCAAGTGTTCAGCACTCAAACCGTAACAGAACCACAGTATCTGCTGGTAACATCAATTTTGCGGAATCATTTCACCACTTTTTTAGCCCATCCTTTGCAAGGCCACAGGAGACAAGAAGTCTGACACATAGTCAACGCCTAGAGACGATGGTACAGGAGTATCTCCAAGTAAACATTGAAGCCACGACTGTGTCACTGGACCCTTGCTCTTTTTGGGCTTCCAATCTGGATAAATGGCCGGAGCTAGCCACTTATGCCTTGGAGATCTTGTCATGCCCCGCAGCCAGCGTTCTGTCTGAACGTGTGTTCAGCGCTGCTGGTGGTGTGCTGACAGATAAGCGCACGCGGCTCTCCACTGATAATGTAGACAGACTCACGTTCATAAAGATGAACAAATCATGGATCCGAAACGACTTTTCTACCCCTGTGTCATCCTGGGGAGAGTAAAAGCTTGATGATTGGTTAAAATCACCCTACCAACCGTTTTAAGCTTTCAAATTACTAATCATGTTTATCTGTATCTTGACTGGAAAGTAATTTGGGCTTTGTAGCAGTGTGCAGCACTGATCCTATTAGGCCATCTATAATAAGCTCCACCAGATTTAAAATTAAAACTAATTTTTAGCTGCATCTAGCCCGGAAAATAATTTTGGGGCTCCGAGATGCGCAAGACACATAAGTGCCTTCTTGCTGCACTACCTGCAGCATGACCCTCATATTGTCAGAATTCGAAGTAATCATGACTACTGGGTTGCCACACTCTTAGATCCCCCAAACTTTTCGATCAACCTTTTCATTTTAATAAAGACCAAAAAAATGGTCATTTTTGAAATTATAAGCATTAGCAGGTTGTTAGAAACTGAAATCAAACAGTTTTCAACTCAAAACTTTATTCTAGGTGATGTTACATTTTCACATAGGACCCCTTGTTCGAAAGGAGCTTCTGAACTCTCTCGTCCATTGAATTTGTCAGGTTTTGGATGGTTTCTGCTTCAATTGTTTTGCATGAGGACAGAATACCCTCCCAGAGCTGTTGCTTAGATGTGAACTGCCTCCTGCCATCATAGACACTCCTTTTAATGATGCTCCAAAGGTTCTGAATGGGGTAGAGGTCAGGGGAGCATGGGGGTCACACCATAAGTTTGTCCCCTTTTATGCCCATATCAGCCAGAGATGCAGATGTTTTATGTGCAGCATGAGATGGTGCATTATCATGCAGAAAAATGATCTTGCTGTGAAATACACGGTTCTTCTTCTTGAACCATGGCAGGAAGTGCTGTTTGAGAAAATCCACATACATTATGGAGTTCATCTTTAGCGCCTTCAGGGATCCTAAAGGGGCCGACAATCTCTCTCCCCATGATTCCAGCCCAAAACATTACTCCACCTCCTCCTTGTTGGCGCTGTAGCCGTGTTTGCGTGGGGTGTCCATCAACCAGCCATCCTCCACTCCATCCATCTGGACCATCGAGCGCTGCACGGCACTCATCCGTGAACAAAACAGTTTTGAAATCAGTCTTCATGTAATGTTTAGCCCACTGGAGCCGTTTCTGCTTGTGTGAAGTGGATAGAGGAGGTCGACAGGATGGCGTATGCACAGCTGCAAACCTCTGAAGGACCCTGCATCTTGTTGTTCGGGGGACGTTGGAGGCACCAGCAGCTTCAAAAACTTGTCTGCTGCTATGACAAGGCTTTTTTGCCGCTGCTCTTTTAACCTGACGTAATTGCCTGTAGGAAAGAGTCCTCAATTTGCCCTTATCAGCACGCACACATGTGTACTGTGAATCAGCTACATACTTCTTGATTGCCAAGACACTTCATCCTGATCATCGCACAATGTTGATTGTAGTCATGCCTTGACCTAAACACTCCACAATTTGTTGCTTCTCAGCAGCCGACACATCCTTTTTCTTTCCCATTTTGGCAGAAAATGTAGGCTGCTTAATAATGTGAGAGAGCCTTCTTAAGTAGTCTTGCCTTTCATTGGACACACCTGCCAAACTAATTAGCACAGGTGTCTGCAATTGCTTACAGTGATATAAAGAGCCCTGACACACATCACCATCAATGAGTTTAACTGACAAACAAACAAATTCTTCCCTTATCACTCCTAAACACTTTTTGCATAATAATTTGGAACGCAGTGTACATGTGCTTTTCCACAAAACACCAGTGGTTCACATAGTGAATCTTACAGTTCTAACTTGCCAACCGTGGTCTGTATGGAATTGTTCAATAAAGGGCCCAAAATTAAGATAACATAGATGGGAGAGGTCTCTATGAATAGGAATTCCTAAGTATTTGATACCCTGTGAGGGCCAGGCAAAGGGAAAGTTGGACTGGATGGAATCCTATATGGATTTGGGGAGGGAGACATCGAGGGCCTCAGACTTCGCTGCATTGATTTTAAAATTTTACCATGTAACAAAGTGATCTATTTCAGCCATAACAGCAGGGATGGATATATGTGATTGAGTGATATATACTAGGACATCATCAGCAAATAGAGAGCACTTGTACTCGGTGCCTCCCACCTCAATCCACCTAATATTGGGGTTATGGCGAATTGATGAGAGCAGGTGCTCCGTCACTAGGATGTATAAGAGAGGGGACAGAGGACATCCCTGCCTTGTCCCATTGGTGATTGTGAAAGGTGATGAAAATGTTCTGACGCACCCCCTGGGCCTTGGGACACCCGGAGCCGGACCCTTTTTGGTGGATGCTGGTGGTTGTAGTCTTCGTGGCGGCGACCCGGTTCCGTGGCTCAGGGCGGTCAAACCAGTGGCGGAACTATTTATGTGGTTTTGATGTTTAAATGTCCGACTACGCCACCCGTGGATTGCGGTCAGAGTGAACCGCCGCTACAGGGCAGACCGCTGAGGCTGGTGTTGTGGGTGCAGCAGAGCGTAGCATAACTCCCCACGGGAGGAGTATAGCCTCAGGGCAGTATATGCGGAGGATGGGGGTGATGGTGCAGGGCAGCAGCAGTAACGACACGGAGTCAGTGATGCAGTCCAGGGCCTTTACTCACAGTTCTTATTATCCAGACCACGTCTGCAGGAAACGGCTGCCCACGTCGTACTGTGCTCACCAGGTGAGGGGCTCAGACAACTCCCAGATAACTTTGGAGCACTTCACAGGACCCCCTTTGTGTGTCCTTTGTCTGGCCTTTCTTACCAACACTTCTGTCCGGCTGCCTCGGGCCTCCTCTTGGTAAACTTGGCGCCAGTTTCCCTGACCCTATGTGGTGCCTTCCTAGCGGGTGTAGAGAGGGGCTGCGCCACATAAAATGTCAGAGCCTCCGGTTTCTAGCTGAGGGTCGTTTCCTGCCTCCACTAGTTCGGGGACCGGTCTCCCCCTTTGGCCTGACCCCTCCACGCAGGTGGATTCGGGCGTGCGGTGGCGACTCGCCCGTCCGCACCCCTGGGATCCCTTCATTCCTTGTTCCTGGAGCCTTCTCCGCTCCTCTTCCTTCCTTCTCCCTCTTCCAGGCCTGGGCCTCTGTTACTAGGCCCGCCTCCGGAGCAGAGCTCATGCAGAGCCCCTGCTCCCTGCCACTTCTGCTCAGACTTCTCTGCACTGAACTAAGATGGTGCCCACCTTTTATACTCCCTTCTCAATGCACCCAGGAACTGCTTCCTCCCTGCTCCTGCACTACAGGGTTCCCCTTCCTCAGTGTTCCCTCCCCCCACTCCAGCCAGGGACAGGGACTGTCGTGCCCATCTCAGGGGCATATTGGTCGCCCTGCCCCACGGCAATGTGGTGTAATGCATGCAGGTGTCGGGTCCTGATCCACACTCCATCCTTACCTGAGAGTGAGATATCACACCTCTGGGTGAGGTGCAATACGTCTGTAGCAACCGAGCCCTCAGGGTGCTACAGTTCCATTTATCTTCAGCCTAGGTGACGTATTGCGATACAGGGCCGTGATTTTGGCTATAAAAGGGTCCCCTAGACCCCTACCCCAAGCTTTTTAAGAGAATCATATATGGCGTGCCAGGAGACTCTATGGAATGCTTTCTCAGCATCCAACGAGAGTATCTAATTACAAATTTTTAACTGCATCTAGCCCAGGAAATACTTTGTGCCTAGTAGCAGTGTCTGCTAGTCAGCGGATTATCCCGGCTGTTAAGCAAGCTACACCACCTGTAGTTTAGACACTTAATTTTTTCAAAGGAAATGCTTCGGGACCATGGGATACTTAGTGAAGAGCATCAGGAGGCACCCCAAGGCATAGGGGCTGGGACTGGCAGTAGGATGCCTTGCGGTGGACAGCCGAGCTCGATCCTTATAAAAGCTTTTTAACTGCAGCAGCTTTAGTGGACGCTACTGGAGCTGGAATTACCGCGGCTGCTGGCATGAGACTTGCCCTCCAATAGATCCTTGTAAATGGATTTAAAGTGTATTCATTCAAATTAGAGAGACAATTTAAATTAAAAAGCTTAGAGCTGCCTCCACCACAGGGGGGCTCACTCGACCCACCAGCGGACAGGCACCAGTATTGGGAGAGGGGGGCTGGCCGTCAGGGTTCACCGCGGCTCTGGCACAAACCCGGCGACACGGAGGTGGCACGGGCAGGAGCGGACTGGCCGTGTCGGCTTCTCACTTTTTGGATTTTAGAAGGGCATGACATGCCTATATCTGTGTCTCCCCCTCCTTTTACTCCTCCACCTCTTTTATTTTCGCATGACTATATGTACTTGTCACTTTTCCATGTGTTAGTTATGTCTTCTGAGCAGTTTGTCAGCTTTTGGACACCTTTGAAGGTGTTTTCTATGTGTTTTTGTTTGCCTGCCATTGGTTTTAACGGTGTTCGAAGGTGTTCGACGAACAGTTCGACGAACAGTTCGGCGAACACACGGGTGTTCGACGAACCGAACCGAACTCGAACACTACGGGGGTGGCTCAACACTACTTACTACGCAGAGGCAAGAAACAGGAGGCCCTACACCCTCTCATTGGGGAGGATCCTGATATGCACCCTTCACCCTACAGTGCTCCGGGATGTGCCTGAATTTCTACCAGTAAAAGGTTCTGAAGTGACTACCGTGTCCGTTCCCGTTCTTGCTCTGACCCAGCTGGGTCTCGCCTGTCCTGCATTCCCCCTGCATACGCTGCCCTGAGGCCTAGCTCCACCTGTAGGGAGCTATACCATTGAGCTGCCTTATCACCGGCCTCAGTGGACTGCTGCAGCGCTGGTGCTTCTCACCAGATACCACAGGTGGCATCAAGAACTCTTATAAAATTAACAATTATCCACCCTTTTAAAGAGTGACCCCAGGGTACGGGCCTGGGAGCCGACCACCGCGACATCCCAAAGGCCAGGCAAAGGCCCGGGTACCGAGTCATCCCCATCCCCTGGGCTAGTCACATCCTCCTCCACCTCCTCTGCTGACCTCATCGACTGGCTGACTGTGGGTTGACAGTAAGTGGGATCTCCAACCTCGTCATCATCACCCTGTGTGTTCTCACACCTATCGTCCTCAGAGCCAACCTCTTCCTGCCTGACCGAAAAGTCAAGTTGTCGCTCCAATCAGGTATTTGAGTCTCATCATCGTCTTCATCATTGTCTCCACCAGCAGGAGTTACAGTTTGGGAACAAGGGTCTACATTGCGCTCAGAACCTTCTTCATCTGGTCCTGGATCCGACTCATAAAGATTCTCGGCATCAGTGCAGATCATTTCCTCGTCTGGATTAACAGAAGCTCTGGAGCAGACCTCCGTTTCCCAGGCTATAGTATGAGTAAACAGCTGTGCAGACTCAACCATCTGTGTTACCCTATACTCAGACGGGCAGCTGGAGACTTGGGAAATGTGAGGAAGCAAGTGCGATTGGGGTGACACCTCTGAGGACTGGAGTATTTGTGATGTTGAAGTTGAGGTGGAGGAGAGCCCACTTGAAGGAGCACTTGATATCCATTGAAGCACCTGCTGTTTTTGTGCCTCATCGGGAATTTGTAGCGATGGGCGTGTCCGTAAGAAAGGGATCGTATCACATTGTCCACGAAAAGAAGTAGACATCTTAGCTTGGCTGGAAGATGGTCTTTCTTCTGCAGATGTTACTTCCCCCCACCCACCAGCGGACAGGCACCAGTATTGGGAGAGGGGGGCTGTCTGTCAGGGTCCACCGCGGCTCTGGCACAAACCTGGCCACACGGAGGTCGCACGGGCAGGAACGGACTGGCCGTGTCGGCTTCACACTCCAGCGTAGTCCCTCTGCCTGCTCGTGCCCGTAACCTCAAAGGGATGAGCAAGCGGCTTTTCTTCCCAGGGCTGTTCCCCACCCAGCAGGAACGTGGGGGAGCACAGGTCGGCCTTCCACTGTACTCCCTTACCTCCCTCGCCCTCTTTTCTTCTTCCGTTCTCCATCTAACCCCTCAGCTCTGTGGTGTCCGCTCTCCCTCCAGATCTCTCCATCTCACAGGTGGACTACCGCGTGTATTCACACTGTGGCGAATCTTTTGGGCCCAGGCATAAGAAGTTGTCGAGGTAATGGATAATATGTGCCCCCTTAGAAACGTCCATTACAACCCATTCGAGGAAGCAACTAAACGCCTCAAATAGTAAGCAGGATCTGGAGCACCCCATGGGCAAACAGTGATCTATATAGTATGCTCCTTCCCAGAAGCAGCCCAATAGGTGGACACTATTCGGAGGCACAGGTAGTAAGTAACCGGAACGCCGCATCAATGTCTGTTTTGGCCATTAGGGTGACCCTTCCCAACTTCTTGATCCGTCTGATTGCCTTCTCAAAGGATGTACAGTATATACTACTGTACTTGGTTCCGCGTCGATGTTGTCCTTTACGGACCTACCCCTTGGATATGACAAATGGTGGATTAGTCCGAATGTATTGGGTTCCGTTTTTGGCACAACTCACAATGGGGATACCACTATGTCTTGTAAGGAAAGTGTTCTGAATGGAACCGCCATTCTACCTAAAGATATTTCTTTTTTAATTTTCTCGTCACGACTAGTGTTGAGCGATACCTTCCGATATCAGGAAATATCGTATCGGATTGGATTGGACCGATACTCAAAAAGTATCGGATATCGCCGATTCCGATACCGGAAACCAATGCAAGTCAATGGGACACTAATATCGGAATGAAAATAAACCCTTTCTTTCCTTGTGGGTTAATTCTACATGAAGTAAAACAACTAAGAATAATGTAGAATGTATTATGCGAAAAGCCGGCAATTCATCAGCGCATACACCGGTACCCGACAATTTACAACAGAAAGAATAGAGCTTCACACATAGATTAGATAGATAGAAACATGTCAGTCACATATATATGAAGTACAGGGACAGTGTTGCTTACTGTACTTGTCATTTAGTGTAAAGGATTTATTTAAAAAAATAATAGTGTTTTCATGCACCGTCTCTTTAAAAAAGCCGGCCGGCAATTCAGCATCTGTACCCGACAATTTATAACAGACAGAATAGAGCTTCACACATAGATTAGATAGATAGAAACATGTCAGTCACATATATATGAAGTACAGTGACAGTGTTGATTACTGTACTTGTCATTTAGTGTTAAAATAAAGGATTTATTTAAAAAAAAATTGGCGTGGGGTTCCCCTTAATTTTAGTCTCTAGCGGAGGTTAAGCAGACAGCTGGGGCAGATGTTTGAAGCCTGGGAAGGGGGTAATACCCACGGAGCTTCGCAGGCTACTAATATCAGCCCCCAGCTGAATACCTAGCCCTTACTAGCTATTAAAATGGGGGACCCCCCATAAAAATGACGTGGGGTCCCCCCTATTTTAATAGCTAGCAAAAGCTAGGCAGACAGCTGGGGGCTGATATTAATAGCCCAGGAAGGGAGCCATGAATATTGGCCCCCTCCCAGGCTAGAAACACCAGCCGTCAGCCACCCCAGAAATGGCGCATCCATAGGATGCGCCAATTCTGGCACTTAGCCTCGCTCTTCCCACTGCCCTGTAGCGGTGGCAGTGGGGTAATAGGGCTGGGGTTGATGTCAGCTTATAATGCCAGCTGACATCAAGCCCAGGTTAGTAATGGAGAGGTGTCTATAAGACACCCCCATTACTAACCCCATAGTGAAAGTTAAAAAAAAAACACAAACACCCAGAATAAAGTCCTTTAATTGAAATAAACACACAATTCTTTATTGTTCTAAATTAAACCATACTTACCGTCACGCCCATTCCAGCTGAAGCCAACGATCTCCTGCAATAAAAGAAAAATAATAAACCAACATCATCCTTACCTTTCCATGGTTCCCACGACGGCTCCAGCTCTGCTACATTGAGATGACAG
Source organism: Phyllobates terribilis (assembly GCF_046119375.1). Classification (NCBI taxonomy): domain Eukaryota; kingdom Metazoa; phylum Chordata; class Amphibia; order Anura; family Dendrobatidae; genus Phyllobates; species Phyllobates terribilis. The sequence continues at coordinate 164,849,044 of NW_027362768.1, read as the reverse complement.
GCTGGACCGCAGCAGAACGCTGCCATCCAGCCTGTCATCCCGCAGACACTGAGAAGCGCAGGCATGCTTGCGCTCCTCAGTGTCTCTCTGTGACGGCATCCAGATGAGCTGACAAGGAACTCGGCTCACCTCATGCACGTCACTGACAGCGTGGGAGAATTCTCACGCTGAAGCGCTGAGTGCAGGAGAATTTTCCCACGCTGTCAGTGACGTGCATGAGGTGAGCCGAGTTCATTGGACTTGACCTCACCTCATGCACGTCACTGACAGCGTGGGAAAATTCTCCTGCACTCAGCGCTTCAGCGTGAGAATTTCCCCACGCTGTCAGTGACGTGCATGAGGTGAGGTCATGTCCAATGAACTCAGCTCACTTCATGTACGTCACTGACCGCGTGGGAGAATTCTCACGCTGAAGCGCTGAGTGCAGGAGAATTTTCCCACGCTGTCAGTGACGTGCATGAGGTGAGCTGAGTTCATTGGACATGAACTCACCAAATAATTTAAAAAAAAAATACGTAGAGCTTCGCCCTATTTTTGTGTCCAGCCAGGTACAACTAGGCAGCTGGGGGCTGGAATCCGCAGCGCAGGGAGACCCAAGCTTTCTGGGCCCCACCCGCTGCAAATTGCAGTCCGCAGCCGCCCCGGAAAATGGCGCGTTCATAGAAGCTGGATGCTGTACCTGGCTGGCATACAAAAATTTGGCAAAGCCCACGTCAAAATTTTTGGGAAAAATTAATTAAAAAATAAATAATAATTTAGGGACTGCATCTTTATTAAGTCCTCAAATGTCATTTAGTGTTAAAATAAAGGATTTATTTAAAAAAAAATTGGCGTGGGATCCCCCATAATTTTAGTCTCTAGCGGAGGTTAAGCAGACGGCTGGGGAAGATGTTTGAAGCCTGGGAAGGGGGTAATACCCACGGATCTTCCCAGACTACTAATATCAGCCCCCAGCTGAATACCTAGCCTTCACTAGCTATTAAAATGGGGGACCCCCCCAAAAAAATGACGTGGGGTCCCCCCTATTTTAATAGCTAGCAAAGGCTAGGCAGACAGCTGGGGGCTGATATTAATAGCCCAGGAAGGGTGCCATGAATATTGGCCCCCTCCCAGGCTAGAAACACCAGCCGTCAGCCTCCCTAGAAATGGCGTATCCATAGGATGCGCCAATTCTGGCACTTAGCCTCGCTCTTCCACGCTGCCCTGGTGCGGTGGCAGGGGGTAATAGGGCTGGGGTTCATGTCAGCGCCAGCTGCCATGAAGCCCAGGTTAGTAATGATGGGCGTTTATAAGACACCCCCATTACTAACCTACAAAGTGTTAAAAAGAAAAAATACACTACACCCAGAAAAAAATTATTTATTTGAAATAAAACACACCATTTTATTTAATTCTTAGTTTACTAAAAAAAAATAGTTACCTGTCCACGTTCCTGCGCTGATCTCCCATGCACAGCTGTCACATCGAGAGATGGTGACAGCTGTGCATGGCTGCTGTAAGCTCACGCTGCCGGGAACACGTCCGCTCCCGGCAGCGGGAGCCACTGACTGAGGTCACCGGAGTGCATTCAGGCAGCGCAGCTCCGGAGACCTCCTTTACGGCAGTGCTGTACCGTGGGAATTTCTCACGATACAGCAGGGCCGTAAAGCAGCTAACCGGAGCAGCGCTGCCTGAACTCCGGTGAACCCGCTTATGCAATGACGGGGCTGCTTTACGGCCCCATCATTCTAGCGGCGGCAGCGGTTCAGAGCGGTCACATTCTATGTGGCTGCTCTGAACTGGAGATCTTCGTGGGACACTCGTGGACTACTACGGAGGGGTAAGGATAAGGTTGTGGTTTATTATTTTATATTTTATTACAGGAGATCGATGGCTTCGGGGAATTAGGTGTCTAGGTGAGTATAGGTGTAGTTTTTTATTTTTTACTTTATTTTAGGTGCCGATCGGCGGGGACAGGTAATGTATAAACTAATTTATTGTAGGTAACTACTGGCCACTAGTGTTGAGCGATACCTTCCGATATCAGGAAATATCGTATCGGATTGGATCGGGCCGATACCCAAAAAGTATCAGATATCGCCGATTCCGATACCGGAAACCAATGCAAGTCAATGGGACACAAATATCGGAATGAAAATAAACCCTTTCTTTCCTTGTAGGTTAATTCTACATGAAGTAAAACAACTAAGAATAATGTAGAATGACATGAAAAGCCGGCAATTCATCAGCGGCATTCACCGGTACCCGACAATTTACAACAGACAGAATAGAGCTTCACACATAGATTAGATAGATAGAAACATGTCAGTCACATATATATGAAGTACAGTGACAGTGTTGCTTACTGTACTTGTCATTTAGTGTAAAGGATTTATTAAAAAAAATATTAGTGTTTTCGTGCACCGTCTCTTTAAAAAAGCCGGCCGGCAATTCAGCAGCGGTACCCGACAATTTATAACAGACAGAATAGAGCTTCACACATAGATTAGATAGATAGAAACATGTCAGTCACATATATAAGAAGTACAGTGACAGTGTTGCTTACAGAACTTGTCATTTAGTGTAAAGGATTTATTTAAAAAAATAATAGTGTTTTCATGCACCGTCTCTTTAAGAAAGCCGACCGGCAATTCAGCATCTGTACCCGACAATTTAGAATAGAAGGAATAGAGAATCACACATAGATTAGATAGATAGAAACATGTCAGTCACATATATATGAAGTACAGTGACAGTGTTGATTACTGTACTTGTCATTTAGTGTTAAAATAAAGGATTTATTTAAAAAAAAATTGGCGTGGGGTTCCCCTTAATTTTAGGCTCTAGCGGAGGTTAAGCAGACAGCTGGGGCAAATGTTTGAAGCCTGGGAAGGGGGTAATACCCACGGAGCTTCCCAGGCTACTAATATCAGCCCCCAGCTGAATACCTAGCCTTTACTAGCTATTAAAATGGGGGACCCCCCCAAAAAAATGACGTGGGGTCCCCCCTAATTTAATAGCTAGCACAGGCTAGGCAGACAGCTGGGGGCTGATATTAATAGCCCAGGAAGGGTGCCATGAATATTGGCCCCCTCCCAGGCTAGAAACACCAGCCGTCAGCCGCCCCAGAAATGGCGCATCCATAGGATGCGCCAATTCTGGCACTTAGCCTCGCTCTTCCACGCTGCCCTGGTGCGGTGGCAGGGGGTAATAGGGTTGGGGTTGATGTCAGCTTATAATGCCAGCTGACATCAAGCCCAGGTTAGTAATGGAGAGGCGTCTATAAGACACCCCCATTACTAACCCCATAGTCAAAGTTAAAAGAAAACACAAACACCCAGAATAAAGTCCTTTAATTGAAATAAAGACACAATTCTTTATTGTTCTAAATTAAACCATACTTACCATCACGCCCATTCCAGCTGAAGCCAACGATCTCCTGCAATAAAAGAAAAATAATAAAGCAACCTCATCCTTACCTTTCGATGGTTCCCAGGACAGCTCCAGCTCTGCTACATCGAGATGACAGGCTGGACCGCAGCAGAAAGCTGCCATCCAGCCTGTCATCCCGCAGACACTGAGAAGCGCAGGCATGCTTGCGCTCCTCAGTGTCTCTCTGTGACGTCATCCAGATGAGCCGAGTTCATGTCCAATGAACTCAGCTCACCTCATGCACGTCACTGACAGCGTGGGAAAATTCTCCTGCACTCAGCGCTTCAGCGTGAGAATTCTCCCACGCTGTCAGTGACATACATGAGGTGAGGTCATGTCCAATGAACTCAGCTCACCTCATGCACGTCACTGACAGCGTGGGAAAATTCTCACGCTGAAGTGCTGAGTGCAGGAGAATTTTCCCACGCTGTCAGTGACGTACATGAAGTGAGCGGAGTTCATTGGACATGACCTCGGCTCATCTGGATGCCGTCACAGCCAGACACTGAGGAGTGGAAGTATGCCTGCGCTTCTCAGTGTCTGCGGGATGACAGGATGGATGGCAGCGTTCTGCTGCGGTCCAGCCTGTCATCTCGATGTAGCAGAGCTGAAGCTGTCGTGGGAGCCATGGAAAGGTAAGGATGAGGTTGCTTTATTATTTTACTTTTATTGCAGGAGATCGTTGGCTTCAGCTGGAATGGGCGTGATGGTAAGTATGGTTTAATTTAGAACAATAAAGAATTGTGTGTTTATTTCAATTAAAGGACTTTTTTCTGGGTGTTGTGTTTTTTTAAATACTTTACTAGAAATTCATGGTGGTCATGTCTAATATTGGCGTGACCCCATGAATTTTGGGCTTAGGGCCAGCTGATAATGCCAAGCTGGCCTTAACCCCTTTATTACCCAGTGAGCCACCGCACCAGGGCCCTGGATGAGTTGGGTACAGCGCCAGAAGATGGCGCTTCTATGAACGCGCCATTTTCTGGGGCGGCTGCGGACTGCAATTTGCAGCGGGGGTGGCCCAGAAAGCTTGGGTCTCCCTGCGCTGCGGATTCCAGCCCCCAGCTGCCTAGTTGTATCTGGCTGGGCACAAAAATAGGGCGAAGCCCCACGCATTTTTTTTTAAAATTATTTCATGAAATTCATGGAATAATTAAGAAAAAAAGGGCTTCCCTATATTGTTGTGTCCAACCAGGTACAAATAGGCAGCTGGTGGTTGGGGGCAGCCCATTCCTGCCTGCTGTACCTGGCTGGACACAAATATAGTGCGAAGCCCCACGTCAATTTTTTTTTAATTATTTCATGAAATAATTTTTTTAAAAAAGGGCTTCCCTATATTGTTGTGTCCGGCCAGGTACAAATAGGCAGCTGGTGGTTGGGGGCAGCCTGTTCCTGCCTGCTGTACCTGGCTGGACACAAATATAGGGCGAAGCCCCACGTCAATTTTTTTTAAAATAAGTCCTTTATTTTAACACTAAATGACATTTGAGGAGTTAATAAAGATGCAGTCCCTAAATTATTATTTATTTTTTAATTAATTTTTCCCAAAACTTTTGACGTGGGCTTCGCCATATTTTTGTATGCCAGCCAGGTACAGCATCCAGCTTCTATGAACGCGCCATTTTCCGGGGTGGCTGCGCACTGCAATTTTCAGCGGGGGGAGGGGGGGGGGCAGAAAGCTTGGGCCTCCCTGCGCTGCAGATTCCATCCCCCAGCTGCCTAGTTGTACCTGGCTGGACACAAAAATAGGGAGAAGCTTCACGTATTTTTTTTTTTTAATTATTTCATGAAATTCATGAAATAATTAAGAAAAAAAGGGCTTCCCTATATTGTTGTGTCCAACCAGGTACAAATAGGCAGCTGGTGGTTGGGGGCAGCCCGTTCCTGCCTGCTGTACCTGGCTGGACACAAATATAGTGCGAAGCCCCACGTCAATTTTTTTTAAATCATTTCAGGAAATTCATGAAATAATTTAAAAAAATTGATGTGGGGCTTCGCCCTATATTTGTGTCCAGTCAGGTACAGCAGGCAGGAACGGGCTGCCCCCAACCACCAGCAGCCTATTTGTACCTAGCCGGACACAACAATATAGGGAAGCCCTTTTTTTCTGAATTATTCCATGAATTTCATGAATTTAAAAAAAAAAAAACGTGGAGCTTCGCCCTATTTTTGTGTCCAGCCAGGTACAACTAGGCAGCTGGGGGCTGGAATCTGCAGCGCAGGGAGGCCCAAGCTTTCTGGGCCCCACCCGCTGCAAATTGCAGTCCGCAGCCGCCCCGGAAAATGGCGCGTTCATAGAAGCGCCATCTTCTGGCGCTGTACCCAACTCATCCAGGGCCCTGATGCGGTGGCTCACTGGGTAATAAAGGGGTTAAGGCCAGCTTGGCATTATCAGCTGGCCCTAAGCCCGAAATTCATGGGGTCACGCCAATATTAGACATGACCACCATGAATTTCTAGTAAAGTATTTAAAAAAAACACAAACACCCAGAAAAAAGTCCTTTAATTGAAATAAACACACAATTCTTTATTGTTCTAAATTAAACCATACTTACCATCACGCCCATTCCAGCTGAAGCCAACGATCTCCTGCAATAAAAGAAAAATAATAAAGCAACCTCATCCTTACCTTTCCATGGCTCCCACGACGGCTCCAGCTCTGCTACATCGAGATGACAGGCTGGACCGCAGCAGAACGCTGCCATCCAGCCTGTCATCCCGCAGACACTGAGAAGCGCAGGCATACTTCCACTCCTCAGTGTCTGGCTGTGACGGCATCCAGATGAGCCGACAATGAACTCGGCTCACCTCATGTACGTCACTGACAGCGTGGGAGAATTCTCCTGCACTCAGCGCTTCAGCGTGAGAATTTTCCCACGCTGTCAGTGACGTGCATGAGGTGAGGTCATGTCCCATGAACTCGGCGCACCTCATGCACGTCACTGACAGCGTGGGAGAATTCTCACGCTGAAGCGCTGAGTGCAGGAGAATTTTCCCACGCTGTCAGTGACGTGCATGAGGTGAGCTGAGTTCATTGGACATGACCTCGGCTCATCTGGATGACGTCACAGAAAGACACTGAGGAGCGCAAGCATGCCTGCGCTTCTCAGTGTCCGCGGGATGACAGGCTGGATGGCAGCGTTCTGCTGCGGTCCAGCCTGTCATCTCGATGTAGCAGAGCTGAAGCTGTCCTGGGAACCATGGAAAGGTAAGGATGAGGTTGCTTTATTATTTTACTTTTATTGCAGGAGATCGTTGGCTTCAGCTGGAATGGGTGTGGCGGTAAGTATGGTTTAATTTAGAACAATAAAGAATTGTGTCTTTATTTCAATTAAAGGACTTTTTTCTGGGTGTTTGTGTTTTTTTTAAATACTTTACTAGAAATTCATGGCGGTCATGTCTAATATTGGCGTGACCCCATGAATTTCGGGCTTAGGGCCAGCTGATAATGCCAAGCTGGCCTTAACCCCTTTATTACCCAGTGAGCCACCGCACCAGGGCCCTGGATGAGTTGGGTACAGCGCCAGAAGATGGCGCTTCTATGAACGCGCCATTTTCCGGGGCGGCTGCGGACTGCAATTTGCAGCGGGTGGGACCCAGAAAGCTTGGGTCTCCCTGCGCTGCAGATTCCAGCCCCCAGCTGCCTAGTTGTACCTGGCTGGACACAAAAATAGGGCGAAGCGCCACACATTTTTTTTTTTAATTATTTCATGAAATTCATGGAATAATTAAGAAAAAAAGGGCTTCCCTATATTGTTGTGTCCGGCTAGGTACAAATAGGCAGCTGGTGGTTGGGGGCAGCCCGTTCCTGCCTGCTGTACCTGGCTGGACACAATTATAGGGCGAAGCCCCACATAATTTTTTTTTAATTATTTCATGAATTTCCTGAAATAATTAAAAAAAAATTGACGTGGGGCTTCACACTATATTTGTGTCCAGCCAGGTACAGCAGGCAGGAACGGGCTGCCCCCAACCACCAGCTGCCTATTTGTACCTAGCCGGACACAACAATATAGGGAAGCCCTTTTTTTCTTAATTATTCCATGAATTTCATGAAATAATTAAAAAAAAAAAAACGTGGAGCTTCTCCCTATTTTTGTGTCCAGCCAGGTACAACTAGGCAGCTGGGGGATGGAATCTGCAGCGCAGGGAGGCCCAAGCTTTTTGCCCTCCCCCCCCCCGCTGAAAATTGCAGTCCGCGGCCGCCCCGGAAAATGGCGCGTTCATAGAAGCTGGATGCTGTACCTGGCTGGCATACAAAAATATGGCGAAGCCCACGTCAAAAGTTTTGGGAAAAATTTATTAAAAAATAAATAATAATTTAGGGACTGCATCTTTATTAAGTCCTCAAATGTCATTTAGTGTTAAAATAAAGGATTTATTTAAAAAAAAAATGGCGTGGGATCCCCCATAATTTTAGTCTCTAGCGGAGGTTAAGCAGACGGCTGGGGCAGATGTTTGAAGCCTGGGAAGGGGGTAAAACCCACGGAGCTTCCCAGGCTACTAATATCAGCCCCCAGCTGAATACCTAGCCTTTACTAGCTATTAAAATGGGGGACCCCCCAAAAAAAAATGACGTGGGGTCCCCTCTATTTTAATAGCTAGCAAAGGCTAGGCAGACAGCTGGGGGCTGATATTAATAGCTCAGGAAGGGTGCCATGAATATTGGCCCCCTCCCAGGCTAGAAACACCAGCCGTCAGCCGCCCCAGAAATGGCGCATCCATAGGATGCGCCAATTCTGGCACTTAGCCTCGCTCTTCCACGCTGCCCTGGTGCGGTGGCAGGGGGTAATAGTGGTGGGGTTCATGTCAGCGCCAGCTGCCATGAAGCCCAGGTTAGTAATGATGGCCGTCTATATGACACCCCCATTACTAACCTACAAAGTGTTAAAAAGAAAAAACACACTACACCCAGAAAAAAATAATTTATTTGAAATAAAACACCATTTTATTTAATTCTTAGTTTACTAAAAAAAAAATAGTTACCTGTCCACGTTCCTGCGCTGATCTCCCATGCACAGCTGTCACATCTGGAGATGGTGACAGCTGTGCATGGCTGCTGTAAGCTCACGCTGCCGGGAACACGTCCGCTCCCGGCAGCGGGAGCCACTGACTGAGGTCACCGGAGTGCATTCAGGCAGCGCAGCTCCGGAGACCTCCTTTACGGCAGTGCTGTACCGTGGGAATTTCTCACGATACAGCAGTGCCGTAAAGGAGCTAACCGGAGCAGCGCTGCCTGAACTCCGGTGAACCCTTACGGCCCCGTCATTCTAGCGGCGGCAGCGGTTCAGAGCGGTCACATTCTATGTGGCTGCTCTGAACTGGAGATCTTCGTGGGACACTCGTGGACTACTACGGAGGGGTAAGGATAAGGTTGTGGTTTATTATTTTATATTTTATTACAGGAGATCGATGGCTTCGGGGAATTAGGTGTCTAGGTGAGTATAGGTGTAGTTTTTTATTTTTTACTTTATTTTAGGTGGCGATCGGCGGGGACAGGTAATGTATGAACTAATTTCTTTTAGGTAACCACTGGCCACCAATGACATGTATTTAACATTTATTGGGGACACAGTAGGGCAATTTAAATAGCAGGATCAGGCTGATGGGAACTACTGCTCCCATCGAGCTGATCCTGCTGGCAGGAGTGGACGGGGGACAGACATAGGCCGATGGGAGTAGTAGTGTCACATCGGCCTATGTCTGCCCGCACACACACCCGCACACACACACCCCGCACACACACCGCACACACACCCCGCACACACACACCCCGCACACACACACCCCGCACACACACACCCCGCACACACACACCCCGCACACACACACCCCGCACACACACACCCCGCACACACACACCCCGCACACACACACCGCACACACACCCCGCACACACACACCCCGCACACACACACCCCGCACACACACACCCCGCACACACACACCCCGCACACACACACCCCGCACACACACACCCCGCACACACACACCCCGCACACACACCGCACACCCACCCCGCACACACACACCCCGCACACACACCGCACACACATCGCGCACACACACCCCGCACACACACCCCGCACACACACTAATCATGACGGGTCTGGGAGGTGAGGCTGACCTGTGCGGCCGTGGGAAAGTTGATGTGAGTTCATGCAGTCAAGCATGAACTCACATGAACCCTCTGAAGGCACCGCGGCTACTTCAAATGAACAGCTGATCGGCATCACCTGATACCTCAGCTGTTCATTTGAAATAACCGGCGGGAAAGCGCAGCACAGAACGGGAAAGCCGGCGGTGAAGTCTTTTCACTGCCGGCTTCCCCGCCCGGGTCCTTCGCTCCTTGGTGCTGCGCTCCCCGCCCGGTCCTAATTTACGATCGGGATGGGAGGTGGCGAGGGGAGCGGAGGATCGGGGTGGGAGGCTGCGGGGAAGCAGTATGGGGCTGCGTGATTGTTTAAAAGCCGGCGGCTTTTTACCGCGCGCCGGCTTTTAAACAATCAGGAGAATTCTCCCCCGCTGGGATGGCATTCTGATGAGAGGCTGGATCTCAGCTGAGCGCTGCCATCCAGCTTGTCATCCTTCAGAGACACTGCAGAGCGCAGGCATTATGGGAACTTCCGATTCCGGTATTCGATATTATAAAAGTATCGGAATTAAGTATCGGAATTCCGATACAGTGAATATCGGCCGATACCCGATATTTCAGTATCGGAATGCTCAACACTAGCCATGGAATAAATGGCGCTATAATAATAAATAATAATAATAATAGTATATGACACCGTGATGTCATAATATATGAATAATGCACATAGTGATATCATAGAATATGAATAATCCGCACAGTGATATTATAGTATATGACTAACACACACAGTGATGTCATAGTATATGAATAATGCATACAATGATGTCATAGTATATGAATAATGCACAGTGATGTCATAGCATATCAATAATGCACACAGCGATGTCCTAATGTGTGAATAATACACATCGTGATGTCATAGTATATGAATGATGCACACCGTGATGTCATAATATATGAATAATGCACACTGTGATGTCATAGTATATGAATAGTGTGCATAGTGATGTTATAGTATATGAATAATGCACACAGTGATGTCATAGTATATGAATAATGCACACTGTGATGTCATAGTTTATGAATAGTGTGCATAGTGTTATGTTCTGCTACCAAAGCTAAGGAAAGAGAGGAGATCTGTCCCTACTATAAGACTCAGCTGAATCCCTACGATGTAACAGGGAACCTGATCCTGCGATCAGACCTGCTAAAGTCCTAATCTAGTCTGTACGGAGACCTATAGATGTGAGGAGGGAATCCCTACAAGTACTAAGGACTGAGAGGAATATGGGACACCTCCTAACAGAAATAGTAGCAGACAGACGAACAAACAAAATAGATAGAACATAGAGGTCCGTAGACCAAGCAAACTAACAGAGTTAGATACAGAGCACAGGCTAGCTAGAAAGTAGATATACAATGAAGTCCAGCAAAGCCAGAAGGGCGGAGCAGGATTAAATAGGCCAACAAGGTCATGTGACCAGCAAAGGAAAAAAAACCTAACAGCAAGGTTCTAACAGTACCCCCCCTTCTAAGAGGATCCTCCGGATCCCCTAGGACCAGGCTTATCAGGAAATCTCCTGTGAAACGCTCTGATAAGTCTGGACGCGGAAACATCATCTGACCTCACCCAAGAGTTATCCTCGGGTCCGAAACCTTTCCAGGCCACAAGATACTGCAAACTACCTCTATACCGTCTAGAGTCAAGGATGCGAGAAATTTCATATTCCCCGTCCTCCACCACCGGAGGAACAGAGGCAGAGGCGTCACCATCCGACACAACAGCTTTTTTTAACAGAGAGACATGAAAGACCGGATTAATTCTCCAGGAGGTAGGAACCTCCAACCTAACAGCAGATTGGTTGACAACCTGAAGCACCTTAAAGGGCCCAACAAACTTGGGACCCAATTTCTTAGAAGGAATCCTCAACCGCAGATTCCTAGAGGACAACCAAACCATGTCACCAACAGCGAACAAAACCTCCTGTCGTTTCCTATCAAAGTAGTCTTTAGATTTTCTGTTGGCCTCCTGAAGATTACCACGCACATCCGTCCAAACTCTTTCCAAATCACCGGAAAAATTCTCCTCCTCAGGCACGGCAGATCCCAACTTGGAGAACGACCCAAACGACGGATGTCTCCCAGAACAACAAAAAAAAGGCGAACAACCAGCAGAAGAAGATGTATGATTGTTCAGAGCAAATTCGGCAAGTGGCAGAAACTCAGACCACCCCTCTTGATTGTCTGCCACAAAACAACGCAAGAACTGCTCAACATCCTGGTTTTTCCTTTCTGTCTGGCCATTAGATTCAGGATGATATCCGGACGAAAACGACAAATGAATTCCCAACCTGTCACAAAAGGCACGCCAAAAACGAGCCACGAACTGAGGACCCCTATCAGAAACAATGTCAGTAGAAACGCCATGAAGTCTGACAATTTCCTTGACAAAGGCCTTAGCGAGAGTTTTAGCGCAGGGCAGTTTGACGAAGGGAACCAAGTGACACATCTTGCTAAAACGGTCCACGACCACCCAGATGACAGTAAAACCCTCAGAGGAGGGAAGGTCAGTTATAAAGTCCATAGCCAAATGTGTCCAAGGAGCACTGGGGACCTCCAAAGGACAAAGCAACCCCGCAGCAGGAGTATGTGAGGACTTAGATCTAGCACATATAGTACATTGGCGCACCCACTTAATGACTTCCTTCTGCCATCCAGGCCACCAAAAACTGCGACCCACCAGTCTCTTGGTCTCAGAGATTCCGGGATGACCTGCCAACCGAGATTCGTGACACTCAACAAACAAATCTCTCCTAAAGGTCCCAGGCACAAACAACCTCCCATGAGGAGTGTTAGATGGGGCATTCTCCTGAGCTTTAAGAATCTCATCTTCCAAAACGGAGTCTAAAGCAGCTATCACAACACCTTCTTGTAAAATGTTTTCCTCTTTCTCAGCACCGACTATGGGAGAAAAACTGCGAGACAAGGCATCCGCCTTAACATTCTTAGTACCAGGGATGTAAGTAACGGAGAAATTAAACCGCGAGAAAAACAGTGCCCACCTAGCCTGACGGGCATTCAGGCGCTTGGCAGCATCAAGATATATCAGATTTTTATGATCCGTAAGAACCTGAACGGGAAATTCCGCACCTTCCAAGAAGTGGCGCCAGTGTTCAAATGCGAGTTTAATAGCCAATAATTCCCGATTACCAATATCGTAATTCAGTTCAGTCTCCGAAAAATTTTTTGAAAAAAAGGCACAGGGATGTAATCCATCCCCGTTATCCTGAGACAATACTGCGCCAACCCCCACAGAGGAAGCATCAACCTCAACCAAAAACGGCCTAGTAACATCAGGCTGCATAAGGATGGGAGCAGAGGTGAACCTCTCCTTGAGATACACAAAAGCTTCAATGGCCTCAGAAGACCACTGAACCGCATCAGCACCTTTCCTGGTGAGATCAGTCAGAGGTTTGACAATACTAGAAAAATTTTTTATGAATTTTCTGTAGTAATTGGCGAAACCCAAAAACCTCTGTATCGATTTCAAACCAATAGGCCTAGGCCATTCCTGCACAGCCTGAACCTTAACCGGATCCATCTCAAAACCTTTGCTGGAGATAATGTAGCCCAAAAAACTAATTCTCTGTACAGCGAACTCACATTTCTCCAGCTTAGCAAAAAGCGAATTGTCCATTAATAACTGTAATACCTCACGCACGCTCCGCCAATGAGACTCCAGATCTGGCGAATAAATCAAAATGTCATCCAAATACACAACCACATTTTTACCGATCAAAGGTCTAAGGATGTCATTAATCAGATTCTGAAAAAATGCAGGAGCATTAGTAAGACCAAAAGGCATAACCAGATTCTCAAAATGACCCACAGGAGTGTTAAAAGCAGTCTTCCATTCATCACCCTCCTTCATGCGCAACAGATTGTATGCCCCCTTAAGGTCAATTTTAGAGAACCACTTGGCCCCCAATAACTAGTTAAACAGATCAGGAATCAATGGCAGTGGGTAAGGATTGCGTACAGTAATTTTGTTAATCTCACGAAAATCCAGACAAGGACGTAAACCGCCGTCCTTTTTTTTTACAAAAAAAAATCCAACCGCCACAGGAGACTTAGAGGGCCTAATGTGACCGGCGGCCAAACTTGTCTGTATGTATTCCTCCAAAGCCTTCCTCTCAGGAATGGTAAGGTTAAATAAACGACTTTTAGGAAGAGTCGCTCCAGGGACAAATTCAATAGAACAATCATAGTCTCTATGGGGAGGCAAAACCTGCGATTCCTTCTCAGAAAAAACTCTCCAAAAATCCTGAATAGGAACAGGCAATTCTCCCCTATCCAAAGCTGCAATACGCCCGTTACAACACTTGTCATAACATTTATGGCTCCAGGATTTAATTTCACTGGTAGACCAATCCAGTACAGGATTGTGAAATTTTAACCAGGGTAAACCCAATATTACTGGAGAAGGCAAGTTATTCAACACTACCAAATCCAATTTCTCATGGTGAACACCATTAATAGTGAGAGGAAATTCACTGACCTTGAGAGTAATATTCTTCAAAGGGGAGCCATCCACAGAAACCACAGCAATGGGGGATGATAAAGGTTCAGGTTTTAAATTGAGTTTTTCCACGAATCCCCCATCAATTACATTCAGTGTAGACCCGCAATCAACAAACACCCGAAATTCCATTAATTTTTCCTGAGCAATCGTGGAAGCAGCTAAAAATATACCCTTGGAATTTAAACAGGCAATACGGGCGTGACTGACCATTTTTTTTTCTTTCTTCATACGAAGCTCACAGCCTTTAATCAAATGACCAGATTTTCCGCAATAGAAACACAAGCCTTCTGAAAAACGACGGTCTTTTTCTTGAGAGCGAGGTGCCACCGATCCAATCTCCATCGGTTCACCACTGTTAGTACACACATTATCATAACCAGAAACTGACATAGCAGAGGATTTGCTCTCATTAACCCTAGCACGCAGTCTTCTATCCACCCGTATAGCTAATTGCATAGCCTGTTGCAAATCCTCAGGTGTAGGATAAGCAATTAGCAGGTCTTTAACCCTTTCACTGAGCCCAGCAAGAAATAGACTTTTCAGAGCAGAATCGTTCCACCCTGTTTGAGTGGACCAACGACGAAAATGAGTACAATATTTTTCGACATTACCTGATCCTTGTTTTAAACGTCTCAACTCAGTCTCAGCTGATGCCACACGGTCAGGATCATCATATAATAGTCCTAAAGCAGAAAAAAAACTATCCACTGATCTGAAGCATGTATCACTAGGTTGCAAAGAAAAGGCCCACTCCTGAGGCTCTTTGCGCAAAAGTGACATTATGAACCCTACGCGCTGGGATTCATCCCCAGAGGACTTGGGTCTCAAACGAAAATACAATAAGCAAGCATTTTTAAATGAAAAAAATTCTCGATGTTCACCAAAAAATAAATCCGGCAAACATACCTTAGGCTCCAAGAAATATGCTCCAGGACAGTTACTCACGTGCTGACGGAGCTCGGCCACTTCCAGAGAGAGTCCCTGCAGGTGTTTAGCCAAATCCTGAACCGACACCATGATGGAACAAAAAAAAAAAAAAATCTTTCCTTAGAGAATTTGCAGGCTGGACTTACTGTTATGTTCTGCTACCAAAGCTAAGGAAAGAGAGGAGATCTGTCCCTACTATAAGACTCAGCTGAATCCCTACGATGTAACAGGGAACCTGATCCTGCGATCAGACCTGCTAAAGTCCTAATCTAGTCTGTACGGAGACCTATAGATGTGAGGAGGGAATCCCTACAAGTACTAAGGACTGAGAGGAATATGGGACACCTCCTAACAGAAATAGTAGCAGACAGACGAACAAACAAAATAGATAGAACATAGAGGTCCGTAGACCAAGCAAACTAACAGAGTTAGATACAGAGCACAGGCTAGCTAGAAAGTAGATATACAATGAAGTCCAGCAAAGCCAGAAGGGCGGAGCAGGATTAAATAGGCCAACAAGGTCATGTGACCAGCAAAGGAAAAAAAACCTAACAGCAAGGTTCTAACACATAGTGATGTCATAGTATATGAATAATGCACACAGTGATGTCATTGAATATGAATAATGCGCACAGTGATGTTATAGTATATCAATAATGCACACAGCGATGTCCTAATGTGTGAATAATGCACATCATGATGTCATAGTATATCAATAATGCACCCATGATGTCATAATATATGAATAATGCACACTGTGATGTCATAGTATAGGAATAGTGCGCATAGTGATGTCATTGTATATGAATAATGCATACTGTGATGTCATAGTAGTTATAGTATATGAATAATGCACACAGTGATGTCATAGTATATGAATAATGTGCATAGTGATGTCATAGTATATGAATAATGCACACTGTGATGTCATAGTATATGAATAGTGCGCATAGTGATGTCATTGTATATGAATAATGCACACTGTGATGTCATAGTAGTTATAGTATATGAATAATACACACAGTGATGTCATAGTATATGAATAATGTGCATAGTGATGTCATAGTATAGGAATAATGCACACAGTGATGTCATAGTATATGAATAATGCACACAGTGATGTCATAGTAGTTACAGTATATGAATAATGAGCACAGTGATGTCATAATTAGTGTTGAGCGATACCTTCCGATATCAGGAAATATCGTATCGGATTGGATCGGGCCGATACCCAAAAAGTATCGGATATCGCCGATTCCGATACCGGAAACCAATGCAAGTCAATGGGACACAAATATCGGAATGAAAATAAACCCTTTCTTTCCTTGTAGGTTAATTCTACATGAAGTAAAACAACTAAGAATAATGTAGAATGACATGAAAAGCCGGCAATTCATCAGCGGCATTCACCGGTACCCGACAATTTACAACAGACAGAATAGAGCTTCACACATAGATTAGATAGATAGAAACATGTCAGTCACATATATATGAAGTACAGTGACAGTGTTGCTTACTGTACTTGTCATTTAGTGTAAAGGATTTATTAAAAAAAATATTAGTGTTTTCGTGCACCGTCTCTTTAAAAAAGCCGGCCGGCAATTCAGCAGCGGTACCCGACAATTTATAACAGACAGAATAGAGCTTCACACATAGATTAGATAGATAGAAACATGTCAGTCACATATATAAGAAGTACAGTGACAGTGTTGCTTACAGAACTTGTCATTTAGTGTAAAGGATTTATTTAAAAAAATAATAGTGTTTTCATGCACCGTCTCTTTAAGAAAGCCGACCGGCAATTCAGCATCTGTACCCGACAATTTAGAATAGAAGGAATAGAGAATCACACATAGATTAGATAGATAGAAACATGTCAGTCACATATATATGAAGTACAGTGACAGTGTTGATTACTGTACTTGTCATTTAGTGTTAAAATAAAGGATTTATTTAAAAAAAAATTGGCGTGGGGTTCCCCTTAATTTTAGGCTCTAGCGGAGGTTAAGCAGACAGCTGGGGCAAATGTTTGAAGCCTGGGAAGGGGGTAATACCCACGGAGCTTCCCAGGCTACTAATATCAGCCCCCAGCTGAATACCTAGCCTTTACTAGCTATTAAAATGGGGGACCCCCCCAAAAAAATGACGTGGGGTCCCCCCTAATTTAATAGCTAGCACAGGCTAGGCAGACAGCTGGGGGCTGATATTAATAGCCCAGGAAGGGTGCCATGAATATTGGCCCCCTCCCAGGCTAGAAACACCAGCCGTCAGCCGCCCCAGAAATGGCGCATCCATAGGATGCGCCAATTCTGGCACTTAGCCTCGCTCTTCCACGCTGCCCTGGTGCGGTGGCAGGGGGTAATAGGGTTGGGGTTGATGTCAGCTTATAATGCCAGCTGACATCAAGCCCAGGTTAGTAATGGAGAGGCGTCTATAAGACACCCCCATTACTAACCCCATAGTCAAAGTTAAAAGAAAACACAAACACCCAGAATAAAGTCCTTTAATTGAAATAAAGACACAATTCTTTATTGTTCTAAATTAAACCATACTTACCATCACGCCCATTCCAGCTGAAGCCAACGATCTCCTGCAATAAAAGAAAAATAATAAAGCAACCTCATCCTTACCTTTCGATGGTTCCCAGGACAGCTCCAGCTCTGCTACATCGAGATGACAGGCTGGACCGCAGCAGAAAGCTGCCATCCAGCCTGTCATCCCGCAGACACTGAGAAGCGCAGGCATGCTTGCGCTCCTCAGTGTCTCTCTGTGACGTCATCCAGATGAGCCGAGTTCATGTCCAATGAACTCAGCTCACCTCATGCACGTCACTGACAGCGTGGGAGAATTCTCACGCTGAAGCGCTGAGTGCAGGAGAATTTTCCCACGCTGTCAGTGACGTGCATGAGGTGAGCTGAGTTCATTGGACATGACCTCGGCTCATCTGGATGACGTCACAGAAAGACACTGAGGAGCGCAAGCATGCCTGCGCTTCTCAGTGTCCGCGGGATGACAGGCTGGATGGCAGCGTTCTGCTGCGGTCCAGCCTGTCATCTCGATGTAGCAGAGCTGAAGCTGTCCTGGGAACCATGGAAAGGTAAGGATGAGGTTGCTTTATTATTTTACTTTTATTGCAGGAGATCGTTGGCTTCAGCTGGAATGGGTGTGGCGGTAAGTATGGTTTAATTTAGAACAATAAAGAATTGTGTCTTTATTTCAATTAAAGGACTTTTTTCTGGGTGTTTGTGTTTTTTTTAAATACTTTACTAGAAATTCATGGCGGTCATGTCTAATATTGGCGTGACCCCATGAATTTCGGGCTTAGGGCCAGCTGATAATGCCAAGCTGGCCTTAACCCCTTTATTACCCAGTGAGCCACCGCACCAGGGCCCTGGATGAGTTGGGTACAGCGCCAGAAGATGGCGCTTCTATGAACGCGCCATTTTCCGGGGCGGCTGCGGACTGCAATTTGCAGCGGGTGGGACCCAGAAAGCTTGGGTCTCCCTGCGCTGCAGATTCCAGCCCCCAGCTGCCTAGTTGTACCTGGCTGGACACAAAAATAGGGCGAAGCGCCACACATTTTTTTTTTTAATTATTTCATGAAATTCATGGAATAATTAAGAAAAAAAGGGCTTCCCTATATTGTTGTGTCCGGCTAGGTACAAATAGGCAGCTGGTGGTTGGGGGCAGCCCGTTCCTGCCTGCTGTACCTGGCTGGACACAATTATAGGGCGAAGCCCCACATAATTTTTTTTTAATTATTTCATGAATTTCCTGAAATAATTAAAAAAAAATTGACGTGGGGCTTCACACTATATTTGTGTCCAGCCAGGTACAGCAGGCAGGAACGGGCTGCCCCCAACCACCAGCTGCCTATTTGTACCTAGCCGGACACAACAATATAGGGAAGCCCTTTTTTTCTTAATTATTCCATGAATTTCATGAAATAATTAAAAAAAAAAAAACGTGGAGCTTCTCCCTATTTTTGTGTCCAGCCAGGTACAACTAGGCAGCTGGGGGATGGAATCTGCAGCGCAGGGAGGCCCAAGCTTTTTGCCCTCCCCCCCCCGCTGAAAATTGCAGTCCGCGGCCGCCCCGGAAAATGGCGCGTTCATAGAAGCTGGATGCTGTACCTGGCTGGCATACAAAAATATGGCGAAGCCCACGTCAAAAGTTTTGGGAAAAATTTATTAAAAAATAAATAATAATTTAGGGACTGCATCTTTATTAAGTCCTCAAATGTCATTTAGTGTTAAAATAAAGGATTTATTTAAAAAAAAAATGGCGTGGGATCCCCCATAATTTTAGTCTCTAGCGGAGGTTAAGCAGACGGCTGGGGCAGATGTTTGAAGCCTGGGAAGGGGGTAAAACCCACGGAGCTTCCCAGGCTACTAATATCAGCCCCCAGCTGAATACCTAGCCTTTACTAGCTATTAAAATGGGGGACCCCCCAAAAAAAAATGACGTGGGGTCCCCTCTATTTTAATAGCTAGCAAAGGCTAGGCAGACAGCTGGGGGCTGATATTAATAGCTCAGGAAGGGTGCCATGAATATTGGCCCCCTCCCAGGCTAGAAACACCAGCCGTCAGCCGCCCCAGAAATGGCGCATCCATAGGATGCGCCAATTCTGGCACTTAGCCTCGCTCTTCCACGCTGCCCTGGTGCGGTGGCAGGGGGTAATAGTGGTGGGGTTCATGTCAGCGCCAGCTGCCATGAAGCCCAGGTTAGTAATGATGGCCGTCTATATGACACCCCCATTACTAACCTACAAAGTGTTAAAAAGAAAAAACACACTACACCCAGAAAAAAATAATTTATTTGAAATAAAACACCATTTTATTTAATTCTTAGTTTACTAAAAAAAAAATAGTTACCTGTCCACGTTCCTGCGCTGATCTCCCATGCACAGCTGTCACATCTGGAGATGGTGACAGCTGTGCATGGCTGCTGTAAGCTCACGCTGCCGGGAACACGTCCGCTCCCGGCAGCGGGAGCCACTGACTGAGGTCACCGGAGTGCATTCAGGCAGCGCAGCTCCGGAGACCTCCTTTACGGCAGTGCTGTACCGTGGGAATTTCTCACGATACAGCAGTGCCGTAAAGGAGCTAACCGGAGCAGCGCTGCCTGAACTCCGGTGAACCCTTACGGTCCCGTCATTCTAGCGGCGGCAGCGGTTCAGAGCGGTCACATTCTATGTGGCTGCTCTGAACTGGAGATCTTCGTGGGACACTCGTGGACTACTACGGAGGGGTAAGGATAAGGTTGTGGTTTATTATTTTATATTTTATTACAGGAGATCGATGGCTTCGGGGAATTAGGTGTCTAGGTGAGTATAGGTGTAGTTTTTTATTTTTTACTTTATTTTAGGTGGCGATCGGCGGGGACAGGTAATGTATGAACTAATTTCTTTTAGGTAACCACTGGCCACCAATGACATGTATTTAACATTTATTGGGGACACAGTAGGGCAATTTAAATAGCAGGATCAGGCTGATGGGAACTACTGCTCCCATCGAGCTGATCCTGCTGGCAGGAGTGGACGGGGGACAGACATAGGCCGATGGGAGTAGTAGTGTCACATCGGCCTATGTCTGCCCGCACACACACCCGCACACACACACCCCGCACACACACCGCACACACACCCCGCACACACACACCCCGCACACACACACCCCGCACACACACACCCCGCACACACACACCCCGCACACACACCCCGCACACACACACCGCACACACACACCCCGCACACACACACCCCGCACACACACACCCCGCACACACACCCCGCACACACACACCCCGCACACACACCGCACACCCACCCCGCACACACACACCCCGCACACACACCGCACACACATCGCGCACACACACCCCGCACACACACCCCGCACACACACTAATCATGACGGGTCTGGGAGGTGAGGCTGACCTGTGCGGCCGTGGGAAAGTTGATGTGAGTTCATGCAGTCAAGCATGAACTCACATGAACCCTCTGAAGGCACCGCGGCTACTTCAAATGAACAGCTGATCGGCATCACCTGATACCTCAGCTGTTCATTTGAAATAACCGGCGGGAAAGCGCAGCACAGAACGGGAAAGCCGGCGGTGAAGTCTTTTCACTGCCGGCTTCCCCGCCCGGGTCCTTCGCTCCTTGGTGCTGCGCTCCCCGCCCGGTCCTAATTTACGATCGGGATGGGAGGTGGCGAGGGGAGCGGAGGATCGGGGTGGGAGGCTGCGGGGAAGCAGTATGGGGCTGCGTGATTGTTTAAAAGCCGGCGGCTTTTTACCGCGCGCCGGCTTTTAAACAATCAGGAGAATTCTCCCCCGCTGGGATGGCATTCTGATGAGAGGCTGGAT
This sequence comes from Phyllobates terribilis, assembly GCF_046119375.1. Lineage (NCBI taxonomy): Eukaryota > Metazoa > Chordata > Amphibia > Anura > Dendrobatidae > Phyllobates > Phyllobates terribilis. Next base: position 164,827,661 of record NW_027362768.1, on the reverse strand, counting down.
CTCAGCTGAGCGCTGCCATCCAGCTTGTCATCCTTCAGAGACACTGCAGAGCGCAGGCATTATGGGAACTTCCGATTCCGGTATTCGATATTATAAAAGTATCGGAATTAAGTATCGGAATTCCGATACAGTGAATATCGGCCGATACCCGATATTTCAGTATCGGAATGCTCAACACTACTGGCCACCAATGACATGTATTTAAATTTTATTGGGGACACAGTAGGTCAATTTAAATAGCAGGATCAGGCTGATGGGAACTACTGCTCCCATCAAGCTGATCCTGCTGGCACGAGTGGACGGGGGACAGACATAGGCCGATGGGAGTAGTAGTGTCACATCGGCCTATGTCTGCCTGCACGCACACACCCGCACATATCGCACAGACACCGCGCACACCCGCAGACATCGCACAGACACCGCGCACACCCGCAGACATCGCACAGACACCGCACACACCCGCACACATCGCACAGACACCGCGCACACCAATCATGACGGGTCTGGGAGGTGAGGCTGACCTGTGCGACCGTGGGAAAGTTCATGTGAGTTCATTCAGTCAAGCATGAACTCACATGAACCCTCTGAGGGCACCGCGGCGACTTCAAATGAACAGCTGATCGGCATCACCTAATACCTCAGCTGTTCATTTGAAATAACCGGCGGGAAAGCGCAGCACAGAATGGGAAAGCCGGCGGTGAAGTCTTTTCACTGCCGGCTTCCCCGCCCGGGTCCTTCGCTCCCCGCTCCTTGGTGCTGTGCTCCCCGCCCGGTCCTAACTTACAATTGGGATTGGAGGTGGCGAGGGGAGCGGAGGATCGGGGTGGAAGGCTGCGGGGAAGCAGTATGGGGCTGTGTGATTGTTTAAAAGCCGGCGGCTTTTTACCGCCCGCCGGCTTTTAAACAATCAGGAGAATTCTCCCACGCTGGGATGGCATTCTGATGACAGGCTGGATCGCAGCTGAGCGCTGCCATCCAGCTTGTCATCCTTCAGAGACACTGCAGAGCGCAGGCATTATGGGAACTTCCGATTCCGGTATTCGATATTGCAAAAGTATCGGAATTAAGTATCGGAATTCCGATACCGCGAATATCGACCGATACCCGATATTTCAGTATCGGAATGCTCAACACTAGTCACGATGTCTGGGTGTTGGTAGGCTGTTTTTAGATTTTTACTCCAGCCTTTCTTGATTTTAGAAGGGCATGACATGCCTATATCTGTGTCTCCCCCTCCTTTTACTCCTCCACCTCTTTTCTTTTCGCAAGACTATATGTACTTGTCACTTTTCCATGTGTTAGTTGTGTCTTCTGAGCAGTTTGTCAGCTTTTGGACACCTTTGAAGGTGTTTTCTATGTGTTTCTATGTGTTTTTGTTTGCCTGCCATTGGTTTTAACGGTGTTCGAAGGTGTTCGGCGAACAGTTCGGCGAACATATGGGTATTCGACGAACCGAACCGAACTCAAACACTACGGGGGTGGCTCAACGCTAGTCATTACTGGTTGGTGATACTTCTAGACACACGCTACAAGGAGAACTTTATATCTCTTATTCCTGAGGCGAACAGGTCTACAAAAATGGGGCAGTAACAGAAGGCCCTTGTTGCGGAACTATTAAAAAAATTCCTATCTGAAAATGCTGGCGGCAGAGATCACATTTTGTTGGACAACCTAGGAGTACAGGCGAGAGAGACACAAATGCAATTCAGCAGAGGCAGGGATACACTGTCAAAGTTCTGGGAGAGTTTTCTCAGACCCTCCCATCGCACAGGCCCTGAAGTGCGGTGTACTCTCACAAGGAGTGCAAAGTTTGGGAAGATGCTGAGAGAGTACCTTGCCGACCGTACCAACGTCCTCCGTGATTCCTCTATGCCTATTAATTATTGGGTATTCAAGCTGGATACGTGGAATGAACTGGCTCTCTACGCTTTGGAGGTCCTGTGCTGCCCTGCTGCTAGCGTTTTATCAGAGCGGGTTATTAGTGCCGCTGGTGGAATTATAACTGATAAGCACATCCGCCTGTCAACTGAAAATGCTGACAGGCTGACTTTTATAAAAATGAACAAGGGCGGGATTGGGCCAGACTTCTCAACACCACCGAATGATAGCAACGTAACATAAACTCAAATCCAGTGTCTTTTTTTTTTGGGAGGTGTATTCCCATGCACCTCTTCACACCCTCACATGGGTATACGCTTCCTTATTTTAGCTATTTGCTCTTGTCCTCCTCCTTCTCCTCATCCTCCACCACCATATCACCAGGGTGATCGTGGACTGTGATGCAACACCCACATAATTTTTTTAAAGGGTGTTTATGATGCCCGTAAAAAAAAAAAATTATACAGTATGTTCTCATGTATACCCCCCAGGGGTAAATGTTTGTCAACCCATACATTTAGTGCATGGGCATTACAAGTATAGGAGACCCGCTCCTTTCTAATGGGAACATTTTTTTATGAGGCCCTCCAAGTCTTTTCCAAGGGTCATTGGAGAACCCCCCAATTTTTGGCAGCCCTTGCATTCGCTGCATAGTCCAACATAATGGGAGACCCTCTCCTTTCTAATGAGAATTTGTCGTTACTGTGGCCCTGCTCTATTGGTCAGCCGTTGGACTCACTGCATACCCCATAACTGTATAGCAGACCCTATCCTTTCTAATGGGAACATGTCGCACTTGTCACTGTGGCCCTGCTCTATGTGTTTTTAAATTCTTAGTGGGGTTTTTCCTAAAATTGGTCAGCTGTTGGACTCACTGCATACCCTATAACTGTATAGCACACCCTCTTCTTTCTAATGGGAACATGTCATACTTGTTACTGTGGCCCTGTTCTATGTGTCTTTAAATTCTCAGTGGGGTTTTTCCTAAAATTGGTCAGCCGTTGGACTCACTGCATACCCTATAAATGTGTAGCAGACTCTCTCCTTGCTAATGGGAATTTGTCGTTACTGTGGCCCTGCTCTGTGTGTCTTTAAATTCTTAGTGGGGTTTTTCCTAAAATTGGTCAGCTGTTGGACTTACTGCATACCCTATAACTGTATAGCAGACTCTCGCCTTGCTAATGGGAATTTGTCATTACTGTGGCCCTGCTCTATGTGTCTTTAAATTTTTAGTTGGGTTTTTCCAAAAATTGGTCAGCGTTGGACTCACTGCATACCCTATAACTGTATAGCAGACCCTGTCCTTTCTAATGAGAACATGTCGCATTTGTTACTGTGGCCTTGCTCTGTGTGTCTTTAAATTCTTAGTGCGTTTTTTCCTAGAATTGGTCAGCCGTTGGACTCACTGCATACCCTATAACTGTATAGCAGACCCTGTCCTTTCTAATGGGAACATGTAGTACTTTTTACTGCGGCCCTGCTCTGTGTCTTTAAATTTTTAGTGGGGTTTTTCCTAAAATTGATCAGCCATTGGACTCACTGCATACCTTATAACTGTATAGCAGACACTCTCCTTTCTAATGAGAACATGTCGTACTTGTTACTGTGGCCCTGCTCTGTGTGTCTTTAAATTCTTAGTGTTTTTTTTTCCTAGAATTGGTCAGCCGTTGGACTCACTGCATACCCTATAACTGTATAGCAGACTCTCTCCTTTATAATGGGAATTTGTCGTTTCTGTGGCCCTGCTCTATGTGTCTTTAAATTCTTAGTGGGGTTTTTCACAAATTTTGGCAACCCTTGCAGTCACAGCATGGGTATTACCACTATAGGAGACCCGCTTCTTTATAACAGGAACATTTTTTTTACTGAGACCCTCCTCTATGTATCTTCAAAGGGGTATTGGGTTGCGTCCAAATTTTTGGCAGCCCTTGCAGTCACTGGATACGCAATAACAGTATAGGAGACCCACTTTTTAATAATGGGAACAACAAAGCATAGCCGGCTGATGGCTCTCTAACAATAGCGAGGGCCGACTGCTGGCCTTTTAAGAATAGTAAGGGCCATCTGATGGCCCTATAAAAATAGGATTTATGACTTTCAGAGTCCCCCCATCATAAATAAAACAGAATGTGTCTGATGATGTGTCACAGACCACATTGCCAGATAATGTTGTAAAATGTTAAAATGACATTTCCCGGTGAATGCATTTGTCTTAAAAAATAAAGTAAAAAAACCCCAAAACAATAGGATCTTTCTTTAGTATAAAAAACAGCGTCACCAATTTAACCTCAAGGTAATCATACTGTTCAGCTCCTACACCTCCTCCTCTATCTCTGAAATAACCACATAAGTCACAAGCTGACAGCACTGCTGCACTGCCTTGGCCAAGCGGCAACATGCTGTGCTGAAGATAACATGCTTAATGCTTAGGTGACAAACCGCCCAGCGCTGCAGAGTTGTAGAAATCTGTAACACAGCCTGATCTGTGGCTCTCACCATTGAACATTCAACCAGGCATGGTCGAGTGTGACAATGGGCGGAACTTGGTGACAGAGAAATGACAGCGGGAGTAGATACGGTTTCCCTCTATGCCAGTCCTTTCACCGAGCTAAAGAATATGGCTGTGGTGAAATACAACTTCCACTGAGAAGCTGTTTCAGATTGAAAAACATTGTGCCCACCAGAGGATTTGATTCTGAGGGCTCACCTTTCTCACCTGCTTAAGAGCCCCATAGCAGCTGCAAAGTTAGCGCTATCATGAACTCTCCTGAGGTAGAAACCAAGGCACACCAAAGGATTTTCTGGTGGGACCGTCCAACCCTGCCGAGATGCAGTCCTGGCTAAGAAAAGTGTGGGGGAAGGTTCCCGGACACTCTATGGCTGCTTTTTTAATGCAGATCGGACGTGCTTATGCATGTTATTTCTCAAACCGCATTGCAGATGAGGCCATTGCTCAATTCTGTAGTCATGAAATTAAATGCGCAAAGAAAGATGTGTGTGTGTCATAGCACCACTGACAAATGCGAGTTGATCTGGACGGGCTGCCATTGCTTCTGCAACAAGTTGCATTAGAGGACTTCCTGGGAGAAATGACACCCAGAGTAGATATGGTTTCCCTCTATGCCTGTCCACAACTCTTCAGCATTGTGCAGTTTGTCACCTAAGAATATTAGCTTCAGCACAGCCTGTTGCCGCTTGGCTGAGGCAGTACTGCAGTGCTTCCAGCTTGTGACTGATGTGGTCATTTCGGAGATGGAGGCTGAAGAGGAGGAGGAGGCTGAGGAGGATGAGGTGCAGGAACTGTAGACAGTGGGGGCAACCCTGATTGACCTAGGGCCTGCAATCCTTGGCGTTGGGAGGACGTGTTCCATCCCAAGGTCCGACTGGATCCCAGCTTCCACTATGTTAACCCAGTGTGCCATCAGCGAGATGTACAGTCCCTGCCCACAAGCACTTGTCCACGTGTCCGTGGTTAGGTGGACTTTCCCAGTAACTGCATTGTTGACGGCACGGCTAATGTTTTGGGACACGTGCTTCTGTAATGCGGGGACAGCACACAGGGAGAAATAGTGGCGGCTGGGGACCGAGTACCGAGGGACGGCTGCCGCCATCAGGTTGCGGAATGCTTCGTCTCCACGAGGCAACATTTTATGTGCAAGCAGTTGTGAAATGTGAGAATTTAGAAGTGTGGCCTGTGGGGCGTTGGCTGCATATTCGCGCTTGCGTTCTAAGGACTGGGGTATGGACAACTGAATGCTGCGCTGGGACAAGGACATGGACGTGCTTCCTGATGCTGCTACTTGAGAGTGCGCAACGACAGGTGCAGGTCAGGAGGCATCTTCGCATGCATCATGGACAGGGGATTGCCTTGCATGCACAACAGCGGAAGAAGCAATGGTGCCACCTTCAGACACTGTTCCTGGACCCTGGGTTTCGGCCCACAAAGTCGGGTGCTTTGCTACCATGTGCCTGATCATGCTGGTGGTGGTCAGGCTGGTCGTTTCGCCACCATTGCTGATGCAGGCCTGGCAGGTGTTGCAAATGGCCTTTTTGGGGTTATCGGCAGAGTCTTTAAAAAACAACCAGACTCAGGAAGACCTAACAGTTGTACTGGCAACTTCCTTCGAGTTGGTGTTACGGGGAACGGTTGCCTGCCTTCTGTCTGCGGCCACCACACTGCTTCTTGCTGCCTGTTGGGTGCTCTGCCTCCCTCCCCCTGTGTGCTGCTGTCCTCGCTCTGCATGTCCTCCTGCCAGGTTGGGTCAGTTACTATATCATCCACCACCTCGTCTTTCACTTCCGCACCCTGGTCCTCCTCCTGACTTTCTGGCAATTGTGTCTCATCATCGTCCACCTCTTGTGACACTTTCCCACCGTCGCCTTCGTGTGACCGTGTCTGCTCAAATATTTGCGCATCGCTACACGCGATCTCCTCTTGCCCCACTTCAAGTGGACCGGGTGAGAGACCCGAATCTATAAATGGAAAAGTGAACAGCTCTTCTGTGACGCCTCTTCTCGGAAGCCCTTTTGTTTACCTTGGGAGATGGGGACTCGGAGTCGGGTCCTGTGACGGAGAGATGGGGTGCAGCCGTAGCCCGGACCCGACCCGTGCTCAGGGCCATCACATTAAAAGGATGGTGTGGGTTTATCCAGGTTGAGTGGCTAATAATGACTACGCCACCGGTGGCACCTGGTGAAGGCCACCAGCGCCGCAGCAGTCCGCTGAGGCATGGTGGTATGGCGGCCATGGTTGTTACTACTCCCCACAGGCGGAGCAAGGCCTCAGGGCAGAGGGACAGGATGGAGGGGGTAGTAGTAGAGGAGAACGGATGCCGCGTCATGCGGTGTGGCGCAGAATAAACAGTCCAGAGGCCATAGAGGTGAACTTCCAAGGCTTTACTCACTTTAGAGTTGGCAGAAGGAAGGCGACTCCCTGCTCCCCGCGGACTCCTGCGGTCACCAGAGACGGGGGTCCGACAACCTCCGAGTAAGTCCACGTTCAATCGGGACCCCACACCAGAGTGTTCCTGAACTACAGACCGAATCCTTTCCTGTCCGTGTGTGTGCGAATAGGCCGTATCTCCCTCTGAGCTCCTCTCATAACAACGGCACGGGTGGCAGCTCCGCTCCTTCCGATACCCAGTGGGATCCTCAGGGCCTACCGGGCTTTCCCGACCAGGACATGGAGTAGCAAGGTCGGGTGTCGGGGGCCGGTACCCCTCTTGCAGCCTGACTCCCTCTGAATATATCAGCTGGTGACGACAGGTGGCGTACACCGCTCCATCTGCATCCTCCCCGGGGATCCATTTGCTATGGAGCCACACTCCTAAGCTCCGGGCCTTCTTGGTCCTGGTCCTTGACTGGGTCGAGACATTCCTTGTCTACAACCTACCCCTCGCCCCAAGACCGGGGCTCGAGGGCTGTGTCTCCATCCTATGCAGGCCCACACTGGATCTGCGCTCCGGGAGGGAGGTCACAGTGCCAAGACTAGACTACACTGTCAGTCAAAGAACGATCAACGACCTTAAGACCAAAATGCCTTTTATTAAATATGAAATTTAAAGTGTAACTAAATTTTTAATGGAGGCCAGTAATGGCAGTATTTTCTGACAACGCATATGTGATCCATTTGACGGAGAAAACACAGTTTTAAATAGCTGGATTTTTAGCGCTGTAATATGGAAGGGACCTGGCTGTATTCTGCAGTGCCAACAAGCAAATGGCGCAGAAAAATGGTGTTCTCTGGATTGCTTTTTAAGCAAATAATGAGGATTAAGATCAAAAGAAAAGTATTCCTGGCCCCTGAGACCTGGGCATTTGTATAGAAATATCTAACAGCAGCAGAAGGCAGAATTGGAATGGAGCCTCTTGTGCTATATGCACTGCAGTCTGCTATATACCCTGCCTGCCTGCCTATATACACGGGCTGCCTAATATCTCTGCAGATGGATTAGTTAGTCCTCAAAAGGACTGTTTGTTAAGATGAATATGTGCAATGTACGGTTTTTCTCCCTACACTACCTAATACACAAGCAAATCTCTCCCTAACGCAGCAGCACCTCTCCCTACACTGTCTAATTCCGGAGAGACTGTGATGAACATGGCAGCGCCAGGTCTTATATAGACCTGATGACGCTATGCAGCCAGCCAATCACTGTAATGCCACAACCAATATGGCAATGGCATTACAGTGAGTGGGAGGCAATCCCTGCATGTTGATTGTCGCTCTAAAGAGCACCAAACATGCAGGGAGGAGACCCGAGCTCCCGCCGAGCAACGCCGGAAATACTCGGCGAGCACCGAGCATCTCGAGCAGTGAGATGCTCGGGCCAGCACCGAGCAGTAGCGAGCATGCTCGCTCATCACTAGTCTCCGGTTATCTGGTGGGTCTGTCCATCCCTGCCGAGACGGAGCCCTGGCTAAGAAAAGTGTGGGGGAAGGTTCCCGGACACTATGGCTGCTTTTTTAATGTGGATCGGACGTGCTTATGCATGTTATTTCTCAAACCGCATAGCAGATCAGGCCATTGCACAACTCTGTAGTCATGAAATTAAATGCGCAAAGAAAGATGTGTGTGTGTGTGTGTCAAAGCACCACCGACAAGTGTGGGTTGATGTTAGACGGGCTGCCATTGCTTCAGCAACAAGCTGCATTAAAGGACTTCCTGGGAGAAATGACACCCAGAGTAGATATGGTTTCCCTCTATGCCAGTCCTTTCACCGAGCTAAATACAAGTCAGCAAAAAAAGCTGTGGACTGGCTCCGTACTGTCCCTGACCACATTGACCTGTCCATGTGTTTGTGCGTAGGCGGTCCTTCTCAGTAAGTGCATAGGGGAAGGCATAGGTAATGTTGTGGGACCCGTGCTTGTGGAAGGTGGAGACGACGCCGGGAGAAACAGTGGCGGCTGGGGACCGAGTATGGACACCTGGCTGCCGCCGGCATGAAGTTGTGAAAAGCTTCCGCCTCCACGAGCCTAAAAGGCCATATTTGAAGTGCAAGCAGCTGCCCAGAAATCTGGCAGTTTAGTTTTATGGCCTGTGGGTGGGTGGCAGGCTGCATACTTGCGCTTGCATTCCAAGTAACAGAAAACTAAGCAGATTGTGGCCTCTATCATCATCATGGCCTCACCTCGGCACTATGAACTCTCCTGAAGGAGAAGCCAAGGCCCACTGGAGGATTCTCTGGTGGGCCCATCCAACCCTGCCCAGAAGCAGCCCTGGCTAAGAAAAGTGTGGGGGAAGGTTCCCGGACACTCTATGGCTACTTTTTTAATGTGGATCGGACGTGTTTATGCACGTTATTTCTCAAACCGAATTGCAGATCAGGCCATTGCCCAACTCTGTATTCATGAAATTAAATGCTCAAAGAAAGATGTTTGTGAGTCAAAGCACCACCGACAAGTGCAAGTTGATGTTGGACAGGCTGCCATTGCTTCTGCAACAAGCTGCATTAGAGGACTTCCTGGGAGAAATGACACCCAGGGTAGATACGGTTTCGCTCTACGCCAGTCCTTTCACCGAGCTAAATACAACTCTCAACAAAAAAAGCTGTGGACTGGCTCCGTACCATCCCTGGCCACATTCAACTGTCCACGTGTTTGTGGTTAGGCGGTCCTTCCCAGTAAGTGAACTGGGGAGGGCACGGGTAATGTTGTGGGACCCGTGCTTGTGGAAGGCAGAGACGATACCAGGAGAAATAGTGGCGGCTGGGGACCGAGTATGGACACCCGGTCGCCGCTGCCATAAATAAGATTGTGGGCAGCTCCCACCTCCACGAGCCTAAAAGGCCACATTTCAAGCGAAAGCAGCTTTAGAGGACTTCCTGGGAGAAATGACAGCTGGGTAGATATGGTTTCCCAAGTCCTTTCATCAAGATAAAGAATATGACTGTGGTGAAATACAACTCAGCAAAAAAAGCTGTGGACTGGCTCCATACTATCCCTGGCCACATTCACCTGTCCACGTGCTTGTGGTTAGGCGGTCATTCCCAGTAAGTGCACTGGGGAGGGCACGGGTAATGTTGTGGCACCCGTGCTTGTGGAAGGCTGAGACAATACCGGGAAAAATAGTGGCAGCTGGGGACGAGTATGGATACCCGGTCGCCGCCATAAGATTGCGGACAGCTTCCATCTCCACGAGCCTAAAAGGCCACATTTCAAGTGCAAGTACCTGTCAAAAATTTGGCAGTATAATATTGCAGCCTGTGGAAGGGTGGGTGGCTGGCTGCATATTTGCGCTTGCATTCCAAGGAATGGGGTAGGGACAACTGAACGCTGAACTGGGACAAGGACATGGACGGTGATTGTTGCAAGTTTGCAACGACAGGTACATGGCGGGAGGCATCTTTGCATGCGCCAAGGAACACTTATGATGGGCACACTTTTAGGCAGTGACCTGGGAGTCAGAAATGCTTCCAGAGGTCTTTCCCATGCTGTTCCCATGTCTTTTCAGCACTGTATGCATGTGTCTGATGATGTGTCACACACCACATGGCCAGATAAGGTTGTAAAATGTTAAAATGACATTTCCCAGTGAATGCCTTTGTCTTTGTTGAAAGCAATGCAAAAGTGCAAAAACGCATCAAAAACGCTACGTGTGAACATAGCCCAAGATGTGGAGGAGTATTTTTGGTTTTGGTTCTTTATTTTGCCTTATATACAAGTCATTACCCTGGAAAGGATGTTCCTTAACATATTTCCCAGGAAAATCCATTTTGGTTTCGTTTTTGTATGTTTTATTGTGAGTCCGTAAAAGTGACGTAATACTCTGACAACGTTGTTGACAGCAGTGACCTGGGAGTCAGAAATGCTTCCAGGGGTCTTCCTCATGCTGTTTCCATGTCATTTGAGCACTGTTCTCATCGATTTGGGCAATTTTTAGGCCCTCTGCAGACCGCCGGGGGGATTCACCTGAAAAATGCTCGAGTTTCCAATAGACTTACATTGGGCTCATTACTCGGGTCGAGCACCCGAGTATTCCAATTTGCTCGACCCGAGCAATGAGTACCCGAGCATTTCAGTGCTCGCTCATCACTAGTCATCAGCACTGCCCCATTGAATAACATTGGTCAGTTTGCCATCTCATAAAAAATCGGATAGTACTCATCTGATTTATACAGTGGTGTGAGTGAGTCCAAAGGCACATACTAGACACTGAAATTATTCATGCCAAAACTCCAAAATGTCATTTCTACTTACCCAAAAGTACAAAAAAAGTTGGCTCTATTATGCCCAAAATCATATTAATAATCCACAAAAGTTTTGCAATTCTGTTTTGTGGAGAGATTGAACAAAATTGAATTGCATGTCTGAAGGACGAAAAATGAAGCATACACTAAAAAGAACACTCTGCCTACATTGAAGCATGGTAGCAGCTTAATGATGCATGCAGTGAAGCATGGTAGCAACTTAATGATGCATGCAGTGAAGCATGGTAGCAGCTTCAGTGCTGCCTACAGTGAATCATAGTAGCAGCTTAATGATGCCTACAGTGAAGTATGGTAGTGGCTCAGTGATGTCTACAGTGAAGCATGGTGGGGCTCGATAATGCTTACAGTGAAGCATGGTAGCGGCTCTGTGATGCCTATAGTGAAGCATGGTAGCAGCTTAATGATGCCTACAGTGAAGTTTGGTAGTGGCTCAGTGATGTCTACAGTGAAGCATGGTGGGGGCTCGATGATGCTTACAGTGAAGCAAACCCCATTAGGAGATCTTTAGGCGTATGTTCATATTTTACTTACTTGTGGGTCATATTCATTCCAAACAAAAACTAAGAATGATGTTCACTTTGAATATAAGCTCTTAAAAGCATTGTCTAAGAAAAACATGGCTGCCTTCTTCCAGCAATGCCGCACACCTACCCACAAGTTGTGTCTGGTAAGAAAGTAGTAATGTTTTTTTTATAATCCTAGACAATCTTTTTAACCTTCTGGATTAATATTCTAGAGCTCAGGCACGGCGCTTATGTGTGATGACAAGAAACCTATCGGAAACCTGAAAGAGAAGTTTCAGATGACCTAAGGCAATCACGTTATAGGAAAACTATGTTCATAATGAAATCCTCTTTATAACGCCGTAATTGAGTTTTGATGTCATGTTTCATCAAGGGAAACTGCGATTTGCATATTATTAAAGGCTCTAATAATTCCAGGCATAGCTTACATGTTTTTCTAATGGGTGTCTTTTAGTTTTTGATTCTAATTACATTCAAATGACTCGATGGAGCAATGAAAGTAAGAAAAGTGTCCTGAACAAAGAACATGCCCCACCCCACTGTATTATATTCTATAGTACAACAATTATCACAGAATGCATTTACCAGGAGCACATAGTGCAGCCACCTACGCTACAGCATTCCAAAAGCATATAAAAAGACAGTGTGTCCTGATTTTGGCACAATCTCTGTAGTAACTGTAAGTTCACTGTACTTTCTCTAGTGGACCTACTGTGTATATACATTACATTACTTATCCCGCTGTGATCCTGAGTTACATCCTGTATTATACTCCAGAGCTGGACTCACTATTCTGCTGGTGCAGTCACTGTGTACATACATTACATTACTGATCCTGTACTGATCCTGAGTTACATTCTGTATTATACTTCAGAGCTGCAGTCACAATTCTGCTTGATGTTAGGAGAAACTGTAAAAAAAGCTTGTATTAACTTTCAGGTTCCTTTTAATTTGAGTGCAACCTCAGGTCATTCTATAATTTTGGGATACATTTTCTGCTAAATAACATTCCAATCACCAGAGTTGCATCTCAAACAAAGGCTTGATCCTGCTTCCTTCTCTTCCCCCACATACTAGAAGCTTAGCAAACTGTATATCATTGTACATATTCTATTAGTATGAAAGTCTTTGAAGTAATTCACTTAGATGCCGGCTACACAACTAGTCATTAAAGTTACACCATCAATTACAGCCCGCAGAACATCAGTCTATACTATGTGTTGCTTTCTAGTTATTCTGATGCAATGTATAATTAGATTCAGTGTGAGGACTTTGTGATGTTCTGATATACAATTATGATCATCAAGAAAGGTAAGAAAGGCCAAGAGAGAGATAAACATAAAATATGGGGGAGGGATTGTGCCCCTGTGGAATATTATGGCTAGAGGTTATTACTTACCATCATCACTTTATATAATGAATTCACGGAAAGCTTAGGTATATATCCAGCACCTAATCTGAACAGAAGGTTTGCAGTGTAAAGCAAAGGGAAAGAAGAGAGAAGTCTGTGCTCCTAACAGACTAAAGACAACCAAAGACTCCAACAGGCACTGCAGCTAAGCTAGAGACACTGGTCATAGCTAAGCCACAGACCATAGCAGCCCATAGCAATGCCCACCTCCACCTCTCTGGCGTCTGAGTGGAAGTTGAGGTCTGTGCCCGTTATTGATCTGGCCACGGACCCATCCATCTGGTTTGTCAAGAGACACTCTCAACTCAACAGTCCATAAAGCCTGTGAACAATCTGTCTTCATTAATTTCTTGGCCCTGTCTGGTTCAGCCTCCTCACCTCAGCCGTGTCTCTGACCACTGAACACCTTGTACTTCTGTGTCTTGCTCAGTGGTGGTCGGGTTCAGTCTCCTCACCTTGGTCGTGTCTCTGAGCACTGAACACCTTGTATCCAATATCTGTAGATTAATAGAATTTGGGTACATGACAGGTTCACTTTAACAGAAGTTTAGTCAGGGATAGTAAGTAGAGATGAACAAAAATATTTAATCTACCTTAGTCAGGCAATCACCTTGTTCCTCCGCGGCAGCTGGACCAAGATGGAGTTCACTTCTGCACCTGAATTTTCTTACATAGGGCCTCCATTAAGCGTGACATGAACTGGGTCCCCTGGTCTGTAAGCATCTCCCTGGGAAAGCCTACTCGCGAAAAGATGGCCAAGAGGGCGTCCGCCACCTTATACGCCCTAATTTAGGACAGGGCTACTGCCTCCGGATACTGGGCAGCATAGTCTACCACAGTAAGGATGAAACATTTTCCAGAGCTGCTGGGTATGGGCAGTGGTCCCACAATGTCCACAGCAATCCTCTAGAAATGCTCCTCTATCACTGGCAAAGAGATCAGGGGGGCTTTGGGAGCCGGTCCTGACTTTCCCGCTCTTTGACATGTGGTACAGGAGCGACAGTAGTTCACCACATCCGTCCTCATTTTTGGCCAATAAAAGTGGTTTTGCTGACCCCCAAGTGTCCAGCGAGTGGAATTTCATAGGCGATCCGCAACAACTCATCCCTGAATTGGTAGGGGATGACCAGCTGTCTTTCCCTCAGCCACTCCTGTTGGGGTGTACAGGGAACTGTCTCCCGGTACAACCTCCCTTGGTCCCAGAATACCCTCTCCTTATCCGACTCGGAGGTAGGTTTCTCAGCGAGGCTCCTTAACGTCTCCAGGCTAGCATCTGAGTGCAGAGCTGCCTGAAACTCCTGGCTGGAGGAAGCCAGAAATGAGGTTAAGGCCACATCCTCACTGGGACCCTCTGGGACCTGCTCTGGGTCCATACCTGATTCTGTTATTCCTCTGTCCGAGGAGGGTCCAGAAGGCAGGGCGTTACTTGCGTTCTGGGCACTCTGACTGTGGGTAACAGGGCTATATAGGCCGCCTCCCCGGGGAATAACACCGTCCCATCAGCCTGCGCGGCTATGAGTACTACTTCCCCATCCTCCCCCATTACCTCAGGCATAGTGCTACGTATGGGGCAGCTACCATCAGCCAGGTCACCATCTGTTGTGACACTGGTCACTGGCACAGCACCACCTGCTTCATGGTCCTCATGCCTCTCCCCATTACCCTTAGCACTGACATTTGCTCCTGCTAGCTGATCCTCAGCAATATCACCCGCAGCGTGACATGGCTGAGTTCTCCTGTACCTTCCAATACATCATCATCATCATCATCATCATTATCAGCAGGTAAAGCATTGACATTCACATTATCAGCATTAACCTTACCAAAAGTATCGGATTGGGGAGGGGTGTCAGGAACATAATAAGCAAACATCCTCCCCAAATCAGTCCCCAACAAAACATTTGCAGGTAGATTTTCAGATACTCCCACTTCCTTCACCCCATTCCCCGCACCCCAATCAATAAAAACCCGGGCCATCGGCAATGGGCATTCGACGCCCCCAATCCTGGTGACAGTCAGGGTCTTTCCTGGAATAAGCTCTTCAGTGGACACCAGTTCGGGTCGGATGAGGGTTCATTCGGCCCTAGTGTCCTTGAGGCCTACAGTGACAGTGTTCCCCACCATGACAGACTGCAAGTTTTCACAGGCCCTCCCAACCGGCCCACCCACCAAAAGAACTGATGCATTAGGCCCTGGGGCCTTGGATGGGGGGTTCTTCCTCTGCTTCTCTGGGCAAGTGGCGCTGAGATGACCAGTCTGGTTGCAGAAATAACACCTGCGGGCATCAGATGCAGGCCCGGCATTGGTAACGGGAAAAAGGCCTCCGGAAGGTCGGCTGGCAGGGGTAAGAATGGTAGTTGATGGCTTACCCCCTTTCCAGCTGGCGACGACTGGCTTCCGCACCTCTGGTCTCCAGTTGGCCTCGTAGGTGTCTGCGATCTGCGCTGCTTTATTGGCATCTGGTGGCTCCCGATCCATCACGAACTGCCGTACCTCAGTTGGACACAGATGCAGGAACTGGTCTTTCACCATCAGATCCTTTAGCTGCTCAAAGGTGGTCACTGACAGTCCTTGGATCCACTGCTCAAAGTTGGTTCAGAGCCCATGCACCACATCGCTGTAACTGTCGTGCGGTCCATGTTGGAGGTTCCGGAACTTTTTACGGTACATCTCAGGAGTCAGTTGGAACCTCTGGATTAGGGCCTGCTTAATGGCATCATAGTTCCCATCGAGGCTCGGAGGAAGAGCCACAAACACATCCAGAGCTTTGCCTCGCAGCGCTGCAGTTAAGTATCGAGCCCACTGTTCCTCAAGCAGCTGGTACTGTCTGCAAGTCTTTTCAAAACCCCTCAGAAAGGTGTTGAGGTCGCCGTCCTTTTCCATCACAGGAAAATGCTCTGGATGGGGCTTAAACAGGGTCGCATTGTTGGTCTCCCCATTCCGTGCAGTGGATGTTGGGATCCCAAGTTGGGCCATCTGCAGTTCATGGGCCCTCTGGGCTTGGGCCTCTCGCTCGGCCTCTCGCTCGGCTCTCTCGGCCTCTCGCTGGACTCTCTCGGCCTCCTGGTGCTGCTGAATGACTTTCAGCCGTCCTTCATGATCCTCTGCAGGAAGTTGCTGTAGAGCCATCTGCAGATAGGGGTCCACGCTGCCCTGGTCGCTGAAGCGGCGTGCCTCTACAGGTGGGACCCTTGCAGCAGTACTGTCCATATCTCGGCTGACCCCTGGCCCTGCTGAGGTCTGGAGAAGGGCTTGCTCGGTCTCCAGTTGCGCCAGTGCAGCAGCCATTTGTTCTTTGTTTTTGCCGTGGGGGTCAATGCCTTTGGTTATACATATTCCAATAAGAGTGTTCTTTTTCTGCAGGCTCTACCAGAACTCCCCAACTACGACCATGATCACCAAAATAAAAATAGAAAAGAAAATACGAAGAAGGGTAGGGGTAACTGCTACACATACAGTATTGTCTCAGTTCTAATAAACACTGAGTTCGATCTTCAAAACTTTTGTGCAGGGTCCAGGTAAGAACCGTGCAAGTTTTTAGTGAGAGGAATGATTGCTCAAACCAGATCACTAATGTCCTATGATCCCACCGCTTGCCACCAATTGTCACGCAAACACACTTGGTCAGACCTTGCAGCCCTTTGGCGCCCCTTATACTGCTGGTCAAACACGGTATTGACCAAGGATAAGCACGGGCGCAGCTGCTCTAATTTATGTCAACTATTGTGGCACGTGACAAATACGTAAGGGTAGAGAAGATATCTGGCACCACCTCTGCTTTAAATATATTTCTCCTTTTGATATGGTGAAACTCCTGGATATACGGTGGTGCATGTCCCAGTAAATAATCAAAACTTGCAAAAGTCAGAATAAAGGTAGCACTCACCGATAGTTCCAGAGATGTCTTTTATTTGTACTCACAGTACTTATTAACTTGCGGCATCGGACGGAGGTTCCTGAGGGTGTGCGGGGGAGTGAGAGAGAGGACGACGGCCGTTTCGCTCCCTTCCGGAGCTTCAACGGGTCCCAGGTGAAGTGGGCACCTAATCACTGCTTTTTAAACAGCCAGCATGTCATACATATCGATACATACACGTGCAAAATAATTAGTGCGTTAAAAGCAATTCATGCTGTCACTAACTGACCTGCAATAGTAATGAAATGGACAAATAAATGGAAGATATAAAGAACAATGCGTACATTCATCATTATAAGAAAATGGAAAGATCTATCTCATCATTTAAACCCAGTGGTCCCTGAGCTTCAGTATTAAGGATCCATCTGGCTTCGAGTTGTAGCAATAATTTATTGCGATCACCACCTTTTGGGGAGTTTTTTACTTGTTCTAGTCCTGCGAACTGTAATACTTTTGGGTCTGCATTATGACAATCTATGATATGTTGTATTAATTTTGGTGATCTTTTTTGTTATAATTGAGTTATAATGTTCTCTAAATCGTATAAAGAGGGGTCTAATAGTTTTACCAATATAAAAGAATTTACAGTGGCATGTAATTATGTACACCACATAATTAGATCTACATGAAATGAAGTCATTCACTATATGAGTAATGGCAACGATTCTTATAATTTTATCAACATTATGAAAATTGCAGAATGAGCAGTGCCCACATTTATAGTTACCTTTGGGGGCACTTTTTTCAAGCCAAATTTTTTTATCATTACTTTCAACATATCTACCGTAGTTTGAATAATCATATCTCCCAAATTTTTACTACGTCGATATGAAATCAATGGCTTCTTTAAGGCTCTCTCTGTTAGATCTCTGTCTTTTTCTAGAATGTGCCAATTATTCCTAATCGCGTTATTTATTACATTAGATATTGGATTAAATTTAAAATTGAAGACGAATCTTTCTTCTTTTTTATTCTTTGGTTTATTCTTTAATAATTCTGCCTGGGTTTTGTTGAGAGCTTTTTTGCAGGATCACCAAAATTAATACAACATATCATAGATTGTCATAATGCAGACCCAAAAGTATTACAGTTCGCAAGACTAGAACAAGTAATAAACTCCCCAAAAGGTGGTGATCGCAATAAATTATTGCTACAACACGAAGCCAGATGGATCCTTAATACTGAAGCTCAGGGACCACTGGGTTTAATTGATAAGATAGATCTTTCCATTTTCTTATAATGATGAATGTACGTATTGTTCTTTATATCTTCCATTTATTTGTCCATTTCGTTACTATTGCAGGTCAGTTAGTGACAGCATGAATTGTTTTTAACGCACTAATTATTCTGCACATGCATGTATCGATATGTATGACATGCTGGCTGTTTAAAAAGCAGTGATTAGGTGCTCACTTCACCTGGGACCCGTTGAAGCTCCGGAAGGGAGCGAAATGGCTGTCGTCCTCTCTCTCACTCCCCCACACACCCTCAGGAACCTCCGTCCGATGCCGCAAGTTAATATGTACTGTGAGTACAAATAAAAGACATCTCTGGAACTATCGGTGAGTACTACCTTTATTCTGACTTTTGCAAGTATTGTGGCACGTGATGTGACAGGACGTACATATACCACCAGTTCCTTCCAGGATCGTATATATACCTCCGTCCAGCCACCCGCAAACCACAATATCACATAAATACTGGTATACTGCCACCACCGATTTCTTAACAGGTGGATCGGGTACCCGTTAGGTAACGTGAATTAGCGGGTGAGGAACGTGTTTGCTCGACATAGGACAAGAAGAACAAAGCTGGTAAATAATAATGATTTACTCCCAAAATTGGGCAGTGTTTACAAAAGATATACAAGATATTATAAAAGAGACAATTTACATATATTCATAAAAATAAAAGGGATAAGTAATAGCAAAACCTGCGCCACGAGGTGATGGTCTCAGATTCTGTGGGGGGGACAGCTCCCTGGAAATTAAATGTGATTCTTCCACGCAGCGAGGAGTGCATGCGTCTGACGTCCCGGGTAAGAATGAAGTAAAATGGCCTTTCTGGTTTTTAGTAAGGGGCCAAAACTCCAGGAGACACCCATGTTGTTTACCTCACATGGGGGCTCGGTTTTGTGAACCCACCCAGCTGCATAAGATATAAAAATCCTTCAGATTTCATATCTTGGTATGGGGGTGTCCCACATCCAAGATGGAGACATCATGTTTGCAGTCACCACTATTCATGAAGATGGATATCAAATATGATATCTCTATGACGCTCAGAAGCTCAAAACCCATTTCCCAGATTCCTGGTGGTCTTCCAGCCTCGAAAACCACACCATCACAATTGGAAAAAGGTGAACATCTCAAAAATGTGGTCCCTGTGTTTGTGACAGTCATGTGCATTATTAAAATCAACATTAAAAGTTTATACAGTTAAACAATGGAATTGGAGGGAAAATCCTGGGTATACCAGTATGCTTGCTGACGTTTTATGGTGGTTATAAAAATTCCTGGTTTGGGGAAAGCAGAGAAGTTCTATGTAGCCTCTTCCAAATGAGCAGGGGGTGGAGATTTAAGACATCTCTCATTTTTAAAACTAGGACAAAAATACATTTTGCCTGACATTAATAAATTAAAGACAACTTTTAATAGAGCTGGATTAAATTTTGTGCCTGTAAAAATTGAAAAGGGCACAGTCTGCAGGGAAAATCCACTTCAGAAATGTACATATTGGGGATCATTTGTTCACATTTCATACACAATGTTGTCATGTATTGATCTGTGGATTTCCTGCCAAAAATATTGGACAGAAAATCCTCCCAAATCCTGGAACTTGTGCATTTACCCTTAGAAGTTTGTTGATCTTGGAAGGCTCAAATGCTGAACTACATTGCACCTATTAAAATGAAAAGGTGCAGGTTCTTCAGGACAACGTTTTATATTCTGCTTGATAGAGAACTGAAATGAATTCAGTGTCCTCCCCGAGACTTCCAAGCAAACTCATCAATATTCACACACAGAAATGTATGCAAATGTCCCTAATGAATAACCCCATGACTCAATGTACAGACAATGTACCCAGCCTCTAATTACCAGCTTAGTGCAGGGCGCACAAGTGGCAGCTGTAGATGTTAGCATAGTTATAGAAAATAAAATAGGTGTAGAAAACACAAGTTCTTACATGTACAACATGGCCTGAGTTCATAGAAGCTCGAGGCTCAATATCATCTACAGATCAATAGGATAAATAGCACTGGAAGCTCCTGTACAAGGAGGTAAAAAGAAAGGGAGAGTCAGCTCACCAGTAATAGAAAGATTGTTCTTTCCCCAGAAAATCCTCGCAGGGAGCCACCCTGGTTCGGGTCGATTAGATAGCAGCACAAAGGGAAAAATTCTCCAGCGAAGAGAAGTTAAAAACTTGGATCTTCCTTTATTAGACAAAGATTAAAAAATAGTTCCAAAACATGTAGAATTAACCTCCAGCTAGTATTCCCAGTAACTGGGTGTTGACAGTCCGATCAATGCGTTTCGACTCAATAAGTCTTAATCATGATCTAGATCACTGGAAGCTCCTTGGTCCTAATGCACTATCAGGGTCCTTGACTTACCACTTGAGATCTATAATACACTGCTCAAAAAAATAAAGGGAACACTTAAACATCACAATGTAACTCCAAGTCAATAACACTTCTGTGAAATCTACCTGTCCAGTTATGATGCAACACTGATTGTGAATCAATTTCTCCTGCTGTTGTGCAAATGGAACAGACAACTGGTAGAAATGATAGGCAATTAGCAAGATACCCCCTTTAAAGGAGTGGTTCTGCAGGTGGGGACCACGGACCATTTCTCTGTTCTCATCCTTTTTGGCTGTTGTTTTGGTCACTTTTTCATTTTGCCATTGCTCTCACCCCTAGAGGTACAGTAGCATGAGGCGGTGTCTACAGTACAACCCACAGAAGTTGCTCAGGTAGTGCAGTTCATCCAGGATGGCACATTAGTACGAGCTGTGGCAAGAAGGGTAGCTGTGTCTGTCAGCACAGTGTCCAGAGCATGGAGCAGATACCAGGAGATGTGGAGGGAGCCATAGGAGGGCAACAACCCAGCAGCAGGACTGTTACCTCCTCCTTTGTTTTAGGAGGAACAGGAGGAGCACTGCCAGAGCCCTGCAAAATGACCTCCAGCAGGCCACAAATGTGCATGTGTCTGCACAAACGGATAGAAACCGACTCCATGAGGGTGGTATGAGGGCCCGACGTCCACAGATGGGGGTTGTGCTCACAGTCCAACACCGTGCAGGACGCTTGGCATTTGCCACAGAACACCAGGATTGGCAAAGTCGCCACTGGCGCCCTGTACTCTTCACAGATGAAAGCAGGTTCACACTGAGCACATGTGACAGACGTGACAGAGTGTGGAGACGCCGTGGAGAGCGATCTGCTGCCTGCAACATCCTTCAGCATGACCGGTTTGGCAGTGGATCAGTAATAGTATGAGGTGGCATTTCTTTGGAGCGCCGCATAGCCCTCCATGTGCTCGTCAGAGGTAGCCTGACTGCCATTAGGTACTGAGATCAGATCCTCAGACCGTTTGTGAGAGACCATATGCTGGAGCGGTTGACCCTGGGTTCCTCCTAATGCAGGACAATGCCAGAGCTCATGTGGCTGGAGTGTGTCAGCAGTTCTTACAAGATGAAGGCATTGAAGCTATGGACTGGCCCCCGTTCCCCAGACCTGAATCCGGTTGAGCACATCTGGGACATCATGTTTCGCTCCATCCACCAACGTCACGTTGCACCACAGACTGTCCAGGAGTTGGCGGATGCTTTAGTCCAGGTCTAGGAGTAGATCCCACAGGAGACCATCCGCAACCTCATCAGGAGCATGCCCAGGCATTGTAAGGAGGTCATACAGGCACGTGGAGGCCACACACAATACTGAGCCTCATTTTGACTTTTTTTAAGGATATTGCATCAAAATTGGATCAGCCTGTAGTGTGTTTTTCCACTTTAATTTTGGGGGCGACTCCAAATCCAGGCCTCCATTGGTTAATAAATTTGATTTCCATTGATGATTATTGTGTGATTTTGTTGTCAGCACATTCAACTTTGTACAGAACAAAGTATTCAATGAGAATATTTCATTCATTCAGATCTAGGATGTGTTATTTGAGTGTTCCCTTTATTTTTTTGAGCAGTGTACTTTATAATAATTGCTATAGTTGTATATGGGATCATAAGTTTAAAAGAGTTTTCTCAATTTTCCAATTCAAAGGAAATCTCAGGCTGTAAGTCCAAGCTCAAATATCTGTCTATCTTTCTATCTATCTCTCTTTCTAACTATCATCTATCTATCTATCTATCTATCCATCCATCTTCATTGTGGTAAATATTTATACTTTGCTTTGATTATTATTGATAATTTATTAGCTTTATAAGTGTTATTCATAAAAGCGATAACACAGGATGTAGAGATGTGCTTCTGTTACACTTTCCTCTGTTTTTTTAAAGTATAGTTAATAGTACAGAGCTGGCTTTCAAGCACGACTGTTATTTCCAATTAAAATACTTTCTCTATTAGGTAATATTAGCCACCCCTTTCTTCTGGGGGTGTAATAAATACTTGTTGCTTGAGATCTGAGGGCAGACAAGAATTGTACGCTCAGACACTGGCTGTGTGTTACTCTCCTTCTCCGATGCATCGTATTTATTTATTTTATTTATCTAATTTGAACCAAAAATGGCAGACAGATTTAGAGATAATTTGTTATCTCAATCCAAATTAGCTCTTCTTGGAAGGGCTACCACGACATTACCTATCCAAAGATAGATATATAGATATTTATTAGACGCTACCTATGAAGCATAAAAAGCCGGCAGCACTCCAATTTAAAGGCAAAAAAGAAAAAGTGGACTTTATTAAGCCCAAATGGAAAAGTTTCGGTTCACAGAACCTTTCTCAAGCTTGAGAGAGGTTCTGTGAACCGAAACTTTGTCATTTGCGCTTAATAAAGTCCACTTTTTCTTTTTTGCATTTAAAAGAATTTGTCCACTACTTTTTCATTGATGCCCTAAGATAGGGCATCAATGTCTGATCGGCCATGGTCCCTCACCCAGCACCCCCGCTGATGAGCTGTCATCTTTGCCGGGGTACTGCACACCTGCCTTCTATTCAATTCAATGGGAGGTGGATGTGTAGTACACTGCTGCAGTGGCCACTACAATTGGATGGCCAAGCTCCGCAGCCAAGCACTTCCGTCTGCCGGCGGCACCGATATAAGCTGATCCCACCAAGTGTGGGACCCTGGCCAATCAGACATTGATGGGAATCAATGAAAAAGTAATGGACAACTTCTTTAAACTGGAGTGCTGCCTTCCTTTTATGCTTCATACTATGGAACAGCTTCCCTTGAAATAGCAACTCACGGTCAACACGAAACGCGCGTTAGGAAGCCACAACAGCACCTTTCCACCCCACTGGGGGGTCTCCAACCTTTGGGTAAGTGTGTCTCCACAAGTCCAATTATAGTTACACCCTTGGCACTACAGTTTATGAGGGTTACTATTTTTTGCTTCTTGGCTTCGGCCCTCTGTGGGGCATCATAGCAGCACTGTCTGCCCCTCTTTATAAACCCTACTTCAAAGGGTCTCTCTATGAGCCAGTTTGTTACATGTGGACATGTGGATTTGTACACTTTGAAACTTTTTCACTTTTTTGCACTTTAATACCCTTACTACCCTGGGCTGGATACTTGTCAGGGTGTCTGCTTCTGCTCTGAGCACATCGTATTTTAATGTACTACACACAACTTTTTATAATTATTGTATTTGACTCGCCCCCTGGGCCGTGGGGCACTCGGATCCGGGCAATAAGGAAACGGAGGGAGTAGTAGTGGCAACCCAGTTCCGTGGCTCAGGTGGTCAGGCCAGTGGTAGTCTGTTATGTGCTGTTGGTTATGTCCGACTACGCCACCCGTGGATTTGCGGTCATTAGGTACCGCCGCTGCAAGGCAGACCGCTGGGGCTGATGATGTATGCAGCTGGGATGGTGTGACTCCCCACGGGAAGAGTGCGGCCCCAGGGCAGTGTAGTGGATGGTGGGAGTGATGGTGGTGAGAGTCCCAGTGCTGATAGTGCTGGAGGAGCAAGGAGCACACAGACAACAGGTTGCAGTCCAGGGTCTTTACTAGAACAGGTAAACTGACCCATAAACAGTCCCGGCTAGGAGGGGACCTGGATGTCTGAGAGCAATGGGGAAATTGGCCCTGGTCAGGGTGAGGGTGTAGGCCTACTGTGCTTCCTGCGCTCCTTCTGGCTATCTCCTCCTTATAGGGTAACAGCCCACGGTTCCGAGCTCTCCGTGTATTCTCGCCTGTATGACCTGCGACGTGGGTTCCTTTCTGCTCCCAGCCTTGTACGGCTTTGCTGGTCCCTTCGGTTGTGGCAGGGCCTCCAGGCTTCTTAGGCCAAGGAATATACAGTCCCCTGCGGACTAGTTCTCTGCTGGAGAATGTGGAATCCTCCCAGCCTCAGACACCAAAGTCTGGAAAAGTAAGTCTTTTATCTGCCAAGACAGGCTTGCTTCGCCTCTTGTCTCTGGCTTGTGGCTCTCCTCCTGCCACACTTCCTCTTAGGTGCAATACAACTTTCTGTCCCTGCTCTGCTCTGAGACAAGTCTCAGTCCTGAGACAGGTCTTCAAGTTCTCTCTAACCCTGCCCCCAGTTTTTATAGGGGCAGCCAGCTCCCCCTACTGGCCTGAGACAGGAGGCATTGCATGCTAATGTTCCCCTGACAGGAGAACCTCCCCCTTGCTCTCAGACACAGCTTTATTACATTTTGTGGCATCCAGGCCAGGGTGACACATATTTAATAAAGAATTTTTCTATGTGCATTTAAAAAGCTCCAATTGTCTCCTGCTTTCATATGTATTTTGCAGTTATGCTGCTGTTGTGGCTCATTCTCGCCTATGGGCGATGATGTGCCTCCAGCCACCATGTATCTGGGTTTTGTGTTACTAATACTATGGAACAGATTGAACATTTATTTGGAGGCAAGGCCCAAATGTGAGTAGAAGTTAATGGTGCTGTCTCATAACCCCTTTTTCACATATCTATCTATATCATCTAATATCTATCTATTCATAACATCTATTATTATCTTTCCATACCATATAATATCTATCTATCTATGATTCAAAAAATGGAGGCAGAACACCAGTTACGGTAGAAAAAATTGAATACTATTTGACTTGTGAAAAGGTTCACAATATTGGACCGAAATGTTGCCATATGGGCTATTAAATAGTATTCAATTATTTCTACCGTAACTGGTGTGCTGCCTCCATTTTTTTAATCATACTGAAGGACTGGTATTAATGTTGAGCGAGCACTAAAATGCTCGGGTGCTCGAAGCTCGGGCTGAGCTTGCCGTGATACTCGGGTGCTCAACCCGAGCAACGAGCCCAATGTTAGTCTATGGGAGACCCGAGCATTTTTGCGGCGGCACCCCGGGCAGTCTTTTAAAACCCTAACATGTGCCCAAAACGATAGTGACAGTGCTCAAATGACATGGGGACAGCATGGGGATCGCCCCAGGAAGCATTTCTGACCCCCAGGTCACTGC
The DNA here is from genome assembly GCF_046119375.1 of Phyllobates terribilis. Lineage (NCBI taxonomy): Eukaryota > Metazoa > Chordata > Amphibia > Anura > Dendrobatidae > Phyllobates > Phyllobates terribilis. The sequence goes on along the minus strand of NW_027362768.1, from coordinate 164,802,097 downwards.
TGTCAACAAAGTCGTCAGAGGTATTAAGCCACTTTTACGGGCTCACAATAAAACATTCAAAAACGAAACTGAAACTGCTTTCCTGTGAAATATGTTACGGAAGTTCCTTTCCAGGGTAAAGACTTGTGTATAAGGTAAAATAAAAAAAAACCCAAAAAAATACTCCTCCACACCTTGGGCTATGTTCACAAGTAGCATTTTTTATGAGTTTTTACACTTTTGTATTGCTTTCAACCGTGACAAATGCATTCACCAGGAAATGTCATTTTAACATTTTACAACCTTATCTGGCCATGTGCTGTGCGACACTTGCATACAGTGCTGAAAAGACACGGGAACAGCATGGGGAAGACCCCTGGAAGCATCTCTGACACCCAGGTCACTGCCTAAAAGTGTGCCCTTCAGAAGTCATCCTTGCCGCATCAGAAGATGCAGACTTGCAACTATCCCCGTGCAAGTTCTTGTCCCAGGGCACTGTTCAATTGTACCTCCCCCATTCCTTGCAATGCAATGCAAATATGCAGTCAACCACCCAACCCCCCCCCCCAGGCTGCAATACCATACTGCTTGCTTGCACTTGAAATTGGGCCTTTTAGGCATGTGGAGGCGGAATCTGGCCACCACGTCATGGCTGCGTTGGCGTCCTGTAAACCATACTCAGTCCCCAGCCGCCCGGCGGCCAGGTGTCCACACTCGGTCTCCAGCTGCCATAGGGCGGCCGGGTGTCCATACTCGGTCCCCAGCCGCCCCGCAGCCGGGTGTCCACACACGGTCCCCAGCCGCCTGGGGGCAGCCGGGTGTCCATAAACGGTCCCCAGCCACCCCTATTTCTCCTGTCAACTTCCTCCCACACACTTTTATTAGCCCGGCCTGCTTTAGGGCAGCATTGGACGCTCAAGTCCTTGTCCCAGGGCAGTGTTCAATTGTACCTCACCCATTCCTTGCAATGCAAGCACAAGTATGCAGCCTGACATCCACCCACCCACCTCCAGGCTGCAATACCATACTGCTTGCTTGCTTGCACTTGAAATTGGGCCTTTTAGGCATTTGGAGGCGGGATCTGGCCACCACGTCAGGGCTGCGTTGGCGGCCTGGTATCTATACTCAGTCCCCAGCCCCTCGGCGGCCGGGAATCCACACTCGGTCCCCAGCCGCCAGGGGGCGGCCGAGTGTCCATACTTGGTCCCCAGCCGCCCCGCGGCCGGGTGTCCACACACAGTCCCCAGCCGCCTGGGGGCAGCCGGGTGTCCATAAACGGTCCCAAGCCGCCCCTATTTCTCCTGTCAACTTCCACCCACACACTTTTCTTAGCCCGGCCTGCTTTAGGGCAACATTGGACGAGCCCACCAGAGAACCAGACTCCTCCGGTGGGCCCTGGCTTCTCCATCAGTGGAGTTGAGAGTGCCAAGGTGAGGAGCATGATGATGATGATAGAAGTTAGCATATGCTTTGTTTTCTTGGAATGCAAGCGCATGTATGTAGTAGCGGCTAGGCCTGAGGTGGTCAGCATTTTGGCGCATATCCTACCTCCTCCGAGGATTGCTGGATGATTTCCTGCTACTATCCCAGTTCTATGACTCCCGTTAAAACAAAGCTTCAGGTGATAAATGACGGATGAGGTAGTGGCAAAGGAGAGAGCAGGAGGAACAGGGACCATTCACATCAATATCAGGCCAGTCAACCACATACGTCTTGTAGGATATGTTTCTGTAACAAAAGGAGCGATTTGGCTATACAGTTATAGGGCATACAGTGAGTGCAATGTCTACAAAAAATTTTGAGGCACTCCAATGCCCCTTGGAAATGACATGGAGGTCAGAGGGCCTTAACTAAACCGTTTTTTCCATTTATAGCAACTGGGTCTCCTGTACACTGTTGGCCTAAGCAGTGAATGGAAGGCTTTCCAAAAATTATGAGGAACTGCAATGCCCCTTGAAACAGACGTGGATTACAGCGTACTAAAAACCTTCTACTCTTTATTGGGGAGTGGGTCTCCCTTAGTTTTCGCCTTTGCATTGAAAAGCAAAAGCTGACTAAAATTAGGAGGAAATGCAATGCCCGTTGGAAGAGTCGTGGAGGTTAGAGGTAATTAAAAACAACATTTCAATGCCCCTTGGAAGAGCTGTGGAGTTCAGAGTGGCTTAAGAAGATGCTTTTAATGCCCCTTTGAAGAGACGTGGAGGTCACAGTAGCTTAACAAGATGGTTTTAATGCCCCTCGGAAAAGACGTGGATGTCCCAGTTGCTTAACAAGACGGTTTGAATGGCCGTTGGAAGAGAAATGGAGATCACAGTAGCTTAACAAGACGGTTTTAATGCACCTCGGAAAGTGGTGGAGGTCACAGTAGCTTAACAAGATGGTTTTAATGCCACTTACAAGAGCCATGCAGTACAGCATATTACAAACATTATTCCCATTATTGGGGAGTGGGTATCCCATAGTATTTGCTTACGCCTTCCAAGCAAAAGCTGCCAAAAATTAGGACGGAGGAACTTGCAATGCCACTTTCAAGAGCCATGCAGTACAGCATATTAGAAACATTATTCCCATTATTGGGGAGTTTGTCTCCCATAGTCTTTGCTTATGCCTTCCAAGCAAAAGCTGCCAAAAATTAGGACGGAGAAACTTGCAATGCCCCTTACAAGAGCCATGCAGTACAGCATATTACAAACATTATTCCCATTATTGGGTAGTATGTCTCCCATAGTCTTTGCTTATGCCTTCCAAGCAAAAGCTGCCAAAAATTAGGACGGAGGAACTTGCAATACCCCTTACAAGAGCCATGCAGTACAGCATATTACAAACATTATTCCCATTATTGGAGAGTGTGTCTCCCATAGTCTTTGCTTATGCCTTCCAAGCAAAAGTAGCCAAAAATTAGGAGGAAATGTAATGCCCGTTCGAAGAGTCGTGGAGGTAAGAGTTAATTAAAAACAACATTTCAATGCCCCTTGGAAGAGCTATGGAGTTCAGAGTGGTTTAACAAGATGCTTTTAATGCCCCTCAGAAGAGACGTGGAGGTCCCAGTAGCTTAATAAGACGGTTTTAATGCCCCTCTGAAAAGTGGTGGAGGTCCCAGTAGCTTAACAAGACGGTTTTAATGCCCCTTACAAGAACCATACAGTACAGCATCTTAAAAATATTATTCCCATTATTAGGGAGTGAGTCTCCCACAGTCTTTGCTTATGCCTTCCAAGCAAAAGCTGACAAAAATAAGGACGGAGGAACTTTCAATAATGGCAACATGGACCACGGTCACCCTGTTGGTATAGTGGTGGTGGAGGCTGAGGATAAGGAGAAGAACATAAAACAGCTGAAATGAGGAAGCGTATACCCATGTGTGGGTGTGAAGGGGTGCATGTGAATACACCTCCCGAAATAACACAGTGGATTTGACTTTATGTTACTCTGCTGTCATTTGGTGGTGATGAGAAGTCTGGCCCAATCCAGTCCTTGTTCATTTTGATAAGGGTCAGCTTGTCAGCATTGTCAGTTGACAGGAGAGTGTGCTTATCAGTTATAATTCCCCCAGCGGCACTAAAAACACGCTCCGATAACACGTTAGCGGCAGGGCAGGCAGGACATCCAAGGCGTACAGAGCGAGTTCATTCCAAGTGTCCAGCTTGGATACCCAATGATTAAAAGGCACAGAGGAATCACGGAGGATGCTGGTATGGTCGGCAAGGTATTCCCTCACCATCTTTTGAAACTTTACACTCCTTGTGAGAGTACCCCGCGCCTCAGGGCCTGTAAGCTGGGCGGGTCTCAGAAAACTGTCCCAGAACGTTGACAGTGTTCCCCTGCCTCTGCTGGATAGGAGTTGCCTCTCTCTCACTTGTACGTCTTGGTTGGTCAACGAACTGTGACCTCTGCCGCTAGCGTGTTCAGATGGGAATTTTTTTAACAGTTCTGCAGCAAGGGCCTTCTGGTATTGCCCTATTTTTGTGGACCGCTCCACCTCAGGAATAAGAGAGTGAAAGTTCTCCTTGTAGCGGGGATTTAAAAATGTCACCAACCAGTAATGACTGTCACCCAACATTTTGACAACGCGAGGGCCATGGTTAAGGCAGCGTAACATAAAGTCATCCATGCGTGCCAGACTGGTAACGGGCAAGACTTCCGTGTCCTCACCAAGATGACAACTGACCATGCTCTCCTTCTCCTCCTCCTCTTCCTCCCCCCTGTCCTCAGGCCACCCACGCTGAACCGACAGTATGACAGTTGTACAGGTACTACCGTCTACAGCGCATGATACAAGCTCCTATTCTTCCTCCTCCTCCTCCTCCTTTCCCTTATTGTCCCCCAATGCATGTTGGGATGAGATGAGGCTGGGTTGTGTGTAATCGAACGCTACAGCTTCTTGATCCCTCTTATCAATGCCTCCTCTTTAATTCTCTGCAGAGAGCGTTGCAAAAGACAGACAAGTGGAATGCTTACGCTAATGATGGCGTCATCGCCACTCACCATCTTGGTGGACTCCTCAAATTTTGTCAAGATGGTACATATGTCAGACATCCAGGTCCACTCCTGAGGTCTTATGTCTTACTCCACAACTGCTCTCTTCTGCTCACAAATCCTTTGCAACATGTGGAGGGTATAGTTCCAACGTGTGGGGATATCACACACCAGTCGGTGTGCCGGAAGCTGCAAACGCTGCTGCAACACAGCAAGGGCGGCTCAAGCTGTAGCCGACTTCCAAAAATGAGCTGACAGGCGGCGTACTTTGACGAGCAGATCTGGAAACTCGGGGTATGATTTAAGAAACCGCTGAACCACGAGGTTAAGCACATGAGCCAGGCATGGTACGTGTGTGATCTTGCCTCGCCTCAGAGCCGCCACCAGGTTACGGCCATTGTCACACACGACCATGCCTAGATGTAAGTTCAGCGGTCTTAGCCACAGATCTGCCTGCTCTTTCACAGCTGTCCACAACTCACAAGCAGTGTGAGGTTTCTCACCTAAGCTTATGAGCTTCAGCACAGCCTGTTGCCGCTTGGCGGAGGCAGTACTGCAGTGCTTCCAGCTTGTAACTGATGTGGTGATATCTGAGATGGAGGCTGAACATGAGCAGAAGGAGGAGAATGATGCGCAGGAGCTGTACACTGTGGGGGCAACTCTGACTGACATAGGGCCCGCAATCCTCGGTGTGGGGAGGATGTGTTCCGTCCCAAGGTCCGACTGGGTCCCGGCTTCCACTATGTTTACCCAGTATGCCATCAGAGAGATGTACCGTCCCTGGCCACAAGCACTTGTCCACGTGTCCGTTGTCAGGTGGACTCTCCCAGTAACTGCGTTGTTGAGGGCACGGCAGATGTTTTGGGACACGTGCTTGTGTAGTGCAGGGATGGCACACCGGGCAAAATAGTGTCGGCTGGGGACCGAGTACCGAGGGACGGCCACCGCCATAAGGTTGCGGAAGGATTTCGTCTCCACCAACCTAAAAGGCAGCATTTCCAACGCAAGCAGTCGTGAAATGTGCGAATTTAGGACTGTGGCCTGTGGGGTGTTAGCTGCGAATTTCCGCTTTCGTTCAAAGGTCTGGGATATGGACAATTGAGCGCTGCGGTGGGACGTGGACGTGGACGTTGATGCTGTTTCTTGAGAAACTGCCATAACAAGTGAAGACTGAGAGGAGGGGGCATCTTTGCATGCAATATGAACAGTGAATTGCCGTGCACACACAACAGGGAGTTCTTTTGCACTCACAACAGTGGAAGAAGCAGTGGTGACACCCGCTGACACTGGTCATGGACCCTGGGGTTCGCCCCACAAAGTCAGGTGCTTTGCTGCCATGTGCCTGATCATGCTGGTGGTGGTCAGGCTGGTAGTTTTGTCACCCCTGCTGATGCTGGCATGGCAGATGGTACAAATGGCCTTTTTGGGGTTATCAGCAGAGTCTTTAAAAAAATTCCAGACTCTGGAAGACCTACAGGTTGTACTGGCAACGTCCCTCGTGTTGGTGTTACGGGGAACTGTGCCCGCTTTCTGTGTGCGGCCACTACACTGCTTCTTCCTGCCTGGTGGGGTACTCTGCCTCCCTCACCCTGTGTGCTGCTGGCCTCACTCTGCATGTCCTTCTGCCACGTTGGGTCAGTTACTAGATCATCCACCACCTCCTCCTCTTCCACTTGTGCACCACGATCCTCCTCCTCACTTCCTGGCAATTGTGTCTCGTCATCGTCCACCTCTTGTGACAAATTGCCAGCGTCGACTTCCTGTTTCCGTGGCTGTTAAAATATTTCGGCATCGCTACATGGGATCTCCTCTTCCACCACTTCAAGCGGAGCAGGCGAGGGGCACAAATCTCTAAATGGACCAGTGAACAGCTCTTCAGAGTGTCCAAGTGTGGGATCAGTTGCTGTCTGACTACACTCGGCATGGTGGGAGGAAGGAGCATCAGGGTGAGGAGGAGTATGCGGTCGAGACTCATGGCTACTAAGAGTTGACCGTGTGGAAGACAGAAAGGAGGTGGTGGTGCCTAGGTAACTGGAAGTATTATCTGCTATCCAATTAATAACCTTTTCACACTGATCAGTTCGCAATACTGGTGTTGTAGTGTGCTTCCCTAGTAATTCGGTCAAGGAGTGGGAGCGAGAAGATGTGGCTGTTGGTTGTGGCACATTTTCACCTTGGCCATGGCCTCGTCCTCTGCACGCACCATCACCAGAACATCCACTTCCACGTCCCTTGCCACGCGCCTTGCCCATTGTAAAGGAAGTAAAATAGCTTACACTCGCACTATCAATGGAAAAAGGGTAATAAAAAGTAGATTAGAACCATGGAAGAGGAAAACCACAGTTCTATTTCTCTCGCCTACATCCGACTCTTTTAAACAATCTGAAAAATCAGGGAGAAACTATTACTGTTTTTCTTTACGGAAAAAATACCAAAAGCTGAATAATAGAGATTTTTTACCGTGGAATGGCAAATCCACAGTTATTGTTTACTGGGGTATACCAGACAATTTTAAATAGATATATTTGCGGCTGAACAGTGAGCGACACACTCAAACTGGTTTTTTTTAGGTAAAAATGGCCTAAAAGTGTTTAATACAGAGGTTTGAACCATGGAACTGCAAAACCACACTTGTATTTCTTGGGCCTACACCAGACTATTTTCAACAGATATATTTGTGTCTGAAAAATCAGAGACGCACTTTTTTTTTTGGGGGGGGGGGGGGACAAAAGCTTAATAAGACGGGTATTTGTACAGTGTGTTGGAGGAAAAAAAAGAGGATTTAGATGAAAAAAAAAGGATTTTTTGTGGACCACGAGACCTGGAGCTAAGTCCAGCAATTTCAGCAACACAGGACTGTAATGCAGCGTTTGCTGGTATAACCACTGCGTCTCCTATACAGCCTGCTTGCCTGCCTGATATCTGGGATGGATATTAGTCCTGAGAAGGACTGTTTGTTTGATCTGGCAGCCTTTACAGACCCTACACTAACTATTTTGCAGGATATATCTTTGCCTAAATCAGCAGCGCTGTCCCTACATTGTCTGATCCGGAGCGAATGTGTCCAAGATGGCAGCGCCCGTTTTTAAATACTCGAGGTGACGCTGTGCGGCTAGCCAATCACTGTAATGCCCACAAACAACATGGCTGCGGCATTACAGTGACTGGCTGGCAATCCCTGCATGTTCATTGGCGCTCTTTACAGAGCCAAACATGCAGAGCGGAGACCCGAGCTCCAGCCCGAGTAACCCGGAAATGCTCGGTGCTCGCCGAACATCCCGAGTAGCGTGATGCTCCGGCGAGTACCGAGCAGTGTCGAGCATGCTCGCTCAACACTAACTGGTATGTACCTATGGAGTTTTGCACCCAACTTTTTGCTAGTGCTGCTTTTTTCTCTGTTTTATATTTATATCTATCTATCTATCTATCTATCTATCTATCTATCTATCATGTCTATTTATGTATCTGTCAAACAATCCATCATGGAGGAGTAGAGCTGCAAGTGATCAGTGTACCTATGCAGGGATTTCCGTACTTAAGTGGCTGGCATTAATGGGTTAACTGTAATTTTAATATCTAGTACAGCACGACTCCTCCTAATCTATCTATTTAGATATTTCTATATTTAGGGATTAGTCAGATTACAGTTATCAAACAAGTTCATCCATTGTGTTTGGCAAAGTTTACCAGGAACTTTATTTCACATCTGATGATGAACAACTTTGCACTTATGTGTGAATATTTCATCAACTCTGACACCTCTGTTCAACCCAATTGGCCAATGGAGATTTTTGGAAAATAGACTCAATTTTCACAGCTACCTAAACCAAATATAAAATTACATTGCCAGTAGCTGCGTGTAAAACTTTGGTTTAACAAGTCAATTTCCACTGCTTTGTCAGTGGGATTAATCATGTGGCTTTCCAGTGTCTGCCTTACATTCAGCCTACAAAAATTGTAGTAAGCATATAAAGAGGTTAACTGTGATGGTGTAGTGTACCTTTAAAGCGTAATTCCCACAGAAAAATAAATGATCCCCTATCCCAGCGGTTGGATCTCCAGCGATCCCGAGAAAGGTGCTCTGAAGACCCATCTTGAACAGGGCAGAAGTGCATTCATTGTCTATGGTACTGCCAAGTGTAGTCCTAGGCCTTTTCCTGCAGATAGTATGTAGCTCGACTGTCAAAATTTCATCTAACAGCTCTCTCATCCCACTATAGTAGTAGAGGTTAGCTGACATTTTTAAGTTACTTTATATGAAATTACACTTTAAAAAATTTGCACAGAAATAAGTGCTTAAATGGCTGCGCAAATTATTTAGACCTCTGTAAGTAAAATTTAGGTAAAAGAGAGAGGAAAATATATTCCCCACATAGTTACATAGGTTGAATAAAGACCTAGGTGCATCAAGTGCAACCTTCCTCCCCCAATTGTACATTTTGTCACTAATTTAACTATAACCCACAATGTTATATCTATCGAGGAAATTATCCAGCCCTTTTTTGAAAGCTGTTATAGTATCGGCCATTACTACCTCTTGTGGTCGGCATTAAACAGTGACTGCTCTGACTGTAAAGAACCCTTTCATATTAAGCTGCTGGAATCACCTTTCTTCCACTTGTAATGAGTGCCCCCCCCAGGTCCTTAGTAAGGTCTTTGGAAGGAATAAGTCCTGTGCTGTCCTTTGTACTGATCACACATATATTTGTACATGTAAATTAGATCTCCTCTGAGGCGTCTTTTTTCTAAACTAAACAAGCCCAACTTTTTCAATGTCTCATCATATGAGAGGTCTCCATCCAGTGTAATATAGGAGAGGCCTACATCACATGTAATATAGGAGAGACCTCCATCCCGTGTAATATAGGAGAGACCTCCATCCTGTGTAATATAGGAGAGACCTCTATCCCGTGTAATATAGGAGAGGCCTCCATACCTTGTAATAATCCAGTTACCGCCTTTGAAATGACTCTAACTTCTGAATATCCTTTTTAAAATGTGGAGCCCAAAACTGGATCCCATATTCCAGATGTGGCCTCACCAGTGATTTATAAAGGGGTAACAATACATTGGGATCGCGGGATTTTATCTCTCTTTTTATACATCCTAAAATCTTGTTTGCTTTTGCGGCTGCTGCCTGACATTGAGTGCTGCTGCTCAGCTTACTTGTAACCAGAATACCCAAGTCCTTCTCCTGTTCTGTAGTCCCGAGTATACTCCCATTTAATATATATGCAGCAATAGGATTGCTCCGTCCTAGGTGCATTACTCTACATTTATCTACATTAAACATCATTTTCCAAGAGTTGCCCATTCAGTCATCTAATCCAGATCATTTTGCAGTATTGTAATGTCAAGATCAGATTTTAATATCCTACATAGTTTGGTGTCATCATCAAAGACTGACACTTTACTCTCAATCCCATCCACAAGGTCATTAATAAAGAGGATAAAAAGAATTGGTCCTAGCACAGATCACTGCGGTCCCCACTGCTGACTATATCCCATTTAGAGAACGTAACATTTATGACGACTCTTTGCTTCCTATCATTTAGCCAATTCCTTACCCATCTGCATATAGTTCCCCCAAGTCTTTGCTTCTATAGCTTCAGTACAAGGCTGTTATGTGGTACAGTATCAAATGCCTTTGCAAAGTCCAGATAAATCACATCCGCCGCATTACCAACATTCAGATTTTACAGCAGTAATGCTATTCATATTTCATACTTCATATTTACATGCGCTAAAATATCTCATTTATTTCTATTTTCTATAGCAGTTATGCTATTCATATTTCATATTTACATACTCAGTATTACAGTGTGCTACATTATTTGTTCATTGTATATGGAGGTAGCTCCTCTTGGTAAGCACCTGTTCACACCTATTTCTTATAGTGGAAGTGCCGTCATTTTCTTTGTTACTAGATTTAAGCTTTGACTGAGCACTCCACCCCCCATGCCGCAGGTGGTTTTAAATGCATCAGGATCTGACTTTCCTACACATAAGCAGACAAAGGTCTCTTAGAGAGGTATTCACATTGTTAGGTCCTGACATCGAGAAACGCCTTACCGCGGCTCTCAGGTACACATGAATTGGCCAATTTATGCGCTAAGATTTCTCATTTATTTTACAGCAGTAATGCTATTCATATTTCATACTTCATATTTACATGTTTTAAAATTTCTCATTTATTTCTATTTTCTATAGCAGTTATGCTATTCATATTTCATATTTACATACTCAGTATTACAGTGTGCTACATTATTTGTTCCCATGCTGTAAAGTCTGTTTACTCTCTTTTGCTTCCTCCTTGCCCAGGAGCTGTGGTATGATCAGACCATGTTCCGTACACCGTCAGACACAGCCATTACACAGGGGCACATTTATAAGATTATCTCAGCACAGGAACATTTTATTTAAACACATCCAATTGAGGAACTTTCTATTATTCCAAGATCTATTGATTGAAATCAACTTTCATTTGTGGGAAAACCCCTTTAATGAAAATACACACCCTCCTAATTTTTTAACTTGTTTTGACATACTTCAGTACTTAATAGTAACCATATTATTCGAGTTTTGGAATGGCAAAGTCAAAGGCCTGACCTTAATCCTATAAAAATATTGTGGATGGTCCTGAAGCGAGCAGGTCATAGGGGAAAACTTACCAACATGACAGCGTTTTAGCTGTTTTGTAGGGAGGAATGGGCTAAAATTCCTCCAAGCCAATGTGCAGGATTAATTAACAATTGACAGAAACATTAGATTTAGTAATTGCTGCTCAAGAAGAAGATACGGGAAGCAAAGATTCACATATTTTTGCCTCTCTCAATATGTGATATTGGATTATTTTCCTCAATAAAAATAACATTTCAAAACTTGATTTGGACTTCTTTACCACAATTTATGACATGATTGAAAACTGGATTTAGTTTTAGGTCAAAGTTATGCAAAAATATAGAAAATTCTGAAGGGTTTACAAACTTTCAAGCACCATTGTACATGTATGTATTGTTGATAAAGGGAATACACTAAAGACATACCAAGGAAAAGTAAAATGTAAAAATGTTATACTAAAAATATATAATCATATGACAAGAATAGTTAGGCATGCACAAAAATAGCGACATATCCTATACATAAACAAATTGCACACGAAGCCAAGGTGCAAACAATTTAATTTACTTGATTTCAAATAAATACACATAAGACAAGTTGAAAAGGGAGCACACAACGGATGGCGCATTTTGGACATGAGCCTTCTTCCGTGCACTGTGGTTGGCGCCATGCTAACAGGAGGATATTTTATGGGTGAGCATTAAGCACATGTATCTTTGCTTTATTGACCATCACCCATTCTTTACTTATATAATGTGAACCATTACCAGCATTGGCTCATTTACTATAAACCCTATTGCATATTTTTAGCAATCTGACACACTCTTGAGCTGTGCAACATCCAAAGTCTTGACTATCTTTTTAAAGACCTACTAATATGTCGTCATTAGTGATGCGCGAACGTGCTCGAATAAGGGGTTACAAAGAAGATACAAAATCTCTTTATTTTTTTTAAAAAAATACACATAAGACAAGTTAGAAACTGAGTCACCCAGTAGGTGACAATGCAGTAGGAGACATGACGACTAGTGATGCGCGAACATGATCGGATAAGGTGCTATCCGAGCACACTCGAGTTCTAACGGAGTATCTTCGGTGTGTTCAGAAAATATGATCACTGTTTGACAGCGGCAACACATGTATGGATTGTTTGACACACAGGAAATCCCTGCATGTGGTTCAGCTGCCTAACAGTCGCGGAGACGCGAACATACACGCGAACATGTTTTCTGAGCATGCCGAAGATACTCGGTTAGGACTCGAGCGTGCTCGGATAACACTTTATTCAAGCAAGTTCGCGCATCACTAGTAGTGTTGAGCGAGCATGCTCGACACTGCTCGTTACTCGCCGGAGCATCACGCTACTCGGGATGTTCGGCGAGCACCGAGCATTTCCGGGTTACTCGGGCAGGAGCTCCGGTCTCCACCCTGCACGTTTGGCGCTCTTTACAGAGCCAATGAACATGCAGGGATTGCCAGCCAGTCACTGTAATGCCGCAGCCATGTTGTTTGTGGGCATTACAATGATTGGCTGGCCGCACGGCGTCACCTCGAGTATTTAAAACCGGGCGTCGCCATCTTGGACACAGTCACTCCGGATCAGCCAGTGTAGGGTCAGTGCTGCTGAGTTAGGGAGAGATATATAGTGCGAAATAGGTAGTGTAGGCTCTCTAAAGCCTGCAAAATCAAAGAAACAGTCCTTCTCAGGACTAATATCCATCCCAGATATCAGGCAGGCAGGCTGTATAGGAGACGCAGTGGTTATACCAGCAAATGCTGCATTACAGTCCTGTGTGCTCCTGTTGGTCAAATTGCAAGACTTATCACCCCGGCCTCAGGGGCCAGGAAAAAAAAATTTTTTCATCTAAATCCTGTTTTGTTTTTTTTCCCCTCAGTCAGACTGGACAAATACCCGTCTTATTAACCTTTTGGTGTTTTTTCCCCCTCCTAAAAAAAATTGAGTGTGTCTTTGACTGTTCAGACACTAATATATCTGTTTAAAAGAGTCTGGTGTAGGCCAGAAAAATAGAACTGTGGTTTTGCAGTTCCACAGGTCAAATCTTTGTATTATCCTGTTTTTGGCATTTTTTGCCGTAAAAAAAAAACTGTAATAGTGTCTCCCTGACTGGTCAGACACCAATATATCTGTTTAAAAGAGTCTGGTGTAGACCAGAAAAATAGAACTGTGGTTTTGCAGTTCCACAGGTCAAATCTTTGTATTATCCTGTTTTTGGCATTTTTTGCCGTAAAAAAAAAACTGTACTAGTGTCTCCCTGACTGGTCAGACACCAATATATCTGTTTAAAAGAGTCTGGTGTAGACCAGAAAAATAGAACTGTGGTTTTGCAGTTCCACAGGTCAAATCTCTGTATTATCCTGTTTTGGGCATTTTTTACCAAAAAAAAAACTAATAGTGTCTCCCTGACTGGTCAGACACCAATATATCTGTTTAAAAGAGTCTGGTATAGGCCAGACAAATAGAACTGTGGTTTTCCTCCTCCACGGTTCTAATCTCCCTTTTTTACCTTTTTTCCATTGATAGTGCGAGTGTAAGCTATTTTACTTCATTTACAATGGGCAAGGCGCGTGGCAAGGGACGTGGAACTGGACATTCTGGTGATGGTGCGTGCAGAGGACGGGGCCATGGCCAAGGTGAAAATGTGCCACAACCAACAGCCACATCTTCTCTCTCCCACTTCTTGACCGAATTACTAGGGAAGCACACTACAACACCAGTATTGCAAACTGATCAGTGTGAACAGGTTATTAATTGGATAGCAGATAATGCTTCCAGTTACCTGGGCACCACCACCTCCAGTCTGTCTACCACACGGTCAAGTTTTAGTAGCCATGAGTCTCAACCGCATACTCCTCCTCAACCTGATGCTCCTTCCTCCCACCATGCCGAGTGTCGTCAGATAGCAACTGATCCCACACTTGGACACTCTGAAGAGCTGTTCACTGGTCCATTTCCATATTTGTGCCCCTCGCCTGCTCCGCTTGAAGTGGTGGAAGAGGAGATCCCATGTAGCGATGCCAAAATATTTGAACAGCCACGGCCAGAGGAAGTCAACACTGGCAATTTGTCAAAAGAGGTGGACGATGACGAGACACAATTGCCACGAAGTGAGGAGGAGGAGGATCATGGTGACAAGTGAAAGAGGAGGAGGTGTGGATGATCTAGTAACTGACCCAACTTGGCAGGAGGACATGCAGAGCGAGGCCAGCAGCACACAGGGGGAGAGAGGCAGAGTACCCCAACAGGCAGGAAGAAGCAGTGTGGTGGCCGCACACAGAAGGCGGGCAACAGTTCTCCATAACACCAACACGAGGGACGTTGCCAGTACAACCGATAGATCTTCCAGAGTCTGGAATTCTTTAAAGACTCTGCTGATAACCCCAAAAATGCCATTTGTACCACCTGCCATGCCAGCATCAGCAGGGGTAACAAAACTACCAGCCTGACCACCACCAGCATGATCAGGCACATGGCAGCAAACCACCCGATTTTGTGGGGCGAACCCCAGGGTCCACGACCAGTGTCAGCGGGTGTCACCACTGCTTCTTCCACTGTTGTGCATGTAATAGAACTCCCTGCTGTGTGTGCAAGGCAATCCCCTGTCCATACTGCATGCAAAGATGCCCCCTCCTCTCAGTCTTCACTTGTTATGGCAGTTTCTCAAGAAACAGCATCAACGTCCATGTCCACGTCCCACTGCAGCGTTCAATTGTCCATATCCCAGAACTTTGAACGAAAGCGCAAATTCGCAGCCAATGACCCACAGGCCACAGTCTTAAATTCGCACATTTCACGACTGCTTGCGTTGGAAATGCTGCCTTTTAGGCTGGTGGAGACGGAATCCTTCCGCAACCTTATGACGGTGACTGTCCCCAGACCTCATCTCCTCACTACACAAGCACGTGTCCCAAAACATCTGCCGTGCCCTCAAAAACGCAATTACTGGGAGAGTCCACCTGACAACGGACACGTGCTTGTGGCCAGGGATGGTACATCTCCCTGACGGCACACTGGGTAAACATAGTGGAAGCCGGGACCCTGTCGGACCTTGGAATGGAACACATCCTCCCTACACCGAGGATTGTGGGCTCTATGTCAGTCAGAGTTACCCCCACAGTGTACAGCTCCTGCGCATCATCCTCCTCCTCCTCCTCGTATTCAACCTCCATCTCAGATATCACCACATCAGTTACAAGCTGGAAGCACTGCAGTACTGCCTCAGCCAAGCGGCAACAGGCTGTGCTGAAACTCATAAGCTTAGGTGATAAACCTCACACTGCTTGTGAGTTGTGGACAGCTGTGAAAGAGCAGGCAGATCTGTGGCTGAGTGTCACGCTGTCTCTGTATACTGGAGGTAGGGGGCCTAAGCTGACCCTAAGCTGGGGCCCTGACTAATCCCTCAACCTGGAGGTACTGTTAAAGGTACAGAGGTCCAGGCCGCCAGCGTAACCCCTACCTCCTGAGGATCCCTGCACCTAAGTAATCTAGTCCTGAGAAGGACCCCGATCACAACAAAAGAGAACAAGTAATAATATGCCCACACACAGTACTTAGACGAACGAGACAGTACAAGGGAAAAACCAAAACCACCTTGCATACAAAGACTACACAACTACAACAGAGGGAACACGAACGGGAAAGGAGATAAATGATAAAGCGAGGAAGGGAAAATACACTCCAAATACACTTATCTCAGAAACTCCAAATACCACGATCCGCTCTGTAAGTCAGTATGAAATGCTTTCACCGACACTTCCCAAACAGACCAGCAGGCATTTGAAGGAGTCTCACTACAGCAGCATTGATTGCAGCTGGGCGAGGCTGGACCTCGTCTAGCACAGAGAGAGAGAGAATTAACTCCCTCACTGCCGAAAACACAAAGCACCAAAAAGTCAGCTGCGAGAAGTCAGGCTGTGTAATCGTGACGATCTTCGTGGCGACACACCCGTGACAGTACCCCCCCTTCTACGAGGGGCCTCCGGACCCTCAGGGCCAGGTTTATCCGGGTGAGTCGTGTGGAAGGCCCGAACTAATCGGTCTGCGTTAATATCCGACGCAGGAACCCACATCCTCTCCTCAGGACCATACCCTTTCCAATGAACCAGGTACTGAAGGGACCGACGATTAAAACGTGAATCGATGACCCTTGATACCTGGAACTCCAAGTTACCATTGACCACCACTGGAGGGGGAGGCAAAGGTGACGGTACCACCGGCGCCACATACCTCTTAAGCAATGATCTGTGGAACACGTTGTGAATTTTAAACGTAGGGGGGAGGTCAAGATGGAATGCCACCGGATTAATAATAGAACTGATTCTGTATGGCCCGATGAACCTGGGACCCAGTTTCCAGGAGGGAACCTTAAGTTTAATATTCCTGGTAGACAACCATACCCGATCGTTCACACTTAGGTCCGGACCAGACACTCTCCTCCTATCAGCCATACGTTTGTATCGGTTCCCCATAGTATTCAGATTCTTCAGCACCCCTCTCCATACTGAAGCGAGTGATGAGGAAAATCGTTCCTCCTCAGGAACCCCCGAAGAGCCCCCCCTACTGAAAGTACAAAACTGGGGGTGAAAACCATATGCCCCAAAAAACGGGGACTTACCAGTGGACTCGCTCCGCCTATTATTGAGAGCAAACTCTGCCAGAGGTAAGAAAGAAGCCCAGTCCTCCTGGTTCTCTGACACAAAACACCGGAGATATGTCTCCAAGCTCTGGTTCATACGTTCCGTCTGACCATTGGTCTGAGGGTGAAAAGCCGATGAGAATGACAAATGCATCCCCCGCCGTGCACAAAACGCCTTCCAGAACTTGGACACAAACTGAGACCCCCGATCAGACACCACATCGGAGGGTACCCCGTGAAGCCTCACAATCTCCCCAATGAACACCTGCGCAAGAGTTTTAGCATTAGGGAGAGCCGGAAGAGCGATAAAATGTGCCATCTTGCTGAACCTGTCCACTACAACGAGTATGACCGTTTTACCCGAAGACGGAGGGAGGTCCGTAATAAAGTCCATAGACAGATGAGTCCAAGGACGCTCCGGGATCTTCAAAGGTAAGAGGGCCCCAGACGGACGGGTATGTGAGGTCTTAGAGCGCGCACAAACCCCACAGGACGCGACAAAAGTTACCACCTCCTTATGTAAGTTAGGCCACCAAAACCGACGCGAGAGAAGATCCACAGTTGCTTTACTCCCCGGGTGTCCTGCCAAAGCTGAGTTAAGGTGTGCCTCGATCACCTTTTGTCGCAACTGATCTGGAACAAACAGTCTCCCCGGAGGTCCAACAGGGGCGTCCCCCTGAGCCTCCAATACCTCCTCCTCCAGCTCAGAGCATACTGCCGAAACCACCACCCCCTCCTGAAGGATAGGAATCGGGTCGTCCGTATTCCCGGCCCCAGGGAAACTACGAGATAAAGCATCCGCCTTTACATTTTTTGACCCAGGACGATATGTAACGACAAAATTAAACCTGGTAAAAAACAATGACCACCTAGCTTGTCTGGGATTCAGACGTTTCGCGGACTCCAGATATAGCAGGTTCTTGTGATCGGTGATGACGGTGACCGGATGGACTGCCCCCTCCAAAAAATGGCGCCACTCCTCAAAAGCTAACTTAATGGCTAAGAGTTCCCTATTGCCGACATCGTAATTCCTCTCAGCGGACGACAATTTTTTAGAGAAAAAGGCGCACGGATGCCACTTACCAGGGGAAGAACCTTGTGACAATACTGCTCCCACCCCTACCTCGGAAGCGTCTACCTCTACAATGAATGGCTGTGACGCATCAGGTTGAATGAGTATGGGTGCCGAGGCAAAACATTTTTTCAAGGAGGAGAATGCTTGACAAGCCTTGTCAGACCACCTAGAAAAATCCGTCCCCTTTTTAGTCATGTCTGTGAGAGGCTTAACCATGGACGAGAAATTACGAATGAACTTCCGGTAATAATTAGCAAACCCCAGGAAACGTTGTAGTGCCTTAAGATTCTCTGGCCGATCCCACTCAAGAACTGCCCGCACTTTCCCAGGGTCCATACGAAAACCGGACGCTGAAACCAGGAAGCCTAAAAACTGGAGTTCCTGTACGGCGAACACACACTTTTCCCATTTGGCATACAGTTTATTATCCCGCAAGATCTGTAACACCTGCCTAACGTGCTCCTGATGAGACACCAGATCCGGCGAGTAAATTAAGATATCATCCAGATATATGACAACAATCTGTCCCACCAGGCGGCGAAAAATGTCATTAACAAAGTGTTGGAACACCGCTGGGGCATTAGTCAGACCGAATGGCATGACAAGGTTCTCATAATGCCCCTCCGGAGTGTTAAACGCCGTCTTCCACTCATCCCCCTCCTTTATCCTAATCAGATTGTACGCCCCCCTGAGATCCAACTTAGAGAACCATTTGGCGCCCACGATCTGATTAAAGAGATCGGGAATAAGTGGGAGTGGATACGGATCTCGGACCGTAA
The DNA here is from genome assembly GCF_046119375.1 of Phyllobates terribilis. Lineage (NCBI taxonomy): Eukaryota > Metazoa > Chordata > Amphibia > Anura > Dendrobatidae > Phyllobates > Phyllobates terribilis. The sequence continues at coordinate 164,783,513 of NW_027362768.1, read as the reverse complement.
TCCGATTAAGTTCACGGAAATCCAGGCAAGGGCGTAGGCCTCCATCTTTCTTCTTAACAAAGAAGAACCCCGCAGCCACCGGTGAAGATGAAGGTCTAATATGCCCCTTAGCCAGACTTTCTGAAATATAATCCTTCATGGCCTGCCTCTCAGGACCAGAAAGGTTATACAACCTAGCTTTAGGTAACTTGGCCTCAGGGAGCAGTTTTACAGAACAGTCATACTCGCGATGAGGAGGTAGTTCCTGACACCCTTTCTCCGAGAATACATCCTCAAAGTCCGCCAGAAATGGAGGTAAGACCCAAGGAGTAACCGCACCGATGACCGTGTTCATGCAGTTTTTATTACAGAATTTACTCCATTGGCTTATCTCTCTGGTTTGCCAATTAATAACCGGGTTATGCTTAGTTAACCAAGGAAGGCCCAACACTATAGGAGTGGGAAGACCCTCCAACACGTAGCAAGACAACAGTTCTTTATGTATCGCCCCCACTTGAAGTTTTACGTCATGCACAGCTTGCAAAAAACTTCCCTGACCGAGAGGCCTGGCATCGATCGAGAATATGGGGATGGGTTTAGCCAACTCACTCAATCGCATACCTTGAACCCGGGCAAACCGAGCATCAACCAGATTAGCCCCGGCCCCACTATCCAGAAGAACAGATATCCTCTCAGTTCTCGTACCCACCACCACCTCCGCCGGTACGAGAAACTGAGACGAACCTAGGGACGAAATACCTACTCCCAGATTGCCGTCCACCACACAACCTGGGATCAACAGTTTTCCGACGACTCTTCACTCTGCAAGGGACGGGATGGACACCCCCCAATAAAATGTCCCTTTCTCCCGCAGAAGAAACACCTTCCTGTCTTATGGCGCACCACCGGTCCCCTCCCCCGAAATGATGTCCCTCCTAATTGCATAGGCACCTCTGGACTGACCAGGGGAACCACCATATGAGGGGACCTTGTAGGAGGTGGAGTCATCACAGGGGGTCGAGTTATCCCGCACCTCTCCCGAAGCCGTCTGTCAACGCGAATAGCCAGGGCCATAGCGGCTTCCAGTGACGCGGGAGAGTCATACTGTGCCAACACATCCTGTAATTTGTCGGATAAACCTTGACAAAACTGGCTCCTAAGAGCCGGGTCATTCCACTGGGTGTCCGTGGCCCACCTACGGAACTCCGAACAGAATTCCTCCGCCGGACGATCTCCCTGCTGGATCCTACGTAACTTAGACTCAGCAAGGGAGATCCGATCTGGGTCATCATATACGAGTCCCAGAGCAGCGAAAAACCTATCCACTGACTGGAGAGCCGGGGAGCCCGGGGGAAGAGAGAACGCCCAAGATTGTGGGTCCCCTTGTAGGAGCGAGATGACAATTCCCACCCTTTGTTCTTCACTCCCCGATGACCGAGGCCGCAGCCGAAAGTACAATTTGCATGCCTCCCGGAAAACAAAAAACTTGTCCCGCCCCCCAGTGAACCTGTCAGGGAGAGCTACTTTAGGTTCTGGTCCGGCTTGCTCCAGAGGATGCAAAACCTTGGACCTAACGTCCGCCAGCTCCATGGACAAACTCTGCAACTGCCGAGCTAGACCGGCTACTGGATCCATGGTAGCTGGAGAAAAACTAAGTGGGTCGGTGAAAATGTCACACTGTCTCTGTATACTGGAGGTAGGGGGCCTAAGCTGACCCTAAGCTGGGGCCCTGACTAATCCCTCAACCTGGAGGTACTGTTAAAGGTACAGAGGTCCAGGCCGCCAGCGTAACCCCTACCTCCTGAGGATCCCTGCACCTAAGTAATCTAGTCCTGAGAAGGATCCCGATCACAACAAAAGAGGACAAGTAATAATATGCCCACACACAGTACTTAGACGAACGAGACAGTACAAGGGAAAAACCAAAACCACCTTGCATACAAAGACTACACAACTACAACAGAGGGAACACGAACGGGAAAGGAGATAAATGATAAAGCGAGGAAGGGAAAATACACTCCAAATACATTATCTCAGAAACTCCAAATACCACGATCCGCTCTGTAAGTCAGTATGAAATGCTTTCACCGACACTTCCCAAACAGACCAGCAGGCATTTGAAGGAGTCTCACTACAGCAGCATTGATTGCAGCTGGGCGAGGCTGGACCTCGTCTAGCACAGAGAGAGAGAGAATTAACTCCCTCACTGCCGAAAACACAAAGCACCAAAAAGTCAGCTGCGAGAAGTCAGGCTGTGTAATCGTGACGATCTTCGTGGCGACACACCCGTGACACTGAGACCGCTGAACCTACATCCAGGCATGGTCGTGTGTGACAATGGCCGTAACCTGGTGGCGGCTCTGAGACGAGGCAAGATCACACACTTACCATGCCTGGCTCATGTGCTTAACCTCGTGGTTCATCGGTTTCTTAAATCGTACCCCGAGTTGCCAGATCTGCTCGTCAAAGTACGCCGCCTGTCAGCTCATTTTCACAAGTCGGCTACAGCTTCCGCCGCCCTTGCTGTGTTGCAGCAGCGTTTGCAGCTTCCGGCACACCAACTGGTGTGTGATGTCCCCACACGATGGAACTCTACCCTCCACATGTTGCAAAGGATTTGTGAGCAGAAGAGAGCAGTTGTGGAGTACTAGCTGCAACAAGGCCGTCAATATTCAGGTCAGACTCCACACATAAGACCTCAGGAGTGGACCTGGATGTCTGACATATGTACCATCCTGACAAACTTTGAGGAGTCCACCTAGATGAGTGGCGATGACGCCATCATTAGTGTCAGCATCCCACTTGTCTGTCTTTTGCAATGCTCTCTGCAGAGAATTAAAGAGGAGGCATTGCAGCCAGAGTAGAATGAGATGGATCAAGAACTCGTAATGGGCGATTACACACAGCCCAGCTTCATCTCATCCCAATGTGCATTGGGGGACAATGAGGGAGAGGAGGAGGAGGAGGAAGAACAGGAGCAGGTATCATGCGCTGTAGACGGTAGTACCTCTACAACTGTCATACAGTCGTTTCAGCATGGGTGGCCTGAGGACAGGGGGGAGGAGGAGGAAGAGGAGGAGGAGAGCATGGTCACTCGTCATTTTGGTGAGGACACAGAAGTCTTGCCCGTTACCAGTCTGGCACGCATGGCTGACTTTATGTTACGCTACCTTAACCGTGACCCTCACGTTGCCAAAATGTTGGGTGACAGTCATTACTGGTTGGTGACACTTTTAGACCCCCGCTACAACGAGAACTTTCACTCTCTTATTCCTGAGGTGAAGAGGTCTACTAAAATGGGGCAGTACCAGAAGGACCTTGCTGCAGAACTGTTAAAAAAATTCCCATCTGAACACGCTAGCGGCAGAGGTCACAGTTCGCTGACCAACCAAGGCGTACAGGTGAGAGAGACGCAACTCCAATCCAGCTGAGGCAGGGGAACACTGTCAACATTCTGGGACAGTTTCTGAGACCCGCCCAGCTTACAGGCCCTGAGACACGGGGTATTCTCACAAGGAGTGGAAAGTTTCAAAAGATGGTGAGGGAGTACCTTGCTGACCGTACCAGCATCCTCCGTGATTCCTCTGTGCTTTTAATTACTGGGTATCCAAGCTGGACACTTGGAATGAACTCGCTCTGTACGCCTTGGAGGTCCTGGCCTGCCCTGCCGCTAGCGTGTTATCAGAGCGTGTTTTTAGTGCCGCTTGGGGAATTATAAATGATAAGCGCACTCGCCTGTCAACTGACAATGCTGACAAGCTGACCCTTATCAAAATGAACAAGGGCTGGATTGGGCCAGACTTCTCATCACCACCAAATGACAGCAGAGTAACATAAAGTCAAATCCACTGTGTTATTTTGGGAGGTGTATTCCCATGCACCGCATCACACCCACACATGGGTATACGCTTCCTCAATTCGGCTTTTTTTTGCTCTTCTCCTTATCCTCAGCCTCCACCACCACTATACCACCAGGGTGACCGTGGTCCGTGTTGCCAGCATTGCAAGTTCCTCCATCCTAATTTTTGTCAGCTTTTGCTTGGAAGGCATAGGCAAAGACTATGGGCGACCCACTCCCCAATAATGGGAATAATGTTTTTAATATGCTGTACTGCATGGCTCTTGTAAGGGGCATTAAAACCATCTTGTTAAACCACTCTGACCTCCACGTCTCTTCCAAGGGGCATTAAAACCATCTTGGTAAGCTACTGCAACCTCCATGTCTCTTCCAAGGGGCATTAAAACCGTCTTGTTAAGCCAATTCTACCTCCACCACTTTTCAAAGGGGAATTAAAACCGTCTTGTTAAGCTACTGCGACCTCCACCACTTTTCCAAGGGGCATTAAAGCTGTCTTGTTAAGCTACTGCGACCTTCACCACTTTTCCAAGGGGCATTAAAGCTTTCTTTTTAAGCTACTGTGACCTCCACAACTCTTCCAAGGGGCATTAAAACCATATTCTTAAGCTACTGCGACCTCCACCACTCTTCCAAGGGGCAATAAAACCGTCTTGTTAAGCTACTGCGACCTCCACCGCTCTTCCAAGGGGCATTAAAACCGTCTTGTTAAACCATTCTGACCTCCACATCTCTTCCAAGGGGCATTAAAACCGTCTTGTTAAGCTACGGCGACCTCCACCACTTCTCCAAGGGGCATTAAAACCGTCTTGTTAAGCTACTGTAACCTCCACCACTGTTCCAAGGGGCATTTAGAGGTATATGACCCCAAGGCTATAGGGTCTAGGAGAGAGGAAAAGACAGAAAACACGGGCGCAGATCTAAGTGCAGATTATTAAGTAAAGCTATTTTTCAGAAGCTAATTTGCTCACCTTTGATGTAGCTTGTGGAATAGCGTATCGACCTCTTAGGTCTGACTGAGATGCCTTGACTCCTTGATGTGCAGCTATAGTCTGGATACAACGGATCTCTCAGCCAGGAGACCGTGGAATGAAGGTCAGGAGAAAATTAAAGGATTCATCCAGTCTGTTCAGCGCTCCCAGGAGACAGGCACCAGGCATTATAACATTATAGCACCTAGTCGCAAGAAAAAATCAGTAGTGAAAAGCTCTGGAAAAAAACAAATGTCTCTTCAATTTAAAACTACTAATCCAATAATAAAAAAGACAACCAATACACTCAATGGCACATTTAAATGCAACCAGAAGAAATGCCAATGCTGCCAAACAATAACCCATGACCACCAATCTATCACCTCCAATAGTACAGGAGAGACTTTTCCCATAAAACATCACCTGACTTGCACTAGCAGCTATGTTATATATGTAATTACATGTAGTTGCGGAATGCAATATGTTGGCCGGACGACAGAGAAGGTCAGATCACGTTTAAACGCACACCGACATAATGCGAAAATTGGGCTACTAACACATAGCCTATCGAAACATCTCTTATTAAATCATAATAAGAGCTTTGAGATAAGCTTGACTCCTTTCGAAGAAATTCCGCAGAATATATCAAACAGAATCCATCTACTGAACAAGAAAGAGGCTTTCTGGATGTACAGATTGCGCTCTCTACATCCTGATGGCCGCTTTGATAGACTGGAAAACATATAGACCATCGAATTAGATCAGGACAGCGTTGCTGACCAATAGAAATACATAGAAAGAATAGAGTATATGGTAACCCAAGCTAGATATTTTTTATGATATATTCTTGGGTTTGCCCATAAACTCCTGACTAGTGAAGCCAGCGTCATGAGGACATCCACAGCATAGAGGTAAATACCAATGAGTGAAACATGATAGACCCTTGAGTGTGGACTACATGAGTTCAATCCCAATAGAAGAAACTAACTTATTTAAAAAGTTCCCACATAAATTAAAGATATAGAACTCACAATATGATTAGATTAATGTAAATGACTATTTTTTTATTTTATTTTATTTTTTTTATTTTATTTTATTTATTTATTTTATTTTTATTTTTTTTGTGTTTTCTCTCATAAGACAAGTTTTTCTAGTAAAAGAAGTATAATATAATAGTCCTAATATGATCATTGAATATATGTTGCATGTGTGGATAATGCTATAGATTTACACTTTTTTATACATCCACTCATGCAGTGTACACGCAAATCAATGTTTGTATTATTTTTTATGTGTATGTGTGTGTGTGTTTTTCACCATATATTTTATCATGTATTGCAAATATACCTGTAACAACAAAAGAAACAAGGATAAGCTAAAGCTGCATACTGAAAACCACCAAGCAGCAATTAAGCTAATGAAGAACCACCAGGTCTTGACCATTTAACATAATTAATTTATTCAAGTGAACCTATATAGACTATATAACTCTAGCAGACTGTAAAGCAGTATCTTACCTGAGGAAAGCTATTTTGTACAAATATATAGCCGAAACGCGTTGTTCTTTTAATACCTGTGCCTGGTGCCTGTCTCCTGGGAGCGCTGAACAGACTGGGTGAATCCTTTCATTTTCTCCTGACCAAGGGGCATTTAAATTGTCTTGTTAAGCTACTGCAACCTCCACGTCTCTTACAAGGGGCATTAAAACCGTCTTGGTAAGCTAATGCAACTTCACCACTATTCCAAGGGGCATTAAAGCTGTCTTGTTAAGCTACTGTGACCTCCACCACTCTTCCAAGGGGCATTAAAACCGTCTTGTTAAGCTACTGCGACCTCCACCACTTCTCCAAGGGGCATTAAAACTGTCTTATTAAGCTACTGTAACCTCCACCACTCTTCCAAGGGGCATTTAAATTGTCTTGTTAAGCAACTGCAACCTCCACGTCTCTTCCAAGGGGCATTAAAACCGTCTTGTTAAGCTACTGCGACCTTCACCATTTTTCCAAGGGGCATTAAAGCTGTCTTGTTAAGCTACTGCGACCTCCACCACTTTTCCAAGGGGCATTAAAGCTGTCTTGATAAGCTACTGCGACCTTCACCACTTTTCCAAGGGGCATTAAAGCTGTCTTGTTAAGCTACTGTGACCTCCACCGCTTTTCCAAGGGGCATTAAAACCGTCTTGTTAAGCTACTGCAACCTCCAGCGCTCTTCCAAGAGGCATTAAAACCGTCTTGTTAAGCTAATGCGACCTCCACCACTTTTTCCAGGGGCATTTATATTTCTTTTTATTCCAATGCGACCTCCACGTCTCTTCCAAGGGGCATTAAAACTGTCTTGTTAAGCTAATGCAACCTCCACCACTTTTCCCAGGGGAATTGATATTGTCTTATTATTCCACTGCGACCTCCACGTCTCTTCCAAGGGGCATTAAAACCATCTTGTTAAGCTACTGTGACCTCCACCACTCTTCCAAGGGGCATTAAAACCATCTTGTTAAGCTACTGCGACCTCAAGCACTTTTCCCAGGGGCATTGATATTGTCTTTTTATTCAACTGCGACCTCCACGTCTCTTCCAAGGGGCATTAAAACTGTCTTGTTAAGCTACTGCGACCTCCACCACTTTTCCCAGGGGTATTGATATTGTCTTTTTATTCCACTGTGACCTCCACCACTTCTCTTCCAAGGGGCATTAAAACCGTCTTGTTAAGCTACTGCGACCTCCACCACTTTTTCAAGGGGCATTGATATTGTCTTTTTATTCCACTGCGAACTCTACCATTCCTCCAACGGGCATTGCATTTCCTCCTAATTTTAGTCAGCTTTTGCTTTTCAATGCATAGGCGAACACTAAGGGAGACCCACTCCCCAATAATGGGTAGAAGGTTTTTAGTATGCTGTAATCCATGTCTGTTTCAAGGGGCATTGCAGTTCCTCATAATTTTTGGAAAGCCTTCCATTCACTACTTAGGCCAACAGTGCACAGGAGACCCAGTTGCTATAAATGGAAAAAACAGTTTAGTTAAGGCCCTTTGACCTCCATGTCACTTCCAAGGGGCATTGGAGTGCCTCGAAATTTTTGGTAGGCATTGCACTCACTGCATGCCCTATAACTATGTAGCCGAACCTCTCCTTTTGGTACAGAAACATATCCTACTACACATGTGTGGTTGACTGGCTCTTTCTCCTTTGCCACCACCTCATCCATCATTGATCACCTGAAGCTTTGTTTTAACGGGAGTCATAGAACTGGGATAGTAGCAGGAAAACATCCGGCAATCCTCGGAGGAGGTAGGATATGTGCCAAAACGCTGACCACCTCAGGCCTAGCCACTACTACATACATGCGCTTGCATTCCAAGAAAACAAAGCAGATGCTAACTTCTATCATCATCATCATGCTCCTCACCTTGGCACTCTCAACTCCCCTGATGGAGAAGCCAGGGCCCACCGGAGGAGTCTGGTTCTCTGGTGGGCTCGTCCAATGCTGCCCTAAAGCAGGCCGGGCTAAGAAAAGTGTGGGGGGATGTTCCAAGGAGAAATAGGGGCGGCTGAGGACCGTTTATGGACACCCGGCCGCCCCCAGGCAGCTGGGGACAGTGTGTGGACACCCGGCAACGGGGCGGCTGGGGACCGAGTATAGACACCCGGCCGCCCCCTGGCGCCTGGGGACCAAGCGTGGACACCTGGCCGCCGGGCGGCTGGGAACTGAGTATGGATACCAGGCCGCCGATGCAGCCATGACATGGTGGCCGGCGTCTGCCTCCATATGCCTAAAAGGCCCAATTTCATGTGCAAGCAAGCTAGCAGTACGTTATTGCAGCCTGGGGGTGGGTGGGTGGCAGGTTGCACACTTACGCTTGCATTCCAAGAAAACAAAGCAGATGCTAACTTCTATCATCATCATCATGCTCCTCACCTTGGCACTCTCAACTCCCCTGATGGAGAAGCCAGGGCCCACCGGAGGAGTCTGGTTCTCAGGTGGGCTCGTCCAATGCTGCCCTAAAGCAGGCCGGGCTAATAAAAGTGTGTGGGGGGATGTTCCAAGAAGAAATAGGGGCGGCTGGGGACCGTTTATGGACACCCAGCTGCCTCCCAGGCGGCTGGGGACCATGTGTGGACACCCGGCCGCAGGGTGGCTGGAGACCGAGTATGGACACCCGGCCGCCCCCTAGTGGCCGGGGACCAAGCGTGGACACCCGGCCGCCGGCGGCTGGGGACTGAGTACGGATACCTCATGAGGTAGTGGCCAGCTTCGGCCTCCTCCAAACTCAAAGGCCCCATTTGATACTAGGGTATCACAAGAAAGAAGACAGACATCAAGTCAGCAGGGACAAGGAGCAGCATCGCAGATGTGACAACCTACATGGTGAGCTGCAACATGTGCTACATGTTCACAGATCGACCAGAAGCTGAAACCAACTTCACCTGCCAGAAGTGTAGACTACTGGCTCTTCTAGAAGAAAAGGTGCGGGGACTGGAAGAAAGAATTGCGACATTAAAACTCATCAAGGAAAATGAAGACTTCCTGGACAGAACAGAAGCGTCACTACTGGTCACGGAAAGTCAAGGAAGCATCAGAGAACCTCCAGAGGCAGACAAGTGGAGGCAAGTGACCAAAAGAAGCAAGAAGACCATGGAGACACCACCAACCACACAACTGAGAAACAGATTCCAAGGACTTGTGGAGGACGAAGATGGCACACCTAAGGATGAGGAACTACCAGCAAGCAAAAAAGAAAAGAGCACCCAGAAACACCCAGAAGCAACAAGAAAAAGGACAGCCAAGAAGGGAAGAAGAGTGGTGGTGGTGGGAGACTCACTACTGAGAGGAACAGAAGCAGCTATCTGCAGACCGGACATAACCGCAAGAGAAGTATGCTGCCTCCCAGGGGCGAAGATCAAGGATGTTACCGATAGGATACCGAAGCTCATCAGTTCCAAGGATGTCCACCCATTTCTTCTGATACATGTTGGCACCAATGACACGGCAAAGAAGGACCTACCGACAATCTGCAAGTACTTTGAAGCATTGGGGAAGAAAGTAAAAGAACTGGATGCGCAAGTAGTTTTTTCTTCTATCCTTCCAGTAGACGGGCATGGCGTCAGGAGATGGAACAGGATCCTTGATGTGAACAACTGGCTGAGACGATGGTGCAGACAACAAGGATTTGGATTCTTGGACCACGGTGTGAATTACCTCTATGACGGACTCCTTGCCAGAGACGGACTACACCTCAACAAACCAGGGAAACACACATTCGCCAGGAGACTCGCAACACTCATCAGGAGGGCGTTAAACTAGAAGAAGAGGGGATGGGAAGAAAAACGCCGGACACGAACATGCAACCAGAGAACATACTAATGAAAGATATGAAGTGTGACAAAGAAGGTCCAAGACAAGATACTTGGAAGGGAGGTAAGAAAATTTCCAATACAATCCACAGGGAGAAGATTGGAACAAAACAAAATTGTGTAAACTGCGTGCTAGCAAATGCCAGGAGCCTGACAAACAAGATGGATGAACTGGAAGCAGAAATATCTACAGGTAACTATGACATAGTGGGAATAACCGAGACATGGTTAGATGAAAGCTATGACTGGGCAGTTAACTTACAGGGTTACAGTCTGTTTAGAAGGGATCGAAGAAGTCGGAAAGGGGGTGGGGTCTGTCTATATGTAAAGACGTGTCTAAAGCCTACAATACGGGAGGATGTATGGGAGGGAAATGAGGAGGTCGAGTCCTTATGGGTGGAGATACATGGGGCAAAAAACAATAATAAAATTATCATAGGAGTCTGTTATAAACCACCAAATATAGCAGAAGCCACGGAAAGTCTATTAATGAGACAAATAGACGAAGCAACAAAAAATAACGAGGTGATTATTATGAGGGACTTCAACTACCCCGATACAGACTGGGAAACCGAAAGCTGTAGATCTCAGAAAGGAAACAGGTTTCTGTCAATTATCAAAGACAATTATTTGTCACAACTTGTGCAGGAACCAACTAGAGGGACGGCCCTTTTAGACTTAATATTAACTAACAGGCCAGACAGAATAACTGAGGTGCAGGTCGGGGGGCACCTGGGAAATAGTGACCACAACATTATACAATTCCACATGTGCTTCAGTAGGGTGCCCAGCAAGGGAGTCACAAAAACACTGAACTTCAGGAGGGCAAAGTTTCATCAGCTAAGAGATGCCCTTCACCTTATAGACGGGGATAGTATCTTTAGTAATAGGAGCACGGATAGAAAATGGGAAATTTTCAAAACAGTCCTACATAGTCACTGTAGAAGGTACATACCATATGGGAATAAAAGAGCTAGGAATAGGAGGAAGCCAATGTGGCTAAATAAGGAAGTCAAGAGGGCAATGAAAAACAAAAAAAGGGCTTTCGGTAAACTTAAACAAGAAGGCAGCGAGGAAGCGCTAATATCTTATAGGGAAAAAAACAAAATCTGTAAGAAACAAATAAGAATAGCAAAAGAGGAGACAGAGAGACTAATTGCCAAGGAAAGTAAAACGAATCCCAAACTGTTCTTTAACTATATAAACAGTAAAAGGATTAAAACTGATGGAGTTGGCCCATTGAAAAATAACCTCGGTAAAATCATAGAGGGCGATGAGGGTAAAGCAAACCTACTCAATAGCTTCTTCTCCACTGTTTTCACAAAAGAAAACAATTTATCGGAGGAAATGCAGAGTGATAAAGTAAACCCTCCGCTAAATATCACCCACCTAACCCAGGAGGAAGTTCAGAAACGCCTAAATAATATCAAAATAGACAAGTCACCAGGCCCAGATGGCATACACCCCCGGGTACTAAAAGAATTAAGTAATGTGATAGACAGGCCGCTGTATCTTATATTCAAGCACTCTTTATGGACAGGGACAGTCCCACTAGACTGGCGCCAAGCAAATGTGGTACCAATATTCAAAAAGGGGTCTAAAAGTGACCCTGGGAATTATAGACCAGTAAGCTTAACGTCTGTTGTGGGTAAATTGTTTGAAGGATTTCTTAGAGATGCTATTGTAGAATATCTTAATGATAATAACTGTCTAACTCCATATCAACATGGATTCATGAGGGATCGCTCCTGCCAAACAAACCTGATGGCCTTCTACGAGGAGGTGAGCTCACAGCTGGACCGGGGAGAGTCAGTGGATGTTGTATACCTTGACTTCTCCAAAGTGTTTGATACTGTGCCACACAAAAGGTTGGTATATAAAATGAGAATGCTTGGTCTGGGGGATAATGTGTGCAAGTGGGTTAATAGCTGGCTGAGTGATAGAAAGCAGAGGGTGGTTATCAATGGAGTAAGCTCAGGGTGTGTCAGGGTTACTAGCGGGGTGCCTCAAGGGTCTGTCTTGGGCCCTATAATATTTAATATATTTATTAATGATCTAGTGGAAGGGTTGCATAGTAAAATAGCAATATTTGCAGATGATACTAAACTTTGTAAAGTAGTTAATACAGATGAGGATAGGGCACAGCTACAGGAGGATTTAGATAAATTGGGGAGTTGGGCCAAAAAATGGCAAATGGGGTTCAATGCCGATAAATGTAAGGTCATGCACATGGGAAAGAAAAACAGCAGTCACTCATACATATTAAATGGGAAACCGTTGGGGAAATCTGACATGGAGAAGGACCTGGGCGTCTTGGTTAATAGCAAATTAAATTGGAGTGCCCAGTGTCAGGCAGCAGCTGCGAAGGCAAATAGAGTCATGGCATGCATCAGAAGAGGAATAGGGGCATATGATGAGAACATTGTTCTTCCTCTGTATAAAGCGCTGGTAAGGCCGCACTTAGAATATTGTGCACAGTTCTGGGCTCCGGTGCTCAGGAAAGACATATTGGAGCTAGAGAGGGTACAAAGGAGGGCGACTAAGGTAATAAAGGGAATGGAGGGACTAGAATACCCAGAGAGGTTGTCAAAATTAGGCCTATTTACATTGGAAAAGAGAAGGCTTAGGGGAGACCTCATAAACAGGTATAAATACATCAGGGGGAAGTACAGAGATCTCTCCCAAGACCTGTTTATACCAAGGATGGTGACAAAGACGAGGGGGCACACTATGCGTCTGGAGGAAAGGAGGTTCCTGCACCAGCATAGAAGGGGATTCTTTACGGTCAGAGCCGTGAGACTCTGGAACTCTCTGGGAGAGGAAGTGGTGATGTCCAACTCACTTAATGAGTTCAAGAGAGGCCTGGACGCCTTTCTTGAGAACAATAAAATTACATCTTATGCTTAGTTAATTAATCCAGGGATTTAATCTGACTGCCAGATTGGTGTCGGGAAGTGAATTTTTCCTCAATGATGTAAATTGGCCTATACCGCATGGTTTTTTGTTGCCTTCCCCTGGATCAATGCTGCGGAATAGCTGCAGTGCACAAGAAATAGGCTGAATTGGATGGACGCTTGTCTTTTTTCGGCCTTATAAACTATGTAACTATGTAAAATTTCAAGTGCAAGCAAGCAGTAGCAGTATGGTATTGCAGCCTGGGGGTGGGGGGGGTGGCAGGTTGCATACTTGTGCTTGCATTGCAAGGAATGGGGGAGGTACAATTGAACACTGCCCTGGGACAAGGACTTGCACGGGGATAGTTGCAAGTCTGCATCTTCTGATGCGGAAAGGATCTCTTCTGATGGGCACACTTTTAGGCAGTGACCTGGGTGTCAGAGATGCTTCCAGGGGTCTTCCCCATGCTGTTCCCATGTCTTTTCAGCACTGTATGCATGTGTCACACAGCACATGGCCAGATAAGATTGTAAAATGTTAAAATGACATTTCCCGGTGAATGCATTTGTCACGGTTGAAAGCAATACAAAAGTGCAAAAACGCATAAAAAATGCTACTTGTGAACAAAGCCCAAGGTATGGAGAAGTATTTTTGTTTTTGGTTATTTATTTTACCTTATACGCAAGTCTTTACCCTGGAAAGGAAGTTCCTTAATATATTTCACAGGAAAACTGTTTCAGTTACTTTTTTTGAACGTTTTATTGTGAGCCCGTTAAAGTGGCTTAATACCTCTGACCACGTTGTTGACAGCAGTGACCTGGGGGTCAGAAATGCTTTCTTGGGTGATGCTCATGCTGTCCCCATGTCTTTTGAGCACTGTCACTATCGTTTTGGGCACTTTTTAGGCTTTCTACACACTGCCGGGGGTGCCACTGCAAAAATGCTCGGGTCTCCCATAGACTAACATTTGGCTCGTTGCTCGGGTCGAGCACCCGAGTATCACGGCGATCTCGGCCCGAACTTCGAGCACTCGAGCATTTTAGTGCTCGCTCAACACTAATCACTAGTCGTCATGTCTCCTACTGCATGTGTCACCGTCCTCTGGGTGACTCACTTTCTAACTTGTCTTATGTGTATTTTTTTTAAATAAAATAAAGGAGATTTTGTATCTTCTTATACTTTGGCTTTGTGGGCACGTATTGTATAGAAAGGTTCATACCTCAGAACTGAAACGTTGCCACTGCTGCCAGGGGCGTACATAGGAATCATGGGGCCCCATAGCAGAAGTTATAATTGAGCGCCCCCCCCCCAAAAAAAAGTAAATAATTGTCGGGGTCACAGAAGAGCAGATCTCACAACTTTCCAGCCTTTACATAGTAATTTTCCTCCTGCTGAAGTCCTAGATTCCTCTTTCATTGCTCCATAAAGTGTGATGCCAACAATGCCAACAAAAGTGTCCCCAAACACAGTATGATACCCCCATGGTGAATTCCTCCACATTCACAGTATAATGACCCTATTGTACCCCACCTCAACTCCCAAGGCAAAGTATGGTGACTAGTGATGAGTGAGCACTAAAATGTAGGTCTATGGGAAACTCGAGCATTTTTCTGGTGGTCCCCCCCCGGCAATCTGCAGAAGGTCAAAAATTGCCCAAATCGATGGGAACAGTGCTCAATTAGACGTCAGGCAGGCAGAATATATAGGCAGACAGGCAGCCAGGGTATATAGGAGGGTGCATGAAACACATAGCAGGGCACTTGGAACACACTAGTGCCCTCCGATTTTCATGCACCAGTCTCTTTAAAAAAGCCGGCCGGCAATTCGTCAGGGGCATTCACCGGTACCCGACAATTTAGAACAGAAAGAATAGAGCATCACACATAGATTAGATAGCTAGAAACATGTCAGTCACGTATATAAGAAGTACAGTGATAGTGTTGGTTACAGTACTTGTCATTTGCTGTTAAAGGATTTATTAAAAAAAAAATAATAGTGTTTTCATGCACCTGTCTCTTTAAAAAAGCCGGCCCGCAATTCATCATCGGTACCCGACAATTTAGAATAGAAAGAATAGAGCATCACACATAGATTAGATAGATAGAAACATGTCAGTCACATATATAATAAGTACAGTGTCAGTGTTGGTTACTGTACTTGTCATTTAGTGTTAAAATTTATTTATGTATTTATTAAAAAAAAAATTGGCGTGGGGTTCCCCGTAATTTTAGTCTCTAGCGGAGGTTAAGCAGACAGCTGGGGCTGATGTTTGAAGCCTGGGAAGGGGCTAATACCCACGGAGCTTCCCAGGCTACTAATATCAGCCCCCAGCTGAATACTTAGCCTTTACTAGCTATTAAAATGGGGGACCCAAAAAAAAATGACATGGGGTCCCCCCTATTTTAATAGCTAGCAAAGGCTAGGCAGACAGCTGGGGGCTGATATTAATAGCCCAGGAAGGGTGCCATGAATATTGGCCCCCTCCCAGGCTAGAAACACCAGCCGTCAGCCGCCCCAGAAATGGCGCATCCATAGGATGCGCCAATTCTGGCACTTAGCCTCGCTCTTCCCACTGCCCTGTAGCGGTGGCAGTGGGGTAATAGGGTTGGGGTTGATGTCAGCTTATAATGCCAGCTGACATCAAGCCCAGGTTAGTAATGGAGAGGCGTCTATAAGTCACCCCCATTACTAACCCCATAGTCAAAGTTTAAAAAAACCCACAAACACCCAGAATAAAGTCCTTTAATTGAAATAAACACACAATTCTTTAATGTTCTAAATTAAACCATACTTACCGTCACGCCCATTCCAACTGAAGTCAACGATCTCCTGCAATAAAAATAAAATAATAAACCAACCTCATCCTTACCTTTCCATGGTTCCCAGGACAGCTTTAGCTCTGCTACATCGAGATGACAGGCTGGACCACAGCAGAACGCTGCCATCCAGCTTGCCATGCGGCAGACACTGAGAAGCTTCTCAGTGAAGCTCCTCAGTGTCTCGCTGTGACGGCATCCAGATGAGCCGAGTTCATATCTAATGAACTCAGCTCACCTCATGCACGTCACTGACAGCATGGGAGAATTCTCCTGCGCATGCGGTGAGCGCAGGAGAATTCTCCCACGCTAGGATGGCATTGAGATGACAGGCTGGATGGCAGCTGAGCGCTACCATCCAGCATGCCATCCTTCATAGACACTACAGAGCGCAGGCATGCTTGTGCTCTGCAGTATCTCTGAAGGATGACAAGCTGGATGGTAGCGCACAGCTGCGATCCAGCCTTTCATCTCAATGCCATCCCAGCATGGGAGAATTCTCCTGTGCTCACCGCATGCGCAGGAGAATTCTCCCACGCTGTCAGTTACGTGCATGAAGTGAGCTGAGTTCATTGGACATGAACTCGGATCATCTGGATGCAGTCACAGCGAGACACTGAGGAGCTTCTCAGTGTCTGCAGCATGGCAAGCTGGAGGGCAGCGTTCTGCTGCGGTCCAGCCTGTCATCTCGATGTAGCAGAGCTGAAGCTCTCCTGGGAACCAAGGAAAGGTAAGGATGAGGTTGGTTTATTATTTTACTCACCTCATGCACGTCACTGACTGCGTGGGAGAATTCTCCTGCGCATGCGGTGAGCGCAGGAGAATTCTCCCACGCTGGGATGGCATTCTGATGACAGGCTGGATTGCAGCTGAGCGCTGCCTTCCAGCTTGTCATCCTTCAGAGACTCTGCAGAGCGCAAGCATGCCTGAGCTCTGTAGAGTCTATGAAGGATGGCATGCTGGATGGTAGCGCTCAGCTGCCATCCAGCCTGTCATCTCAATGTCATCCCAGCGTAGGAGAATTCTCCTGCGCTCACCGCATGCGCAGGAGAATTCTCCCACACTGTCAGTGACGTGCATGAGGTGAGCTGAGTTCATTGGACATGAACTCGGCTCATCTGGATGACGTCATAGCGAGACACTGAGGAGCTTCACTGAGAAGCTTCTCAGTGTCTGCGGCATGGCAGGCTGGAAGGCAGCGTTCTGCAGCTGTGCAGCCTGTCATCTCGATGTAGCAGAGCTGAAGCTGTCCTGGGAACCATGGAAAGGTAAGGATGAGGTTGGTTTATTATTTTATTGTTATTGCAGGAGATCGTTGGCTTCCGCTGGAATGGGCGTGACGGTAAGTAGAGTTTAAATGAGAACATTAAAGAATTGTGTGTTTATTTCAATTAAAGTGCTTTATTCTGGGTGTTTGTGGGGTTTTTTTTAACTTTGACTATGGAGTTAGTAATGGGGGTGTCTTATAGACACCTCTCCATTACTAACCTGGGCTTGATGTCAGCTGGCATTATAAGCTGACATCAACCTCAACCCTATTAACCCACTGCCACCGCTACAGGGCAGTGGGAAGAGCGAGGCTAAGTGCCAGAATTGGCGCATCCTATGGATGCGCCATTTCTGGGGTTGCTGACTGCTGGTGTTTCTAGCCTGGGAGGGGGACAATATTCATGGCACGCTTCCTGGGCTATTAATATCAGCCCCCAGCTGTCTGCCTAGCCTTTGCTAGCTATTAAAATAGGGGGGACCCCACGTCATTTTTTTGGGGGTCCCCCATTTTACTAGCTAGTAAAGGCTAAGTGTTCAGCTGGGGGCTGATATTAGTAGCCTGGGAATCTCCGTGGTTATTATCCCCTTCCCAGGCTTCAAACATCTGCCCCAGCCGTCTGCTTAACCTCCGCTAGAGACTAAAATTACGTGGAACCCCACGACAATTTTTTTTAAAATAAATCCTTTATTTTAACACTAAATGACAAGTACACTAACCAACACTATCACTGTACTTATTATATATGTGACTGACATGTTTCTATCTATCTAATCTATGTGTGATGCTCTATTCTTTCTGTTCTAAATGGTCGGGTACCGATGATGAATTGCCGGCCGGCTTTTTTAAAGAGACAGGTGCATGAAAACACTATTATTTTTTTTTTAATAAATCCTTTAACAGTAAATGACATGTACAGTAACCACTGTCACTGTACTTATTATATATGTGACTGACATGTTTCTATCTATCTAATCTATGTGTGATGCTCTATTCTTTCTGTTCTAAATTGTCGGGCACCGATGTATGCCGCTGATGAATTGCCGGCTTTTCATGTTTCACTGTGAGCACTGTTCCCATCGATTTGGGCAATCACAGTAATGCCACAACCACCATGGCTGTGGCATTACAGTGAGTTGCAGACAATCCCTGCATGATTGGTGCTCTAAATTGCGCCAGACATGCAGGACGGGGACCCGAGCTCCCACCCGAGCATCGCGCAAGTACTCGGCGAGTTCCGAGCATCTCGAGTACTGAGATGCTCGGGCGAGTACCGAGCAGTGGCGAGCATGCTCGCTCATCACTAATGATGATCCCAACTCAGTATGATCCCCCAACTGTGACCCCCCACACAGCCGTCCATGCAGTATAATGGGCCTACATAAAATATAATGGCCCCACACTTCTCCACACTCCACAGAGTATAATGCACTCGCCATGGTCCTCCACACCGTATAAGACACTCGCCATGGTCCTCCACACAGTATAATGCACTCGCCATGTTCCTCCACATGGTATAAGATACTCGCCATGCTTCTCCACATGGCATAAGACACTCGTCATGGTCTTCCACATGGTATAAGACACTCGTCATGGTCCTCAACACAGTATGAGACACTCGCCATGGTCCTCCACACAGTATAATGCACTCGACATGGTCCTCCATACAGTATAATGCACTCGCCATGGTCCTCCACGTAGTATTATGCACTCGCCATGGTCGTCTACGCAGTATAATGCACTCTTCATGGTCCTGTATGCAGTATAATGCATTCGCCATGGTCCTCCACACAGTATAATGCACTCCCCATGGTCATGTACGCAGTATAATGCAGCCCCCCATAGGGTAAAATGCAGCTTCCTCCCACCATAGTGTAAAATGCAGCCCCCAGTCCTCCAGTTTTATCAGTACTCACTGATTTATAAATAAATACTGTATTGCAGCGGCTTGCGGCATTACTTTAATGGTCCAGGGTGTGTTTTGGCTGACCATGTAACTCCCCCAGGTGACTGGTCACATGACTGACATCGCACAGGTCCTGTGCACACAGAAGGTCTGGTCACATGACTGTGACATCAGCACAGGTCCTGTGTGTGCACTAGAGGATATATAAACCCTGGTAGATTTGAGGCAGGTGTGTAAGGCGTGAGGCCTGTTCCCGTGTGTGGGACACCGTTAGCCTGGAGAGGCTTAGTGACGCCTAGTGAAGCCTGGTGAAGCCTGGTAAAGCCTGAAAGGCAGAGGCTGGATCCTTATGTGTAAGCGATCCCAGTAGCCTTGGAGGGCCAGAGGCTTGGAAGTCAAGAGTCCTGGAAGGCAGAGGCTGGATGTTAGGTGAGAAAACATCACAGTAGCCTTTGAAGGTACGAGGGCTGGAGACCCCCATCGGGGAAGCCGTAAAGCTACAGTGGTGGTAAACAAATCTGACTGAAGCAGCTAAAACCCGGCAAAGGTAAAACACTGCATTATATGGACGTTGATATAAGTGACTTTGCTGAAGGCTGTAACTGGAGCCAAGTGGGCCTGTCTGCCACTTGAAAGGCTCCTGGACATTATATGTGTATGTCGGCGAGCCACTGAGTTGGACTCGGTGATAAGCAGTAGTGAAGTGTAATAAACTGCTGGATTGTGAAATACTGGAAAACGTGGCTGGTGTGCTTTAATTGACCTGGTGAAGTGAGTGTCCCCCAGCATAATGACTAGCGCTGCCTTACATGTGGTTGGAGAATGCGGGCAACTGCAGCCCGGTTGCTAGGGGCAACTGCAGCCCGGCTGCTAGGGTCAACTGCAGCCCGGCTGCTAGGGTCAACTGCAGCCCGGTTGCAAGGGTCAACTGCAGCCCGGTTGTTATGGCAACTGCAGCCCGGTTGCTAGGGGCAACGGCTCAGGACGACGAGTGTGGATACAAGCATCTTGCTGTGGCTCGGCGGGGTCACGAAGATTAAAGCATCTTGCTGTAACTCGGCGGGGTTACAAAAATTGTCTTCGCACTCAAACCTGGTTTGCTATGGCTCGGCGGGGTCACAAAAATTAAAGCATCTGGCTGCAACTCGGCGGGGTTACGAAAATTGTCCTCACACTCAAACCTGGTTTGCTGTAACTCGGCGGGGTTATGAAAATTTGTCCTCGCACTCAAACCTGGTTTGCTGTGGCTCGGCGGGGCCACAAAAATTTTCCGGGGAGAGCTGTGTGAAGGGTCCAGTGTGATAAGTGTACCGCGATGGCTGTGAACGTCGCAGCAAATGAAACTGAAGCTATTGAGCTATTAAAGTGCCGGTTAAAACCGCAGCAAGTATTTGAGAAAAGTCTACAGGACATGGTGCAGGAGCTGTGGGCACTGTAGAGAATGGCGGCAGAGGACCACTCTGTGAACTCTCCGGGGGCGCCAGTATTGTCCCAGAGTGCCCGGGGAGGTGGTAAGAGATGTTGTGAACTGAGTCCTAAGACTATTGCTGATTTTTTTTGTAAAAATCCCCCTACAGGTGTGGGTGTCCAAAAAGGGGCGGAGTCTCAAAAGGGGGCGGATCTTCAAAAGAGCATGGAGTATAGAAAACCAAAATTTGTTACTGGTTGTGGGTTGGTACCACCTAAAAATGACAATTTGACCGTTGATAACGGGGTAGCTCCAGTAGAATGGGTTGACGTCAAAGTAGGAGGTGATCTGTTAGTCCACAAAACCATGGGGAGTGACACAGACCCCATAGCTGACGGTGACACTACAAAAGTAGAAGGAGAGTTCAGTCAGGAGGAGCTAGACGAGGAGAGAAAGTCCCCCTCTCGTCGTCGACGGCGCAAGGGCCACAAAAAGGTTGCTCCTGTAGTCTTTGCTGAAAGTGAAAATAAAGAAAATGTAGTACTATGTGCCTTTGTTTCAAGTGTGGATCCTCCTTTAGAGGCAGAAGAGGAGGTGACGTTTCCAGTAGCAACCTCCGGTACAGTACTGAGACAGAAGGATCAGGATCTGACAGCCCTGAAAGAGGAGGCAGCCAGTCATGACCAAGAGCTGGAGCCTATCAGGCAGCAGTGTCAGAGTGACGTGCAGCAACTATGGGAAAACCTGGAGAACGTGTCCTCAGACCAGCGGAGCCCGGAGTCTGAACGGCAGAAAATATACCAGGTTGTGAGGAACTTACAGCGAGACCTGGAGGGAAGCAACGAGGAAATTAACCAATGGAAGGAAATGTTCCAGGAAATTAAGGAGGACTGCCGCAAAACCAAGGAGGAGGTTTTGCAGTTGAAGCTTGAGAAGGAGGCGCTGCAGGATGAAGTTTCTGGGCGTGAACAAAACCGAGAATGACTGCGCGAACAGTTCAACCGGGAGCTGTGTGAATCCAAGAAGGAATATGGTGAACGCAGTGGGGAACTGCAACAAATTAAGAGAGACTATGAGGATCGCCTCAGGGTTAAAGAAAATCTAGAGGATGATAAGGCGGATGCAGAGCACATGAGCCAAGTGGTTGAGACTAGTGTTGAGCGAACATGCTCAACACTGCTTGGTACTTGCCCAAGCATCACGCTACTCGGGATGTTCGGCGAGCACTGAGCATTTCCGGGTTACTCGGGCGGGAGCTCGGGTCTCCGCCCTGCATGTTTGGCGCTCTTTACAGAGCCAAGGAACATGCAGGGATTGCCAGCCAGTCACTGTAATGCCGCAGCCATGTTGGTTGTGGGCATTACAGTGATTGGCTGACCGCACAGCGTCACCTTGAGTATTTAAAACCGGACGCTGCTATCTTGGACACATTCGCTCCAGATCAGACAGTGTAGGGACAGCGCTACTGATTTAGGGAGAGATATAAACTGCGAAATAGTTAGTGTAGGGTCTGTAAAGGCTGCCAGACCAAACAAACAGTCCTTCTCAGAACTAATATCCATCCCAGATATCAGGCAGGCAGGCTGCATAGGAGACACAGTGGTTATACCAGCAAACGCTGCATTACAGTCCTGTGTGCTGCTCCTGTTGCTGAAATTGGTGGACTTAGCTCCAGGTCTCAGGGGACAGGAAAAATCTTTTTTTTTTCATCTAAATCCTCTTTTTTTTTCCTCCTTCACACTGTACAAATACCCGTCTTATTAACCTTTTGAAGTCCCCCCCCCCAAAAAAAAAGCGTGTCTCTAATTTTTCAGACACAAATATATCTGTTGAATATAGTCAGGAGTAGGCTAGAGAAACAGAAGTGTTTTTTTGCACTTCCACGGTTCAAACCTCTGTATTATCCACTTTTGGGCCATTTGTATCTAAAAAAAAACAGTTTGAGTCTGTCGCTCACTGTTCAGCCGCAAATCTATATATTTAAAAAAGTCTGGTATACCCCAGTAAACAATAACTGTGGTTTTGCCATCCCACAGTAAAAAATCTGTACTATTCAGGTTTTGGTATATTTTCCGCAAAGAAAAACAGTAGTGTCTCCTGACTGTTGTGACACAAAAATATATCTGTTGAAAATAGTCTGGTGTAGGCTCGACAAATCCCAGTGTGGTTTTGCAGTTCCACGGGTCAAATCTCTGTACTATCCAGTTTTGGGCCTTTGGTATCTAAAAAAAAAACAGTTTGAGTGTGTCGCTCACTGTTCAGCCGCAAATCTATATATTTAAAAAAGTCTGGTATACCCCAGTAAACAATAACTGTGGTTTTGCCATCCCACGGTAAAAAATCTCTATTATTCAGGTTTTGGTATATTTTCCGTAAAGAAAAACAGTAGTGTCTCCTGACTGTTGTGACACAAAAATATATCTGTTGAAAATAGTCTGGTGTAGGCCTGACAAATCCCAGTGTGGTTTTGCAGTTCCACGGGTCAAATCTCTACTATCCAGTTTTTGGCCTTTGGTATCTAAAAAAACACAGTTTGAGTGTGTCGCTCACTGTTCAGCCGCAAATCTATATATTTAAAAAAGTCTGGTATACCCCAGTAAACAATAACTGTGGTTTTGCCATCCCACAGTAAAAAATCTCTATTATTCAGGTTTTGGTATATTTTCCGAAAAAAAAACAGTAGTGTCTCCTGACTGTTGTGACACAAAAATATATCTGTTGAAAATAGTCTGGTGTAGGCATGACAATAACTGTGGTTTTGCCATCCCACGGTAAAAAATCTCTATTATTCAGGTTTTGTTATTTTTTACGAAAAGAAAAACAGTAATAGTTTCTCCCTGATTGTTCAGATTGTTTAAAAGAGTCGGGTGTAGGCCAGAGAAATAGAACTGTGGTTTTCCTCTTCCACGGTTCTAATCTACTTTTTATTACCCTTTTTCCACTGATAGTGCAAGAGTAAGCTATTTTACTTCCTTTACAATGGGCAAGGCGCGTGGCAAGGGACGTGGAAGTGGATGTTCTGGTGATGGTTCGTGCAGAGGACGGGGCCGTGGCCAAGGTGAAAATGTGCCACAACCAACAGCCACATCTTCTCGCTCCCACTTCTTGACCGAATTACTAGGGAAGCACAGAACAACACCAGTATTGAGAACTGATCAGTGTGAACATGTTATTAATTGGATAGCAGATAATACTTCCAGTTACCTGGGCACCACCACCTCCAGTCTGTCTTCCACACGGTCAACTCTTAGTAGCCGTGAGTCTCGACCACATACTCCTCTTCAACCTGATGCTCCTTCCTCCCATCATGCCGAGTGTCGTCAGACAGCAATTGATCCCACACTTGGACACTCTGAAGAGCTGTTCACTGGTCCATTTCCATATTTGTGCCCCTCGCTTGATACGCTTGAAGTGGTGGAAGAGGAGATCCCATGTAGCGATGCCCAAATATTTGAACAGCCACGGCCACAGGAAGTCGACGCTGGTAATTTGTTACAAGAGGTGGACGATGACGAGACACAATTGCCAGGAAGTGAGGAGGAGCATAGTGGTGCACAAGTGGAAGAGGAGGAGGTGGTGGATGATCTAGTAACTGACCCAACTTGGCAAGAGGACATGCAGAGTGAGGCCAGCAGCACACAGGGGGAGGGAGGCAGAGTACCCCAACAGGCAGGAAGAAGCAGTGTGGTGGCCGCAGACAGAAGGTTGGCAACCGTTCCCCGTAACACCAACACGAGGGACGTTGCCAGTACAAGCGGTAGGTCTTCCAGAGTCTGGAATTTTTTAAAGACTCTGCTGATAACCCCAAAAAGGCCATATGTTCCACCTGCCATGCCAGCATCAGCAGGGGTGACAAAACTACCAGCCTGACCACCACCAGCATGATCAGGCACAAGGCAGCAAAGCACCCGACTTTGTGGGGCGAAACCCAGGGTCCACGACCAGTGTCAGCGGGTGTCACCACTGCTTCTTCCACTGTTGTGCGTGTAATAGAACCCCCTGTTGTGTGTGCAAGGCAATCTCCCGTCCATACTGCATGTAAAGATGCCCCCTACTCTCAGTCTTCACTTGTTATGGCAGTTTCTCAGGAAACAGCATCAACGTCCACGTCCACGTCCCACCGCAGCGTTCAATTGTCCATATCCCAGACCTTTGAACGAAAGCGGAAATTCGCAGCTAACGCCCCACAGACCACAGTCCTAAATTTGCACATTTCACGACTGCTTGAGTTGAAAATGCTGCCTTTTAGGCTGGTGGAGACGGAATCCTTCCGCAATCTTATGGCGGTGGCCGTCCCTCGGTACTCGGTCCCCAGCCAACACTATTTTGCCCGGTGTACCATCCCCGTGTAGCACCCTGAGGATTCGGCTGCTACAGGGGTATTGCACCTCAAGCCAGAGGTGTGATATTCCACTCCCGGGTAAGGATGGAGTGTGGAACTGAGCTCAGTAGGCTGCATGCACTACACACATCCCATTTCCGAGGGACAGACCAACGGTACTCCCACTTAGAAATGTGCAGGTACGACCGAGTCTGTCCTTGGCTGGAGTGGGAGGGGGGTGGAACATCCCAGTAGTGTAGGGGCAGATAGGGGGAGCAGCCTGGGTAAAGTTAGGAGCTCATTGGGTGCTGGTCACCTGAGCTCACACATAGAGGGAGTATATAAGGTGGGAACCATCTAAGATCAGGGTCAGTCTGTCAGAGTGTAACCTGAGGAGCAGAGCAGAGGAGAAGAGCAGCTCCAAGGCCCAGAGAGAGAGGAGAGAGAAGGACCCAGAGGGGGAGAAAGAAGGAACTCCAAGAGCCCAAATTAGACCAGAGGGTGAAGAGTTGGCACAAGGGTACCGGATCCCAAGCTGGTGGAGGGCACTAATCCTCAGCCAGAGACCGGAGGTCGTGGGCAGAATCTGTCACGACCACCCACTAAATCCACCCGGAAGGCAGACCAGGAATAGGGTCAGGGAACCCAGAGACAAGGGTTTACCACCAAGAGGCCCGAGGGAGCCGGACATAGGTGGATCCCTGGTGGGGAAGGCCAGAGAAGAGGACAGGACAGAAAGGGAGCTCAGGACTACGCTCCAGAATCACCTGGGGGTTGGCCGAGTCCAGGACCTGGTGGACGCAGCACGGCTCGGGTGGTCACTCAAGGCCGGAGTGACCAGAACAACTGCAGTAAGTAAAAACCCTGAACTGCACAGCCCGACTCTGAGTCTCATTTCCATCCTCGCTGCACCACCACAACCCCCATCCTCTGCAACTGACCCCCTGAGGCTACACCCCTCCCGTTGGGGGTTATACTACCTGGGCTGCACACACATCATCAGCCTCAGTGGACCCTGCTGCAGCGGCGGCCGTATTGACCGCAAATCAACGGGTGGCGTAGTCGACACAAAGAACTTTGATAACATCTGTAGGACTGCCACACTCCGAGCTTGACACCCTGGGCATGGACCGGGTCACAGCCACTCGGAGAATACAACCCCCATCTGATCCGGCTCCGGGTATTCCCCTAAAGAATATGGCCCAGGGGGTGCGTCACCCGCACTACACAAGCACATCTCCCAAAGCATCTGCCGTGCCCTCAGCAACACAGTTACTGGGAGAGTCCACCTGACAACGGACACGTGGACAAGTGCTTGTGGCCAGGGACGGTACATGTCGCTGACGGCACATTGGGTAAACATGGTGGAAGATGGGACCCAGTCGGACCTTGGGACGGAGCACGTCCTCCCCACACCGAGGATTGCGGGCCCTATGTCAGTCATAGTTGCCCCCACAGTGTACAGCTCCTGCGCATCATCCTCCTCCTCCTGCTCATGTTCAGCCTCCATCTCAGATATCACCACATCAGTTACAAGCTGGAAGCACTGCAGTACTGCCTCCGCCAAGCGGCAACAGGCTGTGCTGAAACTCATAAGCTTAGGTGATAAACCTCACACTGTCTGTGAGTTGTGGACAGCTGTGAAAGAGCAGGCAGATCTGTGGCTGAGACCGCTGAACCTACATCCCGGCATGTTCGTGTGTGACAATGGCCGTAACCTGGTGGCAGCTCTGAGGCGAGGTGAGACCACACACGTACCATGCCTGGCTCATGTGCTTAACCTCGTGGTTCAGCGGTTTCTTAAATCGTACCCCGAGTTGCCAGATCTGCTCGTAAAACGTACGCAACCTGTCAGCTCATTTTCGCAAGTCGGCTACAGCTTCCGCCGCCCTTGCTGTGTTGCAGCAGCGTTTGCAGCTTACGGCACACCGACTGGTGTGTGATGTCCCCACACGTTGGAACTCTACCCTCCACATGTTGCAAAGGATTTTTGAGCAGAAGACAGCAGTTGTGGAGTACCAGATGCAACAAGGCCGTCGATATTCAGGTCAGACTCCACACATAAGACCTCAGGAGTGGACCTGGATGTCTGACATATGTACCATCCTGACAAACTTTGAGGAGGCCATCAAGATGGTGAGTGGCGATGACGCCATCATTAGTGTCAGCATCCCACTTGTCTGTCTTTTGCAACGCTCTCAGCAGAGAATTAAAGAGGAGGAATTGCAGCCAGTGTATGATGAGATGGATCAAGAAGCCGTAGTGGGCGATTACACACAGCCCAGCCTCATCTCATCCCAACGTGCATTGGGGGACATTGAGGGAGAGGAGGAGGAGGAGGAGGAAGAACAGGAGCAGCTATCATGCGCTGTAGACGGTAGTACCTGTACAAGTGTCATACCGTCGGTTCAGCGTGGGTGGCCTGAGGACAGGGGGGAGGAGGAGGAGGAGGAGAGCAAGGTCACTCGTCATCTTGGTTAGGACACGGAAATCTTGCCCGTTACCAGTCTGGCACGCATGGCTGACTTTATGTTACGCTGCCTTAACCGTGACCCTCGCGTTGTCAAAATGTTGGGTGACAGTCATTACTGGTTGGTGACACTTTTAGACCCCCGCTACAAGAAGAACTTTCACTCTCTTATTCCTGAGGTGGAGAGGTCTACAAAAATGGGGCAGTACCAGAAGGCCCTTGCTGCAGAACTGTTAAAAAAATTCCCATCTGAACACGCTAGCGGCAGAGGTCACAGTTCGTTGCCCAACCAAGGCGTACAGGCGAGAGAGATGCAACTCCAATCCAGCAGAGGCAGGGGAACACTGTCAACGTTCTGGGACAGATTTCTGACACCCGCCCAGTTTACAGGCCCTGAGGCGCGGGGTACTCTCACAAGGAGTGGAAAGTTTCAAAAGATGGTGAGGGAGTACCTTGCCGACCGTACCAGCGTCCTCCGTGATTCCTCTGTGCCTTTTAATTTTTGGGTATCCAAGATGGACACTTGGAATGAACTCGCTCTGTACGCCTTGGAGGTCCTGGCCTGACCTGCCGCTAGCGTGTTATCGGAGCGTGTTTTTAGTGCCGCTTGGGGAATTATAAATGATAAGCGCACTCGCCTGTCAACTGACAATGCTGACAAGCTGACCCTTATCAAAATGAACAAGGGCTGGATTTGGCCAGACTTCTCATCACCACCAAATGACAGCAGAGTAACATAAAGTCAAATCTACTGTGTTATTTCGGGAGGTGTATTCACATGCACCGCTTCACACCCACACATGGGTATACGCTTCCTCATTTCGGCTGTTTTATGTTCTTCTCCTTATCCTCAGCCTCCATCACCACTATACCACCAGGGTGCCTGCATTGCAAGTTCATCTGTCCTTATTTTTGTCAGCTTTTGCTTAGAAGGCATAAGCAAAGACTGTGGGAGACCCACTCCCCAATAATGGGACTTATGTTTGTAACATGCTGTACTGCATGGCTCTTGTAAGGGGCATTGCAAGTTGCTCCGTCCTAATTTTTGGAAGCTTTTGCTTGGAAGGCATAAGCATATCCTATGGGAGACCCACTCACCAATCATGGGACTTATGTTTGTAATAAGCTGTACTGCATGGTTCTTGTAAGGGGCATTGCAAGTTGCTCCGTCCTAATTTTTGGAAGCTTTTGCTTGGAAGACATAAGCAAATCCTATGGGAGACCCACTCCCCAATAATGGGACTTATGTTTGTAATATGCTGAACTGCATGGCTCTTGTAAGGGGCATTGCAAGTTGCTCCATCCTAATTTTTGGAAGCTTTTGCTTGGAAGGCATAAACAAATCCTATGGGAGACCCACTCCCCAATAATGGGACTTATGTTTGTGTTTGTAATATGCTGTACTGCATGGCTCTTGTAATGGGCATAGCAGTTCCTCATAATTTTTGGAAAGCCTTCCATTCACTGCTTAGGCCAACAGTGCACAGGAGACCCAGTTGCTATAAATGGAAAAAAAGGTTTAGTTAAGGCCCTCTGACCTCCATGTGATTTCCAAGGGGCATTGGAGTGCCTCGAAATTTTTGGTAGGCATTGCACTCATTGTATGCCCTATAACTGTGTAGCCGAACCGCTCCTTTTGTTACAGAAACATATCCTACAAGACATATCTGGTTGACTGGCCTGATATTGATGTGAATGGTCCCTGTTCCTCCTGCTCTTTCTCCTTTGCCACTACCTCATCCATCATTTATCACCTGAAGCTTTGTTTTAACGGGAGTCATACAACTTGGATAGTAGCAGGAAAACATCCAGCAATCCTCGGAGGAGGTAGGATATGCGCCAAAACGCTGACCACCTCAGGCCTAGCCGCTACTACATACATACGCTTGCATTACAACAAAACAAAGCAGATGCTAACTTCTATCATCCTCATCATGCTCCTCACCTTGGCACTCTCAACTCTCCTGATGGAGAAGCCAGGGCCCACCGGAGGAGTCTGGTTGTTTGGTGGGCTCGGCTAATGCTGCCCTAAAGCAGGCCAGGCTAAGAAAAGTGTGGGAAAGGTTACCGGGACAAATAGTGGTGGCTGGAGATCGAGGATGGACACCCGGCCGCCCCCTGGAGGCTGGGGAGCAAGCGGGGACATCCGGCCACCGGGCGGCTGGGGACTGAGTATGGATACCAGGCCGCCGACGCAGCCATGGCGTGGTGGCCAGATTCCGCCTCCACATGCCTAAAAGGCCCAATTTAAAGTGCAAGCAAGCAGTATGGTATTGCAGCCTGGGGGTGGGTGGGTGGCAGGCTACATACTTGCTCTTGCATTGCAAGGAATGGGAGAGGTACAATTGAACACTGCCCTGGGACGAGGACTTGAACGGGGATAGTTGCAAGTCTGCAACGACAGGTGCAGGGTGGGAGGCATCTTCGCATGCACCATGAACAGGGGTTTGGCATGCACACACTACAGCGGAATAGGCTCTCCTTCCCACTAAATGCACTGGGGAGGGCACAGGTAATGTTTTGGTATACGCACTTAATCTTATGTATAAGGCTCACCAGGACAAATAGGGGCAGCTGGGGACTGAGTATGGATACCTCGCTGCCGAAGCAGCCATGAGGTAGTGGCCAGCTTCGGCCTCCTCCAAACTAAAAGGCCCCATTTCAAGTGCAAGCTAGCAGTATGGCATTGCAGTCTGGGGGTGGGTGGGCGGCAGGCTGCACACTTACACTTGCATTGAAAGAAAACAAAGCAGATGCTAACTTCTGTCATCATCATCATGCTCCTCACCTTGGCACTCTCAACTCCCCTGATGGAGAAGCCAGGGCCTACCGGAGGAGTCTGGTTCTCTGGTGTTCACGTCCAATGCTGCCCTAAAGCAGGCCGGGCTAAGAAAAGTGTGTGGGGGGATGTTCCAAGGAGAAATAGGGGCGGCTGGGGACTGTTTATGGACACCCGCCTACCCCCAGGTGGCTGGGAACCTTGTGTGGACATCCGGCCGCAGGGCGGCTGGGGACCGAGCATGGACGCCCGGCCGCCGGGCGGCTGGGTACTGAGTATGGATTCCAGGCCGCCAACGCAGACATGACGTGGTGGCCAGATTCTGCCTCCACATGCCTGAAAGGCCCAATTTCAAGTGCAAACAAGCAGTATAGTATTTCAGCCTGGGGGCGGGTGGGTGGCAGGCTGCATACTTGCGCTTGTATTGCAAGGAATGGGGGAGGTACAATTGAACACTGCCCTGGGACTAGAACTTGCACGGGGATAGTTGCAAGTTTGCATCTTCTGATGCGGCAAGGATCACTTATGATGGGCACACTTTTAGACAGTGACCTGGGTGTCAGTGATGCTTCCAGGGCTCTTCCCCATGCTGTTCCCATGTAGTGTTGAGCCACCCCCGTAGTGTTCGAGTTCGGTTCGTCGAACACCCGTGTGTTCGCCGAACTGTTCGTCGAACTGTTCGTCGAACACCTTCGAACACCGTTAAAACCAATGGCAGGCAAACAAAAACACATAGAAACACATAGAAAACACCTTCAAAGGTGTCCAAAAGCTGACAAACTGCTCAGAAGACACAACTAACACATGGAAAAGTGACAAGTACATATAGTCATGCGAAAAGAAAAGAGGTGGAGGAGTAAAAGGAGGGGGAGACACAGATATAGGCATGTCATGCCCTTCTAAAATCCAAAAAGTGAGAAGCCGACACGGCCAGTCCGCTCCTGCCCGTGCCACCTCCGTGTCGCCGGGTTTGTGCCAGAGCCGCGGTGAACCCTGACGGCCAGCCCCCCTCTCCCAATACTGGTGCCTGTCCGCTGGTGGGTCGAGAGAGCCCCCCTGTGGTGGAGGCAGCTCTACGCTTTTTAATTTAAATTGTCCCTCTAATTTGAATGAATACACTTTAAATCCATTTACAAGGATCTATTGGAGGGCAAGTCTCATGCCAGCAGCCGCGTAATTCCAGCTCCAGTAGCGTCCACTAAAGCTGCTGCAGTTAAAAAGCTTTTATAAGGATCGAGCTCGGCTGTCCACCGCAAGGCATCCTAGTGCCAGTCCCAGCCCCTATGCCTTGGGGTGCCTCCTGATGCTCTTCACTGAGTATCCCGTGGTCCCGAAGCATTTCCTTTGAAAAAATTAAGTGTCCAAACTACAGGTGGTGTAGCTTGCTTAACAGCCGGGATAATCCGCTGACTAGCAGACACTGCTACTAGGCACAAAGTATTTCCTGGGCTAGATGCAGTTAAAAATTTGTAAGTAGATACTCTCGTTGGATGCTGAGAAAGCATTCCATAGAGTCTCCTGGCACGCCATATATGATTCTCTTAAAAAGCTTGGGGTAGGGGTCTAGGGGACCCTTTTATAGCCAAAATCACGGCCCTGTATCACAATACGTCACCTAGGCTGAAGATAAATGGAACTGTAGCACCGAGGGCTCGGTTGCTACAGACGTATTGCACCTCACCCAGAGGTGTGATATCTCACTCTCAGATAAGGATGGAGTGTGGATCAGGACCCGACACCTGCATGCATTACACCACATTGCCGTGGGGCAGGGCGACCAATATGCCCCTGAGATGGGCACGACAGTCCCTGTCCCTGGCTGGAGTGGGGGGAGGGAACACTGAGGAAGGGGAACCCTGTAGTGCAGGAGCAGGGAGGAAGCAGTTCCTGGGTGCATTGAGAAGGGAGTATAAAAGGTGGGCACCATCTTAGTTCAGTGCAGAGAAGTCTGAGCAGAAGTGGCAGGGAGCAGGGGCTCTGCATGAGCTCTGCTCCGGAGGCGGGCCTAGTAACAGAGGCCCAGGCCTGCAAGAGGGAGAAGGAAGGAAGAGGAGCGGAGAAGGCTCCAGGAATGAGGAATGAAGGGATCCCAGGGGTGCGGACGGGCGAGTCGCCACCGCACGCCCGAATCCACCTGCGTGGAGGGGTCAGGCCAAAGGGGGAGACCGGTCCCCGAACTAGTGGAGGCAGGAAACGACCCTCAGCTAGAAACCGGAGGCTCTGACATTTTATGTGGCGCAGCCCCTTGCTCCACCCGCTAGGAAGGCACCACATAGGGTCAGGGAAACTGGCGCCAAGTTTACCAAGAGGAGGCCCGAGGCAGCCGGACAGAAGTGTTGGTAAGAAAGGCCAGACAAAGGACACACAAAGGGGGTCCTGTGAAGCGCTCCAAAGTTATCTGGGAGTTGTCTGAGCCCCTCACCTGGTGAGCACAGTACGACGTGGGCAGCCGTTACCTGCAGACGTGGTCTGGATAATAAGAACTGTGAGTAAAGGCCCTGAACTGCATCACTGACTCCGTGTCGTTACTGCTGCTGCCCTGCACCATCACCCCCATCCTCCGCATACACTGCCCTGAGGCTATACTCCTCCCGTGGGGAGTTATGCTACGCTCTGCTGCACCCACAACACCAGCCTTAGCGGTCTGCCCTGTAGCGGCGGTTCACTCTGACCGCAATCCACGGGTGGCGTAGTCGGACATTTAAACATCAAAACCACATAAATAGTTCCGCCACTGGTTTGACCGCCCTGAGCCACGGAACCGGATCGCCGCCACGAAGACTACAACCACCAGCATCCACCAAAAAGGGTCCGGCTCCGGGTGTCCCAAGGCCCAGGGGGTGCGTCAGAACATTTTCATCACCTTTCACAATCACCAATGGGACAAGGCAGGGATGTCCTCTGTCCCCTCTCTTATACATCCTAGTGACGGAGCACCTGCTCTCATCAATTCGCCATAACCCCAATATTAGGTGGATTGAGGTGGGAGGCACCGAGTACAAGTGCTCTCTATTTGCTGATGATGTCCTAGTATATATCACTCAATCACATATATCCATCCCTGCTGTTATGGCTGAAATAGATCACTTTGTTACATGGTAAAATTTTAAAATCAATGCAGCGAAGTCTGAGGCCCTCGATGTCTCCCTCCCTAAATCCATATAGGATTCCATCCAGTCCAACTTTCCCTTTGCCTGGCCCTCACAGGGTATCAAATACTTAGGAATTCCTATTCATAGAGACCTCTCCCATCTATGTTATCTTAATTTTGGGCCCTTTATTGAACAATTCCATACAGACCACGGTTGGCAAGTTAGAACTGTAAGATTCACTACGTGAACCACTGGTGTTTTGTGGAAAAGCACATGTACACCGCGTTCCAAATTATTATGCAAAAAGTGTTTAGGAGTGATAAGGGAAGAATTTGTTTGTTTGTCAGTTAAACTCATTGATGGTGATGTGTGTCAGGGCTCTTTATATCACTGTAAGCAATTGCAGACACCTGTGCTAATTAGTTTGGCAGGTGTGTCCAATGAAAGGCAAGACTGCTTAAGAAGGCTCTCTCACATTATTAAGCAGCCTACATTTTCTGCCAAAATGGGAAAGAAAAAGGATGTGTCGGCTGCTGAGAAGCAACAAATTGTGGAGTGTTTAGGTCAAGGCATGACTACAATCAACATTGTGCGATGATCAGGATGAAGTGTCTTGGCAATCAAGAAGTATGTAGCTGATTCACAGTACACACGTGTGCGTGCTGATAAGGGCAAATTGAGGACTCTTTCCTACAGGCAATTACGTCAGGTTGAAAGAGCAGCGGCAAAAAAGCCTTGTCATAGCAGCAGACAAGTTTTTGAAGCTGCTTGTGCCTCCAACGTCCCCCGAACAACAAGATGCAGGGTCCTTCAGAGGTTTGCAGCTGTGCATACGCCATCCTGTCGACCTCCTCTATCCACTTCACACAAGCAGAAACGGCTCCAGTGGGCCAAACATTACATGAAGACTGATTTCAAAACTGTTTTGTTCACGGATGAGTGCCGTGCAGCGCTCGATGGTCCAGATGAATGGAGTGGAGGATGGCAGGTTGATGGACACCCCACGCAAACACGGCTACAGCGCCAACAAGGAGGAGGTGGAGTAATGTTTTGGGCTGGAATCATGGGGAGAGAGATTGTCGGCCCCTTTAGGATCCCTGAAGGCGCTAAAGATGAACTCCATAATGTATGTGGATTTTCTCAAACAGCACTTCCTGCCATGGTTCAAGAAGAAGAACCGTGTATTTCACAGCAAGATCATTTTTCTGCATGATAATGCACCATCTCATGCTGCACATAAAACATCTGCATCTCTGGCTGATATGGGCATAAAAGGGGACAAACTTATGGTGTGACCCCCATGCTCCCCTGACCTCTACCCCATTCAGAACCTTTGGAGCATCATTAAAAGGAGTGTCTATGATGGCGGGAGGCAGTTCACATCTAAGCAACAGCTCTGGGAGGGTATTCTGTCCTCATGCAAAACAATTGAAGCAGAAACCATCCAAAACCTGACAAATTCAATGGACGAGAGAGTTCAGAAGCTTCTTTCGAACAAGGGGTCCTATGTGAAAATGTAACATCACCTAGAATAAAGTTTTGAGTTGAAAACTGTTTGATTTCAGTTTCTAACAACCTGCTAATGCTTATAATTTCAAAAATGACCATTTTTTTGGTCTTTATTAAAATGAAAAGGTTGATCGAAAAGTTTGGGGGATCTAAGAGTGTGGCAACCCAGTAGTCATGATTACTTCGAATTCTGACAATATGAGGGTCATGCTGCAGGTAGTGCAGCAAGAAGGCACTTATGTGTCTTGCGCATCTCGGAGCCCCAAAATTATTTTCCGGGCTAGATGCAGCTAAAAATTATTTTTAATTTTAAATCTGGTGAAGCTTATTATAGATGGCCTAATAAGATCAGTGCTTCACACTGCTACAAAGCCCAAATTATTTTCCAGTCAAGATACAGATAAACATGATTAGTAATTTGAAAGCTTAAAACGGTTGGTAGGGTGATTTTAACCAATCATCAAGCTTTTACTCTCCCCAGGATGACACAGGGGTAGAAAAGTCGTTTCGGATCCATGATTTGTTCATCTTTATGAACGTGAGTCTGTCTACATTATCAGTGGAGAGCCGCGTGCGCTTATCTGTCAGCACACCACCAGCAGCGCTGAACACACGTTCAGACAGAACGCTGGCTGCGGGGCATGACAAGATCTCCAAGGCGTAAGTGGCTAGCTCCGGCCATTTATCCAGATTGGAAGCCCAAAAAGAGCAAGGGTCCAGTGACACAGTCGTGGCTTCAATGTTTACTTGGAGATACTCCTGTACCATCGTCTCTAGGCGTTGACTATGTGTCAGACTTCTTGTCTCCTGTGGCCTTGCAAAGGATGGGCTAAAAAAGTGGTGAAATGATTCCGCAAAATTGATGTTACCAGCAGATACTGTGGTTCTGTTACGGTTTGAGTGCTGAACACTTGACGGTCCCACGGTTGGCAAGTTGGAACTGTGAGATTCACTACGTGCACCACTGGTATTTTGTGGAAAAGCACATGTAAGATTCTGCAACAGTCTCTGCTGATACTCCTGCATGCGTGCATCCCTTTCTATGGCAGGAATAATTTCTGCAAATTTACTTTTGTACCGGGGATCTAACAGTGTGGCAACCCAGTAGTCAGGATTATTTCTAATTCTCACAATTCGAGGGTCATGTTGCAGGTAGTGCAGCAAGAAGGCACTCATGTGTGTTGCGCATCCAGGAGCACCAAGTCCCTGTTGTGTTGGTGGCGAGGTAACAATCATGCTTCCTTCCTCTGTCCTCTCCCCCCAACCTCGCACAACAGAAATGTGATCAAGGTCTCCCTCATCTGATGAGTCTTCCATCAGTTCGTCCTCCACTTCTTCCTGGGCTCCTGCACCTTCCTCACTAGTTTGGCTGCTACCATGCGCCCTGGTAAAATCATCTCCCCCACCCTCACATGCCTGCCGCCTTGGTGCTGCCGACCGTCTGGACCTTGCAGATGTTAGCCCTTCCGCATACAACTCCTCCTCCTCTACTTCCTCCACCTCCTCTTGTGCCACCACCTGACTCCGAATTCTGTTTAACATGTGCTCCAGCATGTAAATCACCGGAATAGTCATGCTGATAATGGCATCGTCAGCACTAAACATCTTCGTCGCCATTTCAAAACTGTGCAGAAGGGTGCATAGGTCCCTGATCTGAGACCACTCCTCCAGCGTGATTTGCCCCACCTCTGAATCTCGTTGGCCCAGGCTATACGTCAGAACGTATTGCACCAGGGCTTGTCGGTGCTGCCACAGTCGCTGCAACATGTGCAGAGTTGAATTCCACCGGGTAGGCACATCGCATTTTAGCCGGTGAAGTGGCAGGCCCAACGACTTCTGTAGAGATGTAAGTCGCTGAGCTGCGGGATGCGAACGGCGGAAGTGAGCACACAGCGACCGTGCCCTCTGCAGAAGGCCATCTAGTCTGGGATAGTGGGCTAAAAATTGCTGGACAACCAGGTTCAACACGTGAGCCATACAAGGCACGTGTGTGACATTGCCCCGGCGAAGGGCCGCACCCAGGTTTGCAGCATTGTCGCACACGGCCTTCCCTGGTTTCAGGTCCAGTGGAGACAACCATTCATGAAATTGGTTCTCCAGAGCTGACCACAACTCCTCAGCTGTGTGACTCACATTTCCCAGACATTTCAATGTAAAAACCGCCTGATGACGTTGAGCCCTACTGCCAGCATAGTAAGGAGGTGTGCAGGATCCCTTCTGCGCAGTTAGAAAGCTTGTGGCATGACCAGACAGGCTTTGGGTGCAGGTGGAAGACCGAGAGGAGGTTGAGGAGGCAGAAGCAGTGGAGGAACTTTGACATAAAGAGGATTGACGCACAACTCGTGGGGACGGCAAGACTTGGACAGCAGCCCCTTGTCCTGCTGTCACCATAGTTACCCAGTGCCCAGTCAGCGACATGTAACGCCCCTGTCCATGCCTACTCGTCCAAGTGTCTGTGGTGAAATGCACCCTGTCACACACAGAGTTTCTCAAAGAAGCGGTGATGTTGTGTGCGACATGCTGGTGGAGCGCAGGCACACCTTTCTTTGAGAAGTAGTGCCGACTGGGCATCTGGTACTGGGGCACTGCGACGGACATAAGGTCTCGAAAATCCTCTGTGTCCACCAGGCGGAAAGGCAGCATTTCTGTAGCCAAGAGCTTGCAGATGGTGAAATTCAACCTCTTAGCTTTCTCATGGCTAGGAGGAAATGGTCTTTTACTTGTCCACATCTGAGGGACCGAGGGCTGGCTATTGTGCTTAGACGGGGTTGATAAGGGTGTCCCCGGCAAACTGCCGGTCTGTGAGGAAGATGCAGGCGGACATGTTAGGTTGCCTTGATCCAAAGGTGGTGCTATCGATGTCGGACAGCGCTCAAGACCAGCTGGTGTTACCACCTCCAAAGAAAATGATGACCTGCCAATCACGCTGGCTGTTGCGGGTAAAGAGGTGGCAGGTCTGCGCCCCAAAACAGGTGTGACTGCTGTCCCCCCAGTCACAGAGGATGAAGAGGCCGCGGATGCACAAGATATGGCAGACGGTGGTTGGCCCGGCCGGCTAGGCCGCATTGTAGCACACTGAGCTTCCCACTGCAACTTATGCTTCATGTCCATGTGGCGGTTCATGCATGAAGTACTCAAACTATGTATTTTTTGGCCTCTACTTAGCTTTTGCTGACAAATGTTACAGATAACACGAGTTGGGTCATCTTTATCGATCTGAAAAAATGCCCAGGCTATGCAAGGCTTAGCACCCATGCGACCTGAAGAGCCACCACGACTTGTGGTGAGAGGCAGAGTTGTGTTTGAGGATGCAGTTGTTGACGTGCTTCCAGTACTACGTCTCTGTCCAGGAAGGCGCAACCTGACCTCGTCGTCACTAGCATCTTCCTCCACCTCCTCTGCTGACCTCATCTCTTGGCTGACTGTGGGTTGACAGTAAGTGGGATCTCCGACCTCATCATCATCACCCTGTGCGTTATCACACCCGTCGTCCTCAGAGCCAACCTGTTCCTGCCCTGACAAAAAACTAAAGTTGTCGCTCCAATCAGGTATTTGAGTCTTATCATCGTCTTCCTCATTGTCTCCACCAACAGGAGTTACAGTTTGGGAATGAGGGTCTACATTATAGTCAGAACCTTCTGTGTCTGGTCCTGGATCCGACTCATAAAGATTCTGGGCATCAGTGCAGATCATTTCCTCGTCTGGATTCACAGAAGCGCTGGAGTCGACCTCTGATTCCCAGGCTATAGTATGAGTAAACAGCTCTGCAGACTCAACCATCTGTTCTACCTCATACTCAGACGGGCAGCTGGAGATTTGGGAGCTGTGAGGAAGCAAGTGCGATTTGGGTGACACCTTTGAGGACTGGAGTATTTGTGATGTTGAAGTTGATGTGGAGGAGAGCCCACTTAAAGGAGCACTTGATATCCGTTGAAGCACCTGCTGTTTTTGTGCCTCATCTGGAATTTGTAGCGATTGGCGTGGCCGTAAGAAAGGGATCTTATCACATTGTCCGCTAAAAGAAGTAGACATTTTAGTTTGGCTGGAAGATGGTCTTTCTTCTGCACCTACCCCACGGACACAACCTTTTTTCCCCTTCCCAACACGCCTATTCCCCTTTCCACCAGCAGCAGGCCTTTTTCCACTCATTTTGGTGGTTAACTAATTCACAACTCTGGAGTTGTTTGCACAAAAAAACAATGGATGGTAACCGAGCAGAGCTGAGTGGCCAAACTGTGGTATTAGGCCAAAACTATTGGCTGGGTTAGATGCAGAAAAAAATTATTTTTAATTTGCAACCTGATGGAGGTCAGTATAGATGGACTAATAGACCAAGTCCCACACACCGCTAGAAGCCCAAATATTTTTTCAGAGCTAGATGCAGAAAATTTTTTTATTCAATTTGCAACCTGATGGAGGTCAGTATAGATGGACTAATAGACCAAGTCCCACACACTGCTAGAAGCCCAAATATTTTTTCAGAGCTAGATGCAGAAAAAAATTATTTTTAATTTGCAACCTGATGGAGGTCAGTATAGATGGACTAATAGACCAAGTCCCACACACCGCTAGAAGCCCAAATATTTTTTCAGAGCTAGATGCAGAAAAAAATTATATTCAATTTGCAACCTGCTGGAGGTCAGTATAGAAGGACTAATAGAACAAGTCCCACACACTGCTAGAAGCCCAAATATTTTTTCAGAGCTAAATGAAGAAAAAAATTATTTTTAATTTGCAACCTGATGGAGGTCAGTATAGATGGACTAATAGACCAAGTCCCACACACTGCTAGAAGCCCAAATATTTTTTCAGAGCTAGATGCAGAAAAAATTATTTTTAATTTGCAACCTGATGGAGGTCAGTATAGATGGACTAATAGACCAAGTCCCACACACCGCTAGAAGCCCAAATATTTTTTCAGAGCTAGATGCAGAAAAAAATTATATTCAATTTGCAACCTGCTGGAGGTCAGTATAGAAGGACTAATAGAACAAGTCCCACACACTGCTAGAAGCCCAAATATTTTTTCAGAGCTAAAAGAAGAAAAAAATTATTTTTAATTTGCAACCTGATGGAGGTCAGTATAGATGGACTAATAGACCAAGTCCCACACACTGCTAGAAGCCCAAATATTTTTTCAGAGCTAGATGCAGAAAAAAATTATATTCAGTTTGCAACCTGATGGAGGTCAGTATAGATGGACTAATAGAATGATGCTATGCCCAAAAGATTTTACTTCACTAGGTGCAGTAAAAAAATTGGTATTCTATACACAGGTGGTATATCTTGCAACACAGATAGGCTACTCCACTGACTAACACACTCTGCAATAGGCCTAAAAGGATTAGCTTTGCTAGATTCAGCCAAATGCTGTGAAAAAAACTTGCACAGCACTGGCACAGACCTGCCTGGCAAAAACTGATAGGAACTGATGTAACCTAGTCCTGAAAAGGACTCCAATTACAATTAGTCTTTACTCCCACAATCTATCTATTTAAGAGCACAGACCTGCTTGATAAAAGTCGTAGGAAATGCTGTAACCTAGTCCTTAAAAGGACTGCAATCACAACTATTCCCTACTCCCAAGCTATCTGTATATTTGTGCGAAAATTGGCTTGAAATTAACAAGGTATAGCGCACACAGCAACAGCGGTGCCGTCTAACACGCAGCTGCAGCAGTGAGAAAATGGTGGCGACGGGGAAAATGGCTTGGTCTTATAGGGCAAGGACATGTGACATACACTGCCAATCACAC
This sequence comes from Phyllobates terribilis, assembly GCF_046119375.1. Classification (NCBI taxonomy): domain Eukaryota; kingdom Metazoa; phylum Chordata; class Amphibia; order Anura; family Dendrobatidae; genus Phyllobates; species Phyllobates terribilis. The sequence goes on along the minus strand of NW_027362768.1, from coordinate 164,743,136 downwards.
ATGCCCTTGCTTGTGTGAAAAAAAGCACTTCGCTCCGTGTGTGCGCTGCTGATAGGCTGACAGATTGCACCTCCCCACTGCAAATGCGGGAAAGAGAAAAAAAAATGGAGATCTTCATTGTTCCTGCAGAGATCCATCCCCTGCCCCTCCCCCCGCCCCGCTGTACACTCAAACTGCGTATTAACATTAATTTTCATCATTACTGAGAAAAAATCCAGTTATGATTTTGGTGCACGAACAGTTATCGAACATAACCTCGAACAGCCGAATTTTTCTCAAATTGTTCGTGTTCGCCGACCGGCTCGAACACCGCCCAAAACAGCTCGAATTTGAGATTGGCGAACAGTTCGAGTAGAACAACGCTCATCTCTATTCCCATGTCTTTTCAGCACTTTATGCATGTGTCACACAGCACATGGCCAGATAAGGTTGTAAAATGTTAAAATGATATTTCCCGGTGAATGCATTTGTCACAGTTGAAAGCAATACAAAAGTGCAAAAACGCATAAAAAATGCTACTTGTGAACATAGCCCAAGGTGTGGAGGAGTATTTTTGTTTTTGGTTATTTATTTTACCTTATACACAAGTCTTTACCCTGGAAAAGAAATTCCTTAACATATTTCACAGGAAAAAAGTTTCAGTTTCGTTTTTGAACGTTTTATTGTGAGCCCGTAAAAGTGGCTTAATACCTCTGACCACGTTGTTGACAGCAGTGACCTGGGGTCAGAAATGCTTCCTGGGGTGATCCCCATGCTGTCCCCATGTCATTTGAGCACTGTCACTATCGTTTTGGGCACTTGTTAGGCTTTTAAAAGACTGCCGGGGGTGCCACCGCAAAAATGCTCAGGTCTCCCATAGACTAACATTGGGCTCGTTGCTCGGGTCGAGCACCTGAGTATCACGGCGAGCTCGGCCCGAGCTTCGAGCACCCGAGCATTTTAGTGCTCGATCAACACTAGTTGAGACCACTCTGCAGGACACCCGTGATGAAAATGATGATCTCCGCAGAAAGACCCTAGGTCTGGAAGCTCAAGTGAAGGAGCTGCAGACGTTCTGTGATAATCTCCAGAGGGCAGAGTTGTGCCTTAAGGAAAGAATCAGCAAGATGGAATCTGAGTGGGAAAAGATGGAGGAGTCTATCAGAGAAGCCACAGACCAGAGCCTGGAGTAGGCCACTGGAGATGGGAGGTATGCAGCAACAACCTCCTCGAATAATGCGAACTCAGATGATTCGGTGGATATAAGAGCCGAGATCAAAGAGCTCAAGGAAACGCTACAATCCCATTTGAAGCAAGAGAAGCTTGAGAGACTGGCTGTTGAGAGCCGAGTGGGCGCATGGGAGACAGACAGGTCTGAGAGAACTCTACTGTTAAAGGAGCAGTTGAAGCAGGAAGAGCTTCAGAGATGGGCTGCTGAGAGGCGAGTAGCTGAGCTAGAGGAAGAAGTTTTCGAGCTCAAAGGTAGCCTGGCAAAGTAGCCCTCAGTGAACGAGGCCTCCTTGGAGAAGGAAAAGGAAAAAAAAGTTGCACTTACTTCTTTATACCATGAGAAGGTAGACCTGAGGAGAGCTAAGAGTGTGTTAACAGAAGATAAGTATGAAATGGAAGTGGTCAAGACGAAAATTCTTGAATTTGTTGCTGTGAGTCAGCTCAGGGGAAGCATACAGGTTGAAGAAGCTGAAAGTCAGTTGCCCCTGAAACCTGAGCTAGATGATCGTTTGTAGACCACTGGTGAGACAGAAACCTCTCTGTACAAGTGCCTCATAGATGTACCCGAGGATTTGAGAGAAGAATGCACCAGTGAGTCCATGCATGAAGAGTTTAAGAAGGCCGTGGGAGCCTGTAAGGTGTACTCGACCTCAGAAGCTAAACAGCTGCTGGTCCTGTCCACAACCGAAGTCACAGTGACGAGGGTGGCTATCCTAAGTGCCGTGCACTGGCGATGTATTTGCACGGAGCGGTTTCTCCGGTTGAAGATGGAACAAGCCGTTAGACAACAGGAGCTTATGAGAAAAGCTCAAAGTCTGCATGAAGAGGTCATCCGGGTGCCTCAGGCTCTGGTAAGAAAGCTTATTGGGACAAATGGCCGAGCCATGCAGATGATGGTAAAGAAGTCGGGTGTGATGAAAGTAAGCAGTCCACGTGATCGTCAGGACTGGATACCAGATGAAGACTGCATGGTGTAATTCTCCGTTGTAGGAACGGAAGAAAGTCTTGCATATATACGCATGCTGATGGAGTACCGAGTGACCTACTTGTGAGAGGTAGAACAGTTGAATCTCGCTAGACTGCGAGTGGAAAGACAGCATCATCGGAGCAGCAGAAGATGGCAGCCGTCTAGAAATTGTGAGACCAGACAGAGAAAGGGCCCCCTAAATAACAGAACAGCTACAGCTGAAGTTAGGGACCTTTCAAGATGTCCTGAGAGTAGTGGGCGTGGGTTTAGAGGTAGTGAGGCCACCAGTAACTTAGGTTTGAGAGGCCCATACAAATGACCCAATAGAGTTGGGGACAGTACAGAGTCTAACCGGACCTTAGATAGCGGGGCATGTGAGTCACACTGCTGTATGGACCGCTGGGAGCGGAGGAGGTCTGACAAGGCTACGACCTGGAAAGGTGACTTGACGAAGTCAGTGACAATGACAGATGGTAGGTCCCTAAGGAATGGGTTAATGTTGATGACTAATGTTCCAGGGCTGAGCAGCGCAATTGTCAAGTACATGGTTTCTGTGTGAACTGTGGGTTATAAGGTGATTGTGTATATTATGTGTTCAACCCCACAAGTTTGAACAGAGGGGGGAGATATGTAATGCAGCGGCATTGCTGTAATGGTCCAGGGTGTATTTTGGATGACCATGTACCTCCCCCAGGTGACTGGTCACATGACTGACATCGCACAGGTCCTGTGCACACAGAAGGTCTGGTCACATGACTGTGACATCAGCACAGGTCCTGTGTGTGCACTAGAGGATATATAAACCCTGGTAGATTTGAGACAGGTGTGTAAGGCGTGAGGCCTGTACCCGTGTGTGGGACACGGTTAGCCTGGAGAGGCTTAGTGAGGCCTAGTGAGGCCTAGTGAAGCCTGGTGAAGCCTGGTAAAGGCTGAAAGGTAAAGGCTGGATCCTTATGTGTAAGCGATCCCAGTAGCCTTGGAGGGCCAGAGGCTTGGAAGGCAAGAATCCTGGAAGGCAGAGGCTGGATGTTAGGTAAGAAAACATCACAGTAGCCTTTGAAGGTACGAGGGCTGGAGACCCCCATCTGGGAAGCCGTAAAGCCACAGTGGTGGCAGAACAAATCTGACTGAAGCAGCTAAAACCCGGCAAAGGTAAAACACTGCATTATATGGACGTTGATATAAGTGACTTTGCTGAAGGCTGTAACTGGAGCCAAGTGGGCCTGTCTGCCACTTGAAAGGCTCCTGGACATTATAAGTGTATGTCGGCGAGCCACTGAGTTGGACTCGGTGATAAGCAGTAGTGAAGTGTAATAAACTGCTGGATTGTGAAATACTGGAAAACGTGGCTGGTGTGCTTTAATTGACCCGGTACAGCGAGTGTCCCCCAGCATGATGACTAGCGCTGCCTTACAATACATACTTACTGCTCCTCGTTCCCCGCTGCTTCAGTCTCTGCAGCGTGTCTCTGTCATCACCTCAGCAGCTGCCAGCTCCACGGTCTGACAGAGCGTGGAACATCATCACGCCGCTGCGTCAGACGCAGAGGAGGAATGATGGGAGAGAGTGTCACATGACGTTCCCTCCTTCATCATTGCTATCAACCAGGGCCAACTCCAGGTTTTCATGAGCCCCGGGCGAAAGAGTCTCAGTGGGCCCTTTAATACATACCAACATTCATGATGCACAGATACGGCGGATAAATATAGGTATGGTACACAGGGCCCAGGCTGTCCCCTCATCCTCCATATATGCAGACAGGCGCACACACACACATTACACAGATACGCACACACACAGTACTCAGACACACACACATAGTACGCAGACATGCACACAGACACAGTACACAGACACGCACACACACACAGTACGCAGACATGCACACACACACAGTACGCAGACACACGCACACATAGTACACAGACATGCGCACACACACACAGTATGCAGACATGCACACACACACAGTACACAGACACGCACACACACAGTACGCAGACACGCAGACACACAGTACGCAGACACACACAGACACAGTACGCAGACATGCACACAGACACAGTACGCAGACACGCACACACACACAGTACGCAGACACGCACACACACAGTATGCACACATGCACACACACAGTACGCAGACACACGCACACAAGTAATTGGACAGATTAAATAATTGTAAATAAAATGTTCATTTCTAGTACTTGGTTGAAAACCTTTTGCTGTCAATAACTGCCTGAAGTCTTGAACTCATGGACATCACCAGACGCTGTGTTTCCTCCTTTTTGATGCTCGGCCAGGCCTTCATTGCGGTGGTTTTCAGTTGCTGTTTGTTTGTGGGCCTTTCTGTCTGAAGTTTAGTCTTTAACAAGTGAAATGCATGCTCAATTGGGTTGAGATCAGGTGACTGACTGGATTTGAGCACACAGTATGGCTCTGAATACATCAGAATTCATTCGGCTGCTTCTGTCCTGTGTCACATCATCAATAAACACTAGTGACCCAGTGCCACTGGCAGCCATGCATGCCCAAGCCATCACACTGCCTCTGCCATGTTTTACAGATGATGTGTTATGCTTTGGATCATGAGCTGTACCACGCCTTTGTCATACTTTTCTCTTTCCATCATTCTGGTAGAGGTTGATCTTGGTTTCATCTGTCCAAAGAATGTTCTTCCAGAACTGTGCTGGCTTATTTAGATGTTTTTTTAGCAAAGTCCAGTCTAGCCTTTTTATTCTTGATGCTTATGAGTGGCTTGCACCGTGCAGTGAACCCTCTGTATTTACTTTCATGCAGTGTTCTCTTTATGGTAGATTTGGATATTGATACGCCTACCTCCTGGAGAGTGTTGCTCACTTGGTTGACTGTTGTGAAGGGGTTTCTCTTCACCATGGAGATTATTATGCGATCATCCACCACTGTTGTCTTCCGTGGGCGCCTAGGTCTTTTTGCATTGATGAGTTCACCAGTGCTTTCTTTCTTTCTTTCTCAGGATGTACCAAACTGTAGATTTTGCCACTCCTAATATTGTAGCAATTTCTCGGATGGGTTTATTCTGTTTTTGCAGCTTAAGGATGGCTTGTTTCACCTGCATGGAGAGCTCCTTTGAACGCATGTTTACTTCACAGCAAAACCTTCCAAATGCAAGCACCACACCTCAGATCAACTCCAGGCCTTTTATCTGCTTAATTGAGAATGACATAACGAAGGGATTGCCCACATTGGTCCATGAAATAGCCTTGGATTCAATTGTCCAATTACTTTTGGTCCCTTTAAAAACAGGGTGGCACATGTTAAGGAGCTGAAACCCTAAACCCTTCATCCAATTTGAATGTGGATACCCTCAAATGAAAGCTGAAAGTCTGAACTTCAACTGCATCTGAATTGTTTTGTTTAAAATTCATTGTGGTAATGTCTAGAACCAAAATTAGAAAAAGGTTGTCTCTGTCCAAATATATATGGATCTAACTGTATGTGTGCAATGTGTGTGTGTGATGTGTTGTGTATAGGTGCTCATTAAGTTATCTACCCCAGTATGTTCTGTCAGTGTTAGAGAGCTGAGTTTTTCTGTGCATTTTGAGACATGTCTGGACAGCCGACAGACACAGTAGAAGTTCAGTCTGCTCTACACAGAAAGTGAGGGATTTGGAGCTTCATTCTGCTATTAAATTCCTTTTAAAAAAAAAAGAAAAGAAGCCTAAAGAAATCCAAGGATGACTGCTGTATGTGGTGATGATGTACCTTCCTTTTACCAAATAAAGTTTTGGGCAAAGCTGTTTGAATTGGGCAGGGAATCAACTGAAGATGGTCCCTGCCAGTCAAAGCATCTTCAGAGGAAATGTGCCATAAAGTGGAGGTCATGATTTTGGAAGCTCGTCGTGTCAAAGTCAGTGGTATAACTCATGAAATAGGCATTCAGTTGGCATAGTTTCAAGTTTCATTCAAGGGGTCTTAATGATGTCAAAGGTCAGTTCCCGGTGGGTGCCACGAATGTTGACGCCTGAACAAAAAACATGTCGGCAACAATTTAGCCATGAGAATTTAGACATGCTTAGAGAAGATTCAGAAAACTTCTATTCTTGAATTACGGGTGATGAAACATGGCTCTACCACCATAATTCTGAGACCAAACAGGAGTCCATGAAATGAAATCACAAAGTGTCACCAACTCCAAAGAAATATTGTGTCCAGCAGTCAGTTGGAAAGATCATGGCAACAATTTTTGGGAAACAGAAGCAGTTTTATTACTAGAAATCATGCCACACAAGAGAACAATTACTGGAGACGCCTATACTTCAACAATGAAGGCATTACGTGAGGCAGTGATGTGGGAAGCTGTCGGCAGGTGCGTTGCTATTTCATGACAATGCCCAGCTCACAAGTCTCGCAAATCACAAGCTGCTATCAGGGAACGAGGCTTTGTGGAGATTATCAGATTAACCATCCACCCTACAGTCCAGACCCGGCTCCAAGTGATTACTTTCTCTTTCGGAATTTGAAGAAATTTCTGTGTGGGAAATGATTTCTGATAATACAAAGGGGTAGTAACTAGTGTTGAGCGAGCACTAAAATGCTCGGGTGCTCGAAGCACGGGCCGAGCTCGCCGTGATACTCAGGTGCTCGACCCGAGCAACGAGCCCAATGTTAGTCTATGGGAGACTCGAGCATTTTTGCGGTGGCACCCCCGGCAGTCTTTTAAAAGCCTAACAAGTGCCCAAAACGATAGTGACAGTGCGCAAATGACATGGGGACAGCATGGGGATCACCCCAGGAAGCATTTCTGACCCCCAGGTCACTGCTGTCAACAACGTGGTCAGAGGTATTAAGCCACTTTTACGGGCTCACAATAAAACGTTCAAAAGCAAAAGTGAAACTTTTTTCCTGTGAAATATGTTAAGGAACATCCTTTCCAGGGAAAAGACTTGTGTATAAGTTAAAATAAATGACCAAAAACAAAGATACTCCTGCACACCTTTCGCTATGTTCACAAGTAGCATTTTTTATGCGTTTTTGCACTTTTGTATTGCTTTCAACTATGACAAATGCATTCACCGGGAAATGTCATTTTAACATTTTACAACCTTATCTGGCCATGTGCTGTGTGACACATGCATAAAGTGCTGAAAAGACATGGGAACAGCATGGGGAAGACCCCTGGAAGCATCTCTGACTCCCAGGTCACTGTCTAAAAGTGTGCCCATCATAAGTGATCCTTGCCGCATCAGAAGATGCAGACTTGCAACTATCCCCATGCAAGTTCTAGTCCCAGGGCAGTGTTCAATTGTACCTCCCCCATTCCTTGCAATACAAGCGCAAGTATGCAGCCTGCCACCCACCCACCCCCAGGCTGCAATGCCATACTGCTTGCTTGCTTGAACTTGAAATTGAGCCTTTTAGGCATGTGCAGGCGGAATCTGGCCACCACGTCATGGCTGTGTTGGCGGCCTGGAATCCAAACTCAGTCCCCAGCTGCCCCGCGGTCTGGTGTCCACACACGGTTCCCAGCCACCTGGGGGCAGCCGGGTGTCCATAAACGGTCCCCAGCCGCCCCTATTTCTCCTTGGAACATCCCCCCACACACTTTTCTTAGCCAGGCCTGCTTAAGGCAGCATTGGACGAGCCCACCAGAGAACCAGACTCCTCTGGTGGGCCCTGACTTCTCCATCGGTGGAGTTGAGAGTGCCAAGGTGAGGAGCATGATGATGATGACAGAAGTTAGCATCTGCTATGTTTTCTTTTAATGCAAGTGTAAGTGTGCAGCCTGCCACCCACCCACCCCCAGACTGCAATTCCATACTGCTAGCTTGCACTTGAAATGGGGCCTTTTAGTTTGGAGGAGGCCGAAGCTGGCCACTACCTCATGGCTGCTTTGGCAGCGAGGTATCCATACTCAGTCCCAAGCCGCCCCTATTTGTCCTGGTGTGCCTTATACATAAGATTAAGCGCGTATACCAAAACATTACCTGTGCCCTCCCCAGTGCATTTAGTGGGAAGGAGAGACTATTCCCCTGTAGTGTGTGCATGCCAAGCCCCTGTTCATGGTACATGCGAAGATGCCTCCCACCTTGCACCTGTCGTTGCAGACTTGCAACTATCCCCATTCAAGTCCTTGTCCCAGGGCAGTGTTCAATTGTACTTCTCCCATTCCTTGCAATGCAAGCGCAAGTATGCAGCCTGCCACCCACCCACCCCCAGGCTGCAATACCATACTGCTTGCTTGCTTGCACTTTAAATTGGGCCTTTTAGGCATGTGGAGGCGGAATCTGGCCACCACGCCATGGCTGTGTCGGCGGCCTGGTATCCATACTCAGTCCCCAGCCGCCTGGTGGCCGGGTGTCCCCGCTTGCTCCCCAGCCTCCAGGGGGCGGCCGGGGGTCCATACTCGGTCCCCAGCCACCCCTATTTGTCCCGGTAACCTTTCCCACACTTTTCTTAGCCTGGCCTGCTTTAGGGCAGCATTGGCCGAGCCCACTGGACTATCAGACTCCTCCGGTGGGCCCTGGCTTCTCCATCAGGGGAGTTGAGAGTGCCAAGGTGAGGAGTATGATGAGGATGATAGAAGTTAGCATCTGCTTTGTTTTGTTGTAATGCAAGCGCATGTATGTAGTAGCGGCTAGGCCTGAGGTGGTCAGCGTTTTGGCGCATATCCTACCTCCTCCGAGGATTGCTGGATGTTTTCCTGCTACTATCCAAGTTGTATGACTCCCGTTAAAACAAAGCTTCAGGTGATAAATGATGGATGAGGTAGTGGCAAAGGAGAAAGAGCAGGAGGAACAGGGACCATTCACATCAATATCAGGCCAGTCAACCAGATATTTCTTGTAGGATATGTTTCTGTAACAAAAGGAGCCATTCGGCTACACAGTTATAGGGCATACAATGAGTGCAATGCCTACCAAAAATTTCGAGCCACTCCAATGCCCCTTGGAAATGACATGGAGGTCAGAGGGCGTTAACTAAACCTTTTTTTCCATTTATAGCAACTGGGTCTCCTGTGCACTGTTGGCCTAAGCAGTGAATGGAAGACTTTCCAAAAATTCTGAGGAACTGCAATGCCCCTTACAAGAGCCATGTGTGGCACCCCAGGGGTCTTGTCACCACAGTAATAGAGAAATTACGTCGGAGAGCAAGTGGGAGGTTTCCTGGTCAGGATCCCTTAAACATGCAGCATCCTCCTGCCCCTGTCCTGTGAGGGGAGAATTCTGCCCTTATAAACTGGATCTGGGGCGGGGTTGAGTGAGTCAGAGAACAGAGAACAGTCAGAGTCAGAGTGAGAGCAAGGGAAAGTAACAGCAAGGAGCTCTGTGGTAGCTAGGAGCTAAAGACCAGGGGCTGGAAGCTGAGCAGAGCTCGCCCTGGCAGAAGACAATAGGAACCAGACACAGGAGTCCGAGGCTGTGAGGACTTATATATCCAGCAGCAGAAACCAGCCGGCAGGGGATTTCAGGTCCTCTGGCCATAGAAGCCCGGAGGCTCAGTCACAAGCAAGGGACCAGCACCGCCGTCGTGGAGCGGAGGCTAACAGAAGGCCCCAAGTCACCAGCCATACCGGTGAGCACTACACGGTACACTCAGGGATGTGGGCTACTTCTACCCGCTTACAGCAAGGTTGCCAGGAAGAGTGCAGACAGACGGGAAGGCCTACAATTCCACCTGGCCAGGGGAACTCCTGCTTGCTCACAGACTGACCAGGCCTCTTATGCTAGCCAGTACTCCCGGGAGGGTCTACCTTATAATCATCAGTAAAGACCCTGAACTGCACTGCAAAGATTCTGAGTCGTTCCTGCTGCGCTCGTGCACCATCACCCCCATCATCCACACTCACTGCCCTGAGGCTATTCTCCTCCCGTGGGGAGTTATCCCATTCTCTGCTGCGCACACAACACCAGCCTCAGCGGTCTGCCTCGCAGCGGTGGTACTCCCTGACCGCAATCCACGGGTGGCGCAGTCGGACAATTAACCTCAAAACCTAAGAGACTGCCACTGGTTTGACCAGCCTGAGCCACGGGACCGGGTCACCTCCACGGAGACTACAGACACCAGAGACCCGGCACCGGGTATCCCACACACGAGTACACACGGCCCAGGGGGCGCGTCACATGCAGTACAGCATATTACAAACATAAGTCCCATTATTGGGGAGTGGGTCTCCCATAGTATTTGCTTATGCCTTGCAAGTAGTGTTGAGCGAACATGCTCGACACTGCTCGGTACTCGCCCGAGCATCACGCTACTTGGGATGTTCGGTGAGCACCGAGCATTTCCGGGTTACTCGGGCGGGAGCTCGGGTCTCCGCCCTGCATGTTTGGCACTCTTTACAGAGCCAATGAACATGCAGGGATTGCCAGCCAGTCACTGTAATGCCGCAGCCATGTTGTTTGTGGGCATTACAGTGATTGGCTGGCCGCACAGCGTCACCTCGAGTATTTAAAACCGGGCGCCGCCATCTTGGACACAGTCGCTCCGGATCGGACAGTGTAGGGACAGCGCTGCTGATTTAGGGAGAGATATATCCTGCAAAATAGTTAGTGTAGGGTCTGTAAAGGCTGCTAGATCAAACAAACAGTCCTTCTCAGGACTAATATCCATCCCAGGTATATCAGGCAGGCAGGCAGGCAGGCTGTATAGGAGACGCAGTGGTTATACCAGCAAACGCTGCATTACAGTCCTGTGTGCTGCTCCTGTTGCTGAAATTGCTGGACTTAGCTCCAGGTCCCGGGGGCCAGGAAAAATCCTTTTTTTTATCTAAATCCTCTTTTTTTTTTCCTCCTTCACAATGTACAAATACCCATCTTATTAACCTTTTGGTGCCCCCCCCCCAAAAAAAAAAGTGTGCCTCTGATTTTTCAGACACAAATATATCTGTTGAAAATAGTCTGGTGTAGGCCCAAGAAATACAAGTGTGGTTTTGCAGTTCTATGGGCCATTTGTATCTAAAAAAAACAGTTTGAGTGTGTTGCTCACTGTTCAGCCGCAAATATATATATATTTTAAAAAGCCTGGTATACACCAGTAAATTATTACTGTGGTTTTGATGTTCCACGGTAAAACATCTCTATTATCCTGTTTTTGGCATTTTTTGCTGTATAAAAATAATAATAGTGTCTCCCTGATTTTTCAGACAAAAATATATCTGTTAAAAATAGTCTGGTGTAGGCCAGAGAGACAGAAGTGTGCTTTTGCTGTTCCACGGTAAAAAATCTCTATTATCCTGCTTTTTGCATTTTTTGCTGTAAAAAAAAAAAAATAGTGTCTCCCTGATTTTTCAGACACAAATATATCTGTTGAAAATAGTCTGGTGTAGGCCCGAGAAATACAAGTGTGGTTTTGCAGTTCCACTGTACAAACCTCTGTATTATCCACTTTTTGGCCATTTGTATCTAAAAAAAACAGTTTGAGTGTGTCGCTCACTGTTCAGCCGCAAATATATATATATTTTAAAAAGCCTGGTATACACCAGTAAATTATTACTGTGGTTTTGATGTTCCACGGTAAAACATCTCTATTATCCTGTTTTTGGCATTTTTTGCTGTATAAAAATAATAATAGTGTCTCCCTGATTTTTCAGACAAAAATATATCTGTTGAAAATAGTCTGGTGTAGGCCAGAGAGACAGAAGTGTGCTTTTGCTGTTCCACGGTAAAAAATCTCTATTATCCTGCTTTTTGCATTTTTTTGCAGTAAAAAAAAAAAAAATAGTGTCTCCCTGATTTTTCAGACACAAATATATCTGTTGAAAATAGTCTGGTGTAGGCCAGAGAGACAGAAGTGTGCTTTAGCTGTTCCACGGTAAAAAATCTCTATTATCCTGCTTTTTGCATTTTTTGCTTTAAAAAAAAAAAAAATAGTGTCTCCCTGATTTTTCAGACACAAATATATCTGTTGAAAATAGTCTGGTGTAGGCCCGAGAAATACAAGTGTGGTTTTGCAGTTCCACGGTACAAACCTCTGTATTATCCACTTTTGGGCCATTTGTATCTAAAAAAAACAGTTTGAGTGTGTCGCTCACTGTTCAGCCGCAAATATATATATATTTTAAAAAGCCTGGTATACACCAGTAAATTATTACTGTGGTTTTGATGTTCCACGGTAAAACATCTCTATTATCCTGTTTTTGGCATTTTTTGCTGTATAAAAATAATAATAGTGTCTCCCTGATTTTTCAGACACAAATATATCTGTTGAAAATAGTCTGGTGTAGGCCAGAGAGACAGAAGTGTGCTTTTGCTGTTCCACGGTAAAAAATCTCTATTATCCTGCTTTTTGCATTTTTTGCTGTAAAAAAAAAAAAAATAGTGTCTCCCTGATTTTTCAGACACAAATATATCTGTTGAAAATAGTCTGGTGTAGGCCCGAGAAATACAAGTGTGGTTTTGCAGTTCCACGGTACAAACCTCTGTATTATCCACTTTTGGGCCATTTGTATCTAAAAAAAACAGATTGAGTGTGTCGCTCACTGTTCAGCCGAAATATATATATATTTTAAAAAGCCTGGTGTACACCAGTAAATTATTACTGTGGTTTTGATGTTCCACGGTAAATCATCTCTATTATCCTGTTTTTGGCATTTTTTTCTGTATAAAAATAATAATAGTGTCTCCCTGATTTTTCAGACACAAATATATCTGTTGAAAATAGTCTGGTGTAGGCCAGAGAGACAGAAGTGTGCTTTTGCTGTTCCACGGTAAAAAATCTCTATTATCCTGCTTTTTGCATTTTTTGCTGTAAAAAAAAAAAAAATAGTGTCTCCCTGATTTTTCAGACACAAATATATCTGTTGAAAATAGTCTGGTGTAGGCCCGAGAAATACAAGTGTGGTTTTGCAGTTCCACTGTACAAACCTCTGTATTATCCACTTTTGGGCCATTTGTATCTAAAAAAAACAGTTTGAGTGTGTCGCTCACTGTTCAGCCGCAAATATATATATATTTTAAAAAGTCTGGTATACACCAGTAAATTATTACTGTGGTTTTGATGTTCCATGGTAAAACATCTCTATTATCCTGTTTTTGGCATTTTTTGCTGTATAAAAATAATAATAGTGTCTCCCTGATTTTTCAGACACAAATATATCTGTTGAAAATAGTCTGGTGTAGGCCAGAGAGACAGAAGTGTGCTTTTGCTGTTCCACGGTAAAAAATCTCTATTATCCTGCTTTTTGCATTTTTTGCTGCAAAAAAAAAAAATAGTGTCTCCCTGATTTTTCAGACACAAATATATCTGTTAAAAATAGTCTGGTGTAGGCCCGAGAAATACAAGTGTGGATTTGCAGTTTCACGGTACAAACCTCTGTATTATCCACTTTTGGGCCATTTGTATCTAAAAAAAACACATTGAGTGTGTCGCTCACTGTTCAGCCGCAAATATATATGTATTTTAAAAAGCCTGGAATACACCAGTAAATTATTACTGTGGTTTTGATGTTCCACGGTAAAACATCTCTATTATCCTGTTTTTGGCATTTTTTGCTGTATAAAATTAATAATAGTGTCTCCCTGATTTTTCAGACAAAAATATATCTGTTGAAAATAGTCTGGTGTAGGCCAGAGAGACAGAAGTGTGCTTTTGCTGTTCCACGGTAAAAAATCTCTATTATCCTGCTTTTTGCATTTTTTGCTGTAAAAAAAAAGAAAAATTGTGTCTCCCTGATTTTTCAGACACAAATATATCTGTTGAAAATAGTCTGGTGTAGGCCAGAGAGACAGAAGTGTGCTTTTGCTGTTCCACGGTAAAAAATCTCTATTATCCTGCTTTTTGCATTTTTTGCTGTAAAAAAAAAAAAATAGTGTCTCCCTGATTTTTCAGACACAAATATATCTGTTGAAAATAGTCTGGTGTAGGCCCGAGAAATACAAGTGTGATTTTGCAGTTTCACGGTACAAACCTCTGTATTATCCACTTTTGGGCCATTTGTATCTAAAAAAAACAGATTGAGTGTGTCGCTCACTGTTCAGCCGAAATATATATATATATTTTAAAAAGCCTGGTATACACCAGTAAATTATTACTGTGGTTTTAATGTTCCACGGTAAAACATCTCTATTATCCTGTTTTTGGCATTTTTTGCTGTATAAAAATAATAATAGTGTCTCCCTGATTTTTCAGACACAAATATATCTGTTGAAAATAGTCTGGTGTAGGCCAGAGAGACAGAAGTGTGCTTTTGCTGTTCCACGGTAAAAAATCTCTATTATCCTGCTTTTTACATTTTTTGCTGTAAAAAAAAAAAAAAAAAATAGTGTCTCCCTGATTTTTCAGACACAAATATATCTGTTGAAAATAGTCTGGTGTAGGCCCGAGAAATACAAGTGTGGTTTTGCAGTTCCACGGTACAAACCTCTGTATTATCCACTTTTGGGCCATTTGTATCTAAAAAAAACAGATTGAGTGTGTCGCTCACTGTTCAGCCGCAAATATATATGTATTTTAAAAAGCCTGGTATACACCAGTAAATTATTACTGTGGTTTTGATGTTCCACGATAAAACATCTCTATTATCCTGTTTTTGTCATTTTTTGCTGTATAAAAATAATAATAGTGTCTCCCTGATTTTTCAGACAAAAATATATCTGTTGAAAATAGTCTGGTGTAGGCCAGAGAGACAGAAGTGTGCTTTTGCTGTTCCACGGTAAAAAATCTCTATTATCCTGCTTTTTGCATTTTTTTGCAGTAAAAAAAAAAAAAATAGTGTCTCCCTGATTTTTCAGACACAAATATATCTGTTGAAAATAGTCTGGTGTAGGCCAGAGAGACAGAAGTGTGCTTTTGCTGTTCCACGGTAAAAAATCTCTATTATCCTGCTTTTTGCATTTTTTGCTGTAAAAAAAAAAAAAATAGTGTCTCCCTGATTTTTCAGACACAAATATATCTGTTGAAAATAGTCTGGTGTAGGCCCGAGAAATACAAGTGTGGTTTTGCAGTTCCACGGTACAAACCTCTGTATTATCCACTTTTGGGCCATTTGTATCTAAAAAAAACAGATTGAGTGTGTCGCTCACTGTTCAGCCGAAATATATATATATTTTAAAAAGCCTGGTGTACACCAGTAAATTATTACTGTGGTTTTGATGTTCCACGGTAAATCATCTCTATTATCCTGTTTTTGGCATTTTTTTCTGTATAAAAATAATAATAGTGTCTCCCTGATTTTTCAGACACAAATATATCTGTTGAAAATAGTCTGGTGTAGGCCAGAGAGACAGAAGTGTGCTTTTGCTGTTCCACGGTAAAAAATCTCTATTATCCTGCTTTTTGCATTTTTTGCTGTAAAAAAAAAAAAAATAGTGTCTCCCTGATTTTTCAGACACAAATATATCTGTTGAAAATAGTCTGGTGTAGGCCCGAGAAATACAAGTGTGGTTTTGCAGTTCCACGGTACAAACCTCTGTATTATCCACTTTTGGGCCATTTGTATCTAAAAAAAACAGTTTGAGTGTGTCGCTCACTGTTCAGCCACAAATATATATATATTTTAAAAAGCCTGGTATACACCAGTAAATTATTACTGTGGTTTTGATGTTCCACGGTAAAACATCTCTATTATCCTGTTTTTGGCATTTTTTGCTGTATAAAAATAATAATAGTGTCTCCCTGATTTTTCAGACAAAAATATATCTGTTGAAAATAGTCTGGTGTAGGCCAGAGAGACAGAAGTGTGCTTTTGCTGTTCCACGGTAAAAAATCTCTATTATCCTGCTTTTTGCATTTTTTGCAGTAAAAAAAAAAAAATAGTGTCTCCCTGATTTTTCAGACACAAATATATCTGTTGAAAATAGTCTGGTGTAGGCCAGAGAGACAGAAGTGTGCTTTTGCTGTTCCACGGTAAAAAATCCCTATTATCCTGCTTTTTGCATTTTTTGCTGCAAAAAAAAAAAATAGTGTCTCCCTGATTTTTCAGACACAAATATATCTGTTAAAAATAGTCTGGTGTAGGCCCGAGAAATACAAGTGTGGATTTGCAGTTTCACGGTACAAACCTCTGTATTATCCACTTTTGGGCCATTTGTATCTAAAAAAAACACATTGAGTGTGTCGCTCACTGTTCAGCCGCAAATATATATGTATTTTAAAAAGCCTGGAATACACCAGTAAATTATTACTGTGGTTTTGATGTTCCACGGTAAAACATCTCTATTATCCTGTTTTTGGCATTTTTTGCTGTATAAAATTAATAATAGTGTCTCCCTGATTTTTCAGACAAAAATATATCTGTTGAAAATAGTCTGGTGTAGGCCAGAGAGACAGAAGTGTGCTTTTGCTGTTCCACGGTAAAAAATCTCTATTATCCTGCTTTTTGCATTTTTTGCTATAAAAAAAAAGAAAAATAGTGTCTCCCTGATTTTTCAGACACAAATATATCTGTTGAAAATAGTCTGGTGTAGGCCAGAGAGACAGAAGTGTGCTTTTGCTGTTCCACGGTAAAAAATCTCTATTATCCTGCTTTTTACATTTTTTGCTGTAAAAAAAAAAAAAAAAAATAGTGTCTCCCTGATTTTTCAGACACAAATATATCTGTTGAAAATAGTCTGGTGTAGGCCCGAGAAATACAAGTGTGGTTTTGCAGTTCCACGGTACAAACCTCTGTATTATCCACTTTTGGGCCATTTGTATCTAAAAAAAACAGATTGAGTGTGTCGCTCACTGTTCAGCCGCAAATATATATGTATTTTAAAAAGCCTGGTATACACCAGTAAATTATTACTGTGGTTTTGATGTTCCACGATAAAACATCTCTATTATCCTGTTTTTGTCATTTTTTGCTGTATAAAAATAATAATAGTGTCTCCCTGATTTTTCAGACAAAAATATATCTGTTGAAAATAGTCTGGTGTAGGCCAGAGAGACAGAAGTGTGCTTTTGCTGTTCCACGGTAAAAAATCTCTATTATCCTGCTTTTTGCATTTTTTTCTGTAAAAACAAAAAAAATAGTGTCTCCCTGATTTTTCAGACACAAATATATCTGTTGAAAATAGTCTTGTGTAGGCCAGAGAGACAGAAGTGTGCTTTTGCTGTTCCACGGTAAAAAATCTCTATTATCCTGCTTTTTGCATTTTTTGCTGTAAAAAAAAAAAAGTAGTGTCTCCCTGATTTTTCAGACACAAATATATCTGTTGAAAATAGTCTGGTGTAGGCCCGAGAAATACAAGTGTGGTTTTGCAGTTTCACTGTACAAACCTCTGTATTATCCACTTTTGGGCCATTTGTATCTAAAAAAAAACAGATTGAGTGTGTCGCTCACTGTTCAGCCGAAATATATATATATATATTAAAAAGCCTGGTATACACCAGTAAATTATTACTGTGGTTTTGATGTTCCACGGTAAAACATCTCTATTATCCTGTTTTTGGCATTTTTTGCTGTATAAAAATAATAATAGTGTCTCCCTGATTTTTCAGACACAAATATATCTGTTGAAAATAGTCTGGTGTAGGCCAGAGAGACAGAAGTGTGCTTTTGCTGTTCCACGGTAAAAAATCTCTATTATCCTGCTTTTTGCATTTTTTGCTGTAAAAAAAAAAAAAAAATAGTGTCTCACTGATTTTTCAGACACAAATATATCTGTTGAAAATAGTCTGGTGTAGGCCCGAGAAATACAAGTGTGGTTTTGCAGTTTCACGGTACAAACCTCTGTATTATCCACTTTTGGGCCATTTGTATGTAAAAAAAACAGTTTGAGTGTGTCGCTCACTGTTCAGCCGCAAATATATATGTATTTTAAAAAGCCTGGTATACACCAGTAAATTATTACTGTGGTTTTGATGTTCCACGGTAAAACATCTCTATTATCCTGTTTTTGGCATTTTTTGCTGTATAGAAATAATAATAGTGTCTCCCTGATTTTTCAGACAAAAATATATCTGTTGAAAATAGTCTGGTGTAGGCCAGAGAGACAGAAGTGTGCTTTTGCTGTTCCACGGTAAAAAATCTCTATTATCCTGCTTTTTGCATTTTTTGCTGTAAAAAAAAAAAAAAAATAGTGTCTCCCTGATTTTTCAGACACAAATATATCTGTTGAAAATAGTCTCGTGTAGGCCAGAGAGACAGAAGTGTGCTTTTGCTGTTCCACGGTAAAAAATCTCTATTATCCTGCTTTTTGCATTTTTTGCTGTAAAAAAAAAAAAATAGTGTCTCCCTGATTTTTCAGACACAAATATATCTGTTGAAAATAGTCTGGTGTATGCCCGAGAAATACAAGTGTGGTTTTGCAGTTCCACGGTACAAACCTCTGTATTATCCACTTTTGGGCCATTTGTATCTAAAAAAAACAGTTTGAGTGTGTCGCTCACTGTTCAGCCGCAAATATATATGTATTTTAAAAAGCCTGGTATACACCAGTAAATTATTACTGTGGTTTTGATGTTCCACGGTAAAACATCTCTATTATCCTGTTTTTGGCATTTTTTGCTGTATAAAAATAATAATAGTGTCTCCCTGATTTTTCAGACACAAATATCTGTTGAAAATAGTCTGGTGTAGGCCAGAGAGACAGAAGTGTGCTTTTGCTGTTCCACGGTAAAAAATCTCTATTATCCTGCTTTTTGCATTTTTTGCTGTAAAAAAAAAATAAAAATAGTGTCTCCCTGATTTTTCAGACACAAATATATCTGTTGAAAATAGTCTGGTGTAGGCCCGACATCCCAGTGTGGTTTTGCAGTTCCACAGGTCAAATCGCTGTACTATCCAGTTTTGGGCCTTTGGTATCTAAAAAAAAAGCAGTTTGAGTGTGTCGCTCACTGTTCAGCCGCAAATATCTCTATTTTAAAAAGTGTGGTATACCCCAGTAAACAATAACTGTGGTTTTCCTCTTCCACGGTTCTAATCTACTCTTTATTATCCTTTTTCCATTGATAGTGCAAGTGTAAGCTATTTTACTTCATTTACAATGGGCAAGGCGCGTGGCAAGGTACGTGGAAGTGGACCTTCTGGTGATGCTTCGTGCAGAGGACGGGGCCGTGGCCAAGGTGAAAATGTGCCACAACCAACAGCCACATCTTCTTGCTCCCACTTCTTGACCAAATTACTAGGGAAGCACAGAACAACACCAGTATTGAGAACTGATCAGTGTGAACAGGTTATTAATTGGATAGCAGACAATACTTCCAGTTACCTGGGCACCACCACCTCCGGTCTGTCTTCCACACGGTCAACTCTTAGTAGCCGTGAGTCTCGACCGCATACTTCTCCTCACTATGATGCTCCTTCCTCCTACCATGCCGAGTGTCGTCAGACAGCAAGTGATCCCACACTTGGACACTCTGAAGAGCTGTTCACTGGTCCATTTCCATATTTGGGCTCCTCGCCTGATACGCTTGAAGTGGTGCAAGAGGAGATCCCATGTTGCGATGCCCAAATATTTGAACAGCCACGGCCACAGGAAGTCGACGTTGGCAATCTGTCACAAGAGGTGGACAATGACAAGACACAATTGCCAGGAAGTGAGGAGGAGGATCGTGGTGTGCAAGTGGAAGAGGAGGAGGTGGTGGATGATCTAGTAACTGACCCAACGTGGAAGGAGGACATGCAGAGTGAGGCCAGCAGCACACAGGGGGAGGGAGGCAGAGTACCCCAACAGGCAGGAAGAAGCAGTGTGGTGGCCGCAGACAGAAGGCAGGCAACCATTCCCAGTAACACCAACATGAGGGACGTTGCCAGTACAAGCGGTAGGTCTTCCAGAGTCTGGAATTTTTTTAAAGACTCTGCTGATAACCCTAAAAGGCCATATGTTCCACCTGCCATGCCAGCATCAGCAGGGGTGACAAAACTAACAGCCTGACCACCACCAGCATGATCAGGCACATGGCAGCAAAGCACCCGACTTTGTGGGGCGAAAACCAGGGTCCACGACCAGTGTCAGCGGGTGTCACCACTGCTTCTTCCACTGTTGTGCATGCAATAGAACCCCCTGTTGTGTGTGCAAGGCAATCCCCTGTCCATACTGCATGTAAAGATGCCCCCTCCTCTCAGTCTTCACTTGTTATGGCAGTTTCTCAAGAAACAGCATCAACATCCACGTCCACGTCCCACCGCAGCGTTCAATTGTCCATATCCCAGACCTTTGAACGAAAGCGGAAATTCGCAGCTAACGCCCCACAGGCCACAGTCCTAAATTCGCACATTTCACGACTGCTTGCATTGGAAATGCTGCCTTTTAGGCTGGTGGAGACGGAATCCTTCCGCAATCTTATGGCGGTGGCCGCCCTCGGTACTCGGTCCCCAGCCGACACTATTTTGCCCGGTGTGCCATCCCCGCACTACACAAGCACGTGTCCCAAAGCATCTGCGTGCCCTCAACAACGCAGTTACTGGGAGAGTCTACCTGACAACGGACACGTGGATAAGTGCTTGTGGCCAGGGGCGGTACATCTCTCTGACGGCACACTGGGTAAACATAGTGAAAGCCGGGACCCAGTCGGACCTTGGGACGGAACACATCCTCCCCACACCGAGGATTGCGGGCCCTATGTCAGTCAGAGTTGCCCCCACAGTGTATAGCTCCTGCGCATCCTCCTCCTCCTCCTCCTCATGTTCAGCCTCCATCTCAGATATCACCACATCAGTTACAAGCTGGAAGCATTGCAGTACTGCCTCTGCCAAGCGGCAGCAGGCTGTGCTGAAACTCATAAGCTTAGGTGATAAACCTCACACTCAGGGGCGGACACAGACTGTAGTGGGCCCCTGTGCAAGAAATTTTGGGGGGCCCCCCCTGCCCTTCATAAGGCAACAAAGTTATGTAAACATAACCCCCCATGTGCATCTCTCACCCCCCCATGTGCAGCTCTCATCCCACCCATGTGCATCTCTCACCCCCCGTGCATCTCTCATCCCCCCCATGTGCATCTCTCATCCCCCCATGTGCATCTCTCATCCCCCCATGTGCATCTCTCACCCCCCCATGTGCATCTCTCACCCCCCCATGTGCATCTCTCACCCCCCCATGTGCATCTCTCACCCCCCCATGTGCATCTCTCATCCCCCCCGTGCATCTCTGATTCCCCCCACTCCTAGTTAATTAATTGTATTTAAAAAAAATAAAACTTGTTATACTTACCCCCATGCAATCCCTGCAGAATCCTGGCGCTCGTCCACGTCGCTGCCACCAGGTTCTCCTGACGTTCGGCCATGTGACGGCGCCACATACATAGCCATCAGCTTTTGTTTTGGCCAAAAGATTTTTAAAGCCGCCACCACGATAAGGTAGACTCTTCTGGCCGGGCCCTACTCTAACCTATTAAAATTTTCTTAAAATATCCAATACTCTTTTTAGATATATTTTTATTTAGTTTTCTTTAAGGGAATGTGTCATATACATTTTTTTTTTAAATGACCAATAATACCACATACAGGGAATACCGCCACACCATGACCAGACCACATATTACCACAACATAGTGACCGAATAATACCACACAGAAGGGAGAAAAACTGCCACACCATGACCAGACCACATATTACCACTACATTACTAATATTACCACCACATTACTAATATTACCATAAGTGTCATTATACACGGGAGCTCTATACATGGTATGTATAACGTAAGTGTCCAGGTAATCTAGTGATCACCAGTGAAATTATACACAGGAGCTCTGTATATAGTGTTAGTGTACAGGTAATACAGTGATCACCAGTGACATTATACACAGGAGCTCTGTATATAGTGTACAGGTAATACAGTGATCATCAGTGACATTATACACAGGAGCTCTGTATATAGTGTCAGTGTACAGGTAATACAGGGATCACCAGTGACATTATACACAGGAGCTCTGTATATAGTGTCAGTGTACAGGTAATACAGTGATCACCAGTGAAATTATACACAGGAGCTCTGTATATAGTGTCAGTGTACAGGTAATACAGTGATCACCAGTGACATTATACACAGGAGCTCTGTACATAGTGTCAGTGTACAGGTAATACAGTGATCACCAGTGACATTATACACAGTGTACATGTAATAGACTGACTCACCGGTGACGTCTCTAGGTGAAGTCCTTCATCTTCGCTTTTCTCCTTCATCCAGCACAGACCGCCATCACGTCTTCCAGCCAGGACTCGTCTCTGCATAAAATAACACAGTTATCTAGAGCACATTCCCCAACTTCTACATTACGCAGCTGAATACAGACGTGAATCCACCATCAATATATGGTTAGTTATTATGCAACCTACCATTCCAAATATAAATTGTAATCCACCACTGTGCCCCCATTAACTGTAAATAGGCACTTAATATATAATTTAATTAGAACCTCTACTCTTTCCGCCAATTTGTTACCAGTCACACTCCTGCATCCGCAACGCCCCCTACTCTATACTTCCTGCTCCCCGCATTCAATATTTACATGCACCCCCTGCCCCAATTCATTATATCATGTCCGTGCTCTCCCCACCCCATCATCATTTATCATTTACTCTCCCCCACCCCACATTCGTTATGTGCAGCTCATTATCCCCCTACTCCCAATTCCCCCATGTGCAGCTCTCAAACCCCCCCATGTGCAGCTCTCACCCCCCCATGTGCACATCTCTCACCCCCTCCCCCACATGTGCCCCTCTCTCATCCCCCTCCCCCACATGTGCCCCTCTCGTCCCCCTCCCCCACATGTGCCCCTCTCTCATCCCCCTCCCCCACATGTGCCCCTCTCTCATCCCCCTCCACCACATGTGCCCCTCTCGTCCCCCTCCCCCACATGTGCCCCTCTCTCATCCCCCTCCACCACATGTGCCCCTCTCTCATCCCCTTCCACCACATGTGCACCTCTCTCATCCCCCTCCACCACATGTGCACCTCTCTCATCCCCCCCCACATGTGCATCTCCCATCTCCCCCCCCCACACATGTGCATCTCCCATCTCCCCCCCACCACATGTGCATCTCCCATCCCCCCCACACATGTGCATCTCCCATCTCCCATCTCCCCCCACACACACATGTGCATCTCCCATCCCCCCCCACACACATGTGCATCTCCCATCTCCCCCCCCACACACATGTGCATCTCCCATCCCCCCCCACACACACACATGTGCATCTCCCATCTCCCCCCCCACACACATGTGCATCTCCCATCCCCCCCACACACATGTGCATCTCCCATCTCCCCCCCCACACACACACATGTGCATCTCCCATCTCACCCCCCCTTTCCCCCCCCCCCACACACACACACACATGTGCATCTCCCATCTCTCCACTCCTAGTTAATTGTATTTTAAAAAAAATAAAACTTGTTATACTTACCCCCATGCGATCCCTGCAGAATCCTGGCGCTCGTCCAAATCGCTGACAGCAGGTTCTCCTGACTTCCGGCCATGTGACGGCACCGTCACATGACCGGAAGTCAGGGGAATCATGAAGGCGCTGCTGCAACAGCGCAGCTCAGCGCTGAAATGTCCCGGACCCGGCGCATAGCATGGGGCCGGGGGCCCCATGAGGAGAGAGACGCACAAGAGGGGGGCCCCCGAGGGGGCCCCTACCGGCCGGGCCCCATACTGGAGTCAGGGCAGTCATGCCCTGATGGCGGCCCTGCTGGAGGCTGGAGGGGCCCCCTCTCCCTCGGGGCCCCCGTTCAATGAACCGGCTGCACGGGCGGTAGTTCCGCCCCTGCTCACACTGCTTGTGAGTTGTGGACAGCTGTGAAAGAGCAGGCAGATCTGTGGCTGAGACCGCTGAACCTACATCCCGGCATGGTCGTGTGTGACAATGGCCGTAACCTGGTGGCGGCTCTGAGGCGAGGTGAGATCACACACGTACCATGCCTGGCTCATGTGCTTAACCTCGTGGTTCAGCGGTTTCTTAAATCGTACCCCGAGTTGCCAGATCTGCTCGTGAAAGTACGCCGCCTGTCAGCTCATTTTCGCCAGTCGGCTACAGCTTCCGCCGCCCTTGCTGTGTTGCAGCAGCGTTTGCAACTTCCGGCACACCGACTGGTGTGTGATGTCCCCACACGTTGTAACTCTACCCTCCACATGTTGCAAAGGATTTGTGAGCAGAAGAGAGCAGTTGTGGAGTACCAGCTGCAACAAGGCCGTCGATATTCAGGTCAGACTCCACACATAAGACCTCAGGAGTGGACCTGGATGTCTGACATATGTACCACCCTGACAAACTTTGAGGAGGCCACCAAGATGGTGAGTGGCGATGACGCCATCATTAGTGTCAGCATCCCACTTGTCTGTCTTTTGCAACGCTCTCTGCAGAGAATTAAAGAGGAGGCATTGCAGCCAGAGTATGATGAGATGGATCAAGAAGCCGTAGCGGGCGATTACACACAGCCCAGCCTCATCTCATCCCAACGTGCATTGGGGGACAATGAGGGAGAGGAGGAGGAGGAGGAAGAACAGGAGCTGCTATCATGCGTTGTAGACGGTAGTACCTGTACAAGTGTCATACCGTCGGTTCAGCGTGGGTGGCCTGAGGACAGGGGGGAGGAGGAAGAGGAGGAGGAGGAGAGCATGGTCAGTCGTCATCTTGATGAGGACATGGAAATCTTGCCCTTTACCAGTCTAGCACGCATGGCTGACTTTATGTTACGCTGCCTTAACCGTGACCCTCGCGTTGTCAAAATGTTGGGTGACAGTCATTACTGGTTGGTGACACTTGTAGGCCCCCGCTACAAGGAGAAAGTTCACTCTCTTATTCCTGAGGTGGAGAGGTCTACAAAAATGGGGCAATACCAGAAGGCCCTTGCTGCAGAACTCTTAAAAAAATTCCCATCTGAACACGCTAGCGGCAGAGGTCACAGTTCGTTGCCCAACCAAGGCGTACAGGCGAGAGAGATGCAACTCCAATCCAGCAGAGGCAGGGGAACACTGTCAACGTTCTGGGACAGTTTTATGACACCCGCCCACCTTACAGGCCCTGAGGCGCAGGGTACTCTCACAAGGAGTGGAAAGTTTCAAAAGATGGTGAGGGAGTACCTTGCCGATCGTACCAGCGTCCTCCGTGATTCCTCTGTGCCTTTTAATTATTGGGTATCCAAGCTGGACACTTGGAATGAACTCGCTCTGTACGCCTTGGAGGTCCTGGCCTGACCTGCCGCTAGCGTGCTATCGGAGCGTGTTTTTAGTGCCGCTGGGGGAATTATAACTGATAAGCGCACTCGCCTGTCAACTGACAATGCTGACAAGCTGACCCTTATCAAAATGAACAAGGGCTGGATTGGGCCAGACTTCTCATCACCACCAAATGACAGCAGAGTAACATAAAGTCAAATCCACTGTGTTATTTCGGGAGGTGTATTCCCATGCACCGCTTCACACCCACACATGGGTATACGCTTTCTCGTTTCGGCTGTTAAATCTTCTTCTCCTTATCCTCAGCCTCCACCACCACTATACCACCAGGTTGCCAGCATTGCAAGTTCCTCCGTCCTAATTTTTGGCAGCTTTTGCTGGGAAAGCTTAAGCAAATACCATGGGACACCCACTCCCCAATAATGGGACTTATGTTTGTAATATGCTGTACTGCATGGCTCTTGTAAGGGGCATTGCAAGTTGCTCCGTCCTAATTTTTGGCAGCTTTTGCTGGGAAAGCATAAGCAAATACTATGGGAGACCGACTCCCCAATAATGGGACTACTTATGTTTGTAATATGCTGTACTGCATGGCTCTTGTAAGGGGCATTGCAAGTTGCTGCGTCCTAATTTTTGGCAGCTTTTGCTGGGAAAGCATAAGCAAATACTATGGGAGACCCACTCCCCAATAATGGGACTTATGTTTGTAATATGCTGTACTGCATGGCTCTTGTAAGGGGCATTGCAAGTTGCTCCGTCCTAATTTTTGGCAGCTTTTGCTTGCAAGGCATAAGCAAATACTATGAGACACCCACTCCCCAATAATGGGACTTATGTTTGTAATATGCTGTACGGCATGTGACGCGCCCCCTGGGCCGTGTGTACACGTGTGTGGGATACGAGGTGCCGGGTCTCTGGGGTCTGTAGTCTCCTTGGCGGTGACCCGGTCCCGTGGCTCAGGCTGGTCAAACCAGTGGCAGTCTTTCTTAGGTTTTGAGGTTAATTGTCCGACTGCGCCACCCGTGGATTTCGGTCAGGGAGTACCACCGCTGCGAGGCAGACCGCTGAGGCTGGTGTTGTGTGCGCAGCATAGAATGGGATAACTCCCCTCGGGAGGACTATAGCCTCAGGGAAGTGAGTGTGGATGATGGGGGTGATGGTGCACGAGCGCAGCAGGAACGACTCAGAGTCTTTGCAGTGCAGTTCAGGGTCTTTACTGATGATTATAAGGTAGACCCTCCCGGGAGTACTGGCTAGCATAAGAGGCCTGGTCAGTCTGTGAGCAAGCAGGAGTTCCCCTGGCCAGCTGGAGTTGTAGGCCTCCCCGTCTGTCTGCACTCTTCCTGGCTACCTTGCTGTAAGCGGGTAGAAGTAGCCCATGTCCCTGAGTGTACCGTGTAGTGCTCACCCGTATGGCTGGTGACTTGGGGCCTTCTGTTAGCCTCCGCTCCACGACGGCGGTGCTGGTCCCTTGCTTGTGACTGAGCCTCCGGGCTTCTATGGCCAGAGGACCTGAAATCCCCTGCCGGCTGGTTTCTGCTGCTAGATATATAAGTCCTCACAGCTTCGGACTCCTGTGTCCGGTTCCTATTGTCTTCTGCCAGGGCGAGCTCTGCTCAGCTTCCAGCCCCTGGTCTTTAGCTCCTAGCTCCTACAGAGCTCCTTGCTGTTACTTTCCCTTGCTCTCACTCTGACTCTGACTGTTCTCTGACTCACTCCACCCCGCCCCAGATCCAGTTGATAAGGACAGAATTCTCCCCTCCCAGGACTGGGGCAGGAGGATGTTGCATGTTTAAGGGATCCTGACCAGGAAACCTCCCACTTGCTCTCCGACGTAATATCTCTATTACTGTGGTGACCAGACTCCTGGGGTGCCACACATGGCTCTTGTAAGGGGCATTGCAGTTCCTCATAATTTTTGGAAAGCCTTCCATTCACTGCTTAGGCCAACAGTGCACGGGAGACCCAGTTGCTATAAATCGAAAAAAAGGTTTAGCTAACGCCCTCTGACCTCCATGTCATTTCCAAGGGGCATTGGAGTGCCTCGAAATTTTTGGTAGGCATTGCACTCACTGTATGCCCTATAACTGTGTAGCCGAACCGCTCCTTTTGTTACAGAAACATATCCTACAAGACATATCTGGTTGACTGGCCTGATATTGATGTGAATGGTCCCTGTTCCTCCTGCTCTTTCTCCTTTGCCACTACCTCATCCATCATTTATCACCTGAAGCTTTGTTTTAACGGGAGTCATAGAACTGGGATAGTAGCAGGAATACTTCCAGCAATCCTCGGAGGAGGTAGGATATGCGCCAAAACGCGGACCACCTCAGGCCTAGCCGCTACTACATACATGCGCTTGCATTCCAAGAAAGCAAAGCAGATGCTAACTTCTATCATCATCATCATGCTCCTCACCTAGGCACTCTCAACTCCCCTGATGGAGAAGCCAGGGCCCACCGGAGGAGTCTGGTTCTCTGGTGGGCTCGTCCAATGCTGCCCTAAAGCAGGCCAGGCTAAGAAAAGTGTGGGAAGGTGACAGGAGAAATGGCTGGGGACCGAGTATGGACACCTGGCCGCCAACTGGCGGCTGGGGACCGAGCGTGGACACCCGGCCGCCGGGCGGCTGGGGACAGAGTATGGATACCTCGCTGCCGAAGTGGCCATGAGGTAGTGGCCAGCTTCGGCCTCCTCCAAACTAAAAGGCCCCATTTCAAGTGAAAGCTAGCAGTATGGTATTGCAGCCTGCGTGTGGGTGGGTGGTTGGCTGCATATTTTCGCTTGCATTGCAGGAAATGGGGGAGGTACAATTGAACACTGCCCTGGGACAAGGACTTGCACGGGGATAGTTGCAAGTCTGCATCTTCTGATGCGGCAAGGATCACTTCTGATGGGCACACTTTTAGACAGTGACCTGGGGGTCAGAGATGCTTCCAGGGGTCTTCCCCATGCTGATCCCTTGTCTTTTCAGCACTGTATGCATGTGTCACACAGCACATGGCCAGATAAGGTTGTAAAATGTTAAAATGACATTTCCCGGTGAACGCATTTGTCACGGTTGAAAGCAATACAAAAGTGCAAAAACGCATGAAAAATGCTACTTGTGAACATAGCCCAAGGTGTGGAGGAGTATTTTTGTTTTTGGTTATTTATTTTACCTTATACACAAGTTTTTACCCTGGAAAGGAAATTCCTTAACATATTTCACAGGAAAACCGTTTCAGCTTCGTTTTTGAACGTTTTATTGTGAGCCCGCAAAAGTGGCTTAATACCTCTGACCACATTGTTGACAGCAGTGACCTGGGGGTCAGAAATGCTTCCAGGGGCGATCCCCATGCAGCCCCCATGTCTTTTGAGCACTGTCACTATCGTTTTGGGCACTTTTTAGGCTTTCTACAGACTGCCGGGGGTGCTGCCGCAAAAATGCTCGGGTCTCTCATAGACTAACATTGGGCTCGTTGCTCGGGTCGAGCACCCGAGTATCACGGTAAGCTCGGCCCGAGCTTCGAGCACCCGAACATTTTAGTGATTGCTCAACACTATCAGTCGTCATCTTGGTGAGGACACGGAAGTCTTGCCCGTTACCAGTCTGGCACCCATGGCTGACTTTATGTTATGCTGCCTTAACCGTGACCCTCGCATTGTCAAAATGTTGGGTGACAGTCATTACTGGTTGATGACACTTTTAGACCCCCTCTACAAGGAGAACTTTCACTCTCTTATTCCTGAGTTGGAGAGGTCTACAAAAATGGGGCAGTACCAGAAGGCCCTTGCTGCAGAACTATTAAAAAAATCCCATCTGAACACGGTAGCGGCAGAGGTCACAGTTCGCTGCCCAACTAAGGCATACAGGCGAGAGAGACGCAACTCCAATCCAGCAGAGGCAGGGGAACACTGTCAATGTTCTAGGACAGTTTTCTGAGACCTGCCCAACTTACAGGCCCTGAGGCGCAGGGTAGTCTCACAAGGAGTGGAAAGTTTCAAAAGATGGTGAGGGAGTACCAGCGTCCTCCGTGATTCCTCTGTGCCTTTTAATTATTGGGTATCCAAGCTGGACACTTGGAATGAACTCACTCTGTATGCCTTGGAGGTCCTGGCCTGCCCTGCCGCTAACGTGTTATCGGAGCGTGTTTTTAGTGCCGCTGGGGGAATTATAACTGATAAGCGCACTCGCCTGTCAACTGACAATGCTGACAAGCTGACCCTTATCAAAATGAACAAGGGCTGGATTGGCCCAGACTTCTCATCACCACCAAATGACAGCAGAGTAACATAAAGTCAAATCCACTGTGTTATTTCGGGAGGTGTATTCCCATGCATCGCTTCACACCCACACATGGGTATATGCTTCCTCATTTCGGCTGTTTTTTGCTCTTCTCCTTATCCTCAGCCTCCACGACCACTATACCACCAGGGTGACTGTGGTCCATGTTGCCAGCATTGCAAGTTCCTCTGTCCTAATTTTTGGCAGCTTTTGCTTGGAAGGCATAGGCAAAGACTATGGGAGACCCACTCCCCAATGATGGGAATAATATTTTTAATATGCTGTACTGCATGGCTCTTGTAAGGGACATTGCAAGTTCCCCCTTCCTAATTTTTGGCAGCTTTTGCTTGGAAGGCATAGGCAAAGACTATGGGAGACCCACTCTAAAATAATGGGAATAATGTTTTTAATATGCTGTACTGCATGGCTCTTGTAAGGGGCATTAAAATCGTCTTTTTAAGCTACTGTGACCTCCACGTCTCTTCCAAGGGTCGTTAATATTGTCTTTTTATTCCACTGCGACCTCCACCACTCTTCCAAGGGGCATTAAAAGCGTCTTTTTAAGCTACTGTGACCTCCATGTCTCTTCCACAGGGCGTTGATATTGTCTTTTTATTCCACTGTAACCTCCACCACTCTTCCAAGGGGCATTGATATTGTCTTTTTATTCCACTGCGACCTCTACCACTCTTCCAAGGGGCATTAAAACCGTCTTGTTAAGCTACTGTGACCTCCACGTCTCTTCCACGGGGCATTGATATTGTCTTTTTATTCCACTGTAACCTCCACCACTCTTCCAAGGGGCATTAAAACTGTCTTGTTAAACCACTCTGAACTCCATGTCTCTTCCAAGGGGCATTAAAACCATCTTGTTAAGCTACTGTGACCTCCACATCTCTTCCAAGGGGCATTAAAACTGTCTTGTTAAACCACTCTGAACTCCATGTCTCTTCTAAGGGGCATTAAAACCGTCTTGTTAAACCACTCTGAACTCCACAGCTCTTCCAAGGGGCATTGACATATTGTTTTTAATTACCTCTAACCTCCACGACTCTTGCAACGGGCATTGCATTTCCTCCTAATTTTTGTCAGCTTTTGCTTTTCAATGCATAGGCGAACACTAAGGGAGACCCACTCCCCAATAATGGGTAGAAGGTTTTTAATACGCTGTAATACACGTCTGTTTCAAGGGGCATTGCAGTGCCTAATAATTTTTGGAAAGCCTTCCATTCCCTGCTTAGGCCAACAGTGTACAGGAGACCCAGTTGCTATAAATGGAAAAAATGGTTTAGTTAAGGCCCTCTGACCTCCATGTCACTTCCAAGGGGCATTGGAGTGCCTCGAAATTTTTGGTAGGCATTGCATTCACTGTATGCCTTATAACTGTGTAGCTGAACCGCTCCTTTTGGTACGGAAACATATCCTACAAGACATGTGTGGTTGGCTGGCCTGATATTGATGTGAATGGTCCCTGTTCCTCCTGCTCTTTCTCCTTTGCCACTACCTCATCCATCATTCATCACCTGAAGCTTTGTTTTAACGGGAGCCATAGAACTGGGATAGTAGCAGGAAAACATCCAGCAATCCTCGAAGGAGGTAGAATATGCGCCAAAACGCTGACCACCTCAGGCCTAGCTGCTACTACATACATGCGCTTGCATTCCAAGGAACAGAAAGCTAAGGAGGTGGATGGCCTCATGATCATGAATAATTTACTAGTTGTGTAGGAGGCCGACCACTGCTGCTGTCTACCTTCTGAACTTTGTGTTGAAGCCTGATTGACCCAGGACCCGCAATCCTCTATGTCTGGAGGACGTGTTGCATCCCAGTGTCCAACTGTGTCCCGGCTTCCACAATATTAACCCAGTGTGAAGGCGTCAGTGAGATGGACCATTCCTGGCCACATTCACTTGTCCACGTGTTTGTGGTTAGGCTGTCCTTCCCACTAAATGCACTGGGGAGGGCACAGGTAATGTTTTGGTATGCGCGCTTGTGTATAAGGCGCACCGGGACAAATAGGGGCGGCTGGGGACCGTTTATGGACACCCGGCCACCCCCACGCGGCTGGGGAGTGTGTGTGGGCACCCGGCCGCAGGGCGGCTGGGGACTGAGTATGGACACCCGGCCGCCCCCTGGCGGCTGGGGACCAAGCGTGGACACCCAGCCGCCGGGCGGCTGGGGACTGAGTATGAATACCAGGCTACCAATGCAGCCATGACGTGGTGGCCAGATTCCACCTCTACATGCCTAAAAGGCCCAATTTCAAGTGCAAGCAAGCTAGCAGTATGGTATTGCAGCCTGGGGGGTGGGTGGGTGGCAGGCTGCATACTTGCGCTTCTATTGCAAGTTATGGGGCAGGTACAATTGAACACTGCCCTGGGACAAGGACTTGCACGGGGATAGTTGCAAGTCTGCATCTTCTGATGCGGCAAGGATCACTTCTGATGGGCACACTTTTAGGCAGTGACCTGGGTGTCAGAGATGCTTCCAGGGGTCTTCCCCATGCTGTTCCCATGTCTTTTTAGCACTGTATGCATGTGTCACACAGCACATGGCCAGATAAGGTTGTAAAATGTTAAAATGACATTTCCCGGCGAATGCATTTGTCACGGTTGAAAGCAATACAAAAGTGCAAAAACGCATAAAAAATGCTACTTGTGAACATAGCTCAAGGTGTGGAGGAGTATTTTTGTTTTTGGTTATTTATTTTACCTTATACACAAGTCTTTACCCTGGAAAGGATGTTCCTTAACCCCTTTCCGACCTGGTCAGTAATAGTACTCACCAGGTCGGGAAGGCCGGTTCAGCGGGGGCTCCGGCGGTGAGCCCGCACTGAAGCGAGCACATGTCAGCTGATTATTGGAATCGCAATCCACCCGCGGCTGTTAATATGTTAAATCTCTGACAGTGGCATTTAACTCGCGCTTCCGGGAGTCCTAAGCCCCGCCCATCAGTGACCCCGTCACGTGATCGCGGGTCACCAATGGGTGGGCATGACAACTCAGGGTCTGCAGCAGACGCCTGTGGTTGTCATGTCTCAATTGCTATGAGCGCCACCTAGTGGTCAGCGCTCATAGCAAGTGAGCATTTCTCCTGCATACAAGCGATCTGCTCATCGCTTGTATGCAGTAGAAGCAATCAGACAACTGCTGCTTCTAGTCTCCTCTGGAGACTATAGAAGCAAGCAGAAAGTGTAAAAAAAAGTTTTTAAAAAAATAAAAAAAATAAAAAATATATAAAAGTTTAAGTCACCCCCCTTTCGCCCCATTCAAAATAAAATATATATATATAAAAAAAAAAAAACACATACACATATTTGGTATTGCCGTGTTCAGAATCACCCGATCTATCAATATAAAAGAAGAATTAATACAATCAGTAAACGGCGTAACGAGAAAAAAAATTTAAACGCCAGAATTAAGTTTTTTTGGTCGCTACAACTTTGCAATAAAATGCAATAACGGGCGATCAAAACATCGGATCTACCCCAAAATGGTATCAATAAAAACGTCAGCCCGGCACGCAAAAAATAAGCCCTCACCTGGCCCCAGATCCCGAAAAATGGAGAAGCTAAGGGTCTCGGAAAATGGCGTCATTTTTTTTTGTTTTTTTTAGCAAGCTTTGGATTTTTTTTTTCACCACTTAAATAAAAAAAAACCTATACATGTTTGGTGTCTATGAACTCGTAACGACCTGGAAAATAATGATGGCAGTTCAGTTTTAGCAATCTGTGAACGTGGTAAAAAAAGGACCCAAAAAAAACTATGGAATTGCATTTTTTTTGCAGTTTCACTGCACTTGGAATTTTTTTCCCATTTTCCAGCACACGATATGGTAAAACCAGTAATGGTGTTTAAAAGTACAACTCGTCCCGCAAAAAATAAGCCCTCACATGGCCATATTGAACGAAAATTAAAAAAGTTCTGGCTCTGGGAAAAAGGGGAGCAAAAAAGGGAAACACAAAAACAGAAAGACCCATGGTCGTTAAGGGATTAACATATTTCACAGGAAAGCACTTTCACTTTCGTTTTTGAACGTTTTATTGTGAGCCTGTAAAAGTGGCTTAATACCTCTGACCACGTTGTTGACAGCAGTGACCTGGGGGTCATAAATGCTTCCAGGGGCGTTCCCCATGCTGCCCCCATGTCATTTGAGCACTGTCACTATCGTTTTGGGCACTTTTTAGGCTTTCTACAGACTGCCGGGGGAGCCGCCGCAAAAATGTTCGGGTCTCCCATAGACTAACATTGGGCTCGTTGCTCGGGTCGAGCGCCCGAGTATCACAGTCAGCTCGGCCCGAGCTTCGAGCACCTGAGCATTTTAGTGCTCGCTCAACACTACTTGCAAGCAAAAGCTGCCAAAAATTAGGACGGAGCAACTTGCAATGCCCCTTACAAGAGCCATGCAGTACAGCATATTACAAACATAAGTCCCATTATTGGGGAGTGGGTCTCCCATAGTATTAGCTTATGCTTTCCAAGCAAAAGCTGCCAAAAATTAGGACGGAGCAACTTGCAATGCCCCTTACAAGAGCCATGCAGTACAGCATATTACAAACATAAGTCCCATTATTGGGGAGTGGGTGTCCCATAGTATTTGCTTATGCCTTGCAAGCAAAAGCTGCCAAAAATTAGGACGGATCAACTTGCAATGCCCCTTACAAGAGCCATGCAGTACAGCATATTACAAACATAAGTCCCATTATTGGGGAGTGGGTGTCCCATAGTATTTGCTTATGCCTTGCAAGCAAAAGCTGCCAAAATTTAGGACGGAGCAACTTGCAATGCCCCTTACAAGAGCCATGTAGTACAGCATATTACAAACATAAGTCCCATTATTGGGGAGTGGGTCTCCCATAGTATTTTCTTATGCTTTCCAAGCAAAAGCTGCCAAAAATTAGGATGGAGCAACTTGCAATGCCCCTTACAAGAGCCATGCAGTACAGCATATTACAAACATAAGTCCCATTATTGCGGAGTGGGTGTCCCATAGTATTTGCTTATGCCTTGCAAGCAAAGGCTGCCAAAAATTAGGACGGAGCAACTTGCAATGCCCCTTACAAGAGCCATGCAGTACAGCATATTACAAACATAAGTCCCATTATTGGGGAGTGGGTGTCCCATAGTATTTGCTTATGCCTTGCAAGCAAAAGCTGCCAAAAATTAGGACGGAGCAACATGCAATGCCCCTTACAAGAGCCATGCAGTACAGCATATTGCAAACATAAGTCCCATTATTGGGGAGTGGGTCTCCCATAGTATTTGCTTATGCTTTCCAAGCAAAAGCTGCCAAAAATTAGGACGGAGCAACTTGCAATGCCCCTTACAAGAGCCATGCAGTACAGCATATTACAAACATAAGTCCCATTATTGGGGAGTGGGTGTCCCATAGTATTTGCTTATGCCTTGCAAGCAAAAGCTGCCAAAAATTAGGACGGATCAACTTGCAATGCCCCTTACAAGAGCCATGCAGTACAGCATATTACAAACATAAGTCCCATTATTGGGGAGTGGGTCTCCCATAGTATTTTCTTATGCTTTCCAAGCAAAAGCTGCCAAAAATTAGGATGGAGCAACTTGCAATGCCCCTTACAAGAGCCATGCAGTACAGCATATTACAAACATAAGTCCCATTATTGCGGAGTGGGTGTCCCATAGTATTTGCTTATGCCTTGCAAGCAAAGGCTGCCAAAAATTAGGACGGAGCAACTTGCAATGCCCCTTACAAGAGCCATGCAGTACAGCATATTACAAACATAAGTCCCATTATTGGGGAGTGGGTGTCCCATAGTATTTGCTTATGCCTTGCAAGCAAAAGCTGCCAAAAATTAGGACGGAGCAACTTGCAATGCCCCTTACAAGAGCCATGCAGTACAGCATATTGCAAACATAAGTCCCATTATTGGTGAGTGGGTCTCCCATAGTATTTGCTTATGCCTTGCAAGCAAAAGCTGCCAAAAATTAGGACGGAGCAACTTGCAATGCCCCTTACAAGAGCCATGCAGTACAGCATATTACAAACATAAGTCCCATTATTGGGGAGTGGGTGTCCCATAGTATTTGCTTATGCCTTGCAAGCAAAAGCTGCCAAAAATTAGGACGGAGCAACATGCAATGCCCCTTACAAGAGCCATGCAGTACAGCATATTGCAAACATAAGTCCCATTATTGGGGAGTGGGTCTCCCATAGTATTTTCTTATGCTTTCCCAGCAAAAGCTGCCAAAAATAAGGACGGAGGAACTTGCAATGCTGGCACCCTGGTGGTATAGTGGTGGTGGAGGCTGAGGATAAGGAGAAGAACATAAAACAGCCGAAACGAGGAAGCGTATACCCATGTGTGGGTGTGAAGCGGTGCATGTGAATACACCTCCCGAAATAACACAGTGGATTTGACTTTATGTTACTCTGCTGTCATTTGGTGGTGATGGGAAGTCTGGCCCAATCCAGCCCTTGTTCATTTTGATAAGGGTCAGCTTGTCGGCATTGTAAGTTGACAGGCGAGTGCACTTATCAGTTATAATTCCCCCAGCGGCACTAAAAACACGCTCCGATAACACGCTAGCGGCAGGGCAGGCCAGGACCTCCAAATCGTACAGAGCGAGTTCATTCCAAGTGTCCAGCTTGGATACCCAATAATTAAAAGGCACAAAGGAATCACGAAGGACGCTGGTACGGTGAGCAAGGTACTCCCTCACCATCTTTTGAAACTTTCCACTCCTTGTGAGAGTACCCCGCGCCTCAGGGCCTGTAAGGTGGGCGGGTGTCAGAAAACTGTCCCAGAACGTTGACAGTGTTCCCCTGCCTCTGCTGGATTGGATTTGCATCTCTCTCGCCTGTACACCTTGGTTGGGCAACGAACTGTGACCTCTGCCGCTAGCGTGTTCAGATGGGAATTTTTTTACAGTTCTGCAGCAAGGGCCTTCTGGTACTGCCCCATTTTTGTAGACCTCTCCACCTCAGGAATAAGAGAGTGAAAGTTCTCCTTGTAGCGGGGGTCTACAAGTGTCACCAAGCAGTAATGACTGTCACCCAACATTTTGACAACGCGAGGGTCACGGTTAAGGCAGCGTAACATAAAGTCAGCCATGCGTGCCAGACTGGTAAAGGGCAAGATTTCCATGTCCTCACCAAGATTACGACTGACCATGCTCTCCTCCTCCTCTTCCTCCTCCCCCCTGTCCTCAGGCCACCCACGCTGAACCGACGGTATGACACTTGTACAGGTACTACCGTCTACAACGCATGATAGCAGCTCCTGTTCTTCCTCCTCCTCCTCCTCTCCCTCATTGTCCCCCAATGCACGTTGGGATGAGATGAGGCTGGGCTGTGTGTAATCGCCCGCTACGGCTTCTTGATCCATCTCATCATACTCTGGCTGCAATGCCTCCTCTTTAATTCTCTGCAGAGAGCGTTGCAAAAGACAGACAAGTGGGATGCTGACACTAATGATGGCGTCATCGCCACTCACCATCTTGGTGGCCTCCTCAAAGTTTGTCAGGATGGTACATATGTCAGACATCCAGGTCCACTCCTGAGGTCTTATGTGTGGAGTCTGACCTGAAAATCGACGGCCTTGTTGCAGCTGGTACTCCACAACTGCTCTCTTCTGCTCACAAATCCTTTGCAACATGTGGAGGGTAGAGTTCCAACGTGTGGGGACATCACACACCAGTCGGTGTGTCGGAAGCTGCAAACGCTGCTGCAACACAGCAAGGGTGGCGGAAGCTGTAGCCGTCTTGCGAAAATGAGCTGACAGGCGGCATACATTCACGAGCAGATCTGGCAACTCGGGGTACGATTTAAGAAACCGCTGAACCACGAGGTTAAGCACATGAGCCAGGCATGGTACGTGTGTGATCTCACCTCGCCTCAGAGCCGCCACCAGGTTACGGCCATTGTCACACACGACCATGCCGGGATGAAGGTTCAGCGGTCTCAGCCACAGATCTGCCTGCTTCCAGCTTGTAACTGATGTGGTGATATCTGAGATGGAGGCTGAACATGAGGAGGAGGAGGAGGATGCGCAGGAGCTGTACACTGTGGGGGCAACTCTGACTGACATAGGGCCTGCAATCCTTGGTGTGGGGAGGATGTGTTCCATCCCAAGGTCCCACTGGGTCCCGGCTTCCACTATGTTTACCCAGTGTGCCGTCAGAGACATGTACCGTCCCTGGCCACAAGCACTTGTCCGCGTGTCCGTTGTCAGGTGGACTCTCCCAGTAACTGCGTTGTTGAGGGCACGGCAGATGCTTTGGGACACGTGCTTGTGTTGTGTGGGAATGGCACACCGGCCAAAATAGTGTCGGCTGGGGACCGAGTACCGAGGGACGGCCACCCCCATAAGATTGCGGAAGGATTCCGTCTCCACCAGCCTAAAAGGCAGCATTTCCAATGCAAGCAGTCGTGAAATGTGCGAATTTAGGACTGTGGCCTGTGGGGCGTTAGCTGCGAATTTCCGCTTTCGTTCAAAGGTCTGGGATATGGACAATTGAACGCTGCGGTGGGACGTGGACGTGGACGTTGATGCTGTTTCTTGAGAAACTGCCATAACAAGTGAAGACTGAGAGGAGGGGGCATCTTTACATGCAGTATGGACAGGGGATTGCCTTGCACACACAACAGGGGGTTCTATTGCATGCACAACAGTGGAAGAAGCAGTGGTGACACCCGCTGACACTGGTCGTGGACCCTGGGTTTCGCCCCACAAAGTCGGGTGCTTTGCTGCCATGTGCCTGATCATGCTGGTGGTTCAGGCTGGTAGTTTTGTCACCCCTGCTGATGCTGGCATGACAGGTGGAACATATGGCCTTTTTAGGGTTATCAGCAGAGTCTTTAAAAAAATTCCAGACTCTGGAAGACCTACCGCTTGTACTGGCAACGTCCCTCGTGTTGGTGTTACGGGGAATGGTTGCCTGCCTTCTGTCTGCGGCCACCACACTGCTTCTTCCTGCCTGTTGGGGTACTCTGCCTCCCTCCCCCTGTGTGCTGCTGGCCTCACTCTGCATATCCTCCTTCCACGTTGGGTCAGTTACTAGATCATCCACCACCTCCTCCTCTTCCACTTGCACACCACGATGCTCCTCCTCACTTCCTGGCAATTGTGTCTCGTCATCGTCCACCTCTTGTGACAAATTGCCAACGTCGACTTCCTGTGGCCGTGACTGTTCAAATATTTGGGCATCGCAACATGGGATCTCCTCTTCCACCACTTCAAGCGTATCAGGCGAGGGGCCCAAATATGGAAATGGACCAGTGAACAGCTCTTCAGAGTGTCCAAGTGTGGGATCACTTGCTGTCTGACGACACTCGGCATGGTGGGAGGAAGGAGCATCAGGGTGAGGAGGAGTATGCGGTCGAGACTCACGGCTACTAAGAGTTGACCGTGTGGAAAACAGACCGGAGGTGGTGGTGCCCAGGAAACAAGAAGTATTATCTGCTATCCATTTAATAACCTGTTCACACTGATCAGTTCTCAATACTGGTGTTGTTCTGTGCTTCCCTAGTAATTCGGTAAAGAAGTGGGAGCGAGAAGATGTGGCTGTTGGTTGTGGCACATTTTCACCTTGGCCACGGCCCCGTCCTCTGCACGAACCATCACCAGAACGTCCACTTCCACGTCCCTTGCCACGCGCCTTGCCCATTGTAAATGAAGTAAAATAGCTTACACTTGCACTATCAATGGAAAAAGGGTAAAAAGAGTAGATTAGAACCGTGGAAGAGGAAAACCACAGTTATTGTTTACTGGGGTATACCACACTTTTTTAAATAGAGATATTTGCGGCTGAACAGTGAGCGACACACTCAAACTGCTTTTTTTTTAGATACCAAAGGCCCAAAACTGGATAGTACAGCGATTTGACCCGTGGAACTGCGAAACCACACTGGGATGTCGGGCCTACACAAGACTATTTTCAACGGATATATTTTTGTGTCACAACAGTCAGGAGACACTACTGTTTTTCTTTACGGAAAAAACTACCAAAAGCTGAATAATAGAGATTTTTTACTGTGGGATGGCAAAACCACAGTTATTGTTTACTGGGGTATACCACACTTTTTTAAATAGAGATATTTGCGGCTGAACAGTGAGCGACACAGTCAAACTGCTTTTTTTTTTAGATACCAAAGGCCCAAAACTGGATAGTACAGCGATTTGACCCGTGGAACTGCGAAACCACACTGGGATGTCGGGCCTACACAAGACTATTTTCAACGGATATATTTTTGTGTCACAACAGTCAGGAGACACTACTGTTTTTCTTTACGGAAAAAACTACCAAAAGCTGAATAATAGAGATTTTTTACCGTGGGATGGCAAAACCACAGTTATTGTTTACTGGGGTATACCACACTTTTTTAAATAGAGATATTTGCGGCTGAACAGTGAGCGACACACTCAAACTGCTATTTTTTTAGATACCAAAGGCCCAAAACTGGATAGTACAGCGATTTGACCCGTGGAACTGCGAAACCACACTGGGATGTCGGGCCTACACAAGACTATTTTCAACGGATATATTTTTATGTCACAAAAGTCAGGAGACACTACTGTTTTTCTTTACGGAAAAAACTACCAAAAGCTGAATAATAGAGATTTTTTACCGTGGGATGGCAAAACCACAGTTATTGTTTACTGGGGTATACCACACTTTTTTAAATAGAGATATTTGCGGCTGAACAGTGAGCGACACACTCAAACTGCTATTTTTTTTAGATACCAAAGGCCCAAAACTGGATAGTACAGCGATTTGACCCGTGGAACTGCGAAACCACACTGGGATGTCGGGCCTACACAAGACTATTTTCAACAGATATATTTTTGTGTCACAACAGTCAGGAGACACTACTGTTTTTCTTTACGGAAAAAACTACCAAAAGCTGAATAATAGAGATTTTTTACCGTGGGATGGCAAAACCACAGTTATTGTTTACTGGGGTATACCAGACTTTTTTAAATATATATATTTGCGGCTGAACAGTGAGCGACACACTCAAACTGTTTTTTTTTTTAGATACAAATGGCCCAAAATGGATAATAGAGAGGTTTGAACCGTGGAAGTGCAAAACAACACTTCTTTTTCTCTAGCCTACACCAGACTATTTTCAACAGCTATATTTGTGTCTGAAAAATCAGTCACGCTTTTTTTTTGGTGGGGGGGGGGGACACACCAAAAGGTTAATAAGACGGGTATTTGTACAGTGTGAAGGAGGAAAAAAAAAGGAGGATTTAGATGAAATAAAAAGGATTTTTCCTGGCCCCCGACACCTGGTGCTAAGTCCAGCAATTTCAGCAACAGGAGCACACAGGACTGTAATGCAGCGTTTGCTGGTATAACCACTGTGCCTCCTATACAGCCTGCCTGCCTGGTATCTGGGATGGATATTAGTCCTGAAAAGGACTGTTTGTTTGTTCTGGCAGCCTTTACAGACCCTACACTAACTATTTTGCAGTTTATATCTCTCCCTAAATCAGCAGCGCTGTCCCTACACTGTCTAATCCGGAGCGACTGTGTCCAAG
Organism: Phyllobates terribilis; assembly: GCF_046119375.1. Lineage (NCBI taxonomy): Eukaryota > Metazoa > Chordata > Amphibia > Anura > Dendrobatidae > Phyllobates > Phyllobates terribilis. The sequence goes on along the minus strand of NW_027362768.1, from coordinate 164,702,154 downwards.
ATGGCGGCGCCCGGTTTTAAATACTCGAGGTGACGATGTGCGGCCAGCCAATCACTGTAATGCCCACAACCAACATGGCTGCAGCATTACAGTGACTGGCTGGCAATCCCTGCATGCTCATTGGCTCTGTAAAGAGCGCCAAACATGCAGGGCGGAGACCCGAGCTCCCGTCCGAGTAACCCGGAAATGCTCGGTGCTCGCCGAACATCCCGAGTACCGAGCAGTGTCGAGCATGTTCGCTCAACACTAGTAGTAACAGGTTCTTGTAGCAGCAAGAAGTCTCTTTCTATTCTGAGGGCATCTAATCACTAAAGGCGAAGTGAAATAAGTGTGTTGAAGTCAAGGGGGATTACACTGAAAAGTAGTAAGTTAATTTTTCTCAGAAAGTTTAGTTTTCATATTCAGGTAGATAAATTATTGAACACTCTTCACATAATGCGAATAAAGTTCACCTAGATTCAACAATAAAGTTTGCTAGGAGGCCCATTGGACACTAGTTCATCATTGCTTCTGCTCCTTCATTTTAGCAATCAATTGGGGTCTCGACATGTGAAAAGTTTTCTGAAAGTGCAGTTATACCTAAAGCAATTAGAGCAAATAACATTTGTTAAGCCTCACTCAGACAAGTGTATAACTCGGATGAGTTCTATCTGATGTTTTATCGGATAGCACTCGGACCAATGTTAAGCTATGGGGCAGAGCAGATCTGCATTTTTTTATGCTGATTCAGCATGAGAAATAAATCACAGCATGCCGCCAATGTCTCCGTAAATCGAACCATGCGCACTCATTCAAGTCTATGGGTGGGTGTAAAACATCGGACTGCACTCGGATGTCACCCTAGTGCTGTCCGATTTACGATTTGACACAGACAATGGAGAAATTAAATTCTCCTTCTCCATTGCACCTGTGATAAGATTCTCTCATGTGAGAGAATCGGATCTCAGTAAACTGACACTCGGCTCAAACTCTGATCAGATTTTAAGCCAAGTGTCATTATTACCATAATTGATCCGATTCTCAGGAAGAGAGAATCATTGCTTGTGTGAGCCCTTAACCAAACTTTTTCTTGACACAGGTAACATCTTATCCACATTAATTTTAACCTACATATAACTATAAACATGATGGATCAGAGTGAAGACTAAAGAGTTCGGATAAACCATTAGTCACAAATTAATGCAGCCAAATCAATTAACAAAGGGTGGAAATGATCACATACCACACTGCATTCTTATGAAGAACAGTGTAACATTCATCATTACTTACATTAATATATATTGCAATCTACTTATAATCCATCTTCCCAGTTCAAATTAAAATCAGCTTTTTGGCAGGACCAAATGCACATTAGCATTGCCATAGTATGTGGAAAATCTAGAAATGAGGGACTGGTACAAACCCAGTAAGATCATGGCACAGCATCTTCCTCTCAGCCTATGACAAGCACAAATATATTGCGCTGTTATGCCATGTTTTGTTCTTACCCTTCAGGATGTATAACTTCTTTTCATCCTCCAAGGAGGAAGAGGTCTTATATAATGATTGTCCCTCACTAGTTATTATTTGGAACTTTGTATTAGGAAAATGGTCTTCCGGGGCTCAGTCTGTAGTGCTGCAGGTTTTGTCGTCCTCTAGCTTCAGAGTTTTTCTACATATGAGGCTAAGCTGTATTTACACTGAAAGAGAATTGTGAACGAGTGCTCTTAAAAACACTTATTTCACCATTATCTTGCAGTGTAAATAGGCTGCCGATCACAGTGCAATGCAAAAAATCTTCATTCTATGGCAGCTTATATGCATTGAGCTATCTATTACATGTCTGTTACAGATTGCTCAGTGGACATCATTTACTCTGGTCTGCTGCTGCAAATAGACTATTAAACGATCGCCAATCAGTAAAGGTTTGCCTATCAGCGGTCGTATCATGCTGGTGGTTGGTCTATGTAAAGGGACCCTTAGCCTTTACTTTTCTGTGGATTTTAGTATATTGTTAGCTACTCTGACTTTCTCATTCTGGGCTATTTTTTTAAAAAACCTAACCCTGCTTTCCTCTTCTCCACAACTTTATCCCTGACCTATCTGGTGTGTTCCTTGGTTTTCGTGATGCTATTTGATCCCTAATGTTCTTAAACAAACCTATGAGGCCTTCACAGAACAGCTGTAGTTATACTGAGAATAAATCACACCATTTACTAATTATGTGAGCTCTGGAGGCAATTGGTCACTCGGTATTTCCTTTACCGGTATTAGAAAACAAGGGACTGAATAAAAAATGCACATCACAATATTCAGATTTATATTTTTAAAATATTTAGAAAACCAGGTATCATTTCCTTTTAATTCTTCATAAATACTTGCTACTTTGTGTTGGGATGTCATATAAAATCATAATCTACATTCAAGATTGTGGGTATAATGTGAAAAAATGTGGAAAAGTTCACAGGGTATGATATAATTTTTTTGGTGGGGGACAGTGTGGGGTGGTGTCCTGTGATTTCTATGTACACCCCTGTTTTTGATCATCTTACACTTATGCAATTTTAGAACCAAAAACTGGTGTATGCATTAATAAATGGAGTACATGGCATGGCATCAGAAATATGGAACCTTTTACTTCTATTGCGGTATTCATATCTTCTTCAGCAGGAGTAAGTGTTTCACCTACAGTGGTGGCCAAAAGTATTGGCACCCCTGCAATTCTGTCAGATAATACTCAGATTCTTCCTGAAAATGATTGCAATCACAAATTCTTTGGTATTATTCTCTTCATTTAATTTGCTTGCAAGGAAAAAACACAAAAGAGAATGAAGCAAAAATTAAATCATTGATCATTTCACACAAAACTTCAAAAATGGGCCAGACAAAAGTATTGGCACCCTCAGCCTAATACTTGGTTGCACAACCTTTAGCCAAAATAACTGCGAACAACCGCTTCCGGTAACCATCAATGAGTTTCTTACAATGCTCTGCTGGAATTGTAGACCATTCTTCTTTGGCAAACTGCTCCAGGTCCCTGATATTTGAAGGGTGCCTTCTTCAAACAGCCATTTTGAGATCTCTCCACAGGTGTTCTATGGGATTCAGGTCTGGACTCATTGCTGGCCACCGTAGAAGTCTCCAGTGCTTTCTCTCAAACCATTTTATAGTGCTTTTGGAAGTGTGTTTTGGGTCATTGTCCTGCTGGAAGACCCATGACCTCTGAGGGAGACCCAGCTTTCTCACACTGGGCCCTACATTCTGCTGCAAAATTTGTTGGTAGTCTTCAGACTTCATAATGCCATGCACACGGTCAAGCAGTCCAGTGCCAGAGGCAGCAAAGCAACCCCAAAAACATCAGGGAACCTCCGCCATGTTTGACTGTAGGGACCGTGTTCTTTTCTTTGAATGCCTCTTTTTTTTTTCCTGTACACTCTATGCTGATGCTTTTTCCCAAAAAGCTCGACTTTTGTCTCATCTGACCAGAGAACATTCTTCCAAAACCTTTTAGGCTTTCTCAGGTAAGTTTTGGCAAACTCCAGCCTGGCTTTTTAAAGTCTCGGAGTAAGAAGTGGGGTCTTCCAGGGTATCCTACCATACAGTCCCTTTTCATTCAGACGCCGACAGACAGTACGGGTTGACACTGTTGTACCCTCGGACTGCAGAGCAGCTTCAACTTGTTTGGATGTTAGTCGAGGTTCTTTATCCACCATCCGCACAATCTTGCGTTGAAATCTCTCGTCAATTTTTCTTTTCCGTCCACATCTAGGGAGGTTAGCCACAGTGCCATGGGCTTTAAACTTCTTGATGACACTGTGCACGGAAGACACAGGAGCATTCAGGTCTTTGGAGATGGACTTGTAGCCTTGAGATTGCTCATGCTTCCTCACAATTTGGTTTCTCAAGTCCTCAGACAGTTCTTTGGTCTTCTTTCTTTTCTCCATGCTCAATGTGGTACACACAAGGACACAGGACAGACGTTGAGTCAACTTTAATCCATGTTAACTGGCTGCAAGTGTGATTTAGTTATTGCCAACACCTGTTAGGTGCCACAGGTAAGTTACAGGTGCTGTTAATTACACGAATTAGAGAAGCATCACATGATTTTTCAAACAGTGCCAATACTTTTGTCCACCCCCTTTTTTAGGTTTGGTGTGGAATTATATCCAATTTGGCTTTAGGACAATTCTTTTTGTGTTTTTTCATTGAAGACAAATTAAATGAAGATAATAATACCAAAGAATTTGTGATTGCAATCATTTTCAGGAAGAAACTGAGTATTATCTGACAGAATTGCAGCGGTGCCAATACTTTTGGCCACCACTGTATATGTTGTGCAGATTATTCTTAGCTATATAGTTGCGTAGCTGCCATCACAAGTTTACTATGTATAGCAAATTTACCATATGGGGGTGGAGGGGCAGATGGAGTTAAATCAGACTTTTGTGTTTCTTCATGTCTAGATAATATTCAGGAAACATCTTGCTGCTCCCTATGCTTTTCCCACTTATTTAACAATTGTAATTGTACTTGTTAATCTTTACCTGAACACGTAGCCTCTATAACGGTGTGTAAGTGGTTTAAGTGAACTTTAGAAAAACTCCCTGTTTCTCTACTTTTTTATCATCAGGATATTCCTAACTCATAACTATTAATGGTGTTACCATAATGTTACATTATTGCGATGCTTAATCACACAGTAGGTTCGTAAGTTATCTTCTAGTGTTGAGCAAGCACTAAAATGCTCGGGTGCTCGAAGCTCGGGCCGAGCTCGCCGTGATACTCGGGTGCTCGACCCGAGCAACGAGCCCAATGTTAGTCTATGGGAGACCCGAGCATTTTTGTGGCGGCACCCCCGGCAGTCTTTTAAAAGCCTAAAAAGTGCCCAAAACGATAGTGAGAATGCTCAAATGACATGGGGACAGCATGGGGATCGCCCCAGGAAGCATTTCTGACTCCCAGGTCACTGCTGTCAACAACGTGGTCAGAGGTATTAAGCCACTTTTAAAGGCTCACAATAAAACGTTCAAAAACGAAACTGAAACTGCTTTCCTGTGAAATATGTTAAGGAAGTTCCTTTCCAGGGTAAAGACTTGTGTATAAGGTAAAATAAATAACCCCCCAAAAAAATACTCCTCCACACCTTGGGCTATGTTCACAAGTAGCATTTTTTATGCGTTTTTGCACTTTTGTATTGCTTTAAACCGTGACAAATGCATTCACCAGGAAATGTCATTTTAACATTTTACAATCTTATCTGGCCATGTACTGTGTAACACATGCATACAGTGCTGAAAAGACATAGCATGGGGAAGACCCCTGGAAGCATCTCTGACACCCAGGTCGCTGCCTAAAAGTGTGCCCATCAGAAGTGATCCTTTCCGCATCAGAAGATGCAGACTTGCAACTATCCCCGTGCAAGTCCTTGTTCCAGGGCAGTGTTCAATTGTACCTCCCCCATTCCTTGCAATGCAAGCGCAAGTATGCAGCCTGCCACCCACCCACCCCCAGGCTGCAATACCATACTGCTAGCTTGCTTGCACTTGAAATGGGGCCTTTTAGTTTGGAGGAGGCCAAATCTGGCCACTACCTCATGGCTGCTTCGGAAGCGAGGTATCCATACTCAGTCCCCAGCCGCCCGTCGGCCGGGTGTCCACGCTCAGTCCCCAGCCGCCAGGGGGCGGCCAGGTGTCCACACACGGTCCCCAGCCGCCTGGGGGCGGCCGGGTGTCCATAAACAGTCCCCAGCCGCCCCTATTTCTCCTTGAAACTTCCACGACACTTTTCTTAGCCTGGCCTGCTTTAGGGCAGCATTGGACGAGCCCACCAGAGAACCAGACTCCTCCGGTGGGCCCTGGCTTCTCCATCAGGGGAGTTGAGAGTGCCAAGGTGAGGAGCATGATGATGATGATAGAAGTTAGCATCTGCTTTGTTTTCTTGGAATGCAATCGTAAGGGTGCAACCTGCCACCCACCCACCCCCAGGCTTCAATACCATACTGCTAGCTTGCACTTGAAATGGGGCCTTTTAGTTTGGAGAAGGCCGAAGCTGGCCACTACCTCATGGCTGCTTCGGCAGCGAGGTATCCATACTCAGTCCCCAGCCTCCTGGCGGCCGGGTGTCCACGCTCGGTCCCCAGCCGCCAGGGGGCGGTCGGTTGTCCATACTCGGTCCTCAGCCGCCCCACGGCCGGGTGTCCATAAACAGTCCCCAGCCGCCCCTATTTCTCCTGGGAAGTTCCCCCCCCACACTTTTCTTAGCCCAGCCTGCTTTAGGGCAGCATTGGACGAGCCCACCAGAGAACCAGACTCCTCCGGTGGGCCCTGGCTTCTCCATCAGGAGAGTTGAGAGTGCCAAGGTGAGGAGCATGATGATGATGATAGAAGTTAGTGTCTGCTTTGTTTTCTTGGAATGCAAGCGCATGTATGTAGTAGCGGCTAGGCCTGAGGTGGTCAGCGTTTTGGCGCATATCCTACCTCCTCCGAGGATTAGTGGATGTTATCCTGCTACTATCACAGTTCTATGACTCCCGTTAAAACAAAGCTTCAGGTGATGAATGATGGATGAGGTGGTGGCAAAGGAGAAAGAGCACAAGGAAAAGGGACCATTCACATCAATATCAGGCCAGTCAACCACACATGTCTTGTAGGGTATGTTTCTGTACCAAAAGGAGCGGTTCAGCTACACAGTTATAGGACATGCAGTGAGTGCAATGCCTACCAAAAATTTTGAGGCACTCCAATGCCCCTTGGAAGTGACATGGAGGTCAAAGGGCTTAACTAAACCGTTTTTTCCATTTATAGCAACTGGGTCTCCTGTGCACTGTTGGCCTAAGCAGTGAATGGAAGGCTTTCCAAAAACTATGAGGAAATGCAATGCCCCTTGAAACAGATGTGGATTACAGCATACTAAAAACCTTCTACCCATTATTGGAGAGTGGGTCTCCCTTAGTGTTCGCCTATGCATTGAAAAGCAAAAGCTGACTAAAATTAGGAGGAAATGCTGGAAGAATGGTGGAGGTCGCAGTGGAATAAAAAGACAGTATCAATGCCCCTTTGAAAAGTGGTGGAGGTCGCAATAGCTTAACAAGAAGGTTTTAATGCCCCTTGGAAGAGATGTGGAGGTCGCAGTGGAATAAAAAGACAATATCAATGCCCCTGGGAAAAGTGGTAAGGGTCGCAGTAGCTTAACAAGACGGTTTTAATGCCCCTGGGAATAGTGGTGGAGGTCGCAGTAGCTTAACAAGACAGTTTTAATGCCCGTGGGAAAAGTGGTGGAGGTCGCAGTAGCTTAACAAGATGGTTTTAATGCCCCTTGGAAGAGACGTGGAGGTTGCAGTAGCTTAACAAGACGGTTTTAATGCCCCTTGGAAGAATGGTGGAGGTCGCAGTAGCTTAACAAGACGGGTTTAATGCCCCTGGAAAAGTGGTGGAGGTCGCAGTAGCTTACAAAGACTGTTTTAGTGCCCCTTGGAAGAATGGTGGAGGTCGCAGTAGCTTAACAAGACAGTTTTAATGACCCTTGGAATAATGGTGGAGGTCGCAGTAGCTTAACAAGACGGTTTTAATTCCCCTGGGAAAAGTGGTGGAGGTCGCAGTAACTTAACAAGACGGTTTTAATGCCCCTTGGAAGAATGGTGGAGGTCGCAGTAGCTTAACAAGACGGTTTTAATGCCCCTGGGAAAAGTGGTGGAGGTCGCAGTAGCTTAACAAGACGGTTTTAATGCCCCTTGGAAGAATGGTTCAGGTCGTAGTGGAATAAAAAGACAATATCAATGCCCCTTGAAAAAGTGGTGGAGGTCGCAGCAGCTTAACAAGACGGTTTTAATGCCCCTTGGAAGAGACGTGGAGGTCGCAGTAGCTTAACAAGATGGTTTTAATGCCCCTTGGAAGAGTGGTGGAGGTTACAGTGGAATAAAAAGACAATATCAATGCCCCTTGTAAGAGATGTGGAGTTCACAGTAGCTTAACAAGACGGTTTTAATGACCCTGGGAAAAGTGGTGGAGGTCGCAGTAGCTTAACAAGACGGTTTAAATGCCCCTGGGAAAAGTGGTGGAGGTCGCAGTAGCTTAAAAAGACGGTTTTAATGCCCCTTGGAAGAATGGTGGAGGTCACAGTGGAATAAAAAGACAATATCAATGCCTCTTGAAAAAGTGGTGGAGGTCGCAGTAGCTTAACAAGACGGTTTTAATGCCCCTTTGAAGAGACGTGGAGGTCGCAGTGGAATAAAAAGACGGTTTTAATGACTCTTGGAAGAGACGTCGAGGTAGCAGTGGAATAAAAAGACAATATCAATGCCCCTGGGAAAAGTGGTGGAGGTCGCAGTAGCTTAACAAGACGGTATTAATGCCCCTTGGAAGAGACGTGGAGGTCGCAGTGGAATAAAAAAACGGTTTTAATGACCCTTGGAAGAGACGTCGAGGTCGCAGTGGAAAAAAAAGACAATATCAATGCCCCTGGGAAAAGTGGTGGAGGTCGCAGTAGCTAAACAAGACGGTTTTCATGCCCCTTACAAGAGCCATGCAGTACAGCGTATTAAAAACATTATTCCCATTATTGGGGAGTGGGTCTCCCATAGTCTTTGCCTATGCCTTCCAAGCAAAAGCAGCCAAAAATTAGGACGGATGAACTTGCAATGCAGGCAACATGGACCACGGTCACCCTGGTGGTATAGTGGTGGTGGAGGCTGAGGATAAGGAGAAGAGCAAAATACAGCCGAAATGAGGAAGCGTATACCAATGTGTGGGTGTGAAGCGGTGCATGGGAATACACCTCCCAAAATAACACAGTGGATTTAACTTTATGTTACTCTGCTGTCATTTGGTGGTGATGAGAAATCTGGCCCAATCCAGCCCCCCTTGTTCATTTTGATAAGGGTCAGCTTGTCAGCATTGTCAGTAGACAGGCGAGTGCGCTTGTCAGTTATAATTCCCCCAGCGGCACTAAAAACACGCTCCGATAACACGGCAGGGCAGACCAGGACCTCCAAGGCATACAGAGCGAGTTCATTCCAAGTGTCCAGCTTGGATAACCAGTAATTAAAAGGCACAGAGGAATCACGGAGGACGCTGGTACCGTGGGCAAGGTACTCCCTCACCATCTTTTGAAACTTTCCACTCCTTGTGAGAGTACCCCGCGCCTCAGGGCCTGTAAACTGGGCGGGTCTCAGAAAACTGTCCCAGAATGTTGACAGTGTTCCCCTGCCTCTGCTGGATTGGAGTTGCGTCTCTATCGCCTGTACGCCTTGGTTGGTCAATGAACTGTGACCTCTGCCGCTAGCGTGTTCAGATGGGAATTTTTTTAACAGTTCTGCAGCAAGGGCCTTCTGGTACTGCCCCATTTTTGTAGACCTCTCCACCTCAGGAATAAGAGAGTGAAAGTTCTCCTTGGAGCGGGGGTCTAAAAGTGTCACCAACCAGTAATGACTGTCACCCAACATTTTGACAACACGAGGGTGACGGTTAAGGCAGCGTAACATAAAGTCAGCCATGCGTGCCAGACTGGTAACGGGCAAGACTTCCGTGTCCTCACCAAGAAGACGACTGACCATGCTCTCCTCCTCCTCCTTCCCCCTGTCCTTGGGCCACCCACGCTGAACCGACTGTATGACAGTTGTACAGGTACTACCGTCTACAGTGCATGATACCAGCCCCTGTTCTTCCTCCTCCTCCTCCTCTCCCTCATTGTACCCCAATGCACGTTGGGATGAGATGAGGCTGGGCTGTGTGTAATCACAAATTACGGGTTCTTGATCCATCTCATCATACTCTGGCTGCAATGCCTCCTCTTTAATTCTCGGCAGAGAGCGTTGAAAAAGACAGACAAGTGGGATGCTGACGCTAATGATGGCGTCATCGCCACTCACCTTCTTGGTGGACTCCTCAAAGTTTGTCAGGATGGTACATATGTCAGACATCCAGGTCCACTCCTGAGGTCTTATGTGTGGAGTCTGACCTGAATATCGACGGCCTTGTTGCAGCTGGTACTTCACAACTGCTCTCTTCTACTCACAAATCCTTTGCAACATGTGGAGGGTAGAGTTCCAATGTGTGGGGACATTACACACCAGTCGGGCGGCGGAAGCTGTAGCCGACTTACGAAAATGAGCTGACAGGTGGGGTACTTTGAAAAGCATATCTGGCATCTCGGGGTAAGATTTAAGAAACCGCTGAACCACGAGGTTAAGCACATGAGCCAGGCATGGTACGTGTGTGATCTCGCCTCGCCTCATAGCCGCCACCAGGTTACGGCCATTGTCACACACGACCATGCCTGGATGTAGGTTCAGCGGTCTCAGCCACAGATCTGCCTGCTCTTTCACAGCTGTCCACAACTCACAAGCAGTGTGAGGTTTATCACCTAAGTTTATGAGTTTCAGCACAGCCTGTTGCCGCTTGGCTGAGGCAGTACTGCAGTGCTTCCAGCTTGTAACTGATGTGGTGATATCTGAGATGGAGGCTGAACATGAGGAGAAGGAGGAGGATAATGCGCAGGAGCTGTACACTGTGGGGGCAACTCTGACTGACATAGGGCCCGCAATCCTTGGTGTGGGGAGGATGTGTTCCGTCCCAAGGTCCGACTGGGTCCCGGCTTCCACTATGTTTACCCAGTGTGCCGTCAGGGAGATGTACCGTCCCTGGCCACAAGCACTTGTACACGTGTCCGTTGTCAGGTGGACTCTCCCAGTAACTACGTTGTTGAGGGCACGGCAGATGTTTTGGGACTGTGGTGGACTCTGCGGGGGCTGAAGGTGCAGTGGTGGACTCTGCGGGGGCTGGGGGCGCAGTGGTGGACTCTGCGGGGGCTGGAGGCGCAGTGGTGGACTCTGCGGGGGCTGGAGGCGCAGTGGCGGACTCTACGGGGGCTGGGGGCGCACTGGCGGGCTCTGCGGGGGCTGGGGGCGCACTGGCGGACTCTGCGGGGGCTGGAGGCGCACTGGCGGACTCTGCGGGGGCTGGAGGCGCACTGGCGGACTCTGCAGGGGCTGGAGGCGCACTGGCGGACTCTGTGGGGGCTGGAGGCGCACTGACGGACTCTGCGGGGGCTGGAGGCGCACTGGCGGACTCTGCGGGGGCTGGAGGCGCATTGGCGGACTCTGCGGGGGCTGGAGGCGCACTGGCGGACTCTGCGGGGGCTGGAGGCGCACTGGCGGACTCTGCGGGGACTGGAGGCGCACTGGCGGACTCTGCGGGGGCTGGAGGCGCACTGGCGGACTCTGCGGGGGCTGGAGGCGCACTGGCGGACTCTGCGGGAGCTGGAGGCGCACTGGCGGACTCTGCGGGGGCTGGAGGCGCACTGGCGGACTCTGCGGGGGCTGGAGGCGCACTGGCGGACTCTGCGGGGGCTGGAGGCGCACTGGCGGACTCTGCGGGGGCTGGAGGCGCACTGGCGGACTCTGCGGGGGCTGGAGGCGCACTGGCGGACTCTGCGGGGGCTGGAGGCGCACTGGCGGACTCTGCGGGGGCTGGAGGCGCACTGGCGGACTCTGCGGGGGCTGGAGGCGCACTGGCGGACTCTGCGGGGGCTGGAGGCACACTGGCGGACTCTGCGGGGGCTGGAGGCGCACTGGCGGACTCTGCGGGGGCTGGAGGCGCACTGGCGGACTCTGCGGGGGCTGGAGGAGCACTGGCGGACTCTGCGGGGGCTGGAGGAGCACTGGCGGACTCTGCGGGGGCTGGAGGCGCACTGGTGGACTCTGCGGGGGCTGGAGGCGCACTGGTGGACTCTGCGGGGGCTGGAGGCGCACTGGTGGACACTGCTTGTGTAGTGCGCCGATGGAACACCAGGCAAAATAGTGTCGGCTGGGGACCGAGTACCGAGGGACGGCCACCGCCATAAGGCTGCGGAAGGATTCCGTCTCCACCAGCCTAAAAAGCAGCATTTCCAACGCAAGCAGTCGTGAAATGTGCGAATTTAGGGCTGTGGTGAGTAGGGCATTGGCTGCTAATTTTCGCTTTCATTCAAAGCTCTGGGATATGGACAATTGAACGCTGCGGTGGGACGTGGACATTTATGCTGTTTCTTGAGAGCCTGCCATAACAAGTGAAGACTGAGAGGAGGGGGCATCTTTGCATGCAGTATGGACAGGGGATTGCCTTGCACGCACAACAGGGGGTCTATTACATGCACAACAGCGGAAGAAGCAGTGGTGACACCCGCTGACACTGGTCGTGGACCCTGGGGTTCGCCCCAGAAAGTCAGGTGCTTTGCTGCCATGTGCCTGATCATGCTGGTGGTGGTGAGGCTGGTAGTTTTGTCACCCCTGCTGATGCTGGCATGGCAGGTGGTACAAATGGCCTTTTTGGGGTTATCAGCAGAGTCTTTAAAAAAATTCCAGACTCTGGAAGACCTACCGGTTGTACTGGCAACGTCCCTCGTGTTGGTGTTACAGGGAACTATTGCTCGCCTTCTGTGTGCGGCCACCACACTGCTTCTTCCTGCCTGTTGGGGTACTCTGCCTCCCTCCCCCTGTGTGCTGCTGGCCTCGCTCTGCGTGTCCTGCTGCCACGTTGGGTCAGTTACTAGATCATCCACCACATCCTCCTCTTCCACTTGTGCACCACGGTCCTCCTCCTCACTTCGTGGCAATTGTGTCTCGTCATCATCCTCCTCTTGTGACAAATTGCCAGCGTCGACTTCCTGTGGAAGTGGCTGTTCAAATATTTGGGCATCGCTACATGGGATCTCCTCTTCCTCCACTTCAAGCGGAGCAGGCGGGAGCACAAATATGGAAACGGACCAGTGAACAGCTCTTCAGAGTGTCCAAGTGTGGGATCAGTTGCTGGCTGACGACACTCGGCATGGTGGGAGGAAGGAGCATCAGGGTGAGGAGGAGTATGCGGTCGAGACTCACGGCTACTAAAACTTGACTGTGTGGAAGACAGACCAGAGGTGGTGGTGCCCAGGTAACTGGAAGTATTATCTGCTATCCAATTAATAACCTGTTCACACTGATCAGTTCGCAATACTGGTGTTGTAGTGTGCTTCCCTAGTAATTCGGTCAAGAAGTGGGAGCAAGAAGATGTGGCTGTTGGTTGTGGCACATTTTCATCTTGGCCACGGCCCCGTCCTCTACATGCACCATCACCAGAACCTCCAGTTCCACGTCCCTTGCCATGCGCCTTGCCCATTGTAAATGAAGTAAAATAGCTTACACTGGCACCATCAATGGAAAAAGGGTAATATAAAGGAGATTAGAACCGTGGAAGAGGAAATCCACAGTTGTATTTGTCTGGCCTACACCAGAATCTTTTAAACAGATATATTTGTGACTGAACAGACAGGGAGACACTATTACAGTTTTTTTTACGGCAAAAAATGCCAAAAGCAGGATAATACAGAGATTTGACCAGTGGAACTGCAAAACCACAGTTCTATTTCTCTGGCCTACACCAGACTCTTTTAAACAGATACAGTTATATGAAAAAGTTTGGGCACCCCTATTAATCTTAAGCTTAATGTTTTATAAAAATTGATGTTTTTGCAACAGCTATTTCAGTTTGATATATGTAATAACTGTTGGACACAGTAATGTTTCTGCCTTGAAATGAGGTTTATTGTACTAACAGAAAATATGCAATCTGCATTCAAACAAAATTTGACAGGTGCATAAGTATGGGCACCTCACCAGAAAAGTGACATTAATATTTAGTAGATCCTCCTTTTGCAAAAATAACAGCCTCTAGTCGCTTCCTGTAGCTTTTAATGAGTTCCTGGATCCTGGATGAAGGTATTTTTGACCATTCCTCTTTACAAAACAATTCCAGCTCAGTTAAGTTTGATGGTCGCCGAGCATGGACAGCCCTCTTCAAATGATCCCACAGATGTTCAATGATATTCAGGTCTGGGGACTGGGATGGCCATTCCGGAACATTGTAATTGTTCCTCTGCATGAATGCCTGAGTAGATTTGGAGCGGTGTTTTGGATCATTGTCTTTCTGAAAGATCCATCCCCTGCGTAACTTCAAGTTTGTCACTGATTCTTGAACATTATCGTCAAGAATCTGCTGATACCGAGTGGAATCCATGCGTCCCTCAACTTTAACAAGATTCCCGGTGCCGGCATTGGCCACACAGCCCCAAAGCATGATGGAACCTCCACCAAATTTTACTGTGGGTAGCAAGTGTTTTTCTTGGAATGCTGTGTTTTTTTGCCGCCATGCATAACGCCTTTTTGTATGACCAAACAACTCAATCTTGGTTTCATCAGTCCACAGGACCTTCTTCCAAAAAGAAATTGGCTTCTCCAAATGTGCTTTTGCATACCTCAGCCGACTCTGTTTGTGGCGTGCTTGCAGAAACGGCTTCTTTCGCATCACTCTCCCATACAGCTTCTCCTTGTGCAAAGTGCGTTGTATAGTTGACCGATGCACAGTGACACCATCTGCAGCAAGTTGATGCTGCAGCTCTCTGGAGGTGGTCTGAGGATTTTCCTTGACTGATCTCACCATTCTTCTTCTCTGCCTTTCTGATGATTTTCTTGGCCTGCCACCTCTGGCCTTAACAAGAACTGTCCCTGTGTTCTTCCATTTCCTTACTATGTTCCTCACAGTGGAAACTGACAGGTTAAATCTCTGAGACAGCTTTTTGTATCCTTCCCCTGAACAACTATGTTGAATAATCTTTGTTTTCAGATCATTTGACAGTTGTTTTGAGGAGCCCATGATGCCACTCTTCAGAGGAGATTCAAACAGGAGAACAACTTGCAAATGTCCACTTTAAGTAGCTTTTCTCATGATTGCATACACCTGGCTATGAAGTTCAAAGCTCAATGAGGTTACAAAACCAAAAAAAGTGCTTTAGTAAGTCAGTAAAAAGTAGGTAGGAGTATTTAAAACAAGAAAATGATAAGGGTGCCCATACTTATGCACCTGTCAAATTTTGTTTGAATGCAGATTGCACATTTTCTGTTAGTACAATAAACCTCATTTCAAGGCAGAAACATTACTGTGTCCAACAGTTATTACATATATCAAACTGAAATAGCTGTTGCAAAAACACCAATTTTTATAAAACATTAAGCTTAACATTAATAGGGGTGCACAAACTTTTTCATATAACTGTATATTGGTGTCTGACCAGTCAGGGAGACATTATTACTTTTTTTTACGGCAAAAAATGCCAAAAGCAGGATAATACAGAGATTTGACCTGTGGAAATGCAAAACCACAGTTCTATTTCTCTGGCCTACACCAGACTCTTTTAAACAGATATATTGGTGTCTGACCAGTCAGGGAGACACTATCACTGTTTTTTTTTAACGGCAAAAAATGCCAAAAGCAGGATAATACAGAGATTTCACCCGTGGAACTGCAATACCACAGTTATAGCTATGTGGTGTACACCAGAATCTTTTAAACAGATATATTGGTGTCTGACCAGTCAGGGAGACACTATTACAGTTTTTTTACAGCAAAAAATGCCAAAAGCAGGATAATACAGAGATTTGACCAGTGGAACTGCAAAACCACACTTACAGTTATGTGGCGTTCACCAGAATTTTTTAAACAGATATCTTGGTGTCTGACCAGTCAGGGAGACACTATTACAGTTTTCTTCTACGGCAAAAAATGCCAAAAGCAGGATAATACAGAGATTTGACCCGTGGAACTGCAAAACCACAGTCCTACTTCTCTGGCCTACACCAGACTCTTTTAAACAGATATCTTCATGTCTGACCAGTCAGAGAAACACTATTACAGGTTTTTTTTATGGCAAAAAAAGCCAAAAGCAGGACAATACAGAGATTTGACCCATGGAACTGCAAAACCACAGTTCTATTTCTCTGGCCTACACCAGACTCTTTTAAACAGATATATTGGTGTCTGACCAGTCAGGGAGACACTATTACTGTTTTTGTTTTATGGCAAAAAATGCCGAAAGCAGGATAATACAGAGATTTGACCCGTGGAACTGCAAAACCACAGTTCTATTTCTCTGGCCTACACCAGACTCTTTTAAACAGATATATTGGTGTCTGACCAGTCAGGGAGACACTATTACTGTTTTTTAATGGCAAAAAATGCCAAAAGCAGGATAATACAGAGATTTGACCAGTGGAACTGCAAAACCACAGTTCTATTTCTCTGGCCTACACCAGACTCTTTTAAACAGATATAATGGTGTCTGACCAGTCAGGGAGACACTATTACTGTTTTTTTAATGGCAAAAAATGCCAAAAGCAGGATAATACAGAGATTTGACCAGTGGAACTGCAATACCACAGTTCTATTTCTCTGGCCTAAACCAAACTCTTTTAAACAAATATATTGGTGTCTGACCAGTCAGGGAGACACTATTACAGTTTTTTTACGGCAAAAAATGCCAAAAGCAGGATAATAAAGAGATTTGACCAGTGGAACTGCAAAACCACAGTTCCAGTTATGTGGCATACACCAGATTCTTTTAAACAGATATATTGGTGTCTAACCAGTCAGGGAGACACTATTACAGTTTTTTTTACGGCAAAAAATGCCAAAAGCAGGATAATAAAGAGATTTGACCCGTGGAACTGCAAAACCACAGTTCCAGTTATGTGGCGTACACGAGAATCTTTTAAACAGATATCTTCATGTCTGACCAGTCAGAGAAACACTATTACAGTTTTTTTTTATGGCAAAAAAAGCCAAAAGCAGGACAATACAGAGATTTGACCCATGGAACTGCAAAACCACAGTTCTATTTCTCTGGCCTACACCAGACTCTTATAAACAGATATATTGGTGTCTGACCAGTCAGGAAGACACTATTACAGTTTTTTTATACGGCAAAAAATGCCAAAAGCAGGATAATACAGAGATTTGACCCGTGGAACTGCAAAACCACAGTTCTATTTCTCTGGCCTACACCAGACTCTTTTAAACAGATATATTGGTGTTTGACCAGTCAGGGTGACACTATTACTGTTTTTTTAATGGCAAAAAATGCCAAAAGCAGGATAATACAGAGATTTGACCATTGGAACTTCAAAACTACAGTTCTATTTCTTGGGCCTACACCAGACTCTTTTAAACAGATATATTAGTGTCTGACCAGTCAGGGAGACACTATTACAGTTTTTTTTACGGCAAAAAATGCCTAAAGCAGGATAATACAGAGATTTGACCCGTGGAAATGCAAAACCACAGTTCTATTTCTCTGGCCTACACCAGACTCTTTTAAAAAGATATATTGGTGTCTGACCAGTCAGGGAAACACTATTACTGTTTTTTTTTTTAACGGCAAAAAATGCCTAAAGCAGGATAATACAGAGATTTGACCCGTGGAAATGCAAAACCACAGTTCTATTTCTCTGGCCTACACCAGACTCTTTTAAAAAGATATATTGGTGTCTGACCAGTCAGGGAAACACTATTACTGTTTTTTTTTAACGGCAAAAAATGCCGAAAGCAGGATAATACAGAGATTTGACCCGTGGAACTGCAAAACCACAGTTCTATTTCTCTGGCCTACACCAGACTCTTTTAAACAGATATATTGGTGTCTGACCAGTCAGGGAGACACTATTACTGTTTTTTTAATGGCAAAAAATGCCAAAAGCAGGATCATACAGAGATTTGACCAGTGGAACTGCAAAACCATAGTTCTATTTCTCTGGCCTACACCAGACTCTTTTAAACAGATATAATGGTGTCTGACCAGTCAGGGAGACACTATTACTGTTTTTTTAATGGCAAAAAATGCCAAAAGCAGGATAATATAGAGATTTGACCAGTGGAACTGCAAAACCTCAGTTCTTTTTCTCTGGCCTACACCAGACTCTTTTAAACAGATATATTGGTGTCTGACCAGTCAGGGAGACACTATTACAGTTTTTTTACGGCAAAAAATGCCAAAAGTAGGATAACAAAGACATTTGACCAGTGGAACTGCAAAACCACAGTTCCAGTTATGTGGCGTACACGAGAATCTTTTAAACAGATATCTTTATGTCTGACCAGTCAGAGAAACACTATTATAGTTTTTTTTATGGCAAAAAAAGCCAAAAGCAGGACAATACAGAGATTTGACCAGTGGAACTGCAAAACCACAGTTATACTTATGTGGCGTACACCACAATCTTTTAAACAAATATATTGGTGTCTGACCAGTCAGGGAGACACTATTAAAGTTTATTTTCACGGCAAAAAATGCCAAAAGCAGGATAATACAGAGATTTGACCCGTGGAACTGCAAAACCACAGTTCTATTTCTCTGGCCTACACCAGACTCTTTTAAACAGATATACTGGTGTCTGACCAGTCAGGGAGACACTATTACAGTTTTTTTTTTACGGCAAAAAATTCCAAAAGCAGGATTATACAGAGATTTGACCCATGGAACTGGAAAACCACAGCTCTATTTTTCTGGCCTACACCAGACTCTTTTAAATAGATATATTGGTGTCTGAACAGTAACAGACACACTCAATTTTTTTGGGGGGGGAGGGTGGAGGGATACCAAAAGGTTAATAAGACGCGTATTTGTACAGTCTGACTGAGGAAAAAAAAAGGATTTAGATTAAAAAAAAAGGATTTTTCCTGGCCCCTGAGACCTGGGGATAAGTCTAGCAATTTGACCAACAGGAGCACACAGGACTGTAATGCAGCGTTTGCTGGTATAACCACTGAGTCTCCTATACAGCCTGCCTGCCTGCCTGCCTGATATCTGGGATGGATATTAGTCCTGAGAAGGACTGTTTGTTTGATTTGGCAGGCTTTAGAGACCCTACACTTACTATTTCGGAGTATAAATCTCTCCCTAGCTCAGCAGCACTGACCCTACAGTGGCTGATCCGGAGCGACTGTGTCCAAGATGGCGGCGCCCGGTTTTAAATACTCGAGGTGACGCTGTGCGGACAGCCAATCACTGTAATGCCCACAAACAACATGGCTGCGGCATTACAGTGACTGGCTGGCAATCCCTGCATGTTCATTGGCTCTGTAAAGAGCGCCAAACGTGCAGGGCGGAGACCCGAGCTCCCGCCCGAGTAACCCGGAAATGCTTGGTGCTCGCCGAACATCCCGAGTAGTGAAATGCTCGGGCGAGTAACGAGCAGTGTCGAGCATGCTCGCTCAACAATATTAATTAGTATTGGTCACTCAATTTGTTATTCTCAGGGTAAAGCCTGTTGGCACCACCCACCATGTAATGAGTGTCCCCTTACCTCAATCCAAGCTGGGGTAACAACTTATTTGCAGGGTATATCACTCCACCATTAGGGCTGCAACCCGAATTTCAGGACCCCATGCTGGCAAAATTTGCGGGTCCCCTTGAGACTTCAACCAGGCTCCACCCAAGCTCCATTTCCAACCCTCGAACCTTCCACAGTCCCACCGCCCACTCTTGGAAAAAGTCCACTTCGGAATGTCATCACTAGTGTTGAGCGATACCTTCCGGTATCGGGAAATATCGGATCGGATTGGATCGGACCGATACCCAAAAAATATCGGATATCGCCGATTCCGATACTGGAAACCAATGCAAGTCAATGGGACACAAATATCGGAATGCCATCTCAGCGTGAGAGAATTCTCCTGATTGTTTAAAAGCCGGCGGGTAGTGAAAAGCCGCCGGGCGGTAAAAAGCCGCCGGCTTTTAAACAATCACACAGCCCCATACTGCTTCCCCGCAGCCTCCCATCCCGATCCTCCGCTCCCCCGCCACCTCCCATCCCGATCCTAAGTTAGGACCGGGCGGGGAGCGCAGCACCAAGGAGTGGGGCGCAAAGGACCCGGGCGGGGAAGCAGTGAAAAGACTATACCGCCGGCTTTCCCGTTCTGTGCTGCGCTCCCCGCTCCCTGATATATGTGGTATGAGTATGATTGGTGTGTGCGCGGTGTCTGCCGGTGTTTGCGGGTGTCTGCCGGTGTCTGCCGGTGTTTGTGGGTGTTTGTGGGTGTTTGCGGGTGTCTGCGCGATGTCTGCGTGCAGGCAGACATAGGCCGATGTGACACTACTACTCCCATCAGCCTATGTCTGTCCCCAGTCCACTCGTGCCAGCAGGATCAGCTCGATGGGAGCAGTAGTTCCCATCAGCCTGATCCTGCTATTTAAATTGCCCTACTGTGTCCTTTAAACTGCCCCATATGTTATTTTGGCCCCCATAGGTTTATATTTTTGGCCCTATACATGTTTTATTTTTTTAGGCCCCCATATATTTTTTTTGTTTTTGGTCCCCAATAAGTTTTAAATACATTTCATTGGTGGCCAGTGGTTACCTAAAATAAATTAGTTTATACATTACCTGTCCCCGCCGATCGCCACCTAAAATAAAGTAAAAAATAAAAATATACACCTATACTCACCTAGACACCTAATTCCCCGAAGCCATCGATCTCCTGTAATAAAATAATAAACCACAATTTTATCCTTACCCCTCCGTAGTAGTCCAAATCGAGTGTCCCATGATGATCTCCAGTTTAGAGCAGCCACATAAAATGTGACCGCTCTAAACCGCTGCCGCCGCTGCAATGACAGGGCCGTAAAGCAGCCCCGTCATTGCATAAGCGGGTTCACCGGAGTTCAGACAGCGCTGCTCCGGTGAGCTCCTTTACGGCCCCGCTGACCGTGAGAAATTCCCACGGTACAGCAGGGTCGTAAAGGAGGTCACCGGAGCAGCGCTGACTGAATGCACTCCGGTGACCTCAGTCAGGGGCTCACGCTGCCGGGAGCGGACGTGTTCCCGGCAGTGTGAACATAGAGCAGCAATGACAGCTGTCACATCTCCAGATGTGACAGCTGTGCATGGGAGATCAGCACAGGAACGTGGACAGGTAACTATTTTTTTTTTAGTAAACTAAGAATTAAATAAAATTGTGTGTTTACTTCAAATAAATTATTTTTTTCTGGGTATAGTGTGTGTTTTTTCTTTTTAACACTTTGTAACTTTGTAGGTTAGTAATGGGGGTGTCTTATAGACGCCCATCATTACTAACCTGGGCTTCATGGCAGCTGGCGCTGACATGAACCCCACCACTATTACCCCCTGCCACCGCACCAGGGCAGCGTGGAAGAGCGAGGCTAAGCACAGATTTGGCGCACAAATAGGATGTGCAAAATCTGGGGCGGCTGAGGGCTGATATTATAGCCTGGGAGGGGGCCTATAACCATGGCCCCTTTCTAGGCTATTAATATCAGGTCGCAGCTGTCCGCCTAGCCTTTGCTGGCTCCAATTTATAGGGGGACCCTATTTTTTTTTGGGGGGGGGGGGTCCCACCTGTAGAATGGGCTGTAAAGGCTAAGTTAACTGCTGGGGACTGATATTAATAGCAAGGGAAGGGGCCATGATCATTGGATACTTCCCAGACTATTAAAGCAGCCCTCAGCTTTCTCTCTTTTCCTTAAAAATACTCGTGAGCCCCCTTTCTAGGCTATTAATATCAGGTCGCAGCTGTCCGCCTAGCCTTTGCTGGCTCCAATTTATAGGGGGACCCTATTTTTTTTTGGGGGGGGGGTCCCACCTGTAGAATGGGCTGTAAAGGCTAAGTTAACTGCTGGGGACTGATATTAATAGCAAGGGAAGGGGCCATGATCATTGGATACTTCCCAGACTATTAAAGCAGCCCTCAGCTTTCTCTCTTTTCCTTAAAAATACTCGTGAGCCCACCCTTTTTTTTTTTTTTTTTTTTTCTATGATACATTGAATAGGGGTTGGACTAGGAAATTACATCAAATTGGTCTTTTTTTTTTTTTTCTTCACTCACTTTATTTGTCGTCAAAAACGCACATAGAATCCGCATGCGTTTTTCTGGCAAGGAGATGCAGAAATGGTCAGCAAAATTTCTGCTTCATTTCTGCATCGTGGGCACATAGCCTAATATTGGCGTGACCCCATGAATTTCGGGCTTAGGGCCAGCGGATAATACAAAGCTGGCCCTAACCCCTTTATTACCCAGTGAGCCACCGCACCAGGGCCCTGGATGAGTTGGGTACAGCGCCAGAAGATGGCGCTTCTATGAACGTGACATTTTCTGGGGTGGCTGCGGACTGCAATTTGCAGCGGGGGGGGGGGGGGGGGCAGAAAGCTTGGGCCACCCTGCGCTGTGGATTCCAGCCCCCAGCTGCTTGGTTGTACCTGGTTGGACACAAAAATAGGGCGAAGCCCCATGTATTTTTTTTTTTAATTATTTCATGAAATTCATGAAATAGTAAAAAAAAAAAGGGGTTTCCCTATATTGTTGTGTCCGGCCAGGTACAAATAGGCAGCTGGGGGTTGGGGGCAGCCCATTCCTGGATGCTGTACCTGGCTGGCATACGAAAATATGGCGAAGCCCATGTCAAAATTTTTGGGAAATATAAATTAAAAAATAAATAATAATTAAGGGACTGCATCTTTATTAACCCCTCAAGTGTCATTTAGTGTTAAAATAAAGGATTTATTAAAAAAAAAATTGGCGTGGTTCCCCCATAATTTTAGTCTCTAGCGGAGGTTAAGCAGACGGCTGGGGCCGATGTTTGAAGCCTGGGAAGGGGGTAATACCCACGGAGCTTCCCAGGCTACTAATATCAGCCCCCAGCTGAATATCTAGCCTTTACTAGCTATTAAAATGGGGGACCCAAAAAAAAATGACATGGGGTCCCCCCTATTTTAATAGCTAGCAAAGACTAGGCAAACAGCTGGGGCTGATATTAATAGCCCAGGAAGGGTGCCATGAATATTGTCCCCCTCCCAGGCTAGAAACACCAGCCGTCAGCCGCCCCAGAAATGGCACATCCATAGGATGCGCCAATTCTGGCACTTAGCCTCGCTCTTCCCACTGCCCTGTAGTGGTGGCAGTGGGGTAATAGGGCTGGGGTTGATGTCAGCTTATAATGCCAGCTGACATCAAGCCCAGGTTAGTAATGGAGAGGCGTCTATAAGACACCCCTATTACTAACCCCATAGTCAAACTTAAAAAAAACACAAACACCCAGAATAAAGTCCTTTAATTGAAATAAAGACACAATTCTTTATTGTTCTAAATTAAACCATACTTACCATCACGCCCATTCCAGCTGAAGCCAACGATCTCCTGCAATAAAAGTAAAATAATAAAGCAACCTCATCCTCACTTTTCCATGGTTCCCACGACGGCTCCAGCTCTGCTACATTCACATGACAGGCTGGACTGCAGCAGAACGCTGCCATCCAGCTTGCCATGCCGCAGACACTGAGAAGCTCCTCAGTGAAGCTCCTCAGTGTCTGGTTGTGACGGCATAAAGATGAGCCGAGGTCATGTCCAATGAACTCAGCTCACCTCATGCATGTCACTGACAGCGTGGGAAAATTCTCCTGAGCTTGCAATGAGCATGAGAGAATTCTCCGGCTGAAGCGCTGAGTGCAGGAGAATTCTCCCACGCTGTCAATGACGTGCATGAGGTGAGCTGAGTCCATTGGACATGACCTCGGCTCATCTTTATGCCGTCACAGCGAGACACTGAGGATCGCAAGCATGCCTGCGCTTCTCAGTGTCTGTGGCATGGCAAGCTGGATGGCAGCTTTCGGCTGTGATCCAGCCTGTCATGTCAATGTAGCAGAGCTGAAGCTGTCGTGGGAATCATGGAAAGGTAAGGATGATGTTGCTTTATTATTTTACTTTTATTGCAGAAGACATTGGCTTCAGCTGGATTGGGCGTGATGGTAAGTATGGTTTAATTTAGAACATTAAAAAATTGTGTGTTTATTTCAATTAAAGGACTTTATTCTGGGTGTTGTGTTTTTTTTAAATACTTTACTAGAAATTCATGGCGGTCATGTCTAATATTGGCGTGACCCCATGAATTTTGGGCTTAGGGCCAGCTGATAATGCCAAGCTGGCCCTAACCCCTTTATTACCCAGTGAGCCACCGCACCAGGGCCCTGGATGAGTTGGGTACAGCGCCAGAAGATGGCGCTTCTATGAACGCGACATTTTCTGGGGTGGCTGCGGACTGCAATTTGCAGCGGGTGGGGGGCCAGAAAGCTTGGGCCTCCCTGCGCTGCGGATTCCAGCCCCCAGCTGCCTAGTTGTACCTGGCTGGACACAAAAATAGGGCGAAGCATCACGTATTTTTTTTTTTAAATTATTTCATGAAATAATTTTAAAAAAAGGGCTTCTTAGTAGAATTAACCTACAAGGAAAGAAAGGGTTTATTTTTATTCCGATATTTGTGTCCCATTGACTTGCATTGGTTTCCGGTATCGGAATCGGCGATATCCGATATATTTTGGGTATCGGTCCGATCCAATCCGATCCGATATTTCCCGATATCGGAAAGTATCGCTCAGCACTACAGACCACATATTACCACCATATAGTGACTGGATAATACCACATACAAGGGACAAATACCGCCCACCATGACCAGACCACATATTACCACCAGATAGTGACTGAATACTACAATACTGATCATTAATACAAAAAACAATACTAATATTACCAGAAGTGCCATTATACATGGGAGCTTTGTACACAGTATACAGTGTATAGTCAGTTTACTGGTAATACAGGGACTCACCAGTGACATTATACACAGGAGTTCTGTATATAGTATACAGTGTATAGTGTCAGTGTACAGGTAACACACGGACTCACCAGTAACATTACACACAGAAGCTCTGTATATAGTGTCAGTGTACAAGTAATACAGTGATCAACAGGGATATTATGCACAGGAGATTTGTATATATAGTGTACAGGTAATACAGGGATCACTTGTGACATTATACACAGGATATCTGTATATAGTGTCAGTGTTTAGCAAATATTGATTAATTGAGACTGGTGGGCGGGGGATAGCAAATGGAGAGGAATAGAGCCTCAATTCATCACCATTTGCTGTCCCCCACCCACCAGTCTCAATTCATCACCATTAGCTGTCCCCCACCCCCAAGTCTCAATTCATCACCATTTGCTGTCCCCCACCCCCAGTCTCAATTCATCACCATTTGCTGTCCCCCACCCCCCAGTCTCTATTCATCACCATTTGCAGCCCCTCACCTCCCAATCTCAAGTCATCATCACCATTTGCTGTCCCCCACCCATCAGTGTCAATTCATCACCATTTGCTGTCCCCCACCCCCCAGTCTCAATTCATCACCATTTGCTGTCCCCCATCCCCAGTCTCAATTCATCACCATTTGCTGTCCCCCACCCCCCAGTTTCTATTCATCCCCATTTGCTGTCCCCCACCCCCCAGTTTCTATTCATCCCCATTTGCTGCCCCTCACCTCCCAATCTCAAGTCATCATCACCATTTGCTGTCCCCCACCCCCCAGTTTCTATTCATCACCATTTGCTGCCCCTCACCTCCCAATCTCAAGTCATCATCACCATTTGCTGTCCCCCACCCCCCAGTTTCTATTCATCACCATTTGCTGCCCCTCACCTCCCAATCTCAAGTCATCATCACCATTTGCTGTCCCCCACCCATCAGTGTCAATTCATCACCATTTGCAGTCCCCCACCACCAGTGTCAATTCATTACCATTTGCTGTCCCTCACCCACCAGTCTTTATTCATCACCATTTGCTGTCCCTCATCCCCCAGTCTTTATTCATCACCATTTGCTGTCCCCCACCCTCAGTCTCAATTCATTACCATTTGCTGTCCCCCACCCTCCTAGTCTCTATTCATCCCCATTTGTGATTACTTTCTCATGCCGAATTGCCGAGAAAATAATCGCAGATCTGCCCTGCCCCATAGTATAACAGTGGGCCGAGTGTTATCCGATAAAACAACAGATAGCACCCGGCCGTGTTATACACCAGTGTGAGCGAACCCTTTTATTGACATACAGCCCAAATGACATAGCCAGCCAGCAGTGGCACACATCTAAATTGAGTACGCTTCCAAATTTGGTCCAAAACCAATAGGGCATCACAAATACACAGGCTTTTATGAAAATACTACCGGAGGGACGCTTACCAACATACGTGTTTTCCCCATCAGGATCATGTAGTCGCCCCCCGCAGGCTTAGCGCCAGCTCCCAGCCGCTGCTCACGTCTCATGACACATAGCTGCTGTAGCCAATGACTGAGCTGTGTGACTGAATTTACTGAAAAAAGGGCAGCTTTTGAGTTAAAAAAGGTGAATAATTTTATTTTCAGCAGCCTGTGTATGCGGCTTATTCAATTACCCCAAAAGGCCCAAGTTTAATGGGCTGAAACATAGCATACACAGGCTAAAAAAGTGCAAGTATAAAAAATCTATTTCTCTTTCTTATATCCTGACAGCCTCAATTATATATATATAGAAAGAATCCAAAGTCAGGAATAACCCAGCACCAACTTCATAATTGAGTTGCAGTAAAGCAAATATTATAACTCTTATGACTGATTGACGGCCCCTCTTGTGCACAAGGGCAGTCAA
The DNA here is from genome assembly GCF_046119375.1 of Phyllobates terribilis. Lineage (NCBI taxonomy): Eukaryota > Metazoa > Chordata > Amphibia > Anura > Dendrobatidae > Phyllobates > Phyllobates terribilis. The sequence goes on along the minus strand of NW_027362768.1, from coordinate 164,675,862 downwards.
CATCTCTCCTATAATGTGACAGGTTCTAATTATAATGTAACATGGATCTTTCTCTGTTGTTCCATACGTTGTCCCATTAATCCCCAGCCCTGGTCTCCCAATAACACAGTGACCGGGCTCCAATCACAGAGCTGTCCTCTCGCTTCCTGCAGGTTGCACCCAGATAACTGTAACATTTGCAGGTTCTTGTGACAGAAGCTGTGGCCCCGCCTGGGGTTGTCTCAGCTTCTTCTCTCGTTACTCACATACTTATATTACATTTTATAATGGTGATGACTGTGTTAATTGAGATGTCCTGCTATTCCTGCATCCCAGTGTCAGGTGTGAGCAAGGAAAGGGGATGATATTCTGTGCAGGTACCTGCCTCATGAAACTAGTTGGCACTGCCCACTTTATTTAAGCCATTGTCACCTTCCAGGCCTCACACTTACCTTTATCAGCCAGGAGGATCTACAGGGATTATCTGCACTCAGGTGAGGATGGAAAATCTCATTTTTTTTGTCATTCATTCCTGGAAAATGATTTGTTTATTCCAAGTTATTTTACTTAAAGTTCCTGTGACAGTATCTGAGAAAAGACAGAAAATTATATGTATTTATCCAAAGTCAATGGTCCACTGTGTCTTGTAAACAGGATTTGGGCTAAATAATGTGGACTATTAGGAGGCTTTATGATAGATAGATTATATATACAGTACAGACCAAAAGTTTGGACACACCTTCTCATTTAAAGATTTTTCTGTATTTTCATGACTTTGAAAATTGTACATTCACACTGAAGGCATCAAAACTATGAATTAACACATGTGGAATTATATACTTAACAAAAAAGTCTGAAACTACTGAAAATATGTCTTATATTCTGGGTTCTTCAAAGTAGCCACCTTTTGCTTTGATGACTGCTTTGCACACTCTTGGCATTCTCTTAATGAGCTTCAAGAGGTAGTCACCGGAAATGATTTTCACTTCACAGGTGTGCCCTGTCAGGTTTAATAAGTGGAATTTCTTGCCTTATAAATGGGGTTGGGACCATCAGTTGTGTTGTGCAGAAGTCTGGTGGATGCACAGCTGATAGTCTTACTGAATAGACTGTTAGAATTTGTATTATGGCAAGAAAAAAGCAGCTAAGTAAAGAAAAACGAGTGGCCATCATTACTTTAAGAAATGAAGGTCAGTCAGTCCGAAAAATTGGGCAGACTTTGAATGTGTCCCCAAGTGCAGCTGCAAAAACCATCAAGCACTACAAAGAAACTGGCTCACATGAGGACCGCCCCAGGAAAGGAAGACCAAGAGTCACCTCTGCTTCTGAGGATAAGTTTATCCGAGTCACCAGCCTCAGAAATCGCAGGTTAACAGCAGCTCAGATTAGAGACCAGGTCAATGCCACACAGAGTTCTAGCAGCAGACACATCTCTACAACAACTGTTAAGAAGAGACTTTGTGCAGCAGGCCTTCATGGTAAAATAGCTGCTAGGAAACCACTGCTAAGGACAGGCAACAAGCTGAAGAGACTTGTTTGGGCTAAAGAACACAAAGAATGGACATTAGACAAGTGGAAATCTGTGCTTTGGTCTGATGAGTCCAAATTTGAGATCTTTGGTTCCAACCACCGTGTCTTTGTGGAATGCAGAAAAGGTGAACGGATGGACTCTACATGCCTGATTCCCACCGTGAAGCATGGAGGAGGAGTTGTGATGGTGTGGGGGTGCTTTGCTGGTGACACTGTTGGGGATTTATTCAAAATTGAAGGCATACTGAACCAGCATGGCTACCACAGCATCTTGCAGCGGCATGCTATTCCATCCGGTTTGCGTTTAGTTGGACCATCATTTATTTTTCAACAGGACAATGACCCCAAACACACCTCCAGGCTGTGTAAGGGCTATTTGACCAAGAAGGAGAGTGATTGGGTGCTACGCCAGATGACCTGGCCTCCACAGTCACCAGACCTGAACCCAATCGAGATGGTTTGGGGTGAGCTGGACCGCAGAGTGAAGGCAAAAGGGCCAACAAGTGCTAAGCATCTCTGGGAACTCCTTCAAGATTGTTGGAAGATCATTTCCGGTGACTACCTCTTGAAGCTCATCAAGAGAATGCCAAGAGTGTGCAAAGCAGTCATCAAAGCAAAAGGTGGCTACTTTGAAGAACCTAGAATATAACACATATTTTCAGTTGTTTCACACTTTTTTGTTCAGTATATAATTCCACATGTGTTAATTCATAGTTTTGATGCCTTCAGTGTGAATGTACAATTTTCAAAGTCATGAAAATACAGAAAAAACTTTAAATGAGAAGGTGTGTCCAAACTTTTGGTCTGTACTGTATATATATATATATATATATATATATATATATATATATATATATATATATATATAAAGGAGAGGCTATGAATATGTCCTTTGCAGTTGAAGTAGCAGTTAAATATGTTTCAGGCTCCAAATCAGCAAGTGTATGGATAGATATCCTGTCTAACTACTGCAAAGGGGGCGCTAATGTTCACTCTATCATCTGACACTGAACAAGTAGCAAATGCTGAAAGATTTGATCTATGAAACTTGAATCGTGGGGAGTAAGATGCTGGATATAACTCAGGATCAGTACAGGAGCAGTAATGTAATGTATGTACTGTGAGGCAGTGACTGGGATCATATACGAGGGACGTTATATCTCCCCCAGAATGTGCACAGAGATTTATTAAACCCATTGGAGTGCATGGCAGTCACAGACACAGCTGCGGCTGCAATGCAGGAATGAAGGTGGGCATTGACCTGGTCAGACTATCTGGCTAAGACAGATTAAGTAAAACCCGGCAGGGTGTTCATTTCTTGGAGGAGGCTACAGGAAGGCAGTGGGGCGGCCTCCTCCCTCCAACCCGGGTTTTCCAGTGGCTCTTGCCACAGGTCCTTTGAAAACCCTGCACTATGGATTAGTGTTGTTCAGTCTTGGGACCTGCTAGGACCACAGCAGGAAAAGCTCCGCGGGCCTGTGAGTAGCTGAACCCACGCCTGGGAAGGCTCTGCACCCATCAGGCTCTGAGCGGCCCGGCGCGGCCGTTGCCCCCGGCAACCATTGTTATGGACTTGTGTTAACTCGGCTGCGAACCGGAGGACTTTCTGTTACCTGTGAGTTTGCTGAATAAAAGCTGCTTATGTTGGACTTGCTTGGGTTACTGCCTCAGTTACTGCACAGTGTGAACACCGCCGCCTTACAGTACACAGTGACTGCACCAGCAGAATAGTGAGTGCAGCTCTGGAGTATAATACAGAATGTAACTCAGGATCAGTACAGGATAAGAAATGTAATGTATGCACACAGTGACTCCACCAACAGAATAGTGAGTGCAGCTCTGGAGTATAATACAGGATGTAACTCAGCATCAGTACAGGATAAGTAATGTAATGTATGTACACAGTGACTGCACCAGCAGAATAGTGAGTGCAGCTCTGGAGTATAATACAGGATGTAACTCAGGATCAGTAATGTAATGTATGTACACAGTGACTGCACCAGCAGAATAGTGAGTGCAGCTCTGGGGAATAATACAGGATGTAACTCAGGATCAGTACAGGATCAGTAATGTACTGTATGTACACAGTGACTGCACCAGCAGAATAGTGAGTTCAGCTCTGGAGTCTAATACAGGATGTAACTCAGGATCAGTACAGGATAAGTAATGCTATGTATTCACAAATGAATAAACTTTTCTAATCCTCGTTTTCTGTAAATCTATTTATTTATCTGTTTTCTAACAGATATCTCAGACATATCTATTTTTCTATTTCTAAATTTAGGAGTGGGTCAAATTTGAACCCTAAACAGGTTCCTCCACTATAATGAGTGGAGCTACTTGGAAAACTATTTCACAACAGTGAATCTACATCTTTGTCGTTCTTCATGAATATCTATTATCAATCTGACCATATATTTATTTGACCATTCTTTTAAATATCTATCTCTAAACAGATTTGTTACAAACCATCATAACTGCCATTTTTAGGAAAAAATTAATAATAAAAAGAATAAGAAACAAAAAAAGCTAATTTCATGAGATTGAGGTATCTGTAGAATTACAATCTATGTGTATAAATTCAGCATCATATTAATGAATAAACAGTCATTAATAAACTCAATGATATCAACTGTTTTCTGAACATTTTTAAAGATTAGAAATGTTCTATTTATTTAGGCAATCTTTGGTAGAAAAAAGTGCAATAAAATGTGAAAACCATGGGTCACAAGGAGCTTTTTTTTTATTATAAGGAAACATTTAAGTTGTGACTGAGTGTTAATACTAAACTTAAATGGATTTCTCATTTATACATCCACAGACACTGAGGACACAAGGAAAAGGTCTGAGACTCTGATCTCAGAATGAACTGGAAGGCGCTCAAGCTCGGGCTGCTCCTTGCAGGTAAGTGGATGAATCTTTGCACTGGACATTGGTCCTGAAACAGAAATTTTCATGAATTTTCACCTCCTCCATCCTTTCAAAAATTCCAAAAGTCTTGAAACCTGCAATCATTGTTCGGTCCCTCCTTCAGCATTTTTGAAACATTAAGCCCTCTACCTTTCAAGGAAAACGTCATCAGAAACAGCCTTTTGGTTTTTATGATCCCTCACTATAGGATGAGTTATGATAAAAACTAACACTTCTTTTATAACGTTGGGCCCATACCCAGGAATCACTATTTTCAATAGCTGGTAATGGACACCTGTGCTATATACATATACGGCATGTCTGCTACACTATAAATATATTTTTAGGAATGAGATTTCCTATTTTTCTGCAGTAAAGCAAATTTTTGGAACTGTTCTTGTAGCACTCGGGCAAGATCTCTGCTCTCATCATATATTATAACAATATTACACCTTTAGAAGGAACCAGTCACCTCCACATTATTTACCTGCATATATGGGCTAAACTGCAGGTAAACACCATTTATATACTGTTTAGCCAACTTACAGGAGCAGATAGAAGAAGCTTCCAGTTATCAGGGCGGTGCAGGGAGCCATTATAGTCACTGTTCACTATAAAGTGAGTGCGGCTGTGATCATTCCCCTGCACATTTATTGACAACCAGCTCAGGAACAGAACGGATCATATACAGTAAGAATAGGGACAATAAATTAGATAATCACTTTAATGGTTGATCTATCAGCTTACTATGCTGCCATTAAAGAATGCACAGGACGTATAGTTTAAGAGCGGTGGTATTTATGAGCAGAGCGCCGCCCCCGCCTCTCCCAGACCCTCTGCATTGACTTACAGGCCGCTATACATATTTACACACAGCAATACAGCAATCCCTGTTCTGAACAGTGGGGGGAGCTGTGGAGGGGCAGCGCTCTTCTCATAAATAACACCGGCCTCAAATTGTGTTTTCAATGTTATTTTTCAGAATTGCTAGTAGCCAAATGGCAGATGCAATATAATGTCTTAAATAAGGCAGCATATTAGGCTGATTAATTGCTTTAAAGCCAAACAATATCTGGAGTAAAGGTGGCACCAATGTGCGAAAATGCATCATCCAGAGTGAGCCATGGGATAAATTGGGGCATCTTCCTCCTGCCTGGCACCTGCCTGTTACTGTTGTAAACCAATGGCTAAAATTCTCAGTATCCGGCCCTGAGACTGGTGACATAAAAAGCCAGATATAAATGTAGATGACATGTAGGTAACATCACACAGCTAATGCATAATCTGTATTTTTCTGTATACAGCCTTGAGCCTGGGAGCTGACGCACAAACGACAACTGGTAAGTAGAGAAGATTTTAAGTAAAAAATCAAAAGGTCTGAACCATGCTTCAAATACCACCAGCACTGAGCCTCCAACTACCACACAGCCTCCCACCAGCAATGAGCCTCCAACTACCACACAGCCTCCCACCAGCACTGAGCCTCCAACTACCACACAGCCTCCCACCAGCACTGAGCCTCCAACTACCACACAGCCTCCCACCAGCACTGAGCCTCCAACTACCACACAGCCTCCCACCAGCACTGAGCCTCCAACTACCACACAGCCTCCCACCAGCACTGAGCCTCCAACTACCACACAGCCTCCCACCAGCACTGAGCCTCCAACTACCACACAGCCTCCCACCAGCACTGAGCCTCCAACTACCACACAGCCTCCCACCAGCACTGAGCTTCCAACTACCACACAGCCTCCCACCAGCACTGAGCCTCCAACTACCACACAGCCTCCCACCAGCACTGAGCCTCCAACTACCACACAGCCTCCCACCAGCACTGAGCCTCCAACTACCACACAGCCTCCCACCAGCACTGAGCCTCCAACTACCACACAGCCTCCCACCAGCACTGAGCCTCCAACTACCACACAGCCTCCCACCAGCACTGAGCCTCCAACTACCACACAGCCTCCCACCAGCACTGAGCCTCCAACTACCACACAGCCTCCCACCAGCACTGAGCCTCCAACTACCACACAGCCTCCCACCAGCACTGAGCCTTCAACTACCACACAGCCTCCCACCAGCACTGAGCCTCCAACTACCACACAGCCTCCCACCAGCACTGAGCCTCCAACTACCACACAGCCTCCCACCAGCACTGAGCCTCCAACTACCACACAGCCTCCCACCAGCACTGAGCCTCCAACTACCACACAGCCTCCCACCAGCACTGAGCCTCCAACTACCACACAGCCTCCCACCAGCACTGAGCCTCCAACTACCACACAGCCTCCCACCAGCACTGAGCCTCCAACTACCACACAGCCTCCCACCACAACTGAGCCTCCAACTACCACACAGCCTCCCACCAGCACTGAGCCTCCAACTACCACACAGCCTCCCACCAGCACTGAGCCTCCAACTACCACACAGCCTCCCACCAGCACTGAGCCTCCAACCACCACACAGCCTCCTACCAGCACTGAGCCTCCAACTACCACACAGCCTCCCACCAGCACTGAGCCTCCAATTACCACACAGCCTCCCACCAGCACTGAGCCTCCAACTACCACACAGCCTCCCACCAGCACCCTAGCCTCCAACTACCACACAGCCTCCCACCAGCACTGAGCCTCCAACTACCACACAGCCTCCCACCAGCACTGAGCCTCCAACTACCACACAGCCTCCCACGAGCACTGAGCCTCCAACTACCACACAGCCTCCCACCAGCACTGAGCCTCCAACTACCACACAGCCTCCTACCAGCACTGAGCCTCCAGCTACCACACAGACTCCCACCAGCACTGAGCCTCCAACTACCACACAGCCTCCCACCACAACTGAGCCTCCAACTACCACACAGCCTCCCACCAGCACTGAGCCTCCAACTACCACACAGCCTCCCTCCAGCATTGAGCCTCCAACTACCACACAGCCTCCCCCCGGTACTGAGCCTCCAACTACCACACAGCATCCAACCCGTACTGAGCCTCCAACTACCACAAAGTCTCCCACCAGCACTGAGCCTCCAACTACCACACAGCCTCCCACCAGCATTGAGCCTCTAACTACGGCACAGCCTCCCACCACAACTGAGGCTCCAACTACCACATAGCATCCAACCAGTACTGAGGCTCCAACTACCACACAGCCTCCCACCAACACCGAGCCTCCAACTACCACACAGCCTCCCACCAGCACTGAGCCTCCAACTACCACACAGCCTCCCACCAGCACTGAGCCTCCAACTACCACACAGCCTCCCACCAGCACTGAGCCTCCAACTACCACACAGCCTCCCACCAGCACTGAGCCTCCAACTACCACACAGCCTCCCACCACAACTGAGCCTCCAACTACCACACAGCCCCCCACCAGCACTGAGCCTCCAACTACCACACAGCCTCCCACCAGCACTGAGCCTCCAACTACCACACAGCATCCAACCAGCACTGAGCCTCCAACTACCGCACAGCCTCCCACCACAACTGAGCCTCCAACTACCACACAGCCTCCCACCACAACTGAGCCTCCAACTACCACACAGCATCCCACCAGAACTGAGCCTCCAATTAACACACAGCCTCTCACCACAACTGAGCCTCCAACTACCACACAGCATCCAACTAGCACTGAGCCTCCAACTGCCAAACAGCATCCAAGCAGCACTAAGCCTCCAACTACCACACAGCATCCAACCAGTACAGAGCCTCCAACTGCCACACAACCTTCCACAAGCACTGAGCCTCCAACTGACACACTGAGCCTCCAACTGCCTCCCACCAGCACTGAGCCTCCAACTACCACACAGCCTCCCACCACAACTGAGCCTCCAACTACCACACAGCCTCCCACCAGCACTGAGCCTCCAACTACCACACAGCATCCAACCAGCACTGAGCCTCCAACTACCACACAGCCTCCCACCAGCACTGAGCCTCCAACTACCACACAGTCTCCCACCAGCACTGAGCCTCCAACTACCACACAGCCTCCCACCAGCACTGAGCCTCCAACTACCACACAGTCTCCCACCAGCACTGAGCCTCCAACTACCACACAGCCTCCCACCAGCACTGAGCCTCCAACTACCACACAGCCTCCCACCAGCACTGAGCCTCCAACTACCACACAGCCTCCCACCAGCACTGAGCCTCCAACTACCACACAGCCTCCCACCAGCACTGAGCCTCCAACTACCACACAGCCTCCCACCACAACTGAGCCTCCAACTACCACACAGCCCCCCACCAGCACTGAGCCTCCAACTACCACACAGCCTCCCACCAGCACTGAGCCTCCAACTACCACACAGCCTCCCACCAGCACTGAGCCTCCAACTACCACACAGCCTCCCACCACAACTGAGCCTCCAACTACCACACAGCCTCCCACCAGCACTGAGCCTCCAACTACCACACAGCCTCCCACCAACACTGAGCCTCCAACTACCACACAGCATCCCTCCGGCACTGAGCCTCCAACTACCACACAGCATCCCTCCAGCACTGAGCCTCCAACTACCACACAGCCTCCCACCAGCACTGAGCCTCCAACTACCACACAGCCTCCCACCAGTACTGAGCCTCCAACTACCACACAGCCTCCCACCAGCACTGAGCCTCCAACTACCACACAGCCTCCCACCAGCACTGAGCCTCCAACTACCACACGGCCTCCCACCAGCACTGAGCCTCCAAATACCACACGGCCTCCCACCAGCACCGAACCTCCAACTACCACACAGCCTCCCACCAGCACCGAGTCTTCAACTACCACACAGCATCCAACCAGTATGGAGCCTCCAACTGCCACACAGCATCCAACCAGCACTGAGCCTCCAACTATCACACAGCATCCAACCAGTACAGAGCCTCCAACTGCCACACAACCTTCCACAAGCACTGAGCCTCCAACTACCACACAGCATCCAACCAGTACTGAGCCTCCAACTGCCACACAACCTTCCACAAGCACTGAGCCTCCAAATACCACACAGCATCCAACCAGCACTGAGCCTCCAACTACCACACAGCCTCCCACCACAACTGAGCCTCCAACTACCACACAGCCTCCCACCAGCACTGAGCCTCCAACTACCACACAGCCTCCCACCAGCACTGAGTCTCCAACTACCACACAGCATCCCACCAGAACTGAGCCTCCAATTAACACACAGCCTCTCACCACAACTGAGCCTCCAACTACCACACAGCATCCAACTAGCATTGAGCCTCCAACTGCCACACAGCATCCAAGCAGCACTGAGCCTCCAACTACCACACAGCATCCAACCAGTACAGAGCCTCCAACTGCCACACAACCTTCCACAAGCACTGAGCCTCCAACTGCCACACAGCCTCCCACCAGCACTGAGCCTCCAACTACCACACAGCCTCCCACAACAACTGAGCCTCCAACTACCACACAGCCTCCCACCAGCGCTGAGCCTCCAACTACCACACAGCATCCAACCAGCACTGAGCCTCCAACTACCACACAGCCTCCCACCACAACTGAGCCTCCAACTACCACACAGCCTCCCACCACAACTGAGCCTCCAACTATCACACAGCCTCCCACCAGCACTGAGTCTCCAACTACCACACAGCCTCCCACCACAACTGAGCCTCCAATTAACACACAGCCTCCCACCCCAACTGAGCCTCCAACTACCACACAGCATCCAACCAGCAATGAGCATCCAACTACCACACAGCCTCCCACCAGCAGTGAGCCTCCAACTACCACACAGCCTCCCACCACAACTGAGCCTCCAACTACCACACAGCATCCAACCAGCACTGTGCCTCCAACTACCACACAGCCTCCCACCACAACTGAGCCTCCAATTAACACACAGCCTCTCACCACAACTGAGCCTCCAACTACCACACAGCATCCAACCAGCACTGAGCCTCCAACTACCACACAGCCTCCCCCCAGCACTGAGCCTCCAACTACCACACAGCCTCCCACCAGCACTGAGCCTCCAACTACCACACAGCCTCCCACCAGCACTGAGCCTCCAACTACCACACAGCCTGCCACCAGCACTGAGCCTCCAACTACCACACAGCCTCCCCCCAGTACTGAGCCTCCAACTACCACACAGCATCCAACCCGTACTGAGCCTCCAACTACCACAAAGCCTCCCACCAGCACTGAGCCTCCAACTACCACACAGCCTCCCACCAGCATTGAGCCTCTAACTACGACACAGCCTCCCACCACAACTGAGGCTCCAACTACCACATAGCATCCAACCAGTACTGAGCCTCCAACTACCACACAGCCTCCCACCAGTACTGAGCCTCCAACTACCACACAGCCTCCCACCAACACTGAGCCTCCAATTAACACACAACTTTCCACAAGCACTGAGCCTCCAACTACCACACAGCCTCCCACCAGAACTGAGCCTCCAACTACCACAGCCTCCCACCAGCACTGAGCCTCCAACTACCACACAGCCTCCCACCAGCACTGAGCCTCCAACTACCACACAGCCTCCCACCAGCACTGAGCCTCCAACTACCACACAGCCTCCCACCACAACTGAGCCTCCAACTACCACATAGCATCCAACCAGTACTGAGCCTCCAACTACCACACAGCATCCAACCAGTACTGAGCCTCCAACTACCACACAGCCTCCCACCAGCACTGAGCCTCCAACTACCACACAGCATCCAACCAGTACCGAGCCTCCAACTACCACACAGCCTCCCACCAGTACTGAATCTCCAACTACAACACAACCTCCCAAATTTTCTAGAGGATTTGATGGAAGTTACAATATTTTACTTGCTATTTGTGCAGTTGCTCTGGAGGGCTCCGTCCCCCACAAGTTCTTACCACCCAACAGTAAAGTGGATAGGACCTACCAGGATGGGGCCCAAACTATTTCAGGAGGGTCCCCTATAGCAACGGCATGGTCTGCTTTAATCTCTCGGCATTCTATTAAATATTCAGTTCTTTCATTTTAGTTCAGGTTTACTTTTATATTTTTTTTTACAAGATAAGAATAAATAATAGAATCGAAAACAGAATGAATTCAGCACTGCAAAAATAACTACAGAGCCGCACAATGTAGATATCCCCACACAGAGCTAAAATAATACTGATAATCGTGCTATACAATGTCTATATTAATGACAACCCCTTCAGCCGGGCGACTAATGTTAGCAATTCATCTGTTCAGATTGTATTGCGGCGTGGGATGGTAGCCATAGGTGAGGCACTTGTCTTCAGCGCCCCGGCACGTTACATAAAAGTGTGGGTCCTGGCTGGGTGTGTGGACTTGTGCTGTGAAGGCATTACGCCCATGCAGGTTGCATGTAACCAATCTTGCTGGTTTGCCAGGACCAGATGTTTCATAGTTCAATGAGGAAGACCACCTTTCCAAAATAACTTGGTAAGGGTTATATACAAGGGATAGCAGGTGCAAAGTGTTATGCACATTTCCTTTACAGTATAAAGAATTTTCCACACAGTATCCTTGCTCTGTAGTTTACTCCAGGGCTAGTAAGGCACACTGTTTCTCCCTACTTTGCCACAGCACAGCTTTACCGCTGCAGTCCTGATCAGCTCCTTATTTATTCTTCGGTTCAACGTTCTTTTTCTTCCACTACTGGCACCCTGGAGCCCTTGCTCTCTGGACCCCCACTAGTTCCATGTACTCAGTCCTGTTTAGGCCCATTACCTTCTGCGTTACAAACTCTAGGGTTTGCAACTCGGTGTCCTCTCCAAGGACCCTTCTCCAGAAGGCCACTCTGCCTCGTCATCCACTTTTCTTTAGAATCACACTGTTCCTTGCCTTAGTCTCCTCTCACTATGGATCACCCTTTTGGCAGTACTGCTCACTTCGCACTCTAAACTCAAACTCCTTAACTTACAAAAAGCAGTCACTTGCCCTAAAACTAAATCCAACCACTATGGGCTAGTCCTAAATAGTAAATCTATCCTAACTTACGCTATCATCACTACCTATGCTACAGTCAACTATCTACATCCCTATACTATCTGTGTTATTCACTGTGCCTTACATTACGCATTACTTATCTTACATTACTACACACTATACATTATACATTATGCATAACCGTATCACAATACATTACAACACAATTCACATGACACAAAATATACAAAAACACAAGACACTATTCACATTACATCACAACTAGTGATGAGCGAGCATACTCGCAAGTACTCGGTACTCGCCCGGGCATCTCAGTACTCGAGATGCTCGGAGCTCGTCGAGTACTTGCGAGATGCTTGGGTGGATGCTCGGGTCCCCTCCCTGCATGTTTGGCATTACAGTGATTGGCTGGCCGCACAGCGTCATCAGGTCTATATCAGACCTGGCGCCGCTGTGCTCGTCAGTCTACTCCGCAATCAAGCAGTGTAAGGAGAGGTGCTGCTGAGCTAGGGAGAGATTTGCTTGTGTATTAGGTAGTGTAGGGAGAAAACAAGTACATTACACATATCCATCTCAACAAACAGTCCTTCTGAGGACTAATCCATCTGCAGAGATATCAGGCAGGCACTGTATATAGGCAGGCAGGCAGTGTATATCGCAGACTGCAGTGCATATAGCACAAGAGGCTCCATTCCAGTTCTGCCTTCTCCTGCTGTTAGACATTTCTAGACAAAGGCCCAGGTCTCAGGGGCCAGGAATACATTTTTTTGGATCTTAATCCTCATTATTTGCTTAAAAAGTAATCCAGAGTGTACAGTTTTTCTGCTTCCATTTGCTTGTTGGCACTGCAGAATACAGTCAGGTCTTTTCCATATTACAGCACTAAAAATCCATCTATTTAAAACTGTGGTTTGTCCGTCACACTGATCACATATAATTGTGCTGAAAATTCTGCCTTTTCTGGCATCCATTCTAATTTTTTTTTAGTGTGTCAACAAAGTTTTTGACACCGGTTTGCTTTTCAAAATAGTTACCTACAGGCCAGGTATTCAAAACTGTGGTTTGTCGGTCACACGGATCACATATACGTTTTCTGAAAATTCTGCCATTTCTGGCTTCCATTCTATTTTTTTTTCAGTGTGTCAACAACGTTTTTGACACTGGTTTGCTGTTCAAAATAGTTACCTACAGGCCAGGTATTTAAAACTGCGGTTTCTTCATCACACGGATTACATATAACTTCGCTCCAAATTCAGCGATTTTGTAGTCAGCGTGGAAGATATTGTCCTCCATTTAAAATGGGAAAGGCGCATGGCAAGGGACGGGGGAACTGGACGTGATGGTGCATGCAGAGGCCGAGGCCGTGGGCAAGCTGAAATTGTGCCACAACAAACACCTACATCTTCTCGCCCGACCTTCCTGTCCCAATTCCTTGGGGACCCCAGCACACCACTACTGAACCCAGAGCTGTGTCAAAAGGTTGTTGGTTGGATAGCGGATAATGCTTCCAGTCACCAGGGTCCAGGAACAGTGTCTGCGGGTGGCACCATTGCTTCTTCCGCTATTGTGCATGCAAGCCAATCCCCTGTCCATGGTGCATGTGAAGATGCCTCCTGCCCTGCACCTGTTATTGCACACTCTCAAGTAGCAGCATCAGGAAGCACGTCAACGTCCTTGTCCCAACGCAGTTTTCAGATGTCAATACCCCAGTCCTTGGAACGTAAGCGCAAATACGCAGCCAGTGCCCCACAGGCCACACTACTAAATTCCCACATTTCCCGACTGCTTGCGCTCGAAATGTTGCCTTTTAGGCTTGTGGAGATGGAAGCATTCCACAACCTGATGGCGGCGGCCATCCCTCGGTACTCGGTCCCCAGCCGCCACTATTTCTCCCGGTGTGCCGTCCCTGCATTACACAAGTACGTGTCCAAAAACATTAGCCGTGCCCTCAACAACGCAGTTACCGGGAAAGTCCACCTAACCACGGACACGTGGACAAGTGCTTGTGGGCACGGACGCTACATCTCGCTGACGGCACACTGGGTTAACATAGTGGAAGCCAGGACCCAGTCGAACCTTGGGACGGAACATGTCCTCCCAACGCCAAGGATTGCGGGCCCTTGGTCAATCAGGGTTGCCCCCACAGTCTACAGCTCTTGCACCTCATCCGCCTCATCCTCCTCCTCCTCTTCAGCCTCCATCTTCGAAATGACCACATCAGTCACAAGCTGGAAGCACTGCAGCACTGCCTTGGCCAAGCGGCAACAGGCTGTGCTGAAGCTAATATGCTTAGGTGACAATCCGCACAATGCTAAAGAGTTGTGGACAGCTCTGAAAGAGCAGGCAGATCTGTGGCTCACACCGCTGAACCTAAAGCCAGGCATGGTCGTGTGTGTGACAATGGCCGGAACCTGGTGGCGAGCTCACACACATACCATGCCTGGCCCATGTGCTTAACCTCGTGGTTCAGCGGTTCCCCAAATCCTACTCGGAGCTGCTGGATCTGCTTGTCAAAGTACGCCGCCTGTGTGTCCATTTTAGAAAGTCACCTACAGCTTCCGACGCCCTTGCAGTGTTTCAGCAGCGTTTGCAGCTTCCGGCTCGCAGACTGGTATGTGATGTCCCCACGCATTGGAACTCTACACTGCAGATGTTGGGAAGGATTTGTGAGCAGAAGGCCATCGGTATTCAGTTCAGACTCCACACATAAGACCTCATGAGTGGACATGGATGTCAGACATATGTACCATCCTCCAAAACTTTGAGGACTCCACCAAGATGATGAGCGGCGATGACGCCATAATTAGCGTCACCATCCCACTTCTCTTTCTTCTGAAATGCTCTCTGCTCACAATCAAAGAGGATGCATTGCAGGCGGAGCACGATAAGATGGAGCAGGGAACCATACAGAGTGATTACACACAGCCCAGTCTCATCTCATCCCAAAGTGGTTTGGGTGACAATGAGGAAGAAGAGGAGGAGGAAGAACAGGAGCTAGTTTCATTCGCTATAGACGGTACTACCTGCACAATGGTTGTACCGCCTGTTCAGTGTGGATGGCCAGAGGACAGAGAGGAGGAGGAGGAGGAGAGCATGGTCAGTCATCCTCTTGGTGAGAACATGGAAGTCTTGCCTGTTAGCAGTCTGGCACACATGGCTGAGTTTATGTTACGCTGCCTTTCCCATGACCCTCGCATTCTCAAAATTTTGGGTGACAGTCATTACTGGTTGGTGACACTTCTAGACCCACGGTACAAGGAGAACTTTATATCTCTTATTCCTGAGGCGGACAGGTCTACAAAAATGGGGCAGTACCAGAAGGCCTTTGTTGCGGAACGATTAAAAAATTTCCCATCTGAAAACGCAGGCAGCAGAGGTCACAGTTCATTGGACAACCAAGGAGTACAGGTGAGAGAGACACAACTTCAATCCAGCAGAGGCAGGGGAACACTGTCAAAGTTCTGGGAGAATTTTCTCAGCCCCTCCCATCGCACAGGCCCTGAGGCGCGGGGTACTCTCACATGGAGTGCAAAATTTGGGAAGATGCTGAGGGAGTACCTTGCCGACCGTACCAACGTCCTCCGTGATTCCTCTGTGCCTTATAATTATTGGTTATCCAAGCTGGATACGTGGAATGAACTGGCTCTCTACGCCTTGGAGGTCCTTGCCTGCCCTGCCACTAGCGTTTTATTAGAGCGGGTTTTTAGTGCCGCTGGTGGAATTATAACTGATAAACGCATCCACCTGTCAACTGAAAATGCTGACTGGCTGACTCTTATAAAAATGAACAAGGGCTGGATTGGGACAGACTTCTCAACACCACTGAATGATAGCAGCATCCAATGTCTTTTTTTGGGAGGTGTATTCCCATGCACCTCTTCACACCCACACATGGGTATACATTTCCTGATTTTGGCTATTTGCTCTTGTCCTCCTCCCTCTCCTCACCCTCATCCTCCACCACCACATCACCAGTGTGACCGTGGTCCGTGATGCAACACCCACATAATTTTTTTAAAGGGTGTTTATGATGCCCGTAAAAAATTTTTTTAGAAAGTATGTTCATGTATACCCCCCAGGGGTAAATGTTTGTCAGCCAATACACTTAGTGCATGGGCATTACAAGTATAGGAGACCCGCTCCTTTCTAATGGGAACATTTTTTATGAGGCTCTCCTCCACGTCTCTTCCAAGGGGCATTGGAGTGCCTCCCAATTTTTGGCAGCCCTTGCATTCACTGCATAGGCCAACACTATGGGAGACCCACTTCCTAATAATGGGAACATTGTTTTCAGGAGGCCATCCTCTAAGTCTCTTCAAAGAGACATTGGGGTGCGTCCAAATTTTGGGCAGCCCTGCCACTCACTGCAT
The DNA here is from genome assembly GCF_046119375.1 of Phyllobates terribilis. Lineage (NCBI taxonomy): Eukaryota > Metazoa > Chordata > Amphibia > Anura > Dendrobatidae > Phyllobates > Phyllobates terribilis. The sequence continues at coordinate 164,659,143 of NW_027362768.1, read as the reverse complement.
ACGCAATAACAGTATAGGAGACCCACTCTTTAGTAATGGGAAAAATAAAACATAGCCGGCTGATGGCTCTCTAAGAATAGTGAGGGCCAACTGCTGGCCCTTTTAGAATAGTAAAAGCCGCCTGATGGCCCTGTAAAAATAGGCTTTGTGACTTTCAGAGTCCCTCCTTCATAAATGAAAAATGATGTGTCTGATGATATCTCACACACCACATGGCCAGGTAAGGTTGTAAAATGTTAAAATGACATTTCCTGGTGAATGCATTTGTCACAGTTGAAAGCAATGCAAAAGTGTAAAAACTCATCAAAAACACTAAGTGTGAACATAGCCCAAGGTGTGGATGAGTATTTTTGTTTTTGGTTATTTATTTTGCTTTATATACAAGTCATTGCCCTGGAAAGGATGTTCCTTAACATATTTCCCAGGAAAATGCATTTTTGTTTAGTTTTTGTATGTTTTATTGTGAGTCCGTAAAAGTGGCGTAATACATCTGACAACGTTGTTGACAGAAGTGACCTGGGAGTCAGAAATACTTCCAGGGGTCTTCCCCATGCTCTTCCCATTTGAGCACTGTTCCCATCGATTTGGGCAATTTTTAGGCCGTCTGCAGACCATCGGGGGCAGCCGCCTGAAAAATGCTCGAGTTTCCCATAGGCTTACATTGGGCTCATTGCTCAGGTCGAGCACCCGAGTATTCCAATGTGCTCGACCCGAGCATCGAGTACCCGAGCATTTTAGTGCTCGCCCATCACTAATCACAACACATCACACTGACACGATTGGTGTCTTCGGGGGTAGGAACGCTGTATAGTACAGTCCATGATCCTTACATTCCTCCTTTCTTCATTTCGTCATTGACCATCCTGACACCCAGAAGACACCAACACAGGGCACAATACTACTTATACAACAATCTCCTTCCCGGAGGCAAGTAAGGTCCTTTTCTTTGGTGCGTCAGCATGACTTCGGTCCCACAAAGTTGGGACTTCGTGTCCATGACACTGTCCATGTCTGACAAAGTCTATTGTCACCAGTCAGTCTGTAGGACCATGACAGTCATTTAGAGTAATTTCTGCACCTTAACTAAATAGGATCCAGTCCTTGACTGAGGGTGTAAGACACCCCAAAAAATGACAAAGTCTTGGCTGTTCGTTGCCATCAACATGGGAAAGTCCCAGATTATGTAAGTCTCTCACTTGCTCGAGCTCTGGGCCAATGCACACGTGGCCATGTTCAAATCCAGGCTTCATTGGCCTCTACTCTCTTTATATACATGGCTGATTGTGCTCCCTGGGCCTCTTACACTATGGCCAGATTGGTCGCTACCTCTGGCAGTCCCGGAATCCTGTCTTCTGCCAAAAATTCACAAAAGCTTCACAATCTTGGGTGTTGCCACCTTCTGGCCAGACTGGATGGCCGCCGGCTCCCCGCTTTCCTCTGTCCTAATCGGAGAGACTACGACTGCTACCAGCCAAGCAGTTCCTTCTCCTTCAGGAACTTCCTTCTGCACACTAGGCCCAGGCCGGAGGGTGCTAGCATTAACGTACAACTTGTGTCTGCTCCCTTCCTCCATGACAAAGTCGAAGACTCGTCAGTGGTCAGAATGCTTCATGGTGCCCCTGGTCATCTGTCAGGTGAGTTTCTCTCAGTCAGGACTGTCCAACTGGGCCTGGAACCATTGCTCCTTATTTGTCTTGGCCTGGACCACTCCCACAATCCACTTCTCTCGTGAGGTGAGAGGCATGTTTCCAGGGCTGAATATTACCTCTGGACTTGGTGGAGGTGCCTCCGTTGTTGGAGGGGAAGCCTTTAAGGTCAGAGACGGAATCTTCAGCAAGGGTGGGGGACACAGCAGACACAAAGCTAAGAAGGCTTTAAGGCTTTCAGTTCATCCGAGGCTGAGGCCTATATCTGATTTGGAGTCGAAGTATCAGGCAACCTTTCCCGCCATGCCGCTCGCCTTCACCTCTCGCTCCACCAAGGCTATAAGCCTCCGCTACTCATTGCATCCCGGTCCTCCTCGATTGGGTACGCCGCACAAGAGCCTAGTGTGCTGCATCCACACTGTTCCATCTGACACGTCTTCTCGCTCTTTCGTTTTCGACTTACAACCCATAAATGGTGCAATCTCTTCTGTCTCCTGAAGCCCATCATGGCACCGCCTTTCACTTGTTGGAGTCCTCTGTGACTCACCATCCCATTTCTCAGTCGTCTCCACCTGTTCCCTTGGGCCACATCTTACTAAGCGGATCTTCTCTTTCCACCTCACTCTGCGACAATGGTCACTCCTCGTTGGAGGCTGGCGCTCTTGATTTCGGCACTCCCCTCTGTAGGCGTACCTGTTGAAGGGATGTACACCACTTTGTACCCTCTTACTTCTCCCACACCCATGTTGGGCGGGTCCGCCTTGCTGTTTCGTGCCACTCACCGCCATTTTGCAGTCCTTGTTTACAGCCGTCTCAGACGGTGTACCTGTCGCCATCCTTCTTGTACCCCAAGTGTAACACCGCACGGGGCACTCATCTTCGGTGCCCCGGCATGCTACATGAAAGTTTGAATCCTGGCTTTGTGAGTGAGGGCATTACGCCTGTCCAGGCTGCATGTAACTGATTTTGCTGGTTTGCCAGCACCAGATGTTTCACAGTTCAATGACGGAGACCACTAAACCTCCAAAATAAACTCTTTACTGAACGGTAACTTGGTAAGGGTTACATACAAGGGATAGTGGGTACAAAGTCTTATACATGTTTCATTTACATTATGAAACATTTTCCATAAAGTATCCTTCTTCTGTAGTTTTCTCCAGGGCTTTCAAGGCACAATATCCAGTTTTATTGCAACAGTCCTGATCAGCAAGTCTCATTACTTCTTTGGTTCCGGGTCCTTTTTCTTCTACTACTGGAGCCCTGGAACCCTTGCACTTGAGACCCCACTAATTCCATCTACTCATTCCTGTTTAAGCCAGTTACCGTCTGCGTTACAAGCTCTAGCGTTTGTGACTCAGTGTCCACTCCAAGGACCTTTCTCCGGAAGGTCACTCTGTCTCGTCAGCCACTTTTCTTTAGAATCACACTATCCCCCGCCTTAGTCTCTTCTCACAATGGATCACCTTTTTGGCAGCACTGCTCACTTTGCACTCCAAACTTGAACTCCCTAACTCACAGGAAGCAGTCCCTTGCCATAACATTAACCTTACCCACTAAGGGCTAGTTCCATACATCCTAACTTAACCTATTGCCACTACCTATGCTAGAGTTAACTATCTACAGGGTTGTGAAAAAAAAATTGCCCCCTTCTTGATTTCTTATTTTTTTGCATGTTTGTCACACTTATGTTTGTTTTGGGAACAGAAACACTTATTAGACAAAGATAAAAGAAGTAAACACATAGTGCAGTTTTCAAATGAATGTCTTTATTATTATGAGAAAAAGAAATCCAAACCTACAGGGCCCTGTGTGAAAAAGTGATTGCACCTATCCCTTTAAAACATCAATTAACTGTGGTTTATCACATTTTTGGAAGCTGAGTTCAATTTCCCCAGCCACACACAGGCTTCATTGCTGCCACGCCTATTCTCAATCAAGAAATCACATAAATAGGATCTGCCTGACAAAGTGAAGTAGACCAAAAGATCCTCAAAAGTTAGACATCATGCTGCGATCCAAAGAAATTCAGGAACAAATGAGAAACAAAGTAATTGCGATCTATCAGTCTGGAAAAGGTTACAAAGACCTTTCTAAAGCATTGGGACTCCTGCGAACCACAGTGAGAGCCATTATCCACAAATGGTGAAAACATGGAACAGTGGTGAACCTTCCCAGGAGTGGCCGGCTCACCAAAATTACTTTAAGAGTGCAGCGACAACTCATCCATGAGGTCACAAAAGACCCCACATTCAAAGAATTGCAGGCCTCACTTGCCTCAGTTAAGCTCAGTGTTCATGATTCCACCATAAGAAAGAGACTGGGCAAAAATGGCATGCATGGCAGAGTTCTAAGACAAAAAACACTGCTGAGCAAAAAGAACATAAAGGCTCATCTCAGTTTTGCCAGAAAACATAGAAAACATCTTGATGATTGCCAAGACTTTTGGGAGAAGACTCTGTGGACTGACAAGACAAAACTTTTTGGGAGGAATATGTCCCATTACATATGGCGTAGCATTTCAGAAAAGGAACATCATACCAACAGTAAAATATGGTGGTGGTAGTGTGATGGTCTGTGGCTGTTTTGCTGCTTCAGGACCTGGAAGACTTGCTGTGGTAAATGGAACCATGAATTCTGCTGTGTACCATGTATCTTGAAGGAGAATGTCCGGCCATCTATTTGTAATCTTAAGCTGAAGCGCACTTGGGTTATGCAGCAGGACAATGATCCAAAACACACCAACAAGTCCACCTCTGAATGGCTTAAGTAAAACAGAATTCTGACTTTGGAGTGGCCTAGCCAAAGTCCTGGCCTTAATCCAATTGAGATGCTGTGGCATGACCTTAAAAAAGAGGTTCATGCTCGGAAACCCTCCAATGTGGCCGAATTACAACAATTTTGCAAAGATGAGTGGGGCAAAATTACTCCAGAGCATTGTAAAAGACTCATTGCCAGTTATCGCAAATGCTTGATTGCAGTTGTTGCTGCTAATGGTGGCCCAACCAGTTATTAGGTTTAGGGAGCAATCACTTTTTCACATAGGGCCCTGTAGGTTTAAATTTTTTTCTCTTAATAATAAATACCTTCATTTAAAAACTGCATTTTCTGTTTAACTGTGTTATCTCTGTCTAATATTTAAATTTGCTTTGTGATCTGAAACATTTAAATGTGACAAACATGTAAAAGAATAAGAAATCTGGAAGGGGGTAACATGTTTTCACACCACTGTACATCTCTATACTATCTGTCTTACTCACTAAAAGATTAAGAAATCAGGAAGGGGGTAACATTTTTTCGCACCACTGTACATCCCTATACTATCTGCCTTACTCACAATTGCTATGGCCCCACCATCAGTATTTGGTCAGTATTTTTCCTCAGTATTTGTAAGCCAAAACCAGTAGTAGGTCAAAAATGCAGCATTGGTGACTTGTTTTTATTATACCTTTATCTCTGATTGTTCCTCACCTGGTTTTGGCTTACAAATGCTGAGAAAAAATACTGACCAAATACTGATAGTGGGGCCGTAGCCTTAGCCTTACACAACACATTACTTATCTTACATTACTACACACTATACATTATACATCATGCATAACCATATCACAATACATTACAAAACAATTCACATGACACGATATATACAGAGACGCAGGACACTATTCACATTACATCACAACACATGATACTGATGCAATTGGTGTCTTCAGGAGTAGGAACGCTGGAGCACAGCCCACCATCCTTACAAGATCACAAACACTTTACAAACCCAATACTTACTGGCATCATCATCATTAGTTTTTATACATCAGTAGTGAAAAAAATTTTCAAGAACAAAAACTATTTATTCTGTTAGAAATTGAAAGGTATCGGTAAAAAATAAGATACTTTACAGTTGATCTAATTTGTTATTCGCACCCATAGACTTGCGTAAGCGAGTCTCGTCCAAAATATGGAATAGACTAGTGCATGCTGCAATTCTTTTACATGGACCAAAAAAACTGTCATCTCAACAGCTCAACTGAATAACATTGGTCCGAGTGCTGTCTGTGTGTGATCAGTTTTTTCCATGGACATCACTCAGACCGAAAATACAGCTTGTGTGAACGTATCCAAATGATGAGGATTATATATATAGATCATGCTTTTCTCATGAGTGCTATCAGTACACCTGTGAGATGAACAGCAGGAGCAGGGCTGGTACATATAATGAGTTTCATTCACTACCCCATCGGTCTTCCTCCTGTCATGTTAGTACTAGTGATGAGGACGTGCTCACCACTACTCGGTACTCACCCGAGCATCATGGTGCTCGACAAGCTCGGCGCTCGACGAGTATTTCCGGGTTGCTCAGGCAGGAACTCGGGTTCCCTCCCTGCATGTTTGGCGCTCTTTAGAGAGCCAATGAACATGCAGGGATTGCCTGCCATACACTGTAATGCCGTAGCCATGTTGGTTGTGGGCATTACAGTGATTGGCTGGCCGCACAGCGTCATCAGGTCTATATCAGACCTGGCGCCGCCGTGCTCGTCACAGTCACTCCAGATTAGACAGTGTAGGGAGAGCTGCTGCTGTGTCAGGGAGAGATTTGGTTGTGTATTAGGTAGTGTAGGGAGAAAAACCATACATTACACATATCCATCTTAACAAACAGTCCTTTTGAGGACTAACTAATCCATCTGCAGAGATATCAGGCAGACAGTGTATATAGGCAGGCAGGCAGGGTATATAGCAGACTGCAGTGCATATAGCACAAGAGGCTCCATTCCAGTTCTGTCGGCTGCTGCTGTTAGATATTTCTGGAAATAGGCCCAGGTCTCAGGGGCCAGGAATAATTTTTTTTGCATCTTAATCCTCATTATTTGCTTAAAAAGCAATCCAGAGAACAAGGTTTTTGTGCGCCATTTGCTTGTTGGCACTGCAGAATACAGCCAGGTCCTTTCCATATTACAGTGCTAAAAATCCATCTATTTAAACTGTGTTTTCTCCATCACACGGATCACATATATGTTTTCAGAAAATACTGCCATTTCTGGACTCCATTAAAAAAAAAATTCAGTGTGTCAGCAAAGTTTTTGACACTGGTTTGCTGTTGAAAACAGTTACCTACAGGCCAGGTATTTTAAACTGTGTTTTCTCCGTCACACGGATTACATATACGTTTTCAGAAAATACTGCCATTTCTGGCCTCCATTAAATATTTTTTCAGTGTGTCAGCAAAGTTTTTGACACTGGTTTTCTGTTCAAAACAGTTACCCACAGGCCAGGTATTTAAAACTGTGTTTTCTCCGTCACACGGCTCACATTTACGTTGTCAGAAAATACTGCCATTTCTAGCCTCCATTAAAATTTCTTTCAGTGTGTCAGTGAAGCAATTCACAGCAGTTTGCTGGTCAAACTACTTACCTACAGGCCAGATGTTTAAAACTCTGTTTTCTCCGTCACACGGATCATATATAAGTTTGCTCCAAACTCAGTCATTTGTAGTGACCGTGGTATATACTGTCCTCCTTAAATGGGCAAGGCTCGTGGCAAGGGACGGGGAACTCGGCGTGATGGTAATGGTGCATGCAGAGGCCGAGGACAAGGCCATGGGCAAGCCGAAATTGTGCCACAACAAACACCCACATCTTCTCGCCTGACCTTCCTGTCTCAATTAATAGGGGACCACAGCACACCACTATTGAACCCAGAGCAGTGTCAAAAGGTTGTTGGTTGGATAGCGGATAATGCTTCCAGTCACTTAGCCACCACCACCACCCCCCTGTCTTCCACACGGCTAAGTCTCAGTAGCCGTGAGTCTGGATCGCATATTCCTCACCCTGATCCTCCTTCCTCCCACATTGCCGAGTGCCTGGAGACAACTGATCTCACATTTGGAAACTCTGAAGACCTGTTCACTTTTTCATTTATAGATTCGGGCCTCTCGCCCGGTCCACTTGAAGCTGGGCATGAGGAGATCGTGTGTAGCGATGCCCAAATATTTGAGCAGCCACGGTCACACAAAGGCGATGGTGGGAAAGTGTCACAAGAGGTGGTCGATGATGAGACACAATTGCCAGAAAGTCAAGAGGAGGACCAGGGTGCGGAAGTTGAAGACGAGGTGGTGGATGATATAGTAACTGACCCAACCTGGCAGGAGGACATGCAGAGCGGAGATAGCAGCACATAGGGGGAGGGAGGCAGAGCACCCCAACAGGCAGGAAGTAGCAGTGTGGTGGCCGCAGACAGAAGGCAGGCAACCGTTCCCTGTAACACCAACATGAAGGAAGTTGCCAGTACAACTGTTAGGTCTTCCCGAGTCTGGTTGTTTTTTAAAGACTCTGCCGATAACCCCAAAAAGGCCATTTGCAACACCTGCCAGGCCAGCATTAGCAGGGGTGGCAAAACGACCAGCCTGACCACCACCAGCATGATCAGGCACATGGCAGCAAAGCACCCGACTTTGTGGGCCGAACTCCAGGATCCAGGAACAGTGTCTGTGATTGGCACCATTGCTTCTTCCGCTGTTGTGCATGCAAGCCAATCCCCTGTCCATGGTGCATGCGAAGATGCCTTCTGCCCTGCACATGTCGTTGCACACTGTCAAGTAGCAACATCAGGAAGCACGTCCATGTCCTTGTCCCAGCGCAACGTTCAGTTGTCCATACCCCAGTCCTTGGAACGCAAGCGCAAATATGCAGCCAACACCCCACAGGCCACACTACTAAATTCTCACATTTCACGACTGCTTGCGCTTGAAATGTTGCCTTTTAGGCTCGTGAAGACAGAAGCATTCTGCCACCTGATGGCGGCAGCTGTCCCTCGGTACTCGGTCTCCAGCCGCCACTATTTCTCTCAGTGTGCTGTCCCCGCATTACACAAGCACGTGTCCCAAAATATTAGCCGTGCTCTCAACAGCGCAGTTACCGGTAAAGTCCACCTATCCACGGACACGTGGACAAGTGCTTGTGGGCAGGGACGCTACATCTCGCTGACGGCACACTGGGTTAACATAGTGGAAGCCGGGACCCAGTCGGACCTTGAGACGGAACACGTCCTCCCGACGCCAAGGATTGCGGGCCCTCGGTCAGTCAGGGTTGCCCCCACAGTCTACAGCTCCTGCACCTCATCCTCCTCAGCCTCCTACTCCTCTTCAGCCTCCATCTTCGAAATGACCACATCAGTCACAAGCTGGAAGCACTGCAGCACTGCCTCGGCCAAGCGGCAACAGGCTGTGTTGAAGCTAATATGCTTAGGTGAAAAACCGAACAATGCTGAAGAGTTGTAGACACCTCTGAAAGAGCAGGCAGATCTGTGGCTCACACCGCTGAACCTACAGCCAGGCATGGTCATGTGTGACAATGGCCGGAACCTGGTGGCGGCTCGGAGGCGAGCTCACACACATACTATGCCTGGCCCATGTGCTTAACCTCGTGGTTCAGCGGTTTCTCAAATTCTACCCGGAGCTGCCGGATCTGCTTGTTAAAGTACGCCGCCTGTGTGCCCATTTTAGAAAGTCACCTACAGCTTCCGCCGCCCCTGCAGTGTTTCAGCAACATTTGCAGTTTCCGGCTCACAGACTGGTGTGTGATGTCCCCACGCGTTGGAACTCTACACTGCAGAAGTTGGGCAGTTGTTGAGTACCAGCATCAACAAGGCCGTCGGTATTCAGTTTAGACTCCACACATAAGACCTTAGGAGTGGACATGGATGTCAGACATATGTACCATCCTCCAAAACTTTGAGGACTCCACCAAGATGGTGAGCGGCGATGACGCCATAATTAGCATCACCATCCCGCTTCTCTGTCTTCTGAAACGCTCTCTGCTCACAATCAAAGAGCATGCATTGCAGGCAGAGCACGATGAGATGGAGCAAGGAACCATGCAGGGTGATTACACACAGCCAAGCCTCATCTCATCCCAACGTGGATTGGGTGACAATGAGGAAGAGGAGGAGAAGGAGGAGGAAGGACAGGAGCTAGTTTCATGCACTATAGACTGTACTACCTGCACAGCTGTCATACCGTCAGTTCAGCGTGGATGGCCAGAGGACAGAGAGGAAGGGGAGGAGAGCATGGTCAGTCATCCTCTTGGTGAGGACATGGAAGTCTTGCCTGTTTGTAGTCTGGCACGCATGGCCGAGTTTATGTTACGCTGCCTTTCCCATGACCCTCGCGTTCTCAAAATTTTGGGTGTCAGTCATTACTGGTTGGTGACACTTCTGTACCCACGCTACAAGGAGAACTTTATATCTTTTTTCCTGAGGCGGACAGGTCTACAAAAATGGAGCTGTACCAGAAGGCCCTTGTTGCAGAACTATTCAAAAATTCCCATCTGAAAACGCTGGCGGCAGAGGGCACACTTCGTTGGACAACCAAGGAGTACAGGCGAGAGAGACACAACTTCAATCCAGCAAAGGCAGGGGAACACTGTCAAACTTCTGGAAGAGTTTTCTCAGACCCTCCCATCTGACAGGCCCTGAGGCGCGGGGTACTCTCACAATGAGTGCAAAGTTTGGGAAGATGCTGAGGGAGCACCTTGCAGACCGTACCAACGTCCTCCGTGATTCCGCTGTGCCTTTAATTATTGGGTATCCAAGCTGGATACGTGGAATGAACTGGCTCTCTATGCCTTGGAGGTCCTGACCTGCCCTGCCGCCAGCGTTTTATCAGAGCGAGTTTTTAGTGCCGCTGGTGGAATTATAACTAATAAGCGCATCCGCCTGTCAACTGAAAATGCTGACAGGCTGACTCTTATAAAAATGAACAAGGGCTGGATTGGGCCAGACTTCTCAACACCACCGAATGATAGCAGCGTAACATAAACTCCAATCCAGTGTCTTTTCTTGGGAGGTGTATTCCCATGCACCTTTTCACACCCAGACATGGGTATACGCTTCCTGATTTTGGCTATTTGCTCTTGTCCTCCTCCTTCTCCTCATCCTCCACCACCATATCACCAGGGTGACCATAGTCCATGATGCAACACCCACCTAATTTTTTTAAAGGGTGTTTATGATGCCAGTAAAAATATTTTCTTATATAGTATGTTCATGTATACCCCCCAGTGGTAAATGTTTGTCAGCCCATACACTTAGTGCATGAGCATTACAAGTATAGGAGGCCCGCTCCTTTCTAATGGGAAGATTTTTTTATGAAGCCCTCCTCAACCTCTCTTCCAAGGGGCATTGAAGTGCCTCCAAATTTTTGGCAGCCCTTGCATTCACTGCATAGGCCAACACAATGGGAGACTCTCTCCTTTCTAATGGGAATTTGTTGTTACTGTGGCCCTGCTCTGTGTGTCTTTAAATTCTTAGTGGGATTTTTCCTAAAATTGGTCAGCCGTTGGACTCACTGCATACCCTATAACAGTATAGCAGACTCTCTCCTTTCTAATGGGAACATGTCGTACCTTGTTACTGTGGCCCTGCTCCGTGTGTCTTTAAATTCTTAGTGATGTTTTTCCTAAAATTGTCAGCCGTTGGACTCACTGCATACCCTATAACTGTATAGCAGAACCTCTCCTTTCTAATGGGAACATGTGGTACCTTGTTACTGTGGCCCTGCTCTGTGTGTCTTTAAATTCTTAGTGGGGTTTTTCCTAAAATTGTCAGCCGTTTTACTCAATGCATACCCTATAACTGTATAGCAGACCCTCTCCTTTCTAATGGGAACATGTGGTACCTTGTTACTGTGGCCCTGCTCTGTGTGTCTTTAAATTATTAGTGGGGTTTTTCCCAAATTTTGGCAGCCCTTGCAGTCACAGCATGGGCATTACCACTATAGGAGACCCGCTCCTTTATAATGGGAACATTTTTTTACTGAGACCCTCCTCTATGTCTCTTCAAAGGGGTATTGGGTTGCGTCCAAATTTTTGGCAGCCCTTGCAGTCACTGGATACACAATAACAGTATAGGAGACCCACTTGTTAATAATGGGAACAACAAAGCATAGCCGGCCGATGGCTCTCTAACAATAGCTAGGGCCGACTGCTGGCCTTTTAAGAACAGTAAGGGCCGTCTGATGTCCCTATAAAAATAGGCTTTATGACTTCCAGAGTCCCTCCATCATAAATAAAACAGGATGTGTCTGATGATGTGTCACACACCACATTGCCAGATAAGGTTGTAAAATGTTAAAATTACATTTCCCGGTGAATGCATTTGTCTTAAAAAAAAATGTAAAAAAAACCAAGACAATAGGATCTTTCTTTAGTATAAAAAACAGCGTCACCAATTTAACAACAATGTAATCACATTGTTCAGCTCATGCACCTCGTCCTCCATCTCCGAAATGACCACATCAGTCACAAGCTGACAGCACTGCAGCACTGCCTTGGCCAAGCGGCATCAGGCTGCGCTGAAGATAACATGCTTAATGCTTAGATGACAAACCGCCCAGCGCTGCAGAGTTGTTGAAAGCTGTAACACAGCAGCCTGATCTGTGGCTCTCACCGCTGAACATACAGCCAGGCATGGTCGTGTGTGACAATGGGCGGAACCTGGTGATGGAGAAATGACAGCCGGGCTACATACGGTTTCCCTCTATGCCAGTCCTTTCACCGAGCTAAAGAATATGGCTGTGGTGAATTACAACTCCCACTGAGAAGCTGTTTCAGATTGAAAAACATTGTGCCCACCAGAGGATTTGATTCTGAGGGCTAACCTTTCTCCCTCGCTCAAGAGCCCCATAGCAGCTGAAAAGTTAGCGCTATCATGAACTCTCCTGAGGTAGAAGCCAAGGCACACCAGAGGATTCTCTGGTGGGACCGTCCAACCCTGCCAAGAAGCAGTTCTGGCTAAGAAAAGTGTGTGGGAAGGATCCCGGACACTCTATGGCTGCTTTTTTACTGAGGTGGAAACCCACGCAAACAGGGGGAGAACATACAAAGTCCTTGCAGATGTTGTCTTTGCTGGGATTTGAACCCAGGATCCCAGCGCTGCAAGTCTTCAGTGCTAACCATTGATCCAATGTGATGTCGTTCACCCTCTAGTATCTAACAGGCTGGAGAAACTTGCACCTACTGCCACTCTATCTTCAGCTCCTTTGTGAGAAAATGTATTTGGGCAGCCACTCAGCCTAATAAATAAAATTCCTGAGAAGGGAATTGGGGAAGGCTTCGCTACTGGTACTGGGGGCAGTGCTAATACCATGGCGTCGTACCATAGTTTGCTGGAAATATTCCAGGCTGGTAGGAGGCAAGCAAATTCCCACAGAAAAGTACCAGCAGTAATGTTCAGGGACCGGTGCTTGTGGCAGATGGAGACAACACCGGGAGAAATAGTGACGGCTGGGGACCGAGTATGGACACGAGGCATGAGGCATGTGGTTGTGAAAAGCTTCCCCCTCCACGAGCCTAAAAGGCCACATTTCAAGTGAAAGCAGCTTTACAGGACTTCCTGTGAGAACTGACACGCAGGGTAGATAGGGTTTCCCTCTATGCCAGTCCTTTCACTGAGCTAAATACAACTCTCAGCAAAAAAAGTTGTGGACTTGCACCGTACTGTCCCTGGCCACATTCACCTGTCCACGTGTTTGTGGTTAGGCGATCCTTCCCAGTAAGTGCACTGGGGAGGGCACGGGTAATGTTGTGTGACCCGTGCTTGTGGAAGGCGGAGGCGATACAGGGAAATATAGTGGCGGCTGAGGACCGAGTATGGACACCCGGCTGCCTCCGGTATGAGGTTGTGAAAAGCTTCCGCCTCCACAAGCTTAAAAGGCCATATTTCAAGTTCAAAAAGCTGCCCAGAAATCTGGCAGTTTAGTGTTGCGGCCCGTGGGTGGGTGGGTGGCTGGCTGCATACTTGCACTTGCATTCCAAGTAACAGAAAACTAAGCAGATGGTGGCCTTTATCATCATCATGGCCTCACCTCGGCACTATGAACTCTCCTGAAGGAGAAGCCAGAGCCCGCTGGATGAGTCTCCAGTTCTCTGGTGGGCCCGTCTAACCCTGCTGAAAAGCCGCCCTGGCTAAGAAAAGTGTGGGGGAAGGTTCCCGGACACTCTATGGCTGCTTTCTTAATGTGGATCGGCCATGCTTATGCATGTTATTTCTCAAACCGCATTACAGATCAGGCCATTGTCTAACTCTGTATTCAAGAAATTAAATGCGCATAGAAAGATGTGTGTGTGTGTGTCAAAGCACCACCGACAAAGGCGAGTTGATGTTAGATGGGCTGCCATTGCTTCTGCAATAAGCTGCATTACAGGACTTCCTGTGAGAAATGACATGCAGGGTAGATAGGGTTTCCCTCTATGCCAGTCCTTTCACCGAGCTAAATACAACTGTCAGCAAAAAAAGTTGTGGACTGGCTCCATACCGTCCCTGGCCACATTCACCTGTCCACGTGTTTGTGGTTAGGCGGTCCTTCCCAGTAAGTGCACTAGGGAGGGCACGGGTAATGTTGTGGGACCCGTGCTTGTGGAAGGCGGAGGTGATACCGGGAAATATAGTGGCGGCTGAGGACAGAGTATGGACACCCTGCTGCCGCCGGCATGAGGTTATGAAAAGCTTCTGCCTCCACGAGCCTAAAAGGCCACATTTCAAGTGCAAACAGCTGTCAAAAATTTGGCAGTATAGTATTGCAGCCGTGGGTGGGTGGGTGGCTGGCTGCCTGCATACTTGCGCTTGCATTCCAAGGAATGGGGTAGGGACAACTGAACGCTGCAGTGGGACAAGGACGTGGACGGTGATTGTTGCAAGTCTGCAACGAGAGGTTCATGGTGGGAGGCATCTTCGCATGCGCCAAGGATCACTTATGATGGGCACACTTTTAGGCAGTGACCTGGGAGTCAGAGATACTTCCAGAGGTCTTCCCCATGCTGTTCCCATGACTTTTCAGCACTGTATGCATGTGTCTGATGATGTGTCACACACCACATGGCCAGATAAGGTTGTAAAATGTTAAAATGACATTTCCTGGTGAATGCATTTGTCTTGGTTGAAAGCAATGCAAAAGTGCAAAAACGCTACGTGTGAACATAGCCCAAGGTTTGGAGGAGTATTTTTGTTTTTGGTTATTTTGCTTTATATACATTGTACATGTCATGGAAAGGATGTTCCTTAACATATTTCCCAGGAAAATCGATTTTGGTTTTGTTTTTGCATGTTTTATTGTGAGTCCGTAAAAGTGGCGTAATACCTCTGACAACGTTGTTGACAAAAGTGACATGGGAGTCAGAAATGCTTCCAGGGGTCTTCCCCATGCTGTCCCCATGTCATTTGAGCACTGTTCCCATCGATTTAGGCAATTTTTAGGCCCTCTGCAGACCGCCGGGGGGAGCCGCCTGAAAAATGCTCGAGTTTCCCATAGACTTACATAGGGCTCGTTGCTCGGGTCGAGCACCCGAGTATTCCAATTTGCTCGACCCGAGCAACGAGTAACCGAGCATTTTAGTGCTCACTCATCACTTGTAAGTACCCCTATTACGGTAGATCTCGCCTGACACAGGGCCACATTGATTGTGTGACGCTCACAGCACTCCCTGGGAGATGGGGAACTCGGAACCGGGTCAGATGTTTTAGTGGGTTGCAGCCGTGGCCTGGACCCGTTCCGTGCCCAGGGCCATCACATTAAAAAAAGGATGTAATGGATTATCATGGCTGAGTGGTTGCTATCAACTACGCCACCTGTGGTACCTGGTGAAGGCCACCAGCGCTGCTGCAGTCCTCTGAGGCGAGATGTAGTGGCAGCCGACGTTGATACTACTCCCCACAGGCGGAGCAGGGCCTCAGGGCAGAGACGAGGAATGGCAGAGGTTGTAGTGAAGGAGGTCTGGTGCTACGTGGTGCGGTGCAGTGCAGAAATAAAGAGTCCGGAGGCCATAGGAGTTGACTTCCAGGGTTTTTTACTCATGGTGGAGAGTACAGCTGCAAGGCTTCTCCCTGCTCCTCACGGAGTTCTGCGGTCACCAAGGACGGGGGTCCGACAACCTCCGAGTAATTCAAGTGCTCATTCAGGACCCTGCACCAGAGTGTTCCTAGACTTCAGACCGAGTCCTTTCCTGTCTGTGTGTGTGTAGATAGGCCAGGTCTCCCTCTGGACTACGCTCAGAAAAAGGGTACGGGTGGCGACTCCTCTCCTTCTGTTACCCGGTGGGATCCTCTGGGCCTGCCAGGCTTCCCTGACTAGGACGTAGAGTAGCAAAGTCAGGTGTCAGGGGCCAGTACCCCTCTTGCAGCCGGAATCCCTCTGACTAGGCCAGAATAGCGAGGACAGGTGGCGTCTACCGCTCCATCTGCATCCCCCTGGGATCATTTTGCGGTGGTGCTACACTCCTAAGCTCCAGTCCTTCTTGGGTATGGTCCTTGACCGGGTTGAGACATTCGTTAACTCCAACCTGCCCCTCGACCCAAGGCCAGGGTACGAGGGCCGTGTCTCCATCCGCTGCAGGTTCACCCAGAAGCCACGTTCAGGGATGGAGATCACAATCAAAGAACAATGAGCCCAAGATGGCTGTTTATTAAATATGAAATATTAAGGGTAACTAAATGTGCGTCCTCCACCCTCACCCACTAAATGGTTCCCCCTATCTCTTGGTTCCCCAGTCTCCCATTTTCCAGTAGGGGCAGCACATTAGTGCCTACTAGCCCCCTCTGGTGGGAGAAGTGTGGTGTTGGATGTGGAGGTGGGGTCCTGACCATTGCACCGTTCTTACCTCGAAGGAGGAACACCACACCCCATTGAAGAGGTGCAGCATCCCTGTGGCGATCGAACCCTCAGGGGCGTCACAATTGCCTGTCAGTTTTACACTTTCAGGTTTAATACACTGCAATTCTAAAGTTTTCCAGAGTGAAACAAAAAAAAAAAGAAAAAAAAAAAAAGAAAAAGAAAATGTAAAAATATATATAAAAAAAATTCAGAATAAAAAAAAACCACTTTATAAGTTGTTTCATTCTATAAACAATAAAAAGTAAAAAAAAACTTGTGAACGAGCTGCTGCTTCACAACGCCCTGGCACAGTACAGGAAAATCGTGTCCCAGTCCCAATGTGCTGTCAAGTGTGGGGTGTATCACACTCACTTGTAGGCTGCAGGCCTCCGCTATCTCCAGGTCTCCCTCCTCGGAAGCAGCAGCACATAATCAGGGAACACGCAGTTCATTGTAACAAGCAACCGTTTACTGGACAGTTCTAGTTCATCAGTCTGTAACACGCAGTATCGGGCACAGCACTTCTTATTCCTTGTTTCCTTAGTACAGTACGTTTCCAGCATTACTATCCGTTCCTCCTGAACTATCCCCACGTTTACTGGTTCTGTCAACCCCAGGGATTCCCCGGCCCCCATCACCCACCACGACCACCATCACTCAAAGCACATAAGCGATTTACACTCTTACAGTCACATGCCGGCTAGCTGTTCTTCCTAATTCTCTCAATGTTTAGTGAAAAACTGAAAGAAGCAGGAAGAAAAGCTAGTTATCACGTGATCGTGTGAAAATCACATATGAGTGAAGTGGCCATGTGATGACTGCTGGAACCAGCAAGCAGAGCAAAATCCTGGCAGTGAGTATATTACACGCTGTTAAGATTGGCTACAGGGCTTTATTTTATAGTTAAAGGGCTTGTCCAGTTTTGAGATGAAAGTCTGCAGTCACTCTATGTGACTGCAGGCTTCAGAATTCTCACAGCGCATGCACTGCACACTTTTTGGATTCTCCCTTGCACAAGTATTTGTATACTTCTGGCCACATTACGACTAGACTTGTCCTGCCTCACTCAATTAATTGTGTGAGGCCATGCATGTCTAGTCAGCATGTGACCGCAAATATGCAAATCTCGAGCATGAAAGAATCCTATCAGCGTGTAGTGCGCACTGTGAGAATTCAGAAGTCTGCAGTCACATAAAGTGACTGCAAACTCATCACAAACCTGGACAACTCCTTTAATGCTCCTAACATAAATAAAAGTATGAGAATTAGTATCACAAAAAAATATTTAGATGAACAACTACAGAGACAATGTCTCTTTCTTTTCTTCTTCATCTTGTCCAGGCGCCATGATGACTTTTCTCATCCACAGCTTGTCTCTGCAGACTTCCATCTTCTCCGGTCTTCTGCAGTACATCCCGACACGATGCCCTTAAAAATATCAGTGTCATTATAATGATCCTGAATAAAAATATCTTCCCTACACTGAGCCCCTGAATAAATAATTGCCCCTCACTATATTCCCTGCACAAAATATGACGCCACATGGTCACTCTTATGTTACAGGCCCTCCACACTGCCCTCTCCTTTCCATACTAAGCCCCCTTTTCACACTGTCCTCTCACACTGTGTCCCCTTATAGGGCCCAGTCTCTATTCTATGCCCCCTCATCACACTCCCCAGCCTTAGCATGCTGTCTCCTCCTGGCTGTACCCTTACACTTTCCCCCCATGCTACCCACCCCACACTACTCACTCTTTAATCTGTGCCCACTCACACTTTTCTCCCCCCCACTGTCTCCTCACAAATTCCCTCGACTCCCCATACTGTTTGCATCCATCCTCTCACTCACTCCCCATACATTTCCTCCTTCACTCCCCGTACTGCATTCACACCCATACTCCCCATTCTGTGTCTGCACCAATCCCCTCACTCATCATACTGTGTCTGCATCCATCTCTCCCAATCACTGTATTGTTAATGCAGCCATCCCCCATATTATTTCCTCATATATGCCCCCTATCTCCCCACTTTCTCTTCATACTATGGGTTCAAATCTCTCCTGCTCTCCATATTGTCTAAACCTGTCCCTCCCTTGCTCCCCAAACTTGTGTCCTCAAATCTTCCTCCCCGCTAGACTAAATTTTCCCCACCCTTCTCCCCCACACTAAATATTGCCCCCCCACAGCATAAATATTGCCACCCCACAGCATAAATATTGCCCCCTCTCTTTTCATTATCTTCAGCTCCTGTGTGGAGCACTTACCACCATCTCTGTGTGCAGCCGCGCCGACCAGTGACGTCAGCAGCGTGATCACATGACCTGATCACGCTGCTAACATTCTCTGACAGTCAGAGCTTCAATTGTACTTGTGTCTGAAAGACACATATTATCCCGAAGTCTACGTTATGTCCTAAGCCTAACCTATGTCTTAATCTATAATTTACACTGAACATCTTACTTATGTCTTACACATTACCATATATATATAAATGACGCATAACCTTGTTCACACTATATTATGATGCAATTAGTGACTTCAGGAGTAGAGATACAACAGCACAGTCCACCATTCTTAGATGTGGACCCACAGAATATATGTAACATGTTATTTTTACTGTGCTGTGAACACAGTAAAACCAATTTCTAAATCTACAAACTGGCTCTCCATCATCAGACACACACACAAGCGGCGCCCTAAATAAACACCTTTAGAGAATGTCCCAAATTATGCAAGACTGGCCATTTTATGATTTTCATTCTGATTGTCTGGCAAATAAATTCTCAACCAGGCTTTAGGATTAGCCCAATATTCTGTATTCATCCTGTCCCTGTGATATAAACAGATATTAACGGATGCACTGATTAGTGGCATAATCCTGGAGAAATTGTTTTGCTTTCACCACTGATTTATTTTGCTTTCACCACGGATTTAAAATATTTCAAGAAAAATGTCAATGTCCTATTGACCACTAGATGTCAGCATATGACACAAATATCAGAGGTGGACTCACAGATAGCTGCTTTATTGTTCTGCTGTAAAGATTACAAGTTATCATCCTATCACCTTCAGGGAGAGGTTATATGGAAATGTTTAGAGGTTAAGAGCATCAGAGGAAGTAGCTTCTGTCCACACAGGAATAAATACCGTACCTGCCAATAGTCCTCTTTTTGTGCACCTGTGAACAGAATTTCAAAGTGTTCTGGTTTCTAAAAATGTATCTTAAAGAGGACCTGTCATTTGCTAAAAAAAATAAGGTAAATACCTTTTAAAAATCCTCTAACTCCACTTATTCTACCGCTTTTTTTCATTTTGTGCTGCGTCGCACCATTGCAGAAATATTCATGTTGCTGCTTTTGGAGTATAAAAAACGAGATAGCGACATAAAGCCCATAGACATTTGTTAACATAAAAAGAATATACCTTTATTAAACATGTCTTAATTAAAAACAGTTCAATCGCATAGGGAGTGTTTGACACAAATGGCCATGTACAGGGAAGAACGGACATACAGAACTTCCAGCCCCTTTGGCATATCAACACAATCAACAATAAATTATATGCTCCAATCCATACTACCACTCAAGTATCCCCACCAAGTAGGGCAGTTTGTAGACAATACATAGTTAAGTATGTTGTATATGGAATATATAGCTACCTTAAATACGGGAAGCCAAGAGCATAACAACGGCTGGATGGGTGTACTTCCACCCTAACGCGCGTTTCGGCGAACCTTCGTCAGGGGGCATATGGCAGTGTCAGAATGACCCTTTTAAATGTCCACACACAAATCACCATGTGCACAGACCGTGTCTGGTCAATCTGTTTGAGGACCTTTGGTGACGCATACCGCGTCATAACAAGCGGGGCGGCCCACGGCGTCGGCATCACGTGGCACCCGCGTCACGATCAACTGACCATAGCGCAGGTCCTCATGATGAGATGCCGAAAGCCGGGGACGCGCCACAGGCATGACGCACATGCGTGCTTCGGCCCTCAAGGCAAGTTTGTTATAGCTAAATGATACAGAATGGGAACGGGAGGTCGTTAATAAACAGTACATATCCCACCAAAAATTAAGATAATCAAACTGTACATCAAACAACAAGTCTGATCTACAAACTTATATCAACACACAAAGTCAATTCAGAAGTTACAGTGCTGCATATAATATTTTGTAATATACAATTGACAGATACAAGATGTCCCAATTTTAAATTATGCCACTATTCACGGTCAAATAAACATTGATCATATGTTCCACATAGAAACATCTTCTTCATACTTGAGGTATATAACATTCATAGTTACAGCCCCCACATAGTATGTTGCAATCATTTACGTATTCTAGATGTTACAATTTCCCGTCATAAAACACTGATTCTTCATAATCAATTAGGCTTTAGCCATATTAAATAGGTGTAAATATCTTTTTTATGCTTAGAATATGTAGCATTCATGATCGCATAATGTATATGATACGACAGTAATGACATCCATAACAGACCATAATTGGATATGTAGATAGGCGTGTGAATATCTAGAAATAAAAGAAAATACAATGAATAAAAAACACTTAAAACCAAACCATGCACATGTATTCCTAGCGGGTGATCATATAAATGGGACAAAACTCAGATGTTCGTTGAGTCCTTTAGGATGAACAGTATCCAGAGTCCAAATTCAGCGAGTTTCTAGTTTAGCCAAACTTTGTCTTACTTTTCCACCTCTTGTAGTACCGCCAAGTTGGTCTATGCCTCTAACTTTTAGTTGTGTACTATCAATCATGATATAATTTAAAATGGCGGGGTATGGTCCTGAGCGTGGACACATCCGAGTGGTCAACTGCTGCCTGAATGCCCAATACGTGTTCTCTGAACCTTACTTTCAACTGTCGGGAGGTTATCCCCCACATGTATTAGTCCACAGGGACATGTGGCAAAGTATATAATATACCTAGATGTACAATCAATATGTTTTCGAATCTCATAAGTCTTGGATCTTGATGAATCATAGAATTGAGTAGCACGTTCAACATTTGGGCACGCAACACATCGGCCACACGGCCTGCATCCAGGCGCAGGACCAACCCCATCAATGAAGGCCATTTTTCATGTTTCCTGATAGTGACTCCGTACTAGATGATCACGTAGATTTTTTTGATTTCTAGATATTCACACGCCTATCTACATATCCAATTATGGTCTGTTATGGATGTCATTACTGTCTTATCATATACATTATGTGACGCGCCCCTGGGCCTAGTGAGAACGTGTGTGGGATACCCGGAACCGGTCTTCTGGAGGTTGAAGTATCCGTGGCAGTGACCCGGTCCCGTGGCTCAGGGTGGTCAAACCAGTGGCAATCTATTTATGGGGTTTTTATGGTTAATTGTCCGACTATGCCACCAGTGGATTGCGGTCAGTGCGGACCGCCGCTGCAAGGCAGACCGCTGGGGCTGATGGTATATGCAGCTTAGGTAGTGTGACTCCCCACGGGAAGAGTGCAGCCCCAGGGCAGTGTAGTTGATGGTGGGCCTGATGGTGCACGGGCGTCCCAGCACTAGTAGTGCTGGTGCAGCGATGAAGCACAGAGACGTGGGATTGCAGTTCAAATGCTTTACTCACAGTTCTTTATATTCTTAGTCATTCCGCCGTCAATGACTGCCCAAGCCGTGCTGAGTCCACCAGGCAAGGGGCTCGGTCAACCCCCAGGTAATTCCAGAGTGTGGCCCAGGACTCCCTTCTATTCCTTTCTCTGGCCGTCCCCACCAGTGACACTACTTTTGTCCAGCTGCCTCGGGCCTTCTCTTGGGAGGGCTTCGTGCTCACTGCCCTGACCCTATGTGGTATGCCTTTCTAGTAGGTGTAGTGAGGGGTCGCACCAAGATATGATCGCGACCGCCGGTCCTTGGCTGAGGATTAGTCCCCTCCACCAACTTGGGATCCGGTACCCTGTTCTGCCAACCCGTCACCTTCACTCTCCTGGGCCTTTGGGGTTCCTTCTGCCTTCGTGTCTCTGGGCCTCTCTTGGTGTTCGGTTCCTTTCTTTCTTTCTTTCCTTTCTGTTCCTGTTCCTTGCTGTTACTGTCCTTCTCCTCTGGCTCTGGCCTTCACTCTAGGCCTGCCTCGTGGAGCTGGGCCCAGACTGAGCCACAGCTCCCTGTCAGCCCTCCTGGCTGAACTCTCCTTCTCTCTTCTCCTCCTGACTGGACTGAACTCTGTTCTAAGATGGTGCCCACCTTTTATACCTCCCTCTCTGTGTATGAGCCCAGGTGACTTGCAACCAATGGGCTCCTGCCTATGCCCAGAGACCCAACCCCTGTCTGCTCCTACATCACTGGGTGTGCTTCCCCCTCCCCACTCCAGCCAGGGACAGATGCTGTCGTGCCTGCACTTCTGTCTCGTGGGAGCACCGTTGAGCCGTCCCCCGGAAATGGTGTGTGTGTGATGCATGCAGCTAACTGAGTCTTGGTCCACACTCCATCCTTACCCGGGAGTGGAATATCACACCTCTGGTTTGAGGTGCAATACCCCTGTAGCGGCCGAACCCTCGGGGCGCTACATATGCATCATGAATGCTACATATTCTAAGCATAAAGAAGATATCTACACCTATTTAATATGCCTAAAGCCTAATTGATTATGAAGAATCAGTGTCTTATGTCTGTAAATTGTAACATCTAGAATATGTAAATGATTGCAACATACTATGTGGGGGCTGTAACTATGAATGTTATATACCTCAGGTATGAAGAAGATGTTTATATGTGGAACATATGATCAATGTTTATTTGACTGTGAATAATGGCATAATTTAAAATTGGGACATCTTGTATCTGTCAATTGTATGTTACAAAATATTATATGCAGCACTGTAACTTCTTCGGAATTGTCATTGTGTTGATATAAGCTTGTAGATCAGACTCGTTGTTTGATGTACAGTTTGGTTATCTTAATTTTTGGTGGGATATGTACTGGTTATTAACGGCCTCCCGTTCCCATTCTGTATCATTTAGCTTTAACAAACTTGCCTTGAGGGCCGATGCACGCATGCTCGTCATGTCTGCGGCGCATCCCCCGGCTTTCGGCATCTCATCGTGAGGACCTGCGCTATGGTCAGTGGATCGTGACAAAGGGTGCCACATGATGCCGACGCCGTGGGCCGCCCCGCTTGTTATGACGCGGTATGCGTCACCAAAGGTCCTCAAACAGATAGACCGGAACACGGTCTGTGCACATGGTGATTGGTGTGTGGACATCTTAAAAGGATTATTCTTACACTGCCATATGCCCCCTGACGAAGGTTCGCCGAAACGCACGTTGGGGTGGACGTACACCCATCCAGCTGTTGGTATGCTCTTGGCTTCCCGTATTTAAGGTAGCTATATATTCCATATACCACATACTTAACTATGTATTGTCTACAAACTGCCCTAATTGGTGGGGATACTTGAGTGGTAGTATGGATTGGAGCATATAATTTATTGTTGATTGTGTTGATATGCCAAAGGGGCTGGAAGTTCTGTATGTCCGTTCTTCCCTGTACATGGCCATTTGTGTCAAACACTCCCTATGCGATTGAATTGTTTTTATTTAAGACATGTTTAATAAAGGTATATTATATTTATATTAAATGTCTATGCGTTTTATGTCGCTATCTCTTTTTTTTTCTCTTCAGTTGTTTTTGCGATGCCCCCCTAATAATTATCCATGAGTATTCCCATAGTGGTGTTATACCTCTTGTGAGATTATGCGGACTCTTCTGTGGTATGTCTTAATGCTTTTGGAGTCACTGTGTACATACATTACATTACTGATCCTGTACTGATCCTGAGTTATATTCTGTATTATACTCCAGAGCTGCACTCACTATTCTGCTGGTGGAGTCACTGTGTACATACATTACATTGCTTCTCCTGTACTGATCCTGAGATACATCCTGTATTATACTCCAGAGCTGCACTCACTATTCTGCTGGTGGAGTCACTGTGTACATACATTACATTTCTGATCCTGTACTGATCCTGAGTTACACCCTGTATTATACTCCAGAGCTGCACTCGCTATTCTGCTGGTGCAGTCACTGTGTACATACATTACATTGCTTCTCCTGTACTGATCCTGAGTTTCATCCTGTAGATATCATATAAAAATGAAAAATAAAACAATAATAACTACAGAAACATAACAAAAATATCAGTCAGAAAAATAACCATCAGTAATCAATACAATAAAAATTGCTCCAGCTGCTCATTCTATCAGCATACACACATTATTATTAGTATGTATAGAACCGCCATCCCCTACACAGTTTTTTACAAAGATTTAGAAACTGATTTTTCTTCAAATCCACATTTGAAAAATGCTTCAAATATTCTTTGATTAAGGCCACATTTACACCTTCAGTATTTGGTCAGTCTTTTACATCAGTACTTGTAAGCAAAAATCAGGAAAGGAACAACTTATGCACTTTCACCCTCTTCTGGTTTTGGCTTACAAACACTGATGTAAAATACTGACGAAATACTGAACGTGTAAATGTGGCCTTATTCAAAGAGTATTTGAAGCATTTTTTAAATGTGGATTTGCAGAAAAATCAGTTCTAAATCTTCGTAAAAAACTGTGTGAATAGGTCGTACAAAAGAAGAGGTGATGCATGCAAATGGCTCTCTACAATAGGTCACGGTTTTGTGTTTGTTGCCTAATGTTTCACAATTCCCATAAACTACAGTGGAGAGTGACAGGTATGGAAGGCCTCCTGACTAGTGTTGAGCGAGCATGCGCGACACTGCTCAGTACTCGCCCGAGCATCTCACTACTCGGGATGTTCGGCGAGCACCGAGCATTTCTGGGTTACTCGGGCGGGAGCTCGGGTCTACGCCCTGCATGTTTGGCGCTCTTTACAGAGCCAATGAACATTCAGGGATTGCCAGCCAGTCACTGTAATGCCGCAGCCATGTTGGTTGTGGGCATTACAGTGATTGGCTGGCCGCACAGCGTCACCTCCAGTATTTAAAACTGGGCGCCGCCATCTTGGACACCGTCGCCCGGGATCAGCCAGTGTAGGGTCAGTGCTGCTGAGTTAGGGAGAGATTTATCCTGCGAAATAGTTAGTGTAGGGTCTGTAAAGCCTGCCAAATCAAACAAACAGTCCTTCTCAGGACTAATATCCATCCCAGATATCAGGCAGGTAGGCAGGCAGGCTGTATAGGAGACACAGTGGTTATACCAGCAAACGCTGCATTACAGTCCTGTGTGGTGCTGTTCAAATTGCTAGATGTTACACACACGCCCGGACTGGCTGGCGTGTGCGTGATTAGTGATCCCACTGTACCATGATCCAGGGAGTGCCTGGAGGGGCGTAACTAAGTATCAACCCGATTCACGGTGGTTCAATCGACTCCATGCACCAAGGAGGAGCCAGGCAGAGGGACCAGGTGCTACTCCAGGACAGACCCCGGACACGGCTGTTGGCCCACACTGGGGAATGCAGGAACAAGCAGGTTAGGCTGGCATACAGACAGGTGGGTATTGGCTGGCACAGCTGGTATGCAGGCAGGGTGGGTACTGGCAGGCACGGGTGGTGTGCAGACAGAGAGGTACTAGCAGGTTGGAGCGCAGGCTGGATAGGGTCCAGTACAGACTGGGATACAGGAACAGAGCCGCAGATGCTGTAGACTAGCAAAGCAGAGCAAAACCGCCGGAGCGGTGAGCAAACAGAGCAGAGCGAAACCGCAGGTGCGGTAAATGGACAGAGCCAAGCAAAACCCGCGGATGCGGTAAATGAACAGAGCAGAGCAAAACCCACAGG
The DNA here is from genome assembly GCF_046119375.1 of Phyllobates terribilis. Lineage (NCBI taxonomy): Eukaryota > Metazoa > Chordata > Amphibia > Anura > Dendrobatidae > Phyllobates > Phyllobates terribilis. Next base: position 164,633,050 of record NW_027362768.1, on the reverse strand, counting down.
TGCGGTAAACGGACAGAGCAGAGCAAAACCCGCAGGTGCGGTAAATGGACAGAGCAAAGCAAAACCCGCAGATGCGGTAAATGAGCAGAGCAAGGCAAAACCCGCGGAAGCGGCGAACAAGCCAAGCAGAGCAAAACCGAAGATGCGGCGAACAAGCCAAGTAGAGCAAAACCGCAGACGCGGTGAACAAGCAAAGCAGAGCAAAACCGCAGACACGGTGAACAAGCAAAGCAGAGCAAAACCGCAGATGTGGTGAACAAGCAAAGCAGAGCAAAACCGCAGATGTGGTGAACAAGCAAAGCAGAGCAAAACCGCAGATGCGGTGAACATGCAAAGCAGAGCAAAACCGCAGACACGGTGAACAAGGCAGAGCAGAGAGGAACCGTTGGAGCGGCGAGCAAGGCAGAGCAGAGAGGAACCACCGGAGTGGCGAGCAAAGCAGAGCAGAGAGGAACTGCCGGTTCGGCGAGCAAAGCCGAGCAGAGAGGAACCGCCGGAGCGGTGAGCAAGGCAGAGCAGAGAGAAACCGCCGGAGCGGCGAACAAGGCAGAGCAGAGAGGAACCGCCGGAGCGGCGAACAAGGCAGAGCAGAGAAGATCCGCCGGAGCGGTGGACAAGACAGAGCAGAGAGGACAGGGCTCTGTTCACACGGAACAGACTGGAAAGGACAAGCAGAACCAGATACACACAAGATACTTGCAATGAAGTAGCGAGTGGACTCCAGACTCACAAACAGAAGTACAGAGACAACGAGTTGGAGTAAGGTGCAAGTTCAGACACTGCAGAAAAAGGGAAGATACGAACACAGAGACAAACACACAACAGGCTAGGAGATAGTTCAGACAGGCCTGGGAATACAGCCCCCAAGTTGGCGGTAACAGACTAGAAGTCGCAGAAAACTGGTCTGGGTATACGGCCCCCAGAAATGGCGGAGCAGACAACTGGCTAGGAGATAGTTCAGACAGGCCTGGGAATACAGCCCCCAGGATGGCGGACAGGCAAGAAACAGAACAGGACCTGGCACTTCAGAGGCAAGGAGCCCTCTGAAGGTTAGAGTTGCTCAGGCATCTCCTACAGGGTGGAGTGGGTTTAAATATCCAGTGACTCACAGCAATAGGCTGGGGACGCATTAAGAGTGTGCCCACAGCAGCTATAAGAAACAGGGAGTAACCAGGCCGCTGCCCAAAGCAGCCAGACCAGAGCATGCACACAGTGTAAACAGGAGCATGACTTACAAACTGGACTGAAGGCTAAAACTGCGATCTTGCATAGTGGGAGATGGTGCACTATGCAAGTACGCCACCAGGTATGTTACACTAGACTTAGTCCCAGGTCTCGGGGGCCAGGAAAAATCTTTTTTTTTTTCATCTAAATCCTCTTTTTTTTTTTTTTTTCCTCAGTCAGACTGTACAAATACCCCCCCCCCCCCAAAAAAAAAAAAAAAATTGAGTGTGGCTGTGAGTGTTCAGACACAAATATATCAGTTCAAAAGATTCTGGTGTAGGCCACATAACTATAACTGTGGTTTTGCAGTTCCACGGTTCAAATCTCTGTATTATCCAGCTTTTTGCCTTTTTTACGTAAACAAAAACAGTAATAGTGTCTCGCTGACTATTCAGACACAAATATATCTGTTTAAAAGATTCTGGTGTAGGCCAGAGAAATAGAACTCTGGTTTTCCTCTTCCACGGTTCTAATCTACTCTTTATTACCCTTTTTCCATTGATAGTGCGAGTGTAAGCTATTTTACTTCATTTACAATGGGCGAGGCGCGTGGCAAAGGACATGGAACTGGACGTTCTAGTGATGGTGCGTGTAGAAGACGGGGCCGTGGCCAAGGTGAAAATGTGCCACAACCAACAGCCACATCTTCTTGCTCCCACTTCTTGACCGAATTACTAGGGAAGCACACAACAACACCAGTATTGCGGACTGGTCAGCGTGAACAGGTTATTAACTGGATAGCAGATAATACTTCCAGTTACCTGGGCACCACCACCTCCGGTCTGTCTTCCACACGGTCAAATTTTAGTAGCCGTGAGTCTCGACCGTATACTCCTCCTCACCCTGATGTTCCTTCCTCCCACCATGCCGATTGTCGTCAGACAGCAACTGATCCCACACTTGGACACTCTGTAGAGCTGTTCACTGGTCCATTTCCATATTTGTGCCCCTCGCCTGCTCCGCTTGAAGTGGTGGAAGAGGAGATCCCATGTAGCGATGCCCAAATATTTGAACAGCCACGGCCACAAGAAGGAGACGCTGGCAATTTGTCACAAGAGGTGGACGATGACGAGACACAGTTGCCACGAAGTGAGGAGGAGGATCGTGGCATGCAAGTGGAAGAGGAGGAGGTTGTGGATGATCTAGTAACTGACCCAACGTGGCAGGAGGACACGCAGAGCGAGGCCAGGAGCACACAGGGGGGAGGGAGGCAGAGTACCCCAACAGGCAGGAAGAAGCAGTGTGGTGGCCGCAGACAGAAGGCGGGCAACCTTTCTCCGTAACACCAACATGAGGGACGGTGCCAGTACAACCGGTAGGTCTTCCAGAGTCTGGAAGTTTTTTAAAGACTCTGCTGATAACCGCAAAAAGGCCATTTGTACCACGTGCCATGCCAGCATCAGCAGGGGTGACAAAAGTACCAGCCTGACCACCACCAGCATGATCAGGCACATGTCAGCAAAGCACCCGACTTTGTGGGGCGAACCCCAGAGTCCACGACCAGTGTCAGCGGGTGTCACCACCGCTGTTGTGCGTGTAAGAGAACCCCCTGTTGTGCGTGCAAGGCAATCCACTGTCCATACTGCATGCAAAGATGCCCCCTCTTCTCAGTCTTCACTTGTTATGGCAGTTTCTCAAGAAACAGCATCAACGTCCACGTCCCACCGCAGCATTCAATTGTTCATATCCCAGACCTTTGAACGAAAGCGCAAATTCACAGCCAACGACCCATAGGCCACAGTCCTTAATTCGCACATTTCACGACTGCTTGCGTTGGAAATGCTGCCTTTTAGGCTGGTGGAGACGGAATCCTTCCGCAACCTTATGGCGGTGGCCGTCCCTCGGTACTAGGTCCCCAGCCGACACTATTTTGCCCAGTGTGCCATCCCCGCACTACACAAGCACATGTCCCAAAACATCTGCCGTGCCCTCAACAATGCAGTTACTGGGAGAGTCCACCTGACAACGGACACGTGGACAAGTGCTTGTGGCCATGGATGGTACATCTCCCTGACGGCACACTGGGTAAACATATTGGAAGCCGGGACCCAGTCGGACCTTGGGCCGGAATACATCCTCCCCACACTGAGGATTGCGGGCCCTATATCAGTCAGAGTTGCCCCCACAGTGTACAGCTCCTGCGCATCATCCTCCTCCTCTTCCTCATGTTCAGCCTCCATCTCCGATATCACCACATCAGTTACAAGCGGCAACAGGCTGTGCTGAAACTCATAAGCTTAGGTGATAAACCTCACACTGCTTGTGAGTCGTGGACAGCTGTGAAAGAGCAGGCAGATCTGTGGCTGAGACCGCTGAACCTACATCCAGGCATGGTCGTGTGTAACAATGCCCGTAACCTGGTGGCGGGGCGAGATCACACACGTACCATGCCTGGCTCATGTGCTTAACCTCGTGGTTCAGCGGTTTCTTAAATCATACCCCGAGTTGCCAGATCTGCTCGTCAAAGTACGCCGCCTGTCAGCTCATTTTCGGAAGTCTGCTACAGCTTCTGCCACCCTTGCTGTGTCGCAGCAGCGTTTGCAGCTTCCGGTACACTGACTGGAGTGTGATGTCCCCACACATTGGAACTCTACCCTCCACATGTTGCAAAGGATTTGTGAGCAGAAGAGAGCAGTTGCGGAGTATCAGCTGTAACAAGGCCGTTGATATTCAGGTCAGACTCCACACATAAGACCTCAGGAGTGGACCTGAATGTCTGACATATGTACCATCCTGACAAACTTTGAGGAGTCCACCAAGATGGTGAGTAGCGATGATGCCATTATTAGCGTCAGCATCCTACTTGTCTGTCTCTGCAGAGAATTAAAGAGGAGGCATTGCAGCCAGAGTATGATTAGATGGATCAAGAAGCCGTAGCGAGCGATTACACACAGCCCAGCCTCATCTCCTCCTAATGTGCACTGGGGGACAATGAGGGAGAGGAGGAGGAACAGGATCTGGTATCATGCGCTGTAGACGGCAGTACCTGTACAACTGTCATACCGTCGGTTCAGCGTGGGTGGCCTGAGGACAGGGGGGGAGGAGGAGGAGGAGGAGAGCATGTTCAGTCATCATCTTGGTGAGGACATGGAAGTCTTGCCCATTACCAGTCTGGCAGGGGAACGCTGTCAATGTTCTAGGACAGTTTTCTGAGACCCGCCCAGCTTACAGGCCCTGAGGCGCGGGGTACTCTCACAAGGAGTGGAAAGTTTCAAAAGATGGTGAGGGAGTACCTTGCCGACCGTACCAGCGTCCTCCTTGATTCCTCTGTGCCTTTTAATTATTGTGTATCCAAGCTGGACGCCTTGGAGGTCCTGACCTGCCCTGCCGCTAGCGTGTTATCGGAGCGTGTTTTTAGTGCCGCTGGGGAATTATAACTGATAAGCGCACTCGCCTGTCAACTGACAATGCTGACAAGCTGACCGTTATTAAAATGAACAAGGGCTGGATTGGGCCAGACTTCCATCCACCACCAAATGACAGCAGAGTAACATAAAGTCAAATCCACTGTGTTATTTCGGGAGGTGTATTCCCATGCACCCCTTCACACCCACACATGGGTATACGCTTCCTCATTTCTGCTGTTGTTTGCTCTTCTCCTTATCCTCAGCCTCCACCACCACTATACCACCAGGGTGACCGTGGTCCGTGTTGTCAGCATTGCAAGTTCCTCCGTCCTAATTTTTGGCAGCTATTGCTTGGAAGGCATAGGCAAAGACTATGGGAGACCCACTCCCCAATAATGGGAATAATGTTTTTAATATGCTGTACTGCATGGCTCTTGTAAGGGGCATTAAAACCATCTTGTTAAGCTACTGTGACCTCCACATCTCTTCCAAGGGGCATTAAATCTGTCTTGTTAAACCACTTTGAACTCCACAGCTCTTCCAAGGGGCATTAAAACAGTCTTGTTAAGCTACTGTGACCACCACGTCTCTTCCAAGGGGCATTAAAACCATCTTGTTAAACCACTCTGAATTCCACAGCTCTTCCAAGGGGCATTAAAACCGTCTTGCTAAGCTACTGTGACCTCCACGTCCCTTCCATGGGGCATTGATATTGTCTTTTTATTCCTTCTGTGACCTCCACCACTCTTCCAAGGGGCATTAAAACCGTCTTGTTAAGCTACTGTAACCTCCACGTCTTTTCCAAGGGGCATTAAAACCGTCTTGTTAAGCTACTGTAACCTCCACGTCTGTTCCACAGGGCATTGATGTTGTCTTTTTATTCCACTGCGAGCTCCACTACTCTTCCAAGGGGCATTAAAACCGTTTTGTTAAGCTACTGTGACCTCCACCATTCTTCCAAGGGGCATTAAAACCATCTTGTTAAGCTACTGTGACCTCCACTTCTCTTCCAAGGGGCATTAAAACCGTCTTTTTAAACCACTCTGAACTCCACAGCTCTTCCAAGGGCCATTGAAATGTTGCTTTTAATTACCTCTAACCTCCGCGACTCTTCCAACGGGCATTGCATTTCCTCCTAATTTTAGTCAGCTTTTGCTTTTCAATGCATAGGCGAAAACTAGGGGAGACCCACTCCCCAATAATGGGTAGAAAGTTTTTAGTACGCTGTAATCCACGTCTGTTTCAAGGGGCATTGCAGTTCCTCATAATTTTTGGAAAGCCTTCCATTCACTGCTTAGGCCAACAGTGTACAGGAGACCCAGTTGCTATAAATGGAAAAAACGGTTTAGTTAAGGTCCTCTGACCTCCAAGTCACTTCCAAGGGGCATTGGAGTGCCTTGAAATTTTTGATAGGCATTGCACTCACTGTATGCCCTATAACTGTGTAGCTGAACTGCTCCTTTTGGTACATAAACATATCCAACAAGACATGTGTGGTTGACTGGCCTGATATTTATGTGAATGGTCCCTGTTCCTCCTGCTCTTTCTCCTTTGCCACCACCTCATCAATCATTCATCACCTGAAGCTTTGTTTTAACGGGAGTCATAGAACTGGGATAGTAGCAGGAAAATATCCAGCAATCCTCGGAGGAGGTAGGATATGTGCCAAAATGCTAACCACCTCAGGCCTAGCCGCTACTGCATACATGCGCTTGCATTCCAAGGAACAGAAAGCTAAGGAGATGGATGGCCTCATGAATGATCATGAATAATTTACTCGTTGTGTAGGAGGCCAACCACTGCTGCTGTCTACCTTCTGAACTTTGTGTTGAAGCCTGATTGACCCTGGACCCTCAATCCTCTATGTCTGGAGGATGTGTTGCATCCCAGTGTCCAACTGTGTCCCGGCTTCCACAATATTAACCCAGTATGAAGGCATCAGTGAGATGGACCATCCCTGGCCACATTCACTTGTCCACGTGTTTGTGGCTAGACTGTCCTTCCCACTAAATGCACTGGGGAGGGTACAGGTAATGTTTTGATGTGCGTGCTTGTGTATAAGGCGCACCGACACAAATAGGGATGGCTGGGGACCGTTTATGGACACCCGGCTGCTCCCAGGCGGCTGGGGACCGTGTGTGAGCATCGGTCTGCGGGGCGGCTGGGGACCGAGTATGGACACCCGGCTGCCCCCTGGCGGCTGGGGACCAAGTGTGGACACCCGGCCGCCGGGCGGCTGGGGACTAAGTATGGATACCAGGCCGCCGACGCAGCCATGATGTGGTGGCCAGATTCCGCCTCCACATGCCTAAAAGGCCCAATTTCAAGTGCAAGCAAGCAAGCACTTTGGTATTGCAGCCTGTGGGTGGATGGGTGGCAGGATGCATGCTTGCGCTTGCATTGCAAGGAATGGGGGAGATACAATTGAACACTGCCCTGGGACAAGGACTTGCTCGGGGATAGTTGCAAGTCTTCATCTTCTGATGCGGCAAGGATCACTTTAGATGGGCACACTTTTAGGCAGTTACCTGCGAGTCAGAGATGCTTCCAGGGGTCTTCCCCTTGCTGTTCCCATGTCTTTTCAGCACTGTATGCATGTGATACACAGCACATGGCCAGATAAGGTTGTAAAATGTTAAAATGACATTTCCCGGTGAATGCATTTGTCACAGTTGAAAGCAATACAAAAGTGCAAAAAACGCATAAAAAATGCTACTTGTGAACATAGCCCAAGGTGTGGAGGAGTATTTTTGTTTTTTGTTATTTATTTTACCTTCTACACAAGTCTTTACCCTGGAAAGGAAGTTCCTTAACATATTTCACAGGAAAACCGTTTCAGTTTAGTTTTTGAACATTTTATTGTGAGCCCTTAAAAGTGGCTTAATACCTCTGACCACGTTGTTGACAGCAGTGACCTTGGGATCAGAAATGCTTCCTGGGGCGATCCCCATGCTGTCCCCATGTCATTTGAGCACTGTCACTATCGTTTTGGGCACTTTTTAGGCTTTCTACAGACTGCCGGGGGTGCCGCCGCAAAATTGCTCGGGTCTCCCATAGACTAACATTGGGCTCTTTGCTCGGGTCGACCACCTGAGTATCACGGTGAGCTCGGCTTGAGCTTCGAGCACCCGAGCATTTTAGTGCTCGCTCAACACTACTCCTGACTAGTGATGAGCGAGCACTAAAATGCTCGGATGGTCGTTGCTCGGGTCGAGCAAATTGTAATGCTCGGGTGCTCGACTCAAGCAACGAGCCCAAAGTAAGTCAATGGGAAACTCGAGCATTTTTCCGCCCCCCCCCCCTTTGCAGCGGTCTGCAGAGGGCCTAAAAATTGCACAACTCAACAGGCAGTGGTGTCACCCGCAGACACTGTTTCTGGATCCTGGCTTTCGACCCAACTAGTCCGGTGCTTTGCTGTCATGTGCCTGAACATGCTCGTGGTAGTCAGGCTGGTAGTTTTGCTGCCCCTGCTGATGCTGCATGGCAGTTGTTGCAAATGGCCTTTTTGGGATTAACTGGGCAGTCTTTAAAAAAGAGCCAGACTCTGGGAGACCTAATAGTTGAACTGGCAACTTCCGTCATGTTGGTGTTCCGGGAAACAGTTGCCCCCCTTGTGTCTGTGGCCACCCCACTGCTTGTTCCTGCCTGTTATGGTGATACTCCTCCCTCACACTCTGTGCTGCTGTCCTTGCTATGCATGTCACCTTGCCAGGTTGGGTCAGTGACTTCATCGTCCACCACCTCGTCTTCCATGTATGCACCCTGGTCCTCCTCCTGACTTGCTGGCAATTGTGTCTCATCATCATCATCCACCTCTTGTGATAATAATTGCACTTTCCCACCGTCGCCTTCGTGTGACCGTGGCTGCTCATATATTTGGGCATCGCTACATGCGATCTTCTCTTGCCCCGTTTGAAGTGGGCCTGGCGAGAGGCCAAATCTATACATGGAAAAGTGAACAGCTCTTCGGAGTGTCGAAGTGTGGGATCACTTGTCTCCGGGCACTCGGCATGGTGGGAGGAAGGAGGATCAGGGTGAGGAATATGCAGTCCAGACTCACAGCTACTGAGACTTGACCATGTGGAAGACAGGGTGGTGGCAAACTGACTGATAGCATTATCTGCTGTCCAACCAACAACCTTTTCACACTTCTCTGGCATCAAGAGTGGTCTTCCATGTCCCCCTAGAAATTGGGAGAAGAAGGTAGTTTGACATGATGCGGGTGATTGTTGTGCTCCTTCAGCAGGTTCAGTCTCATCTTGCCTATGGCCTCAGCCTCTGCGTGCACCATCACGATCATGTCCACTTCCCCATCCCTTGCCACGCACCTTACCCATTTTAAATGGAGTATAATATTTGGCACGCTCCCTAAAATGTCAAGACTATTACCACAGTAATATAGGATCACATCTCATGACCACTGTTTTAGGCATTGGCCTTGTAGTATGGTATTGGTCAGCGACCAAGTGTGAATAGGTTGAACAACACACAACTGGCAGACTTTAAATGGACTATAATATTTGGCAAGCTCCCAAAAAATGTCATGATTATTACTGCAGTAAAATCTGATTATGTCTGATGATGGACAAGTTTCTCTGCTTCCATAATACAGCGAAGTGAATAAAATCAAACAAATGTGGCTGTATGCTGCTAACAAGCATATGGAGCAGTAAAAATGGTGTATTATATTGCTTTTCAAGCAAATAATCAGGAATAAGAGAAAAAAGAATATTAGCCCTGATATCTAGGACTATGGATTTCAGTAACAGCAACAAACAGAATGTGCAATGGACCCTATTGTGCTCTATACATTCTCTACAAACTTTACCTGCCTAACTCCTCCCATCATCAGGATTGATATGCATCTCGATTAGTCCTTAGAAGGACTCTTCGCTGAGATGTAAATATATTCCTTTGGAATACCTATTACCTAATTAAATAAACTGCCAATTCTCTCCCTAGCTCAGCAGCACCTCTCCCTACTCTACCTGTCTGAAGGGTAGACTGTGACAAGCATAGGGTCACCAGGTCAAATATAGACCCGATGACTCTATGAAGCCAGCCAATCACTGTAATGCCACAAGCAACATGGCTGTGGCATTTCAGTGAGTGGCAGGCAATCCCCGCATGTTTATTCACTGTCTAAACAGCGCCAAACATGCTGGGCGGGGACTCGAGCTCCCGCCCGAGCTTCCAGGAAGTAGTCGCCGAGTGTCGAGCATCTCAATCAGTAGCGAGCACGCTCGCTCATCACTACTCCTGACTAATTCACATACGGCTTTCCTGAGAGCCAAATGGGTGACGAGACCTCGTTCTCCAGATGTACGAGGCAAACAGAGAGCTTTACACAGTGAACCATTAGTACTCGCCAGTCCCTGCTCCTCAGCTGCTGCCACTACTCTTCTGTGTGTGACTGCTCACATAGAGTTAATCTGTCAGACAATCATTTTTCTATTCATATGATCGGAGATCGCACAGAATGGCTTAGTGGGCAGCAGGTTGTCCACCCCTGACCTAAGCCAAATATACATATACACAAATAACACAGAATCATAAAACTTATTCTGTACTGATAATGTGTTATATCCCGTATTATACCCCAGAGCAGCACTCACTGTTCATGTACATTCACAAGACCGTATTTGTGGTCTGTGTGCTGTCTGTGGAAAAGACTAACACCACAAAGGCAGCACTAGGACTAATGTTATCTAATTGGGCAGTTTAGATCGTTTTTTTCACATGGACCAAATGTCCTGCAAAAGAAAATTGCAGCATGGACTAAGTCTCTTACATATCAGATGAGACTTGCCCATTCAAGTCTATGGATGTGCAAGTAAGACGGATCCTATGCAGATCATCTGTATAGCATCTGATTTTTATGGATACCTTGAAGATATTAACAATTGAAACTGTATTTGGTCTCATAAAAACGTTGCCATACTGAGGACAATGCAGATGAATAATTGTCTGTTTTTTTTCTTTTCCAATAATTTTTTTGAACTTTTTAAGATAAAATTTGGAGAAGGAAAGTAAGGAGAAAGGAGGTGGAAATATTTATTAAATGAGAGGTAAGAAGGAAAGAAAGGGAAAAAGGGGAAGGAAAATTGAGGAAGAACTTGGTATAAACAGTAAAATTCCACATCGTAAAAGTGTGTTTTTTTTTCTAAATGAAAATCAGACATGTGAAATTAGCCTTTTCGCTGATCGTTTTCTAATAGCACACAGCAAAAACTATCCGCTTTGTTAATGCAAGAACAAGGCACAACTGATAAAACATATAGAAACATGTCAATATGCTAAGAAACTCCCTTTTAAAACAGGGTGGCACATGTTAAGGAGCTGAAACTCCTAAACGCTTCATCCAATTTTAATGTGGATACCCTCAAATGAAAGCTGAAAGTCTGAACTTCAACTGCATCTGAATTGTTTTGTTTAAAATTCATTGTGGTAATGTCTAGAACCAAAATTAGAAAAATGTTGTCTCTGTCCAAATATATATGGACCTAACTGTACCTTTTGAGTAAGGACCTGTGGAAGACATTGTGGACCTTAAGGACTTGAGGAAGTTCAAAATGAAACGATGCTGTGTTAATGACGGCAGTTATTTTATAGGGACGAATAAACCTAGGTCCCAGGTTCCAAGAATGAACTTTCAATCTTATATTCCTGGTAGACAACCACACAAAGTCATTCACATTCAGGACCGGACCTGGCAAGTGTTTTCTGTCAGCCATACGTTTATACCTGTCTCCCATGGTCTTTAAATTACACAAAACACTCTACCATACCGAGGAGAGTGACGAAGCAAACTGTTCCTCCTCAGGAACTCCTAAAGCTCCTTCCCCACTGAAGGTACCAAACTGTGAATGATAACCGTATGCACCGAAGAACGGTGACCTGCCAGTGGATTCTTGACGATGATTATTGATGGCAAATTCCGCCAGCGGTAAGTAGGATGCCCAATCCTCTTGATTTTCGGAGACAAAACACCTGAGGTAGGTCTCCAAGTTCTGATTGACACGCTCGGTCTGACCATTCGACTGAGCATGGAAGGCAGAGGAAAAGAACAGCTGCACCCACAGTTGAGAACAGAAGGCCTTCCAGAACTTGGAAACTAACTGGATCCCCCGATCAGACACCACATTGGAGGGAACCCCGTGAAGCTTCATAATCTCTTTTATGAACACCTGAGCAAGTGTCTTGGCATTGGGAAGTGCAGGTAATGCGACGAAGTGAACCATTTTACTGAAACTATCTACTACGACCAAAACCTCCGTTTTGCCTGCAGAAACCGGTAGGTCAGTAATAAAATCCATGGACAAGTGTGTCCATGACCTACTAGGGATAGGTAGCGGAAGAAAAGTACCAGACGGACGGGTATGCGAAACCTTAGAATGCACGCAAATACTACAAGCAGCTACATGTTCAATTACATCCCGATGCAACCCCGGCCACCAAAAACGACGAGAGAGGAGGTCCGCGGTTGCCTTACTACCTGGATGCCCAGCAAGCACAGAGTTATGATGTTCCTTGATTACTTTGCGGTGCAGATCAGATGGTACAAATAACTTTCCTGAAGGGCAGGAGGCAGGGGCATCCCCCTGAGCCTCCAACACCTCACCCTCCAGTTCAGGATAAAGAGCCGAAATGACTACTCTTTTCTGTAATATCGGGGCAGGGTTCTCATGGTCACCACCATCAGGGTAGCTCCAGGACAAAGCATCAGACTTGATATTTTTGACCCCTGGACGAAAAGTGACAACAAAATTGAACCTAGTAACAAACAGGGACCATTTGGCTTGCCTAGGGTTGAGACGTTTAGCTGACTGGAGATAAGAGTTTCTTATGGTCAGTAATAACAGTAATAGGATGGACAGCCCCCTGCAACCAATGTCGCCATTCCTCGAATGCCAATTTGATCGCCAAAAGTTCCCTATTACCCACGTCATAATTTCTCTCAGCCGAAGACAATTTTTTCGGAAAAGAAGGTGCATGGATGCCATTTACCAGGGGATGAACCCTGAGACAACACAGCCCCAACCCTGACATCCAAAGTATCAACCTCCACAATAAAGGGTTCAGAAACATCGGGTTAACTGAGTGCAGTGGCAAAATGATTCTTTAAGGAAGAAAAAGCCTGGAGGGAAGCATCCGATCATTTGGAAAAATAAGACCCCTTCTTAGTCATGTCAGTAAGGGCTTTCACTATAACAGAGTAATTTTGGATGAATTTCCTGTAAAAATTAGTAAAGCCCAGAAAACGTTGTGGAGCCTTCAGGTTCTCGGGACGTTCCCAGTCAAGAGGATGACAACAAGTACCCCAAAAACTGCACCTCCTGAACAGCAAAAACACATTTTTCTAGTTTGGCATAAAGTTTGCTATCCCTTAATATCTGGAGCACCTGCTTAACATGCCCCCGATGAGTCTCAAAATCAGGTGAATAAATCAAAATATCGTCCAGATAGACCAACACAAACCTCCCCACCAAATGATGGAAAATAACATTTATGAAATGCTGGAACACCGCAGGTGCATTGGTCAAACCAAAAGGCAGAACCAGACTCTCAAAATGTCCTTCAGGGGTATTGAACGCTGTCTTCAATTCATCCCCTTCTCTGATTCTAACCAGATTGTAGGCTCCCCTTAAATCCAACTTAGAGAATACCTTTGCTCCCACAACCTGGCTGAACAAATCAGGAATCAGAGGAAGAGGGTATGGATCATGGATGGTAATTTGATTTAATTCCCGGAAATCTAAACAGGGACGTAGACCGCCATCTTTTTTCTTCACAAAGAAGAACCCTGCCGCCACGGGCGAAGATGAGGGTCTGATATGTCCCTTCTCCAGGCTTTCCGCAATTAAATCCTTCATGGCTTGTCTCTCAGGGCCAGAAAGATTATACAGTCTGTACTTTGGTAGTTTAGCTCCGGGGGTCAGGTTAATAGGACAGTCATAAGCACGATGAGGAGGCAAATCATGACACCCCTTCTCAGAAAAAACATAGTCAAAACCAGAGAGAAAAGCAGGTAATATTTTCATAGAGTCAGTAGCTATGGAAATATCTAGACAGTTCTCACGGCAGTAATCTCCTCATTCAATAATCTCCCCGGTTTGCCAATCCACCAACGGATTTGTTTAACAAGCCAAGGTATACCCAAGACAATCGGAGTAGGAAGATTGTCCAGCACATAGCAAGGGATGATTTTACAATCAACTGACCCCACCCTCAGTTTTACATTATGTACAATCTGAGTAAATGCTTTCTGGGCAAGTGGCGCCGAGTCAATGGCAAAGATGGGAATAGGTTCAGCTAAAGCACAGCAAGCAAGACCATGAGTTTTCACAAACTCGGCATCAACCATGCTGAATCCAGCTCAAGTGTCAACAAACACAGACATTTTTTCGGCTTTGCTCTCTAGCACCATCTCTGCTGTCAGGACAAAGAAGGAACTGCAGCTTGGTCACAAATGCACCCCTTGTTTATCCAACTCCAGACTGCCTAGAGTTAATCAAGTCTCCTTTTGTTTAGGAATTGAAGGAGAGGTCCCAACAAAGTGTCCCTTTTTCTCACAAAAAAAACAAACATACCCCTTTTTCTTGCGAATTTCTGGGGAAATGTATGATGTAGATACACCCCCTAACTGCACGGGTTACTCCACCTCCCCCAGTACTGGTTCACCCCCAGACCTCTCCCCTGGCAGAGATACACAACCCCGGCAAGAAGGCCCCAGAGATGGTGGTCGCACCCGTCTATCCCGAAGGCGTCTATCAAGACGTATGGCCAAAGATATAGCAGCCTCCAAGGACTGAGGAGTTTCATATACAGCCAAGGCATCTTTCAACCTTTCAGTAAGCCCCTCACAAATCCGTTGCCCATCTACGGAACTCCGAACTGTATGTTTCCAAAGATAGAATCCCCTGCTAAAGGTGACGTAGCCTAGATTCAGCTAATGTGACTCAGTAAGGGTCATCATAGATGAGGGCCAGAGCTCTGAAAAACCCCTCCCCAGATTGGAGACAAACCGAGTCCTGCGGTAACGAAAACGCCCATGATTCAGGATCGCCCTACAATAGAGAGATCACAATACCAACCCGTTGCTCCTCATTACCGTAGGAGTAGGGACGAAGTTTAAAAAACTATTTGCATGCCTCCTTAAATACAAAAAACTTGTCCCTACCTTCTGAAAACCTGCCTGGAAGGACAACCTTGGGTTCAGGCTGAACAGGCCTACCTGCAGAGAACCCCATATTGGCGACCTGTAACCGCTGATGCTGCACCTCACCACAGAGGTCATTCAACTCCAGAAACAGCCTGTGCAGCCGCTCTGCAACTGAACCCATACCCAAGGGAGAAAGGTAAAAAAAAAAAGAGGTGCACGCCCAAAAATGTGTTAATTCATAGTTTTGATGCCTTCAGTGTGAATGTACAATTTTCATAGTCATGAAAATACAGAAAAATCTTTAAATGAGAAGGTGTGTCCAAACTTTTGGTTTGTACTGTATATACGTAGTACAATGCCAAAGATTTCACTTCTTACATTATATGAGTGATATCTATTGTAAACTCAGCTCAGAAACCGGCGAATCGCTCCATACAGAATACTGGCCCCCATAAAATGCTTCATACAGGATACTGGCCCCCAAATAATGCTCCATGCAGGCTCTCCCCCCCACATAATGCCCCATGCAGGCTGCCCCCCCACATAATGCCCAATGCAGGGTGTCCCCCCCCCACATAATGCCCCATGCAGGCTGTCCCCCACCCCCACACACACACATAATGCCCCATGCAGGCTGTCCCCCCCCCCCACATAATGCCCCATGCCGGCTGTCCCCTCCCACACATAATGCCCCATGGATTCTGTTCTCCCCCACACATAATGTCCCATGCGGTCTCCCCTGACCTCAACCCCATTGAGAACCTCTGGAGCATCATCAAAAGGAGTGTCTATGATGGCGGGAGGCAGTTCACATCTAAGCAACAGCTCTGGGAGGGTATTCTGTCCTCATGCAAAACAATTGGAAGCAGAAACCATCCAAAGCCTGACAAATTCAATGGACGAGAGAGTTCAGAAGCTCCTTTCGAACAAGCGGTCCTATGTGCAAATGTAACATAACCTAGAATAAAGTTTTGAGTTGAAAACTGTTTGATTTCAGTTTGTAATAACCTGCTAATGCTCATAATTTCAAAAATGACCATTTTTTTGTTCTTTATTAAAATAAAAAGGTTGAAAACTCTGCTGTGCATAATAATTTGGAACATGCATTTTGAGTGCAGTTTGAGTTTTTTATTTTTTT